>NC_133618.1:383996337-384682337 GCF_048593235.1 Sminthopsis crassicaudata
GCAAAGAGGCAAATTTAGACTTAGTATCAGAAAAGAAAACTTCACACAATTACCCCAAATCAAAAAGTCAAACAGACTGCTTCTAAAAGTGTTTTCTGCTATTTTACAGCAGGAAATAAAGTTTGGGTACCAAAATATTTTTAAATTCTCAAATTCTATTAGGACAGGAAATGTCACCTTTCCAGAATGTAAAAAATTACTCTCCTGTAGTAATTCAACACATTCCGCCTTGCCTTACCATCTTTATCTCTCCAATTTCTAAATCAAAAATGAAATGTAGTCTCATAGTAAACATATCCAGAACACAAATATCAAAATTAGTCTGTGTTGGTCACAAATAAAAATGCAATGGCAAGATAATATCATTAATTCTTCTAGAGGATAGGCATTTTGAAATATTTAAAAGTATATCCAAAAAAAGGGCCAGTATTAAAAGAAAAGCACATTAGTTAAATAAAGCATGAGAAATTTTATTATTTGGTCCTTGGATCTTTACTATGGTAATAGCAACTAAATTTTTATGTTTAAATTCTTCCAAGAAATTAAAAATATCCAATAAAATATCTGAAATTTTTATTATAAATAATCAACCTACAAATTTTTCTCTTAAAAAAAAAAAAAAAAGCAATTTAAAAAACATGATTACTTTACTACAAATTCCTGTAACAGGAAAGGCTTCCAAGTGCTTTATCTTTCTCCAACAGGCCTTCAAATTCTAAGAAGTGGCTCAAAAAACTAAATGCACTTAAAGCATACCACTAAGTTCCTGGGAAGGCATGTCTACATTTGTCTTAATACAACTTTAAATATAATAGGAAAGTTTCCAGATGAAGAAATTTATTACATTTTAGCTACCTATTTGTGATACTATATAAATAGAACTTAGAAGAACTTAAAACTTCCAACATACATTTTTTTCCTGCAATATGTCCCTCACTGCCTATGACTTTGCTTGCTTCTTGTCTCTTGAATCTATTTTCTAGAACATAGAAAATAACCTGGATATTTATGTTTGTGGGGGAAAAAAAAACAAAAACATAACCAATAAAATAAAAGCACACAAAAAAGGTGATGGTATTGGTATACATATTTGAGAGAGGCCATAAAAATCCAAATAAAGGTTCTGTTTCTAGAAGTTCTTGAAAGTGACTATGGAAGAGGGAGAAGGTAATTTACATGTACTCCTTAATATCTCTAAAAATAAAAATTGAGTCTCCCCCCATCAAAAACTACACTGACCATTACATTTTTATTCCCTAAAGTAAGTCAATGAGAATAGTTCTGTAATAAGTTTTTTTTATGTCATCTTCTTGATAGCAGTTCAAGGTGCCAACCAACTGATATCTTATCATGATTGAAAAGACCTAACTACTTTTCACATGTTATAACAAAAACAATTATATTTTTAGTTGATCGGCATCCAGGATAAGGGAGATTCTGAGGGTTTACCCTCCTTGAAAACATATTCTTTTCCCATTTAAAAAAGTATGATGCACTTGGAGAAAGTTAAGGGAATAACGAATTACTTTCCCCCTAAAGCAAAAAGTGAGTTTGATTAGCAAAATTTAAGCTTTAAAATAAAAGTAAATCATTTTTTATCTACAGTTCACAATGCAAACAATTACTATCCCCTCTTCCCACCCTCACATTTTATTTTTCAAAATACCACAGCAATTAAGATTGCCAATATTTCCATATAATTCAGAACAGACATATACCTGCTGTAGTCCAAACATTAATAGTAATTTTGATCTGTCCAGAAAAAGACGTTAATATTCAATGACTGGACTGAATAGTAAATGTATTCCTAATTTGATGAGCATTAATTACAACAGAAAAATAAAATTTTTTTTTTGGAAAACTGCTTGCTAATGATTTTTTAAAAAATAAATCTATTAATCTATAAAGTTGTAAGTAGGGTAGATCAATTTAAGAATATAAATTGAGGGCAGCTAGGTGGCATAATGGATAGAGTACCAGCCCTGAAGTCAGGAGGACCTGAGTTTAAATATGTTCTCAGACACTTAATACTTCCTACCTGTGTGACCCTGGGCAAGTCACTTAACCCCAATTGCCTCAGCAAAAATAAATAAATAAATAAATATACATATATATATATATATATATAGAGAGAGAGAGAGAGAGAGAGAGAGAGAGAGAGAGAGAGAGAGAGAGAGAGAGATTGAGATGAAGAGGAAAACAATTCAGTGCTGAAAGATGAAAAGATATTCAAGTTGTTTAAAAATAATTATAATAGGGACAGGAAAAGGGTTCTATAAAAAGGCAAAGAATAGAGAATTCTGAATGAAAGCAACAGAGCAGGTCTCAGACAGCTAGAAAAACCTGTGAGTAACAAGCAGCAGAAGGTAAGGTAGAAAAACAGTGAGATCAACACAATCTTAAAACAACTTTCACACTCATGGCCAAAGACAATCCAGAGGTCTAAACAGACCACTAGACAATCTCACTTATGTGCTTATGTTACCATTCACATAAGTATTTATTCATTTTAAATATGTCTTTTTTTTCCCTTAATATCTTTCAATTCACAAGGAGAGATATATCTATATAGCAGTTCATCTAAAAAAAATCATTAAGTTTTAGTGGATTGTAACCTCAATATGATGAACATCTGGAATCAGCAGGATTCATCTGGAGTCTTGTATTCCATTCTGATTAGCACATTTTAGGAAGGTTACTGATAAGCTAGAGAATCAATCTAGAGTGAAATAACCAGAATGTTGAAGGGCCTGAGACCATGCTAAATAAATGAGGACTGGATGAAAAACAGGAAATGTTTAGGCTAGACAGAAGATTCATGGGGAACATAAGATTATATACTTAAGGCAGAGACCATCAACTCTATCCTTTCATTTTACAGATACAGAAACTGAGGCAAATAGAGGTTAAATGACTTACCCAGGACCATAAAAATAGATATGGACTCCAATTTAGATTTTCCTGACCAAATAGCTGTCAAATTTCTCCACAGTACCAAAATATAGCAAGAGAAACAATGGGTAGAAGTTACCTGAAAGGCAAATCTTTTCACAATTTCAGAGTTAAAAATACTTAGGGGGGATTCCTCTTCTAAGAGTCTCTGAGCAAAGGTTGGATGATTTGTTGTTGGAGATCTTTGTAAAAGAAACTTTTGTCATATATGGACTGATTTCTAACCCCTATTGAGATCCTGTAATCATACAAATAAATGAACAAAACATTTTACAAGATAAAAAAATTTTAAAACCTGCCTATAATTCCTCTTATAGCACATTTATTTTCCTCACACACTCTAGAAGTAACATCTAACAAAAGTCTCCATTGATAGGTAGAGTTCTTAAGTATAATTCTAGAAGGCTGCACTTAAAAGACTTAAAAATTTTTAAAGAAATTTCTGGAAGCTATGTCAAGTTCTTTTTGAATATATTAATAGTTCTTTCTTCAGAAATTTCTGAAAGCCACAAAATTGTTTGAAAAATGTGATTAAGCAAATATATTTTCTTTATTCATAAATATTTCTCATGACACCAAGTATTCAGATAATTGCATGTAATTAAAAAATAAAAGCTTGAAAGAATGAAATAGTGACAATTAACATGGCATACACAAACTGTCAGCAATGGGACACCGATTATTATATTTAACAAATAATCTAGGAGAAATAAGTTTTATTGTCTAAAAGTGACAAAGAATGGCTTAGCTCTCTAAATGAGTTTATTTACTGAAGCACCTTTCTTTCACACCTTAGAAAGATAGATGATAGGAAGATAAGACACTGATAAGACATACATATGTGTGCGTATTTTACATATATGTGTAAATACATATTCATTAAGTGGACAGAAGATAATCTCAGAGGGGAAGGCAATAAAGGCAGCAGCTACAGAACCAGGAAAGACTTTCTGTAAAAGGTGAACCCAGCCTTAAAGGAAGCCAGGAAAAATAAGAGGTTTCATATATATATCAGGGGGTTCACAAGGTAAAAACTATTGTAATAATATTGAGATTGTTTAATTTTGTATATATAAATAGGCAGATACAACCTACATAAATAAAAGTTCTTTGGGCAGTCCTCAATAATTTTTAAGAGTACTGAAATCAAAAAGGTTGAAAACTATCTGGCAGAGCTTAGAACAGACTTGTACACACTCTGGTTAATGAGCACATTACAGATGAAAAACCAGAAAAGACTAACAAAGAATGTTGTCAGATAGGAGAACCAGGGAAAAGTTATGCAATTAGGGAGACAATCCAGTAGGTGATCAATAGTGTCTAATGTTACAGAGATTAAGAAGAATGAGGATTTCAAAAAGGTATTTATATCTGACAAATTAGAAATCAGTAAGAGCATAAATTGAATGAACCAAACGAGAGGTAAGAGCTACTCAGTATAGACAGCTTTCTCAAATTTAGTGAAGAGTGATGACATTTGGCAGGCCCACTAGGATCAATTGAGGATACTTTAAGGAAAGGAGTTCCTTTGTAGGAGCAGGGAGGGATCTGAGTTTTGAGGAAAGCCAGGGAGCAGAAATGATGACGAGTACCTGAAGCATGAGGGGCAGCATGAGAAAAGCTACAAAGCTGGAACATAAGTGTCATTGTCAAGAAACACAAAGCAGGCTTGCCCGGAATCTCCTATCATTTAGTTTTCTGCATATGTTTTGCCTTTCAATAAATAGGATAAAAGTTCAAAAGTGGAAATTCTTATTTTTTTGTATTTGTATGGCCACTACCTAACACAGTCCCACACAAAGTAGGATGTTAAATACCGTTATTATATAACATAACTAAAATAATAATTATAACCTTAAGAACTTTCTGCTTTTCTAGTGTAAATATATTTGCACGTCACATATCATCACCTAGCTTAGGCCTTGATGGAACTAAAAGTAAACAGCTGAGAAAACATGAAATTGTAAGCTCCACAAGCGAGAAACATCCCTACTCATTTGATCCGCAAAACAACTGTGGAAAGCGGGTGCTTTTATTATTTCCAATTTATAGTTGAAAAACTAAGGCTAGGATAAGTTTGAATGGTTTAACACAACTGAGGCTTTTAAGTCTCCAAGTCTAGTTCTCCCGGCCCTACCCCACTAAAGCTAGAGAAAATACACAAGCAGGACTTAGTTCCTGTGCTCGGGCAGCACCAAGTTACAGGAAGCTACGACTTAATTGCCTTTCTATCTGCATCAATTACAATCAACTACAGGCGGCATTCAAGCAATTACACTATAGCTTTCAGACGGAAGAGATCAGCGCTTCAAGTAAATATGCCCCAAATTGTGTAAATTAGTTGAGGGCCGAGACACCGCCTCGCTCCTCCCCCTCCCCCAGCAGTGCAGATTCTGGACGTCCCCCTCCCCTCCACCTTCACTCGCCAAGCTTGTCAAAGTCCCGCCGTTCCCGTTAGAACGGAAGAACTCGAAAGAGGGAAGAGGCCCAGTGTCAGGCTGCTCAGGCCCCTCTAAGGACCCACTGACCCCAGCTGACCTTGACGGAGGGCGGGATCCTCCAGCACGTTATAGGCCGCGTAGTTAGAGACGCCGTGCAGCCGCAAGATCTGCACTACGGCATTGCTGAAGCCGCATTGGGGTTGCTCTGGGGTCCCTTTCAGGAACACCACCACCTTGTCTTTCTTCACGAGACCATCAAGATGTTCTGTGGAGCCCGAATCCGGCCCCCCAGGACCCGAACTCCGAGTCCGTAGTGCCGGGCCCCGCAGGAGAACCCCGCGGCCCCAGTGGAGCAGAGCTGCAGATGCTCGGCCTAAAGACCCGCTCATCTCCCGCAGGCAAACGTCCTCCCGGCCTAGGACTGTCTAGGCAAACGGTTCTAAGGTCCGTGCACCCGCGCCTCCTTATCCCGCCCCCCAGCTATGGCCCCATTGGTCGAAGATTTGAGAACTAATGTGGATTGGAAGATTTTTAACCTGTCAATCCTTAGAAATTGCCAATCATTTCACTATGCTCCTAGCGGGAGGAGAGCTGGGAGATGAAGTAGGCTTTACTCCTTCCACCATACCTCGCGATTTTTCTTTCGCCTATTTTTATGTGCTCTGGAGGCTCCAGGTGCCCGTCGGTCAGGCTCAGAAGCCAGTGATAGGTAACAAGGGACAATAATGATTTCCCTGCGAAAAAACTAGTTGGCTAAGTTATTTGGGGGCAGTGTAGGAGGATAGAGAAAACTTGTGTTTTCAACTTTATCCAACTCCTAAGGAGAGCGGGAGGAGGAGACGGGGGCAACTGTGTTTACATCATTTCCTGTGGAGGAGGTTCTTCCTCTTCCGGTTGATGATGACTTAGAGTTGTCATGGTAATGCGGCCCAAGAAGCCTCCGGTCACCGTGGCGGGCTCCACTGCAACAAAGGTCAGTAGTTTTAGGGGCCCGAAGAAGGGGATGGAAGGGTAGAGAATAACGTACAACATATCTGGACTTCAGCGTAGGGGACTGGGCCCTTCGCTGACCGCGGCGATCCGCGGGGCTCGGGCCTTGTCCTTTCCTGGCATCCAGCCCTCGTGCGCAGGCTGCGTCGCCCCCTAGCGGTTGGAACTTCCTCGGAGGTCCGGTTGAGTCCCTAGGAAAAACCAGAGGTCTGTCTGTTCCTTTGTATCTCTAGCGTCTGTCACAGGCCAGGCATGTGACTGACCAGGATTGTATTCTCAGTAAGTAATATAGCAGGGGGTCTAATGCCAGTCCTATGGCTCCAGAAATCTGTGATCTTTATACTATAGTTCATTCATGCCTCCCCTTCATATTCTCCACTTAATCAAGTCAAGCCATACAGCCACCATGGCTCATTTAATGATTTTAGATCAGAACTTCACATTTTCTTGATTTCTATTTTAATTTTTTTTCAGGTTTGAGCAGCAGGATTTGATTCAAGGAACAAAAATCGTAACTGTCTCTTTTCAAGCATTCAGCACTGGAATTAACTCCAAATTGGCCCAGTTATAGAAGAAACGTTGAGTAAAAGCAAATTAATAGAAAGAAACAGGTATAGTTTTTTTATTTTATTTTGTTAATTTTTTAGGCTATATGTGATAGTAAAAAATTATTTTGCTTCTATTATGTGCCCAAGACCATCAGTGAAACCCACAGTAAAGGAACCCCAGAAAGAAGTCATTTTCTGAATTTTAGAACTATAGACATAAGAAGGCCACTAATTGATGCAGCTCATAAATATATTGTTCCCTTTCCTGTCTGACATCAGTATGTGATTCTTAGAAAAATAGTTTTAATTGAAACACTTCTAGGAACACAAGAACAGTATTATAAATGGTTGTTTATGTACAATTTGTTACCCTAACTTTGTGCTGTAGGAAGTTGGGGAAGAGAGTCTAGATGAGAAAAAGATCTTGAATCCCGGGTCTTCACCAAAATTCTGTCTCCATCAACTATGCTATGCTGCCTTTCTAATTTGGTTATTATTCAATTTCAAGAAATATTTATCAAGGGGACAGGGAAAGATTGAGAAGATTTAGATAAGACAGGCCCTACCATAATGAAGCTTGCAGTGTAATCAAGGGTTATAACTCAAGTATGTTAAGATAACTGTTATAAAGGGATTTGATCAGGGTATTCATTCCTGGAGGATTTTTGTTCATTCCTTAACATTTAGAGACTTTACTTTCACTTGATTGTCCATATTGTCTGCAGTCTTGGAATGCTCTGGGTTGTTTGTGCCCCTGAGTGCACCTGACTTGCAGAAAGAAAATTTTCCAGAGGAAGCTGAGGCATGGCTGTTAAAGAACGAACAGCATTATGTGCAATATTCCTCTGACACCAACCGAATACTGTTGCCACGGCGATAGTGACTCTTCCATGTCATTATCTATCAACCAACAGTAAGAGAAGCTTTGCAGTTAAGATATTGTTTAGCAAAGGAGGGATTTTTGCTGAACACTAAAAACTGCTATAAAAATAAATGTTTTTTTTAAGGAATTTTTTTGTCACACTGTATAACATTTATGAATCTAAATATGGTAGTGCTGGAAAGGATCTTGGGAGACAATCTGGTTTAGCCACGCTTTTGTTAATTTTTTTTTTTTTTTTCTTATCTGAAACACTGATTTAACTAACTTCAAATGCTATTGTCAATTCTTTAATAAACCCCTTCTTGGAAATTGATCCAGAAATAATCTGAAAATTAGCTTATTTATTTATATTATTTAATTATATTTAACATTTCAAAGCATCTATTAATGAAAAGTTTTATGGAAGCAGCACAATGTAGAGTGCTAGGCTTGGAATAAGTAAGACCTGGGTTTATAAGTTATGTTGTAATTGCAGGGGAGAATTTCTGACCCCAGGGCAAGTCAACTTTCCTGTGCCTTTTTTGCAAATCCCTAAAATCCTAGCCTTGGACCATAAGAGACTTTAGAGGTCCTAAGTCTTCTTTAAGGTGAAGAATCTGAATTAGAAGAAAAGTTAAGTGACTTCATCAGTCTCAAAAAAGAATAAAGGGTCTACTAATCTAAGTCTTGGATGCGTTATCTGCTTGTTAAAGGGTGTGGCTATACCAGGAATTATTCCTTTGTGTATTTACATATTCAATCTTTATCACTCTTGCTTTTGCTAATTTTAATTTATAAATTACTTGGTGTCTTAAATGATTTTTGTGTGTCTTAAATAATTCTTTTGTGGTTTTTCTTTTTCAGGTTCAACCGATGCAGGTTAAATCCAAGGAACAAACATCAGTATATGTAGAATTGTCTATTATGCTGAAGCATTACTTAACGTATGTTTCTTTGTTAGAAGTTTAGAATACTGTGGATTTAACATTGAAACAAACATTGTTTTTTCCATGGTAATCTAATTCATAATTATATTATTATAACATGATTTCAGCAAATTTAAAGGTAAAGTATATTTTTTGTTTTTAAAGAGCATTAGGAATCTTTAATTTCTGGAATCCTGAAAATATATTTTACACAGTTCTTAAAAGATTCCAGTGCTATGATTTTGTTGGTGTGTTCTTCTCCCCCAGGCTTATTAAAACCAATTATTAAAGCCAACACCAAGTTAGCTGGGAGTTAGGTTCCAACTTAGAAAATAGAAACACAGTCTGTCAATTGATGATACTCTATAAACTAGCTAAATCCCAACTTTACTGGGAGTAAAAATACAAATTTCTTCCACAAGAAGCCTTGGCATTAGACAGTAACAGGTCTTTTATCCTAATGGTTAAAAAGTAGTGTTCCAATTTTTTAAAAAAATACATATTAGGTGCTTTATCCATTTGAGTCATGCCTTTATCAGGAGAAAAACTTTTTTTAAAAACATTTATAGAGTACTTTTTGTTTTTACAAAGTTATTTACATAGATTATTTTATTTGGTCCTCACAACAACTCTAACCTGTTCTAAGTTATATAATTATAATTGAGTTACAGATGAGAAGACTGACATTCAAGTGAAATGACATGACTATAGTAACATTTTTAAATGGTAGAGCTAGGATGTTTTTTAAAGTTTCAATTGTTTTGTTGTGTTTAATTTTCTTTTCATTACTTACTTTTCCAGGCCTTTGAGCCCACTCCCACCCCCAAAAAGGGCTTATAACAAATAAGCATAAATAAGTTAAGTAAATTCCCAATCAGATGGTCCACTTTGAAATGTTTGTTTCCTTCATCTCAAGTCCATCATTTCTTAATATGTAAGTAACATGCTTCATCATTCCTTCCCTGGAATTCTGAGTTATCATTTCAAGTCTTTCAAAACTGTTTTTATAACATTAGGTTGTTCTTCAGAAGGAATATTTAAATAAGTCATCTATGAACAAGACAGAGTGAAAGTCCCTGAAGAGAGACTTCATTTTTGTTTATTCCATCTAGGAAAGTTCCCAGAGTATAGTAGGCACTAAATAAATACTAATTGAAACAAAGAATACACAACATCTATATGTGTGTATAGGTATATCTTTATCAATCTATGTATAAAATACAAGTTTTATATACTCATCTTCATACTTTTAAATATTTAAAATAAGATAGTTGGTCTAAAAGAAAGGGGAGGAAGTATATTATAAACTTGAAAAGCAGCACTCCATTACAAAATATTTTTGATAGTTTAAAGTATTTTTGAGATACTGAAAAGAGAAATCTTAGTTTGTGGAAAACTAAGAATGGTAGTTTAAGAATAGGATTAGAAGGAGATGAGCAAAATAAGTTGTTTTCAAGAAATTTAGATTAAAGTAGACTGGGCTACAGAGAATTTAAGTCCCTAAAAAGCATTTGTGTTTATTTGCTAGTTCGTATTATATGGTAAAATCTGAAAATTTGGTAAATAAGTGACTATAGTGTGTATTCAAAATATTTCTTCAAAACACCAAACTTTTATGTGTGTTTCAGTATTCAAATTTCTCCTAAGATATGCTATATAACAAATGTATCAGTAAACTCTACTCCTAAAATAAAGTTTTCTTGCCATTGCTAGATATGCATTCAGTTTTATTGAATACTTTTAAAATAGCTAAATTACATTAAAGTTTTGTGACTTTCTTGTGGATGGTAAACAAGTTATATTTAAGTTAATTTACATTTAATTCAGAAATTCAAAATTGTTTTTATGTCCTTCCTTCCCCCCCCACATTAAAAAGCAAGTTCACAATAGTTGAATTGGAAAATCATTGACTTAATAGCCACCATTGATTAATATCCTAATATTTTCAGTGATAATGGGAATATGTATCTACTTGTATTTCATAGCTGAAGTTGACACCATGCAGAGTATTTTGCTCTAGCTAAAAATCTATTTCACAAATGAATGATATGATAGAATTTGAAATCATTTTATCTAGTAACTTTAGATGATAGTAACAGTTATGAAATATACTTGCCTGGATTATTTTTGGTGTTTTCAACTTGAAATTATTAAAGTAAAATATTAAAAAGTGGGAGAGTGTTAAACTTACTAAGTGAGATGTTCTTAAGTTTTTTTGTGTCATGAACCTCTTTGACAGTCATGTGAAGCTTGTATAGCCCCTTTATCAGAATAATGTTTTTAAATGCACATTTTAAACGTAAAATGCATAAGATTACAAAGGACTATAGTTAAAATATTTTTTTTTTAACAGTTCTTGGAATCCACATTAAGAACCCATTGTTAGCTTGTGTACTTTATTATAAAATTAGAAACATCATTTGAATTTTAATTACCTCTTCCTATCAAGAAAATTATAACTTATCTGTACTATAAATCTATGTGAGTAAATTCAAGTATTTTCTACAGCTTGCACTGCCCTTAATAGTTATATGTATAAAACTTGGGTCCATTTCTCCATTTTTGCCGTCAGAAATCTGATCACATAAAATATGTGAACTATATGATTAAAGTTGAGTCATTTTACCCTTTATCATTGGACTAGAAATTTATAGAATCCAAATGTAGGTTCAGCCATTTATAAATAAAGACTTTTTATAACAGGGTTTCTTAATCTAAAGTTCACTGACCCTAAGAAGCCTATGGACAAATTTTAGTGAGTCCATTACCTGTATGGAGAAAAAGTCACATCTTTATATTCATTAATCTTTTAACATTTCCTTCAATTATGAATGTAGGCAATAAAATAGGATTCTGAGAAAGGACCCATAAACCTCACCAGACTGCCATAAAGGTCCATGACACAAAAAGATTAAGAACCCCTGTTCTTAAGGAAGAATTGGAAATTCTCTCATACTAGGAATTTGGATAGTAGAAAGACTGGACTGAAAGCAGACCTACATCTTATCCTAATTCTGCCACTATCTTAAGAAACATGGGTAAATCCATTTATACTTTCATTGAGCATCTGTTTCTGCATCACTGAAGTGATCAGATGATCTTAAAAGTTTTCTTTAGCTCTAAAGTTGATTACTAAGGTTCCTGAAGTTATTTCTTATCTTTCTCATCTTGCTTGATTTTTTTTTTTCTTTTTAAAATTTAAATGCAGTTCTTAGACGGTTATGAGGCATTTTGAAAGAGATTTGAACCCAAGTCTAAATCCAGTGTTTTTCTCACTTTACCATTTTTCTCCAAATGGATTATGAGCTGCATGAGACTGAGATCAACACAATTAATGATGAAAAATTAGAAAATACTGCAGAGCATTTCGAATGTTAAATTACGTGAGATTGGGTCTAGGAGATATAGAAAAAGACTAGAAAAATCAGTGTGGGATAGAGTGTTTATGACAAAGTGAATTGAAAAGGACATTTTTTTAAACAATGAGAATGGCATTAAAAAGCATGAAAGATTAGTATGAAATAGCCATCTCTTGTCATTCTAATTGATACCCTTCTTTGGAATCTAAACTTAAGAGAAGGGACTTAACTTTTCCTCCTCATGCTCAGCTACTAACACTGTCTTGCAGGAGGAAGGTCCTTTTGTTATTGAATTAATTTGAATAGTAAAATAGAATAACATGAAGGAGAGTGAGAGCTGGTTATCTTTTAAACTGAGAACTGCAGGATGAAAGAAGCTATGTTGGAATCAATGATGTTAGCATCAATACTAAATTCTTTTTTTTTTTTTTTTTTGGGAGGCTGGGGTTAAGTGACTTGCCCAGGGTCACACAGCTAGAAAGTGTTAAGTGTCCGAGACCAAATTTGAACTCGAGTCCTCCTGAATTCAGGGCTGGTTCTCTATCCACTTCGACACCTAGCTGCCCCTCAATGCTAAATTCTAGTGATCACATTTTTTCCTATTAGCTTCATCCAGCTGTGACTGTATTGTACCTATCAAGTAATCCGACTACATGATCTTCACTCCTGATGTATGTAATTTAAAGCATCTTGAGAGTCAGTATGAATGAATGTAAAATGGTTTCAGTTTCAGTGAAAAGTATCACCATCAGGTAATTGCTTTGTTCCTTACTAAAATAATTTTTGTTGTCAATGATTAATAATATATAGAGTACATACTATTACCACCATTTGATTGTATTATTTCTCAAGTTGAAAAAAGCTTCCAGAATTAACTTCTTAATGCACTTAGAGCTGCTCACAAGTCTTTCTCTAAATCTTATATCATCAAACACCATGGTTAGAATTAAGGCTATTTGAAATTTGTGAGAGCCCAGTCAGAACCTGGTTATGGATCTGTTATTTGTGTTTTTTTCCTTTTCTGTTTATGGTCACATGAAGTATTCTCAGTTTTTGTGGAAATGGGTTATTATACAAAAACCCAGCTATCTTTGTTTGTGAATCTTGCTTTCAAATGAGACCACTGGTACAGTATTGGTTTATATGGGTAGCCTTTGTTATATTTTGGCTACCTGCCACTCTATATGCACCTTGACTCAAAATGATGGTCCTTTCCCCAAGAAAGTAACGTTTTCATGCCTCTTTGTTTTTGTAAATGCCCTATATGTTTCACTGCCAGAAGGCACAGTGCCAATAATATCACTCTTATTTACATGCCAAAATTGGGTGGAGTACTTTCCTCATAAGTGCTTGGCACTTATCTTGCATACACAACTTCTAAAATTATCATACATTCAAAGCAGCCATGTAGGAGTATTTTACAATAAAAGTTCTCTAACATTTCCTATTCAATGATCAAGAAGAAATTTAGATTAACTTGATTTCTGTCATTAAGATAAGTTTTAGTTTAAAGTTGTATTTTTTGTGCTCTGTCAGTATAAAAGCTGAGATTGCTAAAGCTGAATTTTGGTTTTAAGAATTCATTTGATGGCATTGTTTATTTTAAACAAAATTGATTTAACCTCTTGTGATGGAGTTGCAGTTTTATTCATTCTTCATCAGTTTACTGGCTAAGCTGTGTGATGGTAATTACCAACCAAGAATTTGTGTGCATTACTTTCTTGGTAATATAACAATTCAGAGGATATGCAACCACATTGTTTCCTGGAAAATAAACATATAGTATCTGAGTCATTGCCTTAGCTAAACGTGTACATTTCCTGTTACTGGTCCCTGAATCAGTTCTTCCATTATATGCACAGATAGCAAAATGGGATAACTAAAGATATTTCTGTCACACCTACATATATAAATTCACACACAGCAACATAAGCAGTGAAATATTTTAGACAAATTTGCTCCCAACTGTATAAAATGCAAGCTCTCACTATCTTTAAATCATAGCTGACTTTTAAAATAGCATTTTCAGGATTACAAAATACTTTGTATATATTGTCTCCTGAGCCTCTCAACATCCCTGAGGAACAGTTCCACAAGTATTATCCCTATTTTATAGACAAACTAAATGACATTAAAGCCCATGGTCACACAACTAGTATTGGGGGTATAAATTAGACCCAGGTTTCTGGTGATGCTAAATTCAGGGACTTTTTTTTTTTTTTTTTTTTTTTTAATCTATTCTACACTTCTCTTATTATTACTAAGCCTGTTCTGGTTACTTGGGATAAGCAGTTTAATGTTTCATCAATGACGCTGGTAATAAGAGCTAATCACATTAGGATCATAGGATACTATATCTAGAGCTGGAAGAAACTTCAAGGCCTCCCTAATCCAATTCCATTTATTTAACAAATGAAGAAACTGAGGCTGGGGGTATGTCATTGACATAGGTAGAATTTGAACCCAAGTTTTCTGACTCCATAGCCTATGTTGTTCACCTGTACTACACTACTGCTTAGTAGATTTAACCTAGATTTATCTCAAATATATGCTTAGAATTACTAAAATATATATAGTAATGTTTTCTCTTTGCTCTGATAGACAAATTTCAGTCCAGAAATCCTCAAGCCACAGCTCCTCCATGAACCTTTGCCAATAATTGAAGTTCTTATTTAATTGCTCCCTTGACTGAACTCCTATAGCACTTTAAAAATTAAATCATTTACTCTGATATCATTCCCATATGTTATATATGTTAGTTTTGTGTATCTAAATACATTTCTTGTAAGTAGGAACTACAACACAGTCATTCATGCTTGTTGACTTTTTGTATCTGCTACACTAAATGATGCTGAGTTAATACCTGTTCAATGGCTGTGCTTAAATTTGCCCTACATTAAAGCACATTAAGTAGCAATTATGTTGAATATTTATTTGCCATATGTATATTCTAGGTTTTTTGGCAAAAACTCTCCAAAGCTCTTTATTGGACCTTCTTTTGATAACTTCTATTATTTGTTTTTCTGTATGTTATCATATTTGGTTGTATGTATTTATAAACAGAAACCAGTGGTTCCATGATATCAATGTGAGTGCTTTTTCCATCAGTACAGATTGCACTTGATTCATACTTGCCTATCTCATGCTATTTTTCATGACAAGATCTTGTAGTATCCTCACAGGGAATCCATCCAACTTAAAAGCCTTTCTCATTTTTCTTAACGTTATACTGAATACAAATGGAGCATGTAGACTGAAACAACAAAGTATGTTATTAAACATTTTATTTGTTTAAACAAAATCATGATTTTTAGAGGTGGAAAGAACAAAACTTACACAGGCATTTTACAGCTAGGAAACAAGGCTTAAGAATTGAATATAACTAGACCACTATCAAATAAGAAAGACTAAAAAAATAAGTCTTCTGACTTCTAGTCTAATTTGCTTTCTGCAATATCACTTTTATTTCACAAAAATAATTAACTTGTATTTCAATCATAATGCTAGTTTTTTTCAGGTTTCATATTTAGAGGGAATACCTACGGACAGCTAGGTGGTGCAGTGGATAGAGCACCAGCCTTGAAGTCAGGAGGACCTGAGTTCAAATTTGCCCTCAGATACTTAACACTTCCTAACTGTGTGACCCTGGGCAAGTCACTTAATCCCAATTGTCTCAGGAAAAAAACAAGTGAATACCTACTCTAGTGATTAATCATCAATGAGCATAAAAGTCAGAGTATTAAGACAGCATTTGGACTTATTTTTCCCTTTAATTTGCCCCTAACTTTAAACCTATTTTAAGTGAAATAGAAATTTCTCAGGGTTGAAGACTATTGCAAACTGGACAACAAGGTCATAGAATCTTAATTTCCTCATTCTCTTCCCCCTACCATATCCCCAATCTCCCAAGGACAAAAAAAAATAAAAGCAAACAAATAGTGAAAGCTAAAAACAGGTTTTGGCATCTAAAATAAAACCCATACACAAAAGATTTCTCAATATATGACCAAGTAACAAAAAGCCTGGCAAATCAAGATCTCTGATAATCCTGCCTAAAGATCGCTAATATGGTTCCTACCAATCTCTTCCCACATTCATATTGTATATTGAACCATTTTATCTTGTACAGTGCCAGAAGCTATTGTGGTTTTTTGCAGCTGGCTTGGATTGTATTGTTTGTTTTGTGATGTTATCTGTTGCCACAATGGAATTGCATCTTTTGTTCACTTAACTCCCTTCCATAATCTGCTCGGCAATAGCAGCCTAATATATAGACATAAATATATGTTTTATATATATATATGTTTGTTTTTATGTATATGTGTGTGTGTGTATAACATTTAATATAAACATTTAACTCCTTAATATGGTTTGAATGCAGGACATGTATTTTGCCTGCAACTAACTAATTTTATCATTAGAGAGCATTCCTTTGGGTTAAGTGTTAACTCTTTTTTTTTTTCCTTATGGCTGGCATACTTCCACAACTCTTTTCTCTTCCAATTATAGTAATATAGAATTTCTGAATATTTAAGCTAAAGTTACCAAAATTTGTTTTTTCATCTTGATTAACTTTAGTTCTATGAACTAAATCTACCATTCTATTGAACCTCCTAGAATCCTCATTTAATTGATAGTGTACATTTCATCTTCAGCCTTTTCCCATACTGTTCCTTCAGTCTTCTGGTACTCACAGAGATGTCTCCCTCAAGAAGATTACTCCCTGGCCATTTTTCCTAGTAATTTTCTCTAGTACCCTCTTATGTCTCTCATAATTCTGTATAGAAAGACTTGTCTATGGAGAAATTCATCAAGCCCCCATTATGTGCCAAACAGTAGGCTAGGCTCTGGGAGTACAAATAAGAAAAAACAATCTCTACTCTTGGGAGGTTACATTCTAAAACAGGAGATAATTTGAATATATTTGGAGATAATACAGATGTAGATAGATATGAAATAAATAGGATGTAGCCAAGTATATTCTTAGAAGAAAAGGCATTAATATCTGGAGAAAAAAAAAAGTTTTCCTACAGAGGATATTGCTTGAGCTGAATTTTTTAAGGAAATCAAAAATTCCAAGAAATAGATGAGAAAGGAAAGCATTCTATGCATGAGGGATGAGAAGAGAGCTTTGTATATGACAAATACAAAGTAGGCCAGCATGACTAGACCAAACAGTATGATAAGAACAATAGTTTTAACTTTTTTTTTTTTTTTTTTTTAGGAGAGATTAAAAAAAAAAAAAAGATGTGAACATAGCATGTGTGGATTTACATTCATTCTCCTTAAATCTTTTTCTGTATGTAGATGTCATTTTCTGTCCAAAGTCTATTGGGATTGCTTCGGATCACTGAACCACTGAGAACCATCACATCTTTCATAGTTGATTATCACATATTCTTGCTGTTATTGTGTATAATGTATTCCTAGTTATGCTTGTTTCACTCAGCATCAGTCCTTGCAAATTTTTCCAGGCCTTTCTAAAATCAGCTTGTTCATCATTTTTCATACAAAAAAATATTCCATTATCTTCATAAACCATAACTTGTTCAGTCATTCCCCAGTTGATGGGCATCTACTCATTTTTCAATTCTTTGCTACCACAAAAAGAGCTGCTACAAAAACTTTTGCACTTGTGGATCTTTTTCCCTCTATAATTTCCTTGGGATACAGACTCAGTAGTGACATTGCTGGGTGAGAGCAATGATTTTTAAGAAGTCTGGAAAGGTGAATAGGGTCAATTTGTGAAGCACTTGAAATGTCTTGATAGAGGATAGAGAAAAGATAACATGCAGGAGATATTGTGATGGTAGAAATGATAAAGTTTGGCAACTTATTGGTTACACAGAATGAAAAAATAGGGAGTTAAGGATGACACTGAGGTTGTGAGCCTGGATAACTGGAAAGGCAGCATTCCATTCAGTAATAATATATATAAGTTCAGAAGAGTAGAGGTTTAGCCCAGAAAAGTAAAGAGTTTTGTTTCGGATATGTAAAGACATACATGCATAACCACTTGGAATTATCTAATAGGTAGGTTGTGAAGAGGTACTACGGCCTGGATATTTAAATCATCTGAGAAAATAAGTAAATCCATGATAGTTGATAAGAGCCTTAAATGAGAAGAGTTGCCAGGATAGAATCGTGTGGTATACCTTCAGTAAATGAGCATGGTGTGGGTAAAGATTCATCAAAGAAGCTTCAGAAGGAATAATTAGGCAGATAAGAGAAGAACCAAGAGCATTGCCGTGAAAGAACAGTATCCAAGAGGAAAAGGTTATCAAAGAGGTCAAAAAGGATAAAAATTGAGAAGTCATAAAATTTGGGAATTAAGAGTTTGTTGATAACTTTAGAGAAGAGTAGTTTCAGTTGATTGATGGCATTGGAAGCCAGATTGCAAAGGATTTAGAAGAAAACTAGAATAAAGGAAGGGAACTGAGAATAGATGACTTTTTAAAAGAGATCTCTAGCTGAAAAGGGAGAAGCAATACAGGATGATAATTAGCAGAAATGCTACAGTTTAATAAGATAATTTTTAAGATTGGAGTTTTTTGAGGGAGTATTTAGAAGATCACAATTGGGGAGGATAGTGATAGTGGAGTACAACCTGTTGAAAAAGATGAGAGAGGATAAGGTCAGTGCTACAGGAGGGAAGGGTTACCAGAACAAGAAGTGGAGCTGTCTCTTTACATAGATTAAAGGAAGAAATAATAAAAAAATGTCATAAGAGCAGGAAAAAGAGCTTCAGGTGAATGGTCTTGACTTTTTCAGGAGGTCCTTCACTTGAGAGGGTAGGGGAAAGTTACTAGGGTAGGCTTAGAAGAAGATAAGATTTTGAGTAGCTGCTTATAGTGATTGGGATTTAAAAAATCAGTTGAGAAGAAGCAGATTGCCTTACTACTATGAAGATGCATTTAGAATTGGATAGGATAAATTTATATTGGACTCAGCATAATTATATTCTTCAGGTTTTTTTTTTTTTTTTTTTTTTTCAGTAGCTCAGGTGTAAGAATGATGGAATCAAATGTTGGGAGTAATTCAGGATTTGGAGCAGGAGCTGTTATTTGGCAAAGTCTTAGCAACAATAGGACAAGGGAACAAAGGATTTAAGAGTAGAGGATAGTGTAGAGTTGAACTAATATACTAAGAAGCAAGATTGGAGGAAGGTATACTCAGCAGAGGTGATGACTTGAAAAAGTACTGAAATGGGTGAACAGATTCGAGGATGAAAAGGTTTATGATCAAATAAAAGAATTTTTGAGTTCTTGATCATAGATGTAATGTGGGTAATGGTAAGGTGAAGATTAAGATAATGGGATAAGATGGGGTTAAAAATAAAGAGGCTCTCCTTATGTAGCTGAGGTGGAGAAGAGTAAGGGTGAGTGGTATTAATGAAAGTATTAGTAGAGAACAATAATGGACAAGATATTTACCATTTTGCAATTGGCTAAAAAATATGATTTGTTGATTATAGAAAAGCTGTTTTGATTTGCGAAGGGAAAAAAGTCTTAAAAGATTTTTTTCTCTCAAAACATGTCTCATCTATGTGTCAGAATCATTCAAAATTTCTAAAAAGACATAACAGAACTAACCTTTTACAGTGACCCTTGGAGGGATGCTTAAAGTAGGGGAATGAATGTTCAAAGTTTTTTGTCATTGTGAAGATAGAAATCCATCACCAAGTTCAAGTTAAAGAGGGTTTCTCAGTGCATAATGAAGTCCTTCAAATGCTTCTCTTTGCAAATAGTATTGTGCTGATTACATTCAAGCATTGTAATATCATAGAGCCTCTTTGAAGAGTGATTTTTTTTTTTAAATTCCAATTACATGTAAAAAACAATTTAAAATTTGGCTTTGAGTTCCACACAAGGTTTTACATAGGTGGATATTGAAAACTATCTTTGCATGTATTTGGAAAAAATAAAAGCCTATTAAAAAATAAAAAATATACAATTTCTATTATACTTCTAGGTTATCTAATATTCACTTATTACCAGTTTGTAAAATATTTTGTTTGCATAATAAACTCTCAAGAAAACAAAAATTATCCCATCTTATTGAAAAAAAAATTTGCATTCCAAATGATCTCTCTCCACCCCCCATTCTGAGAAAACTAGCAGTTTGATATGAATTATATGTGTATGTGTCTGCAAAACATATTTCCATATTATCCAAGATGTAAAGAAAACACAAAAATAAAGTTAATACAAAGTAAGTATTTACATTCTATTCTTTCTCTGGCAGTGTATAACACTTCATTGTAAGTCTTTCAAAATTGTGTAAGATTACTGTATTACCAAGAATAAGTTGATCATTGTACATTGTTATTATGTACAATGTTCTGGTTCTGCTCACTTCACTTTGTATCAATTTATAAAAGTTTTCCCAGGTTTTTCTGAAATCTGTTTTTAATTTGTTATAATTCAGAAGTATTCCATCATAATCATATGTCACACTTGTTCAGCCATTCCCCAACTGATGGGCATCCCCTAATTTCCAATTCTTTGCCACCACAAAGAGTTGCTATTAAATTAGAAGAGTTCCTGTATAAACACTTGTAAGAGTTAATTCTGATTACCCACACTGGAAATACTAAATGGATGAAATATGTTCATTTATCCACATTATAACATGCATTTAGAAGGAAAACATGTAAAGCTTTTCTATAAATACATAGAGATGGGACAAACAGTATGGCTGAATGATGAGTTGGGATCGAAGAAGAATGGGTTGAATAATCCTCCGGAAATATCAACTCCTTTAATGTCCCAAGTTTCTCAAGAAGAAAAAAACATATTTTTGATATCAACATTCTACTAGTGTTGCTATCAGAGACACATGGAATGTATCAATATCCAAAGAGTTATAATTGAATATCACACAGAGGGTAATGGAGGGGTAACAAGTGAGAGCAATCTGTAATCATAAGGAGCCTAACAGAACAAGAATAAAAGGTGTCATACAGGATATATATGATAGAGAAGATGAGCTAGTGATGTGGAAGCATGAGAGATGATAGTGATAAAGACATTTTTACTAAGAAAAGGCCATTTCTCTCCCTCTTGTTCCCTTCTCTTTACCACTGAAATTCAACATAACCAAAACAGCTTATTATATTTCTTCTCAACCTCACCTATTTTTCTATTTCTATCAAAGGCACTATGATTTCAATCTGGAACTGTTTGATTCTTGATGTCTCATAGAATCCTTAGCTTTGTCCAATTCTAAATTGTTTTCCAATTGGAACACAAGGTTTTGCAAGAGTTAATGTTGAAAAATTATCCATGCATATGTTTAGAAAATTTAAAAGCTTTAATAAAAAAATGAATAAAATAACATCAATAACTTGATTAATATGCCTTCTTTCCCAATCATATGACATGTAATAGGAGTATTGCAAAAGTATTGCAATTTTTGCAAGATGACATGTTAACCATTACACAACTGAGTGAAGTTACAAGTGAAGGCTACAAGATTTCACTATGTTTTTCTTTTGCTGATTATAAAAATAAAATTGGCAGTAGACAAAAAAAAAAAAAAAAAAAAAAAAACCACAAAGTTTGTTTTTCTGAGTTACTTTTGTACTTCCTTTCCCATTTGGCCAATTGTACATTTTAAGGAGTACTTTTCTTCAATGGCTTTTTATATTTCCTTTTCCATTTTGACCCATCCAGGGTCATCTCCAATCATCCTGATCTATGTCTTGCTCCTAGAACTAGATGGCTCCAAAAGAGAGTGAGGCTGGTGACTTGGTGCAGATCTTCCTCACTTAAATCCAATTCACCAGCAAGTCATGGCATCACCTCCATGATGTAGCAGTTCTCTACAAGGAGGCCAATTCTACTTTTTAAGCAGTTTTCTTGTTCTAAGCTGTTAACTCTTTTTTTTTCCATAATTCTTTTATATTTCATTTCTTTTCCCAAATTTTCATCTACCTCTCATATAATTTTTAAGCTCCTCCTTGAACTCTTCCACAAGTACTTACTGGTCTTGAGACTACTTTAGTGTTTTGCCCATAGGTGTTTTGACATTATCTTCTACTTAGTTCATCCATCTTCTGAGTATTGATCTATCCTGTCACCATTAGATGGTCAGATTTTTTTTGTTTGTTTTTTGTTCAGTGGTTTGTTTTTTTTTTTTTTTTTTTTGCTGTTGTTTTGTTTGTTGTTGTTGTTGTTTGCCTTTTCCCTTTCTTTTAAATTTGAGCTCTGCTCCTAGGTGGAAGGAGCATTGTCTCAAGCTTCTTGTGCCAGTATCCTAAGGTCCATGGGGTAACCCTTGTGTTTTATAACTGCATTGAGGAGGTGGGATGGAGAATGGCTGGCACTTGAGGCCTTGAGGGTTCAGCCTGTGAATCTGTGCTGAGCTACAGTCTTCGTGCTGGTGTCTGGTGTGTATTGAGGTCAGTGGAATGTTTCTGCATTTCCCTAGAGCTATACTGGAGCAAGCAGCAGTCTGACCTATGCCAGAATTATGCTGAAGGCTACCAGTTTCCCTGTTTAGGCTGACACATTTCTGGAGGCAGAAGGAGACCCTGGTTTTGACATTTGCCTGCTCCACTCACTGGGCTCAGAATCTTCCACTGATTTTCTGAGATTTGGCTTGCTGGGAATGCTTCCTGTCCTGGATTTCAGTCACTTTTTACCCAAGACAGGCCTTTCTTGCCAATCTTCCAAGTTTCTTAGGCTAAAAGATTATTTTGCCCCATCTTTTTTCCGGTTCTGCTATTCTTAGATTTGTTTGGGGGCACTATTCTATAATTGTTTGGAGGTGAATATGGGAGAGTTAACAATGATTTATTGCTTACTCCACCATCTTGGCTCTCCACCCCACCCCCATTACATTTTAATCTGGTTCTAACTATAATACATTGTCTCAAACTGCAAGTTTGGAATTTCTGGTGTAGAGGGGAACTTTCTTGTAAGGACATAATATATAGCTCACCATTCTGATGTATTTTTTAAAATTTGTCAATAGTTGCAAATCATATAGCATTAAGGAGAGATGATTTAATAGCAATACATATTACACATTGTTTTTATAGTGAAGGTACATTATGATATTTGAGCTAGAGGAAAACTTAAAGATAATTTATTTGACGTCAAGCTCAATATAAGTCAGAAGTGTGATGTGATTGACAGATAAAACTAATCAGTTTTAGGCTACATGAAAAAAACTATGTAAAATAAGAACCACTCAGATTACTTCCGGAATATTATATTAAGTTCTGGTTGCCTTAGATAAACTAATGTATCACAAGAAGGCAGCCAGCATGATGAAGCAACTGGAAATGTATGAGTTAGATTATTCTGGACAGTGGAGTTGTTAGTATTATAACTATCTAAATTCTTTAAAGAAGCATGAGATATTCTGTTTATTTCTCAAAAGCAAAACTATTAGAAAAAGAAAAAAAAAAAGAGTGAAATTAAAGAAAATGTTGAATCTGTATTTTAAAATAGATAAATAAAAAAATTTCCCAATAGCTCTTGAAAACTGGAGTGGACTAACAATAAGTAGCAAATTACATATTATTGGAGCTGTCAAAAAATTGAATAACTATTAATTTGAGATTTAAAGGTAATTTGTGTCAGGTAGGGGGTTTATTGGAAATTAGTGTCATCTACTGTATCTACCCAGGTTACTTACACCTTCGGAATCTAATACTTAACGTGCGACAAGAAAATGGGATTTACACACATATATTGTATCTAGGTTATATTGTAACGCATGTAAAATGTATGGGATTGCCTGTCATCTAGGGAAGGGAGTAGAGGGAGGGAGGGGATAATTTGGAAAAATGAATACAAGGGATAATGTTATAAAAAAAATTACTCATGCATATATACTGTCAAAAAATTTATAATTATAAAATTTTTAAAAAGGAAATTAGTGTCATAATTTCAATCACTATGTGACTTTTGACAAGTCACTTTTATTCTCTTAAGCCTGAGTTTCTTCAGCTATAATGAGGGGATTATATTAGCACCATCTTCTTCCTAGTATCCTTGTGAGAAAAACCACTTTGCAAATCATACAATGCTTGATAAAGATAAGTTTTGACTCTGGGCAAAGCAAGAATGAAGAAAATATAAAAACAAATTCATTACTGATGAAGAGACCTAAGACATTGAACAATTAAATTGAGCAAACAATTTTAGTAATTATAAACTCTTCTAGGTTTTTTTTTCATGCTTTCATGTACTTAATTTTTCCCAGCTTTGCTAAATTAACATCTATTTGCAGATTGTTTTTAGAAGAGGGTAGAGGAGTGGGAAGTACAAACTTCTCATTCTTTGAGAGACATTATTTCTGTTATACTGGTAACCACCAAGTGAGTCAGAATTTCCTAAATGTTTAATTTAGCAGCCTTCTTATTGGTTTATTTTCTAGGCGCCATTTGAAACACAAGGCTGTCGGGGAGGGGGTTTCCCACTTTTCATTCCAATAACTTTGGAAAGGGAGCTTTCCCCTCATTCTCTAACAACCACTGTTAAAGAGAAAGGGTTTTTGGCATCAACAAGGGAAGAAAATTGTTTGGGATGTAGCTCCAGCCAGAAGCTGTTGTGATAATATCAAACCCTCCCCCCACACACACACACACAGACAGCCGCACTAAACTGTAATGCTGAGGGCAACTAGTATATCTTCTTATCTAATCTTTCACAAAATCATAGAATTTGAAAATTGTAAGGGACCTCATCAGCTGGCTAGTCCAACCCATTACAGAACAGTTTTTTAAAAATGTTTTCTTCATTAAAATCTAAGCAGGGCAAGGGACTGTGTTTTAACTTTTCTTTGTTTCTTTAGCGTTTAGCACAATTTCTGAGACTTAATAAATGTTTATTGACCAACTATTCTGGTAAGGCTACAGGCTTCTTATCAGAATGCAAAATGTGTATTTTTCTCTCTCCCTCTCCCTCCCCTCTATGAGGTTAAGTGGCTTGCCCAGGTTCACACATCTAGTACTCCTTAAGTGTCTAAGGCCGAATTTGAACTCGGGGTCTATGCTCTCTCCACTCCCCTAGCTACCCCAGGTCCCCTGGTTTCTATGGGACTGACTGGAAGGACAGAGCCACCCTATCCTCCCAGTTGCCATGGACTGGATTAATCTATATCTATCCCAACATCCCTCTCTACTAATAATGACAGAGCTAAGAGAGAGGAAGGGATCAAGTCATAGGATCACTTGAAGAGCAGCTTCAAGACCGATACAAGGGACAGCTAGGTGTAGCAGTGTATAGAGCACCAGCCCTGAAGTCAGGAGGACCAAATCTAGTCTCAGACACTTAACACTTCCTAGCTGTGTGACCCTGGGCAAGTCACTTAACTAACCCCCAGCCTCAGGGGAAAAAAAATAAGACTGGTGCAGATAAAACGTGAACTTGGGATAGAGTTCCTCCTCCACACTTCTCACCGCAATGTATCCCTGACTTTCTGATACAACCACTTCTGAAGTGAATTTGCTCCATTTTAGGTTGCCTCCTCCCTTGCAAACTCCATCTCTGCCTCCCTCCCCCTTTTATTCCCAACCCCTCCCCCAAATCAAGAACCATAAAGAGCTGGTGGTAAGAGGCATGTGTTTTTGCAGATGTGCAGCATCGCGGCTGCCTGAGATAGCGCTCTCCAAGCAAAGAGGAGGGAGAAGAAGATTTGACCCCCGTTGGAGCGGCGTGTCCTTGAAGAATGGTTACACAACTAGGCTAGGGCCTGGTCTCTTGCCATGGGAGCAGAAGAGAATGGACTGAAGGAAAAGATCTAACAAACTTGCAAGCTCCCTCCCAAACCTTCGCTTGCATCTCCCCCTTCTTTAAAAAAAAAAAAAAAAAAAAAAAAAGGGGGGGGGAGGCGGAGTTGGAGGAGGGCTGGAATTGGGGAGGCGGGGTGTCCTAGCCCCACCCTCTCTCCCTGAGCTGGCAGTTGTCCCGGGAGGTTTCTTACGAACTGTCACCGGTGCCCCGCGCTCTCTCCCGGCTGGCCTCAGGTAGCGTGAGTGCCCTCTGGGCTGGGGATCCTCGAGGGGGTTGGGAGACTGGGGGGAGGAGGGAGGGAAGGAGGACTAAGTCGGAGGGTGACGGAAGGATCTGCCTTGGGATGGTCAAGGTGGGCTGGGGAGCTAATGGTGCTTTCAGAACAATGTCGAAGTTCAAAGCTGTCAGTCCCAGGAGCTGGGTCTCTCGGTTTGGATCTAGGGTGCCTACAGCAGAGAACTGGAGCGGCTGGCTAGGGGGCTCCACCCCCCCCCCCGCCCCCCTCTAGCTTAACCCATCTCCAATTAAGCAAAAATCTGGCTCCGGAACGATGGAGTTTAAACCTCTACTTCTTTGCCCTCCCCTTAACAATCTGTGTTTTCCCCGTCCGAGTTTAACTCCGTGTTTCCATGGTGGTGTGTGTTCGGTGTTGGCTTTCTGTGTGTGTGAGAGAGAAAGAAAAAACAGAAGTGAAATACCAGCCCGAGAGGCAGTGACGGTTGTGCCCATGACGTGACATCTGTGGGCTGTGTGGCGGCTGGCGCTTATTTATAGTTTAAATTGAAATACTACTTCTCCCACTCCCGGCCTATCTCCACCCCCGGGAGTGAGTAGGGAAGTTGTTCGTGTTTCACTTGTAAATCAAGAAATATTTAGCTGTAATACAAAACAACAGAGTGGAAATGGGAGTAGAGCCGCCAAGGCACAGATTGATCTTCAAACCACTCATTCAAGCTGCTCTCTCTAAACTGAAAACATATTTAACAGTTTCGTGGAAGCACCGGACTCTCCAATTGGCTCCCTGTGTCTATTGACAGCCTGCCACCTCCCCACACATACTCCTACTACAAATCCTCTTATTTCTGTGGCTCAGCAATTGGGATCCGAATTGATGCCACCTCCCAGTTCCCGCTTAAATTACCGCGTCTCTTGTCTGCCCTATGCCCTGATATTTTAACTTGGAGACCAGGGATGCCTGCAAGTATGCGGCATGTTTTTGGTTCATGGTGTTCCACACGTTGGGCTCTAAGAAGGGTAGAGACTCTCTTAAGAGGAAACACCTGTAGTGGAGAGAACATTGAATTGGGAATTGTGGTGCTTCGATTCTGCTTCTGGTTCTGTCGTTACCTACCAATATGATTTGGGGAAATCCCTCTCTCGACCTCAGTTTTCTCATCTGTAAAATAAGATTATTGGACTAAGAAGGCATTTTAAGGTATCTTTCAACGCTAGAATTCACAGATCTAAAATATTAGGAGTATCTAATTCCAAAATGCCAGAATTCTAATCTCTGACATAGTGTTTCAGCCCTGAAGGGTTAACAAAGAAAATAAGTTTTTCCTCCATTATCTTTATAACTGAAAAACCAAGGGTCTTCTGATGACTCACTAAGAGAATCCCCTGGAGATTTTAGGGAAGCCAGCCCTGAACAAGTGACTGGTGGGAGAGGGTGGGGATGGCAAAAGGAAAAACCGTTGGAAAACAGTCTGCATGCCAGAAAAAGGGAAGTGTGTCTACCGCTGGATAGGAAACAGCTTAGTTATAGTCAGGTTTTTTAGAACATATTTTTAGTGAGTGGGTGAGGGGAACATAGACAATGGGAATGATTTTCCAAATTTCTTGTAACCCTACACCAAGACGGAGAGAACACCCAGTAGAGTACTTCTTTACTTTCCCTTTGGGACAGCACATTCCACTATCAGGAAGACATGTTCTGGATTTGCAGCTGTGCCAAGACCCTTAATACAGTGGCATCAGCTTTCATTATGCAAGGCTCTTATTGGATCTAGAATCCTCTTAAGGTCTGTGGGAGGTAGAGACCTATTTGGCAAGGCTTTTCCCTGAAATTACATTTTATATAGAGTTCCTTGGAAAAGTCTTGTGAGATACAAGACTTTGTATTTTTAAAAGGTAATAATGAAAACAAATCCACACAACAGGTTCAGTCTTTTTCTCCTGAAGTGTTTCAGCCAGTTTTGATTTATAGTCAACTTTGCATGCCTTTTTTTTTTTTTAATAAAAATACAATCAGAACTCATGTTTTTTGCATGATTCTCAGGCATGTGCCTGAGGCATGTTTTGCCTGGTATATAAATGAGGCCTCAGAGTTCCTCACAGTCTCCTCCCTTCATTGCTATGCAGTGACATGAGAAAGTTAGTGCTAAGATGCTTGGAGATCTCTTATTTAGTGGCAAAGGAGGCTTCACTAAGAATTAGCTTGTATCAAATGGGCTTGGGAAATAAAAAAAAAAATTTATTTCAGATCATAGCAGGAGCTCCCCTGAGAGTCCTATAGGATAAAATAATTTTATATCCCACAGAAAATATATTTAGAGCTGAAAGGTATCTTAGAGATCATTTCATCTGACTTCATGTTACAGCAGAGAAAACAGTGACACAAGAAATATGAAAAACTTTCAGTACATTAGTTACAGAGCCAGGACTCAAACTTCCCAGACTTACTCCATGTTACCAGTCATAGTCCTAATGCTTGTTAGCTGATTGGAGGAAATTTTGTATTAGACTTGTTAAAACTGGAAAGAATTTTCATTGAATCCCCTCTTCTTAAAGTAGAGTTCTCAATGGTATTTTAGAGTTTAAAAGGTTCTCAGGGAACTTTTCAGTTAATATCCAACACAATTTTACAGAAACAGAGCAAACTGACACCAAGTGAAATCCAGGAACTTTTGAAAAGAAAAACAATAGCAGTGAGGATTTGAACCCACATCCTCTGATTTCAAATCCAGGGCATTTTTCATGCTACATGAGAGAAGTCATTTTCCCAACTTAATAACTAACAGAAGCAAAACTGACTTAGAAAGATCCCAGGTCTCTGGGCTTCTGGACTTTTTCCACCATGAATTAATATTGACATGGATGATGATTCTCAAATAATAATGCATTTTAAATTTACAAGGTTCATTGTAACTTTTAGTGTGGTAAAGTAGAAAGAATTCTAGGTGGAAGGAGGCACTTAAATTCTGTGATTTTTCTAATTTTTGGTTGTAGAGCAGATATGATTATCTCAGAGACAGATAAAGAAAAATACAGAGAGAAGAGATATAAAAGACCTTAGTTTTCTTATCTATAAAATGACTGGGTTGGACTAGTAGTCCTTTGCAATCCGGAAAGGTAAAATGAGTTACCTGAGGTCACAGGCTTAATTAGCAGAGGAACCAGGATTATAACCTAGGCCTCTTATCTGTCTAGTGTACTTCCCACTAGCTTCCTTGGGATTGTTATAAAAAAATAAAGTGAGATCACTTTTAAGTTTTTTATTCAATGAAAGCAGTAGGTAGTCATTATTGTTAGTATATAAATGTCAACTATGATTATTATAATGCATGTGACTTGCATAAACTCAGCTGACAAGGGCATAAAGGACTTTCACATCATGAATCCAAGGTTAATGTGACAAATGATATGACACAAAAAAACTATAATTCAAAATAGTAAATATATTAATATGGAGGCACAAATTTCTATGTGACTCAGAAAAGCTGTACACACACACATATATATACATATACATATACATACATAAACACACACACACACACACACACACACACACACATACACACATATATATATATATATACAAAGAGGGATTTTTCAATGAGGCTTCCTGGAGGAAGTGGTATTTGAGCTAGGCTTTAAAGAAATGGTAGGAATTCAAAAGGTGGAAAAGTGTGAAAGAAAAACATTCCAGGCATAAAAACATGGAAAAACATTTCATGAACAAAGGTAAAAAAGAACAGGGATTGAGGGAGAGGAGAGACAGCAAATCAGGCTGTATTAAAAAAAATATAGGTTCATGGAGGGGAGGAGTTTGAGGTAAGGCTGGCAAGTTAGGGTAGTGTTAGATTAAGATAGAGTTATGAATATTTCAAAATAAATATGAAGTTCGGTAAGATTTTTGAGCAAAGGAGTGATTGAGGAAGACAAAGTTCATGGGTTTTCTTGACAAAGATATTGGAGTGATTTGCTATTTCCTTCTCCAGGTGTCCCCATTTTACAGATGAGGAGCTGAAGCAAATAGGGGTTAAGTGACTTGCTCATGATCATACAGCTAGTATCTGAGGATGAATTTGAACTCAGACTTTCCTAATTCCAGTATACTGTACCCTGTACCATCTAGCTGCCCATGTACATGTACCATTATACTAATAATTATATATGATATTAAATTTACACAATTAAAAAAGATAAATGGAACTAACATTTTGGAAAGAATATTCTATTTTTATTCATATTTTTAACGAAAGCAATGTAGTTCTACATGTTTATTTTTTTAAAAACCTTGGCTGAATGTTTTGTGGCACTGCTACTAGGAGGTCTAGTTCTAAGTTTACTTTTTTCAGCATTTGATTAATTTTTTGTGATAGGTAAAAAAAGATATTGTATGTTAAAGATGCATAACTTCAAATGGAAGAGGTACATTTACTAAATCATGATAATTGTTTTAAATTCTTATCTATCAATTATGCAAAGGTTTTTGTTGAAATCTGATTAACAAATTTTTATCTTCCCCAAGGTCAACCAAGTATTCTTTATTGAATAATAGAAAAGAATATATATATATATATATATATATATATATATATATATATATATATATAATATATATATTTTTTTTTAACAAATAGTTTTCTAATTTGGAGATTTTAAGCCATGCTGATCTGAGAGCTTTTGCAGATGATACATGTCTTGTTTTTAGCAATTCTGAAAATAAGTATTTGGAAGGAGAGAATAATGTGCACTATCAAGTGCTGCATAGACATCAAGAAGGATGGAAATTGAGAAAAGATAACCACATTGGTAATTTAGAGAGTACTGGTAACTTTGCAAGACTGTTTCATCTCCGAGATGAGTCAAGGATCAAGAGGAAATTGATAAGCAGAGAGAGAATGGCAGTGTCCTCAGGGGAAAGAGGTCTGGGTTTGGGAAGAAAGATAATATAAGATATGCAACAGAAATAGCCTGTCCATTGCCTTTTCCCACCAAAGGGAAAAAAAATAGGGGAGCTTTAATGAGGGGTACTGATTCAGAGGGCAAAGCACACCTGTTAAGTCACCTGTGGCAGCTACACCATAATTTGGGGGAAAGGGGAGGAGGAAGGAAGATAGAAGGGAAAGATGGGGATTTTACTAGTTCTGGGACTTTATTTTTGTTATAATTACCCTGAAGGGGTAGCAGAGACCTACAAAGAAACCATTGCTGGTAGGGTTGAAGTGGGGAAGTTTTGATCTTTGACTGTACTGTAGACAAGTCCAATATAACTTAGATGAGGGGGAAGAATAACTTGTGTTTTCACTGATTGATTGGTTGATCACTATCCCTTATTCTCAAGCTTCAACTCACTTTAGAGATCTCTGGTGTCAAGGGATAAATTGGGAGGAGAGGGAAAAGTAGCAATAGGAAGAGTTATTAAGAGACACTATTACAATGTTTCATATGTGTGGTTGTAATGAGGATCTGCTCTTACAAGAGCTTTGATAGTGGGATTAGAGAAAGATTGTTTCTGATTCTATTTTGTAATTGATTCTATTCTCTATTATTCCTAAGCATGATGTAAAATTACCCAAATTATGTTTCTTTGGCTCTGAGTTATGTTCAGAAGTTCAGCTTTTCTTTCTGAGCTAAATTGTTCTACAGATCACTTTAATTCAAAGAAATATATTGTCTCTATACATGTTAATCATGTACAATTAAGAGAGATTGGTTATCTTGCTAATGAGGCAAGTCTTTTTACCTCTGTCTAATTCAGTGTCCTCAGCTATAAAATGGGAATCACAATACCTACCTCCCAGAGTGATTATGCAGGTAAAATTAAATATTTGCAAAGCTTTTCATAAGCATTAAAATGATATATAAATCCTAGCTATTATTAATAATATTTGTTATTATTTGCTAGATCTTGTTAACTTGCTAAAAAAAAAAAAAAAAAAAAAAAAAAAAAAAAAGAAGTGAGAGAAAAGAAAGAGTCCAGGACAACTCCCAAATTTTGAACCTGAGAGAATAGATTGTAATGCTGACAAGTCAAAGACAAAGTTAGTGAAGGCAAAAGGAACAAGTTTGGGGGAAGAGATAAATAAAATTTTGGACATATATCTGGGGAGAAGCTCTACAAACAGAGATGTGAGTCTGGATGTAGTTTCGGAAGTCATCAACATCAAGGTGGTGGCTGAAGCCTGTAATAGCCTAGAAAGTGGGTGATAGAAAGGAAGGATTGAGGAGAATCAAGTACAAATTCTCAACATTCCAGAAAAGGGACAATAATAATAGAAAGAGAAAGGATCAGTGAGAGCGATAAAGAGGAAAATTTCATTCATCAAATATTTATTGCAAATATCAAGTGCACAGAACATGTTTCTGGATTTTTTTTTTCTTTTTTTACCCAGACATGTGATTTCATCTATACCAATACAGGTTGCCACCTGTTCAGTAATTTATGGTCTTAAAGAAGTGCCTGAGACGCTGAGAGATTAAGTGAACTGCCCAGGGCCCTGCCCAGTATCCCAGCATCAGTATGTGATAGAGGCAACACTTGAACTGAGTATTTTCCTTACTCCAAATCCAGCACTATCCATCTTCCAATGCTGTGTCTCTTGTATGTGGCACTTAGGAGATAAAAATGAAAAGTGGTCCAGATTTTATTTTCAGAAAGTTTAGGATTTAGTAAGGGAATAAGATATATACCCAAATAAAGGTGACCTAAATATAATAAGAAATCTGAGGAAGGAGAAATCATTTTCAACTGGAAGGAATACCAGAACAATGTGATAATCATCTGAATCCTGAGGTAGACAGAGACTTCAGAAAGAGAGAGTGGTTAACAGGTTCAAATACCCATAATATGAGAAGTCAGTGATCTCATTTGTTCTTCACAATGCAGCATTATACATGATAACAGGACTAGCAGGAATTATAATCTACCCCATATATTAACATCTTATGCAATTTTTAGCCACATCTTTGCAAAATGTCATCCAATTATGTGTGTGTGGTCATTTTTTCAGTTGTGTCCAATTCTTTATATCCCTCTTTGGGATTTTCTTGACAGAGATACTGGAATAGTTTGCCATTCCTTTTTCCAGCTCATTTTACAGATTAAGAAGCTGAGGTAAACAGAGATAAGTGAAGTGATCTGGGTCACACAGTAAGAGTTTGATAATATATTTGAACTTGGGTCTTCTTGATATCAGGCCCAGCTCTCCATATCAAATTCCTTCACATCTCTATTTTCTCTTTTATAAAGTAAAGGAGTTGGGCTAAATGACCTCTAAGGATGTTCTTCCTAAAATACCGGTAATTATTAAAGATTGCATTAGGGATCATCACAATAAAGCATCATATAAAGCACAAATTTTCCTTCAAGGTCTTTCCTACAGTCTTGATATACTTTCAGCTGTTTATGGGCTGTCCAGCAGGGTAATATCTAAGCATCAGAAACCTTACTTATGGGAAGAAACAGTTCCAGGACTATTGGAAGCCATTGGTATTACCATCCCCATAGCTCACATTTAGATAGCACTTGAATGTTTACAGAGCTTTTCCCACAACTCTGTGAAGTAAGGATCATTACTTTAATACAGAGAAGGAATTCTCTCTAAGTTTGGGGATGGGGTGGGGAAAACTATTTTTCTAAGTTGGGGATGGGATGGGGAAGGCTATTTTGATATTTGATATCTGGGTGATATCAAGAGTGTAATAACTGACCATGTATCTCAATTTGAGGCTCACAAAATCTGAACCAAATTTTCAGCTATCAACTTATTTAGTAGGGTGTTCATTGACTAGGAAAATGCTGTCAGTCTTCACCATCCTGTTTGTTCCATCCCCCACATATTATATGTGTAAGGATTCACATTTATAATATAAGAACTTTTGATATCTTAAATCTATAATCTTCCACTTTATGTAGCTTCTCATTTTTACTATAATGACAATTGTAATGAATTAAGATAATTACAGATAGCTGTCATTTCAGCGTTATACCACTTTATTTACAACAGTCTTATTAGTCAATTTAACAAGTCATCAAGTGTTTATTAAATACTAGTGCCAGTTACTGTATTAAGTACTGTAGATTCAGAGAAAGGCAAAAACTTTGCCTGCCTCAAAGAGTTTACATGCTTATGGAGGAGACAACACATAAGCAGCTATTCATACTCAAGATATATATGTGGTAAATTGAAGAAAATTTCAAGGTGAAGGCAATGGCATGGGGGAATGGGTTAGAGATAGAAAGAGGTCTCCTTATAGCAGGTGGGATTTGAGATGAGTCTTGAAAGAAACCAAGAGGCATAAATGAAGAGGAGAATTCCGAATATGGGAAGTATCCCATGAATAGATACCATCAGGAGAAAGGGCACTGTTCAAAGTAAAGCAAAAAAGTATCTCTAGGTTATAGAGATGTAGACGGGAATAAATTTTAAGAAAAATGGAACAAAAAGAAAGAACCAACACAACTAAACACAGCTAAAAACAAAAGCTAAAAGTTTTACACAGGATTTTGTATTTGATTCTAGAAATAATAGAAAACTGATGGAATTTATTGAGTACTGAGGGGACAGGGTCAGATCTGGGCTTTAAGGCAAATCACTTAGCCAAGCAGAGAATAGACTAGACAAGAAGCTTGAGAAAGAAGGACCAACCAGCAAGCTATTGCAATAGTGCAGAAGTGAAATAAGGTAAGTAGTACAAATATTATTAGCTCCATTTTACAAATTAGGAAATGGAAGCCTAGAGAAAGGAAGTCAGTTGCACAACTAGTTATCATATCCTTGGGAAAGTGTCATTAAAATGATTTAATCAGTATTTTTAAAAAATCAGACCTCTATAATCACAAAGAACATAGACTCAACTAGAACTTAAAAGAAAAATACTATTAAAGGATGTAAATAGAATACTTGGCAGATTCTTAAGTCTCAGTAGTCAGAAATGCTAGCCAAGTACAAGTGTAAAATAAAAATAAAAGAGGAATTTTTCATCATTCACACTCTCATCTTTCCTAGTAAATTCTTGGAATTGCACAATGGAGCTAAGTGGAAAGTTAATGTGAAACAGCATTTCTTAATGTTTGTACTTACCAACATCATTCATCATATCTTAAAGGGGGTCCATTGTATACCCAATCCAGCCACTTTTTATAGTATAAATCACAAAAGAATATTTGAGCCCTGAATTTTTGGGGCAAAAAGAAAACCCTCAAGTTCATTCTACATGAGTCTAGTGAAGAATTCTTGTTCTAGGAACTGTGAACATTTAAACAAACTTTTTTTTTTTAAATAACTTTATTTTGATCATTTATTACCCTACTTTTTGTATCGTATTCATTTATAAAAAGCAATATTCTAAGAAAGGATTCAGAAACTTCATTAGATTGCCAAAGAAGGAGGTGTCATGTCACACACACACACACACACACACACACACACACACACACACACATGGAAAAAAGGTTAAAAATCCCAAGTCTATCTAGTGTAATGGAGACAGCATTGAGTTTGGAAACTGTGAACTGGGTCTGAGTGTCCATACTGCTACTTAATTGTTCTGTACCTAAGTAACCTTGATTAACTCACCTCTAATTTCTGGTCTACTCTTTCCTCTTCCGTAAAATGAAAATACTGATAGGAACTGGACCTTATTATCCCAAGTCACATGACTCCTAAGGTGGGGCTCTCTATGACATTTTTTTTTAGTCTCTTACTAAGACATGAGTTTTGTTTGAGTTGTGGACAATGCTGTACTACTCCCAAGTGAAATTAGCTGAAATAATAATGTAGGCTGACTCACTCTGGGGTAGTCCTTTGTTTTTACAGGAACTCCTCCTGAAAAAATGATGGGAGTATCTTTCCTCAAATGTCTCTACACAGTGAAACTTCAGCCAGCTGAGAGAGGCTAATTATTAACAAGTAGATCAATCATTTTCGAGCAGAATGTTTCTAACTTTTCCGTACTATTGAATCATCCCAATGGAATGGTATTGATATAAGCTACTTCCCTCCCCTCCACATGTTGCTGCTATGGTTGTGACAATGTAAAATTGCACATAATATCTATAATCTTATATTTGTAGAATGCTACAATCTCTGCATTTTGATGCTCAAAACAAACCTTTAAATGTATAGTGCAAGTTCTATTATGCTCAATTTATGGATAAAGAAAAAAAGTTCAGATGTGATAGAGTTGTGGTGGAAAGCGCATTGGGCCTAGCATTAGAATCTGGTTTCTAAGCCTTAATATTTAACTCTATGATCATAGGCAAATCTGAACCTTAGTTTCATCATTCATAAAATAGAGGAAATTATACTTGCTGTATACTTGCTTATATGCTTGCAAAGGTTTGTGAAGATTTAAAATTAAATTTCCATAAAGATATGAAGTGTGTTAGACCACACAGTTTGTAAGAGGAGGGCAGAGCTCATCTTCTGACTTTTTTTTAGGGCTTTTCCCACTGCATAAAGTTGCTTCCACCTAACAGAGTTGAAGTTTTGCCATAAATGTATTGATTTAAAGAACTAATGATGTTGGGAGTGAGAGGAAGAAGGTATAGGGATGAGTATCCTGAGTTGGAGTGGTAGAAGTGACAGCTGTTTTCCTGTATTTGCTTTGTTATCATTTGAAAGTAGGATTGGGTTTGTTTTACCTGGGGTGGGGGTGAGGGGGGGATAGTGTTAGGAGAGTGGAATAGGAGTAGTGCATAAATTAGGAGAACAGAAAGGGTAAGAAGTAGCCAGTTCAGCTAAAAAAAATAAGGGGGTTTTAGAGATCAAATCTCAATATGAATCAGAGCAATAGAACATCCAGAAAAGCTTATGAATGTAATATTAAATTTAGTGTTAGAAAGTACATTTTGAGAAGGCCAGTGATAAATTAGATCACATCCAGAGCAGGGCAATCAGGATGGGAAGGGCTCAAATTCAACATGAAAGTTAGTTGAAGGAAATGGAAATATTTAGTTTAGAGAAAAAAAAGGCTTAGGGGAAATATATGGCTATCCCCAAGGATTTGAAGAACTAAATGAGTAAGAGAAATTGGAATTTTTTTTATTTTTTTGCTCAAAGGGAAGAATTAGAAGGGTAGATATTATGAAGAGGCATTTTCAGGCTTTATGATAAGAAATGCTTGCTAATAATTAGAGCTATCCCAAAGTTGATGGAATGAGCTAATGGGGAAAATCCTATCCTTAAGCAGTCTGGATAACCCTTTGTTGAATGTGTTATAGATATAAATCTGGTTTAGACGTGATGTTTGTCTTCAAGTTCTCTTCTAATTTTGTGATTCCATGAAGTATTTTCCATTAAGGAAATATTTATAATCTAATCCTTCACTATGTTTATGAATATTCCATTGTCTCTCTCATTTTTCTTAATTCCTCCTTCACTTTTGGCCCTAACATGGTCTTTATGATTTTGTCTTAGTAATCAGAGCAGAGGATCACAGTTTTTCTCTTAGAAAATCTTTTATACAACCCATTCTTTTTTATGGAGAAGAAAATTGAAGCTAAAGGGAGTCTCTTACCCAAGGTCAAAGAATAAATCAGTGGCTGACCTAAAACTAAAAAAATGAAACATCATCATCATCATCATCACTGTTATAGATGAAAGCTTTGCATATAGATCTATTCAACTTGCTTGGTTCTACAGCTCCAATCTATAATATATCATGTCTTCTATCTTGACTATGTGTATTTTGGTCCCAGAATAGTTCCAGGTTATAAGGAGTGAATTAGTGCAGATCAGCCTGTACCACAATAAATATAACTTAAAAGTCACATCTTCTTACTTAAAGAGGGATCAATAATGTCTCACTAAATTATAAGTGAGAAGTGGTCAGTAGTGAGCTAATCCAGCTTCTTTCCTTTTACAAATGAGGCACATAAAAACAAAAGGGGCATTTGACAAAATCCAACATCCATTCCTATTAAAAACACTAGAAAGTATAGAAATAGGCTTTTCCCTAAAATAGTCAGTAGCATCTATTTAAAACCATTAGCAAACATCATATGTAGTAGAGATAAACTGGAACCATTCCCAATAAGATCAGGGGTAAAACAAGGTTGCCCATTATCACTATTATTATTCAATATTGTATTAGAAATGCTAGCTTTGGCAATAAGCGAAGAAAAAGAGATTTTTAAAAATTAGAATAGGTAATGAGGAAACCAAGCTATCACTCTTTGCAGATGATATGATGGTATGCTTAGAGAATCCTAAAGAATTAATTAAAAAACTATTAAAAATAACCCACAACTTTAGCAAAGTTGCAGGGATACAAAATAAATTCACATAAATCATCAGCATTTTTATACATCACCAACAAAATCCAATAGCAAGAGATACAAAGAGAAATTCCATTTAAAATAACTGTTGATAGTATGAAATATTAGGGAATCTATCTGCCAAGGAAAAATCAGGAGCTATATCATGTGGCAAAACTACAAAACACTTTCCACACAAATAAAGGTAGTGGTCATCAAAACCATTTGGTACTCGCTAAGAAATAGAGTAGTTGATCAGTGGAATAGGTTAGGTTCACAGGACAAAATAGTCAAATACTACAGTAATCTAATGTTTGGCAAACCCAAAGACCCCAGCTTTTGGAATAATATCTCATTATTTGACAAAAACTGCTGAGAAAATCGGAAACTATTATGGCAGAAAGCAGGCACTGACCCACATCTAACACCATATACCAAGGTAAAGTGGAAATGGGTTTATTATCTAGACATAAAGAATGATATTATGAACAAATTAGAAGAACATAGAATAGTTTACCTCTCAGATCTGTGGAGGAGGAAGGAATTTGTGACCAAAGAAAAACTAGAGATCATTATAGATCACAAAATAGATAATTTGATTATATTATGTTAAAAAAAGGTTTTGTACAAACAAAATTAATGCAGACAAGATTAGAAGGGAAGCAATAAATTGGGGAAACATTTCTATATTCAAAGGTTCTCTAAAGGCCTTATTTCTAAAACATATAGAGAATTGACTCTATAAGAATTCAAGCCATTCTCCAATTGATAAATGGTCAAAAGATATAAACAGACAATTTTCAGATGAAGAAACTGAAACTATTTGTAGTCATATGAAAAGGTGCTCCAAATCACTATTGATCAGAGAAATGTAAATTAAGACAACACTGAGATACCACTATATACCTCTCAGATTGGCTAAGACAATGAATGTTGAAGGGGAAAACTGGGATACTAATAATACATTGTTGTTAGAACTGTGAACACATCCAACCACTCTAGAGAACAATTTGGAACTATGCTAAAAAAGTTATCAAACCGTGCATACCTTTGACCCAGAAGTTTCTACTGGGCCTGTATCCCAAAGAGGTCTTAAAGGAGGAAAAGGAACCTATATTTGCAAAAATGTTTGTGGCAGCCCTTTTTATAGTGGCAAGAAACTGGAAACTGAATGAATGTACATCAATTGGAGGATGGTTGAATAAATTATATATATGAATGTTATGGAATATTATTGTTCTGTAAGATATGACCAGACGGATAATTTCAGAGAGGACTGGAGAGACTTACATGAACTGATGCTGAGTGAAATGAGCAGAACCAAGAGATCATTATACATGGCAACAACAAGATTATATAACGATCAATTCTGATGGACATGGCTCTCAAACAATGAGATGATTCAAACCAGTTCCAATTGTTCAGTGATGAAGAGAGCCATCTACACCCAAAGAGAGGACATGGGAACTGAGAGTGGACCACAATATAGCATTTTTCACTCTTCCTTTTGTTGTTTGCTTGCATTTTTTTCTTTCTCAGTTTTTATTTTTCTTCCTTTTTGATCTGATTTTTCTTGTGCAGCAAGATAACCGTATAAATATGTATACATATATTGAATTTAACATATATTTTAACATATTTAACATATATGGGACTACCTGTCAGTTAGGGGAGGGGGTGGGGAGAAGGGGAAAATTTTGAACAAAAGGTTTTGCAAGGGTCAATGTTGAAAAATTACCCATGCACATGTTTTGTAAATAAAAAGCTTTAACCAAAAATTAAAAAAAAAAAAAAAAAAAGACAGAACCATAGTTAAACTAAGTCCCTTGTTTGTAAAAGGGAAAGCATGATGGACTTGAAAATGAGTTCAAATCTCAGTTCTAAAATTTTCCAACTCTGACTCTCAGTCTCAGTCTTTTCATCAGTCAAATGGAAACAAAAATCCTCACATTAGCAGGCTCATGGAATTGTTGTGAGGAAAATGTTTTTTAAAGAATTTTAAATCTGGGAAGAACCTGATTTTCTCCATTTGCAAAAGGATAGAATTAGACCGTGGAAGATCTTTGAGGCTGAAAAAAGATGAAGTATCTTGTTTAAGGTCACACTAATTAGTGTCAGAGCCAGGACTAGAAGCCAAGTCTCCTGACTCACATGCCTTCGCTCAACCTACTGCACTACATAGCCTTCCTTCTTTTCTCAGCTATCTCTGTTTTTCCAGAAAAAGACCCAGAAGTTCCTGTTTTGTTTGGCCATTTAGGCCACTTCTCTACCAGGTCAGGTACATTGTAGATGATATGAACCACTTGGATAGAAGTGAAGCAACTTCCTTACCTACAGTGCCATTATAATTTATACAAATTGGTTTGTTATTCTTAAGATATTGGACACAACTTTTAATGAATCAAATCCTTGTCTGTGTGAACTCCACAGACAAAAAAGTAATTTCACTGGTCAAAAAATAAATAAATAATAAAAAAATAAGCTAATGGACCAAAGAAATTTTAAATGTGTATATACCTGAAAATGAAATTAAGTGACAGGACTCAGGACTCCCCTATTGCAATAGCCTCTTTTTACACAGAAGGAAAAAAAACAAAACAAAACTGAGGCTGAGAGCCTTTTGTGAAGCAATCATGCATATACCAAGTAATTGAACTAGGGAGATGTATTTTCAATTCATTGTTCCCTTTAATTGGTATGTTGTGAGAAAAAATGATAATATCTTGGCCATTCAATTTTAGTAATACCCAGAATAGGAAGACAAAAATGGACCCTTTCCTCAAAAAGGTCACAGTCCAATAGAGAATAAATAATGTAAACAACTAGGAAAATACAAAATATATCCTGAGGATATAGGAGGTAAGCTTAGAAGTGAAGTGGGCGGGAAGGGTTGAAGTGTAATGGGGAAGAGGGAAAGATGCAGGAAAGGCCTCTTGCAAAAGATAAAATTTGAATTTGAGTGTTGAAAGAAGCCAGGGAAACTAAGGGGTAGATGTTAGGAGGCATAGAATCAGAGGCTCTTAGATACTGAGCTAAATAGGACCTTAAAGTTCATCTAGTCCCACCCCACTCCCTTCATTTCACAGGTGAGACAACTGATGTTCAGAGAAATTAAATGATTTGACCAAGAGAAGCAACTGAACTAGAACCCTGTATGACTCTTAAAGAATTATGGCCAATGGATATAGGGTTTTTTGTTTTTTTTTGTTTTTTTAATGTTGGCAGAGAATTAAAATCTTAACCAAAAGTAAAAGGAAGGAGAGCTTCTAGCCACAATCTTTTTAAATAAATAGATTGGATTGGTAATTTCGAGTTGAAAAGGACTTTAAAACACAACTAGTTCAACTAAATCTTGAAGTAAGAACTGGGCCCACTCAACCCTACAGTATTCTTGCTCAATGTCTATCCTGTTTCTATGGTCTAATCCATCTCTTCTTCTTTTTTTTTTTTTTTTTCTTTTTGTAAATTTTTTTTTTACTATTTTTTCTCAATATTTTATTTTTCCAAATATTTATATAGTTTTCAGTACTAATTTCATAAAACCTTGTGTTTCAAATTTATCCCCTCCCCATTTCCCAAGACAACAAGCAGTCTGATATGTAGTTATCTCTTCTTAAGAATTTCTATTTAGGTCAGAATATGGTGAGATTTTAACTGATTATCAAATACCATTCCTAGAAGCCACAAAGATAAGGCTTAAGCCCCAGCATTGTCCTTAGTAGACATGGGACTTTCAGTAAGTTATTTGATCCATGGGTTCCTCCTCATCTGTACAACAGGAATAATCATATTTCTTACCAACCTTACATATGAGATAGGAGATGTAAATGAGATGCAAAAGCTGCTTATATACGTATGTAATTATTTACTCTGCCTATATAAATGTACAATGCTTTACAGAAGTATTTTCTGTCGGCATAAGACTTTTTGGGAAAACATCTCTCATTTTCCATCAAGTTGTAGGAGGATAACAGTTAGAGATTCCTTGATTATCTCATAGCATTTTGGAAGGGAAGGGGGGAGAAAAAGAAAGAAAATAAAAAATAAAGGAAGAAATGAATTTTTTAGCACCTAGTATATGCCAGGAACTGTGCTAAACACTTTTCAGATATTTATCTATACTTATTTGATCTTTACAATCCTAGAAGATAGGTGTTATTATGATCCCTATTTTACAGTTGAGGAAACTGAGGCAAATATAGGTTAAGTGACACAGTGAGTGATGGTCTAATACCATATTTGAAGAGAGGTTATGTTTTCCTTCAGGCCCAGCTCGTTATCCACTTTGCACATCCAAATTTTAATTCACATTGTAGTTTTTGTGGCTCTATCATCCCTTTTTCCTCCACCAAGAAATAAGATTGTTTTATCTTTTTTCACCTCTTAGGCACCTAGGTTACACAGACTAAAACACACAAATTCAAGTATAGCTCAGATATTTACTAATTGTGTGACTCTGGTCATGTCACTTAACCTCTGTTTTCCTCAATTCCTTCAACTGAAAATTGGATATAATAACAGATCCCATCTCCCTTGGGTGTAGTGAAAATCAAATGAGACAATATTAACAAAGTGCTTAACACAGAGACTGGTACAAAGGAGGCATTAAATAAATCCTTGTTTCCTATAGTATCTGTTCCATGGCTTTGAATGATATGAGCTTAAAATGTGTTACTTTTTAAAAATTAAATCCTCCTTTGTAAATCAATCGTAACATCTCACATTTATATAATTGCAATTTCCTCACAATAACACCATGAGGTAGGTGTTGAAAATATTAATATTCTTTTTATTTTAGAAATGAGAATACTGAAGCTCTGAGGGGATTGAGTGAAGTTTGTCCCAGATTACACAACTGTCTAAAATTAGTACTACAAAACAAGAACCTTACTCTCTTTGTTCAGACACAACCGTTGACACATTAAGTTAAAGAGGTTTTTGTTTTTGTTTTTGTTTTTTCCAGGCATTAAATTTTCAGAAAGTGGGAAGAAAACTACTTCAGGTAAGCTGGATTATTGATTTTGTGGGGTAAAAATTTCAGGTTCTTACCCATTAGTGTCTTCAGGAAAACCTGATAAGTTTTTATTGGGGATTTTTTATAGGAAATTCTAAGTCAAAGGCCTCCAAAGCCCCAACAGATAGAATGTGAATGCATTAGAAGGCTGGAACTTTCTTTCTTTCTTTTTTTTTTTTTTTTTTTTTTAAGAATCTTATTTCCAGCACCTACCATAGGGCCTGGCACACAAGAGCTGAATACATGCTTGTTAATTGATTCCAGCTCTGAGACTTTGTTTTTGTGATGCTATTATTGACCTTGAGTTTCCTCTTGCCAGCTAATTATTATTAAAGGTGTCTTCCCTGCAGAGTATTCTTTTGCTTGTTTGTTTTAAGAATGTTGTCTTTAGTTGAATTAGCTGTTTTAATTGTTAGTAAAGAAAATTGCTTCAGGCTTAACTGGTTTATATCTTTGATGTGTCCCAGGCTTTGATTGCACCTACACAAATGAGGTCTTGTGAAAATCTTGATGGTGTTTCTGAGTCAGAATTATACTGACTGTTTAACTCTTTAAGCTCCAAAGACTGTTTAACTCTTTATTAGACAACATTAAGCAATCATTTGTATTAATATGCATTTGCAAAGGAAAATTAGGCAGGAAAGTAAGCATATAAAAAAAAAATTCATCCTTGAATGCTCCTTGAAAAATAGGCTTAATATTAGCATGTATTTTCAAGGACCATAATGACTTAAATAATGGACTTGGAGTCAGGACTTGACTTTGGGCCTGGATTTTGCCACTTTCTAGAATTATGACTTTAGGCAAATCACTTAATTCTTCTAAGCCTCAGTTTCCTCATTTATAAAATGTGGTTGATAGTACATACACTATGCCTTCTTCAAAGAAACTATGAAGTACCATAAAAATTCAGGCAATGAGGTGGCACAGTGAGTAGTGTATGAGATCTGAAGTCAGGAAAATTTGAGTTGCAGTCTTGCCTCAGATTTACTATGTGACTGGACAATTCACTCATCTTCCTCAACTATAAAATAGAGATAATAGTATCTACCTTACACAGCTGTTGTGAGAATGAAAAGAGTTAATACATATAAAAGTACTTTGCAAATCTTAAAATGCTATGGAAATGTTAATCAAAATTATTATTACTACTAAGCTTAGTCCCTTTGAAATGTCAGTTAATAGGAAACAAGATGAAGGAAAAATCTTATTTGACTCCACAGGTGTAAAGTCTTTCTTTCTGGAGTTAAATGACAATGGAGATTTTATAGTGGGATTTTTAAGAAAATATCTTTGCAGTGTAATGTGTGCCTTGCCAGAATTATGTACTCACTATTCCTAAATTTAAAAAACAAAAGAAAAAGCTCAAAAAACTAGTAATGAAAAGAACTCAGTATTATATCTCTAAGTTTAGATTCCATGACCCATATTTCTTCTGTACCACATTTTTATAATAATAATAGCTAATATTTATTTAGCATTCTTTTTTACAGGCATTGTGCTAAATAAGGCTTTTATAATTATTACATCATTTCATCCCTACAATAATTCTAGAAGGTAGGTACTTCTGTACTTAATAGATGAGGAAACAGAGCTTCATCTGTCCAGGTTCATATTGTAGTGCTGGAGAACTGAGGCAAGACAGTTATTGGTTTGTAATATTTTAATTATGGAGAATATAGGCTAGCTGGTTGAATGGGAGTCATGTCCAAAAATCAATCAGCCCTGAGCAATTGAGGCAGGGACCTTTTATAGGGTGTTTTTTGGTTTTGTTTTTGTTTTTCTAAGCTACACAGGATATATGGCCTGAGTAAAGCAGATAAAGGGGTGCTAGGACACTGGGCAGACAAGCCATAATTCCAGGAAAGGATCTTAACTTAGTCTTGACAAGATGGGGATCAAGATAAGAGAGTGGAAGGCAAGAGACAGCAAGGCGAGGGGCAATACTCAAAAGGAGGGGGAATTATCCCAGCAAGCATTTGAGATAAAGCACCTGGAGTTTTATGTCTCAATAGTATTTAAGGGCCTCCAATCCTAATAGCAAGGACCAAAGGAGTGGGACTATAATAATTTTATTCAGGACATAATAATTCATGGAAACTGAGGCATTAAGGCATTACAGTATGGCTAGTAGTAGCAACAGTAGCAACATTTGACATTTACATAAGGTTTACTATGTGCCAGAAACTGTGTAAAGGCTTAAAAATTATCTCATTTGGGGCAGCTAGGTGGCGCAGTGGATAGAGCACCAGCCTTGAATTCAGGAGGACCCGAGTTCAAATGTGATCTCAGACACTTAATACTTCCTAGCTGTGTGACCCTGGGCAAGTCACTTAACCCCAGCCTCAGGGGGGAAAAAAAAATTATCTCATTTGATCCTCACAAAAACTCTGAGAGATAGGTGCTATTATTACCCCCATTTTAGAGATGAGGAATTTGAGGCAGACAGAGAATAAGTGACTCACACAGCTAGTGAGGCTGGATTCTTAACTAAGGTCTTCCTGACTCCAGTTCTAGCAGTCCATCCATTGACCCCATAGTTCCCTTATTTTCTGCATGTAACTATTGTTAACAATACTATGAAGTAGATAATATAAATGTTATTCTGTCCATCTTAAAGGTGATGAAACTCATTCTCTGAATGATAAGTTACTAGGGTGAGAGATTAGTGTCAGAGCCAGGATTTGTCACCCAGCTTCTTAACTTCTATTAGCACCAACTTGCCTGTGAGTGCAGAACAATGTGCTAAGATATCCAGCAAACTTTGATGATTCAATTCAACAAGTATTTACTATGTCCATGGATTCAGTAGAGAGCCCTATGCTAGGAGAATAGGATGATAACAAAGTTTGATCAAGTAAGTCAAAGTAATTCCAAAGGCACTTTTTTGCCTTTAGAAGTTTAAAATTAACTCATTAAGTAGAAACTGAATGGTTGAAGAGATTGGTAATGAAATTAAGAGTGCTTCAGATGAGAGCAGATCCCCTGGGACTCTTCTGAGGTATCAACTCTTCCTGATTTAAGATGGCTCTGGGTGTGCGTGCGTGTGTGTGTGTGTGTGTGTGTGTGTGTGTGTGTGTGTGTGTGTGTGTGTTTTGGGGGTCTTTAAACCAAATATGTTTCAATTAATCTCCTTCCCCTTTTCTTTCCTCCTTCTGTGTGTTGGCTCTCCCCATTTGAAAATAAACTCCTAGAGTTTAGTATCTAGTGGAGTGAGGGACTGTCTTTTTATTAATTGTATTTCCAATGTTTAGCACAGTGTTTGGCACATAGTAAGTAATATTCAAAAATATTTGTCGGATTGAATTAAATTAGACTCTTGGAAATCCCAATCGGAATTCTAAGAAAAACAATTTTTGTCACCATGATCACAGTGGAGTTTATTTAGAATAGGTTTGTGTATTCTTTTTGATCAAGAAAAGGTCTTTTAAAAATCTAGTTTAGTGTCTCCGTGTGTCTAAAGTGTTTAGAAAACTGGCTTCCTATTAAGCAATTAGCTGCTTATTGTCATTATTTTTAATGGAAAACCCTCATTTTTGTTTATCAGTTCTTATGTTCTATTTTTGTGTAATTCCAGATGGTTTATTCAACCTATTTTCTGCCTCAGGTTTTCTTTTCCTAAAATGGACATAAAGCTTCTATATCACAATTGTATATTGGGTACCTTACAATAAATATGTTTATAGACCAGCATCTAAAGTAGGTGAAAACAAAGACTTTAACCTCCAGGAAATTGCCCATTGTTCTAACTTGCACCAGATAGAGAACTGAAAGGTAGGTTTCAAATCCCTGTTTTATCTTGGACTAGTTGCTTATTTCTCTATACTATATAATCACTAAGGGAGGAGTTCTTAACCTGGAATTCATGAATATGGCTGGTTTTTGTTTTTTAATGTTTTGCTAACTATATTTCAGTTTAATTGATTTCCTTTGCATGCCTTTGTGCATTCAAGACCATTATTCTGAAAAGGCTTCCAGATTACCAAAGAGGTCTATGATACATAAAAAGTTTGACCTCTTTCTCAAAAGTCTTTTCTAGGTATAGATCTAATTGTTTTGAGTTTACAAAGCACTTTGTTTACAAATGTAAATAACAACTATGTTTTACAGCCACTTGAATAATAATTTGTACTCTAAGTCCAATATTCCCTTTATCTAGCATCACTCATATTTACATATGAGTAACTTTGAAAGATTTAGAAAACATTTTTTCCCTAAGTCCCTTAAAGCAGAGTTAATGATTCTATATTTATTAAGCATATGCTATGGTATTGTGTAAGGTGTGGGGAACACAAAGGGAGAATGAAACATTTCTTATTCCAAATAATACTCCACTGATTTTTACAGATGAGAGATCTAATGTTCAGAAAAATGAAGTGATCTGCTACACCTCTAGTAGGCATCAGAGTGTAAACCAAGTCTTCTGAATCTAGGCCCTGTGCTTATATCACTTACACAACCTCTTCAACTGGGGAGACCGAACTAAGAGGTATGGAACAAAATAGTAGTACAAAATAACAGAATGTGATCAGTGATGAAATGTGTATTGCAGATACTTTTTATGGTTTATTGTAGGACTAATTATTAGTGTGACACAGAACAAATAACATCTAAGTAGGGGGAGGAAATGGCCTAGAAAAATAATTAACTTCTTTTGCTGGTGTTTGTGATTTTTGAATAAAATGTCTCATCCCATCCTTTCATTTTGCAGATGAGGAAACTAAGATCAAACTAGGTTAAGCAAATTTCCAAGTGTTAACAGAGATAGTTAAATGGTCAGCGTTACTTATTCTTCGAATACTTTGTTGCTATAGACCAAGAACATATTTCTTGATTAAATATTTTATAGAAAGAACAGAGAGAAGGGGAAAAGACCTATGTATGCAAAAGTATTTATAGCAACCCTTTTCATGGTAGCAAAATATTGGAAATTGAAGGGATGCCCATCAATTAGGGAATGACAGAGCAAGTTGTGGTGTATGAATATAATGCAATACTGTTATACAATAAGAAATGAGTAGGCAGATTTCAGAAAAACCCAGATAGTACAAAATGATGCAAAGTGAAATGAGCAGAATGAGGAAAATATTGTACATAGAATCAGCAATATTGTGTGACTGACTATAATTGACTCAACTCTTCTCAGCAACACAATGATCCAACACAAGTACAAAGGACTCACAAAGGAAAATGTCTGCATCTCAGTAAAGAAATGATGGACTCAGAATGCAGATTGAAGCATATTTTTTATGCAGATTGAAGCATATATTTTTTACTTTTTTTTCTCATGATTTCCCCTCCTTTTGATCTGTTTCTTCTTTCACAATTGTGACTAATATGTTTTATAGGATGGTAATGTATAAATTATATCAAACTATCTGCCATCTTCAGAAGATGGAAGGAGAGGGAGGGAAAGAAAAAATTTTGAAACTCAAAATCTTATAAAAATGAATGCTAAAAATTTTGTTGTTATGTAAATGGGGGGAAATGCTGTTAAAAATAAAAAGAAATTTAAAAAAGAAAGGTCACAGCATCTTGGAGGCAAAGAAGAAAAATTGTTAAGAGGAGAAAGAGATGAAAAAGAAAGAGAAAGAATGAACAAGATACTGGATGGCCTGTTTGTGAGGATCTAGAAAGCACAACAGACTTAGAATCAGAAGAGATTGTTTCTAATAAGAACTAACATTAACTAGTTTTCTTAAGTAAAATGGATGTAAAACTCTCACAGACATTATTGTAAGGCCCTAATGATGTATCTGTGTAAAGGACCACCTAAATGCTAACTATTATGTAAATCCTTTGAAGGAAGGAACTGCATACTTTGATTTTTGCATTTCTAGTGCCTAGATTAGAGTAAAATCTTAATAAATGCTAGATGATTTTAAAAAATTATTTCATTAAATATTTGCTAATTACATATAAAAAATTTTAGCATTTATTTTTTAAAACTTTGAGTTCCAAATTATTTTTTCCTTCCTGCCCCCCTTTACCCTTAAGAAGCAAGCAATATGATATTTATTATATATATAAGATCATACAAAACATATTTCCATATTGGCCATATTGCAAAGGAAAATACAAAACAAGAAAAATATTGTATTGTTTTTAAAGAATGCTTTAATCTGTACTTAATCAGTTTTCTCTCCGCAAATATATAGTATTTTTCATCATGGGTCCTTTGGAATTGTCTGAATCATTCATTGACTTGATAAGAATAGCTAAGTCTTTTATAGTTGATCCTCCTTATGATAATGATGTTACTCTGTACAATTTTTTCCTGAATCTGTTTACTTCACCTTGCATCAGTTTATATAAGTCTTTCTAGGTTTTTTTCATCTATTGCAATTTGTTCAGCCATGCCTCAAATGATAAGCATCCCTTCAGTGTCCAATTTTTTGCCCAAAATAGTTGCTAGAAAAACTTTTGTACAAATAGGTGCTTTCCTTTTTTTTTTTTTTTTTTTTCCTCCCTTTGGAATATAGCCTTAATAGTAATATTGTTAAGTCAAAGGGTAGTTATAGTCTATAGCCCTTTGGACATAGTTTCAAATTGTTCTCCAGAATGGATGGATCAGTTTATAACTCCACCAACGATGTTTTATTGTCCCAATTATATCAGCATTTGACATTTTTCCTTTTTTTCATGTTAGCCAATCTGATAAGAATGTGGTTATATTTCAACACATGAAGCCTTTATTGCAAATTGTAAATAAAAATATTCCCCCTGTTTCCTCTTTTACTTCTGATTTTGATTGTATTGCTTTTGTGCAAAATCTTATTTATTCCACGTAATCAAAATTTACCATTTTACTTTATATGGATCTTAGGTATCTCATTTTTGGTCATTAACTCTTCCCTTACTCATACTTCTGACAGGTATGTTTTCTACGCTTCCCTAATTTCCTTATGATATCACTCTTTTTGTCTAAATTATCCATTTTGACTTTATCTTGGTATATGGTATGAAATTTCAGTCTGTACCTAATTTCTGTCAAATGTTTTTTCAGTTTTTTGAGCAATTTTTGTCAGATTGTAAGTTCTTGCCCCCAAAATTTGCACTTTTGGAGTCAAACAACATTAGATTATTATGGCCATTTATAACTGGGTACTGTGAACCTAATTAATTCCATGAACATTTTTTCTATTTCTTAGCTAGTACCAGTTTATTTTGATGATTAATGTTTGTAATATAGTTTGAAATCTGGTACTGCTACGTTAATTCCCTATAAATTTTTTTCATTGGTTCCTTTGATATTCTTGACCTTATTTCTTTCAGATAAATTTTGTTAGTATTTTTTTTCCAGTGCTATAAAATAATTCTTTGGTAATTTGATTAGTATTGTGTAATGTCTGAGCTAGCTCTCTGGAGGGCCTCAAGATCAGTCAAAGTCAGGATCAAGTCAAGACCTCCTAAAGAGGAGAAATAAGGAGGCAGGCAAGCTACTACATGGCTCATCAAAAATGGATCTTGGCTTCAGTCTTCCCTGATGAGTGTGCTGTGACAGAGAGACTCTGACTCTCCCCTCAGTTCTCCAATCCTTCCCTACTATTACCTCACTACAACACATTCAGCAGGCACTAATCTTAAGGAGAGCCATCACATCACTATATCATCTAAGTATATGTTTATAGAACCATTATCTCACATTGAGTAGGTACTTAGTCTTAAGTACTGTGCTGTTCTGGATTCAAGTATACCTTTTCAGAATTCTAGCCCTCTACAGTATTGCACTGTATAAGTAAATTAAGGTAGATAGAATAGTCATTCTTTTTGGTTCAGTTCACCATGAGCAATTAATATTTCTTCAGTTATTTAGATCTAATTTTGTTTGCGTGAAATGATTTGTAATTTGTTTTTATAATTCCTGGATTTCTCTAGGCAAATATACTCCAAGTATTTTATATTGTCTACAATTATTTTAAATAAAGTTTCCTTTTCTATTTCTACTTACTATGTTTTGTTGATGTTACATAAAAATGCTGATGATTTGTGGCTTTATTTTGTATTTGTAATTTTGCTGAAGTTGTTAATTATTTTAATCAGTTTTTTCAATTTTGGTTCTCTAAGTATACAATCATATCATTTGTTTTGTTTTTTATCGCCTATTTCTATTTCTCTGATTTATTTTTTTGTATTTCTAATACAAAATTGAATAATAGTGGCAATAATTGACATCTTTGTTTCATCTCTGATCTTATTAGGAAGGCTTCAAGTTTATTGCCATTACAGATATGCTTGCTCTTGGTTTTAGATAGATAGCACTTACATTTTAAGAGGGATTCCATTGATTCCTGTGCTTTCTGGTGTTTTTAATAGGAATGGGTATTACATTTGGTCATTCTGGATCTATTCATGCTTACTGATTGCTAGATAATTACTAATCTTTTGACTATGTGGAAGTCCCATAAACTCTCTTAATCTTTGTTTATTTATATGTAAAAATGGAGTTTAAACTTCTCTATGTATTCTTCCCAGGATTGCTATCAGTTCAAAAGAATCGTAAAAATCAAAGCTACTAATGTAGCAAAGAGATGAAAATAAGAAAAAAAAAATGTGTAAGAAAATCAAAATGTGGAGGATTTCCTCTGACTTTTTTCCTTAGGTAATGGATGTCATTCCATATTGGGTATAGGTAGTGCCTTGAAGGAGAACAGGACTTTCCTGTCGTTTTATGCAATAGTGTTAGGAAGAAGACTTTTGCTTAGACTCAGGAATTTGGGGTTTGAATCCTAGGTCTGATGATTAACAGCTGTAACCAGCTGCAAATTATTTCTTAGAGCCTGAGTTTTCTCAGTTGTATAACAACTATTATACTTAGTACTCTAGATACAGCTAGGTAGTAGAGTGGATAGAGTATTGGGCTTGAAGTCAGGAAGATGAATTCAAGTCCTATCTTAGGTATTTACTAGCTGTGTTTCACTCAGAAGTCTGATAACCTTTGTTTGCCTCAGTTTCTTGAAATGTTCTATACTTAATTCACAAGATTATCAAGAACCCAATGAGATAACATATGTAAAGTATTCTGCAAATCTTTGAGTTACATAAATGCTGACTAATGTTATTATTATTACTTTTCTCACTGGATTGTTGTTTGTACTTTCTTTGTCAGCATTATGATATTATAAAAATATGTTGTTATTATTTTCCTGGAAGTTCTGCTCCAACAAATCATTTAGTGGGGCTCAGGTTCTTCAACTGCAAACTGAAAAGGTTGAATAAAGTGGACTGAAAAAACCCTACCAATACCAATCTCTATTATGATCTTAATTTGAGGGTATTAACCTACATGCATCTTTATAAAGTCAAATGTCCCTAAGGGGATGGAGCCCAACAGTTCTCTGTTGGATAGTACTAGCATCAGTAGCAGAGGAAAGGCCAACCTGGTCAATATAAATGGTACCTATTCTGAGACTTAGATGGCATGTGTTATGAAATGCATGACACTGGCTTTAGTCTCATGTGGTAAATCCTTAGGCTGCAGCATTTGGACTATATGGGAAATATCTTGTGTATTAAGGATGATTGAAGAAGGGAATTGATGAGGCTATCGTTGCCTAAAAGGTAGACAAATATTTTTAAAAGGCATAATAGCACTTTTAAAAAGTCTTTTTTCCCCCCCTTATATGTTAATTGCTTTGACCTTTCTCCCTTTTAAAGCTCACTTACTCCCATCTCCTCCCCATTCCTGATTCAATCAAGAGATAAGATTTGCAGTAGCCCTTCAATTAGAGCTATCTAATTTCTTTCATTTTGCCATGGAGAAACTGAGGCATGTGGGGTTTGAATTAGTTGCATTAGATCACTGGGGTTATAAGTAATATCTGACTCCTTTCCATTCCCACACCTACAATCTTAATTCAAGCCTTTGTCACCTATTGCCTAAATTGTTGCTGTGGCAACCTGTTAATTGGTCTGTCTCCAATCTTTCATAACTTGTTTCTTCTACTGGCTTTTACCAAAATACATTTCCTGAAGTGTATATCTATGCTGCTTCTCTAATCAGTTCATAGCAGTTAGGATGCCTTTAGGATGAAAGATAAACTCCTTTATTTTCCAAACTTTTGGCAATTTTCACAGCCTAATTCTCATTTCTCATTTGTAAAATAAAGTGATTAGGTTAGATGCCTTTTCAGCTCGCAACTAATGATCTTATGTTCTTAACAAAATACAGAAATGTGAGTTTTTACGTCAGGCTCATTCTAAGTCTAAAGGAGAGCTTAAGGAGCTCAGATGTGTAGTAGAAGAGAGTTTGGGGTGGAAATAACCTGATTAAGAAAAGCAAAGTTGAAGCAGTCTTCCCAAGGCAAATGACAACTGGATAGTTTTCTTTCCCACCTTAAATGGGATTGAGAAGGTCTGAACCTAAAGTTTGGATAAACTGAAGTTAATCCAAAGTGAAAGATAGCCACAGCTGTAACCCAGTGAAATTATTTATCCAAACTGTTAGTTAGTAGAGGCTTAGGATGAGGGGAATCCCAGTTCAATTTATGCTCAGGTTAGATGACTGATTTTCTGGAATATCATAGAAGGGACTGCATTTCAACTAGGCATATGAAGAGCTAGAAGAGAGAACAAAGACTAGGTAATTCAAATCTTTCCTTTTATACATGAAGGAACAGTGCCAGGAACAGTAAGTGACTTAAGGTGTCACATAAGTTAAAAGCATCAGAAGTGAGATTTATGCCCAATTCTCCTGACTATAGATCCAGAGCTAGTTCCCTTCCAGTTCTGGCATTCAGTCACATACAAAAATGGATAATCAAACTCTACGAACCAACTGGAAAGATTCTTTTAGCACATCCTTCACTATTTGAAGTCAAAGGTGTTTCTTATAGGTGCACTTAACTACAATCTGGGAATTGTGAGCTTTCACCCACTTTTAGTTAGATTTTCATAAGGATTTTTCATTGTTATAGGAGCCACTTGCTAATGGCTACTGGGGATCTACTTCTGACCAGCAGAATAGATCCCTTCATGTGAAAGGATGATAATGATAGGAGGAGACTGAGAGGCAGTTGCATTCTCTAGCCTTTCTCCTCTTCCCTTTTGCCTCCAGACGGTGTCTGTATCTTGGTTGTTTCTAAAAAATAAACCCCAAATCTGACTCTGCCAGGGCAATACCAACAGAATAAGGGGTTTCAAAGTTAAAGTATAACCAGCAATCACAGTCCAATAATTTTCAGCAAGGAGTAAAAACAAAAAGGATTGCTTATAGGACTTACAATTCACTCTGAACTAGTGAGATGGGGGTAGGACAGAAGTGCCGAAGGCATAGGGGTTCCCATTCTTTCAGGTATTTGTGAGAAAAATCCACTAGTTTCCCTAATTTCCTATATTTTCTCCCTTTTTTTTTTTTTTTTTTTTTGTTTTTTTTGTTTTTAGGCAACTGGAATCATCCAAAAAGTAAATAAATTGTCAAATAATCATCCCACATATAAATTCTGTGAGTGAAGTAAAACAGACTAGTAGGGTTTCCTAAAAATCCCTCAAACATAATAGCAATAGTTAAACAAATTTAACAATTTCTATCCCAAATCTTACTGTAATACAGAAGTTCCATCCCGAATCGTAAGCACACAGCAATAGATGACCATTCCCAAATTCCCCATCACAAAATCCATCAGGGCAGGGGTGAAGCTTCTTATTCAAAAACTGCTTTATGCTGATAAGGGGCAGAGGCTCTCAGGCAAAGAAGGGGGATGGGTGTGGTGTGCTGATCAATCAAAGCTTCTAGATTCCAGAAGCAGGTCAATATAGCTGTACTTTGACCAAAATCTAGAACAACAACAACAAAAAACAATCTAACAAATAAAAGTTAGAACAATCTGCTACAAAATATAAAAAGGCCAGTATGGCCAACAGCTTCCTATGTAAGGAAACATGCTTGTCTCAGAGGACAGGCAAACAGCTGTCAGTTATAGTCTCAATAAATAAAACAGCAGTTAGGTTTCACAGACAACTGTACTAATTGTCCTCTCATTAGTTAGAAACTTTAAAAACCTGAATTATCCACAGACACAAATATCCAGTAACAGACAGATGATCAGGCTAAATACTCATTTACCTAAGTATTTAGGATATAATGATTGCATATAACCAGATTGGAAACAGCAAGGTATGATATAATTGAATTCCATCAACAATTCTTATCAACTATTGTTCTGATCAGTCACAAGAGGAAAAAATACAGAGATATGGCTATAACAATAAAAGCTGATCCTTCAGCACATACAGGTCAAAATAGCCTTAACTCAGTTTTATTCCAGATAATGGTCCCACTAATCGTCAGAGGATGAAGCTTTAAAACTCCAAATAGTATTTATTAGCTACAAGCCCAAGAAATTTTTATCTCCCATAACAAATCCCATTAACCAAAGTTTCAGGTAAATCCCAAACAGATATTTACCATGATCTAGTATTGATAATAGGAAACAATTTGCCCCAGTAAGTTCACAACTTATCATTCATACCTAAGTAGATAGTTTTATAAGTGAACATTATATAAATCATTTTGCTTTAAAATACTCAATACATAGAAAAATTTCAAAATGTATATTATCCATAAAAAAAAACATTTTCAAAAGGACAAAAAAAAAAAAAAACAACTATTATTTTCAGAGGCCCTTTAAATGATGGGCCTAATTTTTTAAGATGACCCAATACAATCAATTAAAACTTATATAGAATATCCAAATACTATATAAAAGAATCTAAGAAGTTCTTTAAAACATTGAACTTTTAGAAATAACCCTACCACATTTATAACCATATATTTATAATCATATATTTATAAATATAAATATGTTTATATATAATATATATAAATTATATATTTATATAAAATATTTATATTTATATATATTATATTATATACATTTATATACTAAAATATATATATTTATATATAAATATATAAATGTATTTTTATATATATTATACATAAGTATATATTATATACATAATTATATATAAATATATGTAATATATATTTATATGCATTTATTTTATAAATATAAATATACTTATTTATATTTATATATTTATAATTTATATATTTATAACCATATAACCATTTATTTAATAGACTACATTTATAACCATATCCCTTAACCAAGGAAACCATTATGTATTTAAAAAAAAAAAATATTCAATTAGTTAGCTTAAAAGTAGGCCTGTCTCTTTAAATCACAGTTTGCAACTTGATTTAAAAAAAAAAAAAAAAGGGCTGGAACACACTTAGTGGGGGCTGAGGGGAATTCCATGTGGCCACCTTTCCTCCCACTTTACCTCCAAAGAGGTAGGGGGGAGGGAAGTCAAGCTAAACTACACCCCTGAAAACAAAAGATCCCTCTGGTCCCCCACTCAATTTTTTAAATACAGAAATCCTTCCATTAAAAACTTTCCTCTTTCTTTTTCTACTTAACTCTTCTCTTTCCCTTAGCTACATGCAATTTTCCATCTTGTTTCTCCTTCCAAATATCTTCCCTATATTTTCTTTTACTAAAATCATGCAAACCTTTAATTGCTCCTACAACTCAATCCTTCATGAATCACCTTTATTCTCCTTTCCTTTCCCTTCAAAACTTTTAAGATTCACAATACAATGAATTGCTAAATAACTCCATAAAGCAAAACTTACAATGTTCACAAATTATCCAATATGTTTCAGAAAGTAACATACTCTGAACCAAACCAAATACAGGTGTTTTTTGTTGTTGTTGTTATTTGTTTTTTAAGTTTTTCTTTCTTCTGCCTGAGTTTTCTTCTCACAACAATTAACATTTCTCTTGTCTTCCAGATGGAGGGAGCTTCAATCCGATAAGCTTTTATTGCCCTTTTACTCTAGCAGGCTTTGAAAACCTGCTTTTCAGGGAAAAACTTTTCTACCAGTTTAAAATAGCCAAACTTTTTTGTTCTTCTTACTTGCAAATTAGTACAACAGGTTAAAAAGTTTAAAATCACAAGCAAATTTTATACTAAGAACAGTTGCAACATTGAAATAACCAATTCCTAATAATGGTTCTTGAGACTTAACATCTCTTAAATCAACAAAACAGACAAATCACACAGAAGACAAATCACACAGACATAGACTGTACAATTACAATATTAAACAAAACATTTAACACAGAGATTAGGGCTTTTCCCTAGGAATAGTCCAGAAGGAAATTTCAGTTTGAGATTCTTCCCTCCCAGAATTCAAAGGGAGCTTTTCTAAGCTTCCAAGCCTTCACAGAGAGTGCCCAGATACAACCAGATAGTGCCAAAAAACACCCAGATCAGATAGTGCCACATAGCATCCTATTGACATTTCCCAGAGACAAGGTTTATTACTCCAACTTTTTCTGGGGACCCAGATTTGCTATCAATCAGACCAGACAGAAAACTTACCCTGCAGGGGTTTCATACCAGATTCTCCTTTGGCCACTAGGGGAATTGACCGGTGAGTTCTTGCTGAGGCTTGTACTGTTCTTTCTGTGGAATTCTGGAAGAAACCAGATGCTAGCTTCCATAAAAGAGTCCAGGACCAGCGGGCTCAAGGCTCCCCATCAAGACCTGCTGTTTGTCAATCTCTAATCCTGCTTTCAGATCTCATCTCTCAAGGGCCTCCAAATGCAATGCCAGAGAAACTGAGTCAAGATAGAGATTAGAGAGTTTTAAAACATTTTATTTGGATTTCTGAGAGGGAGAGATTGTGCTGAGGGCATGTGGCCCCCAGGGCTGATGCCCAAAGCATCCAGCATGGAATGGACAAAGTGGGGTGGAGACCAGATTCTGGTAAGTGGAAATCTCCAGGCAGGGACCATCAATCCAATTCTGACAGGTTGGACGTAAGACCATAAATTCTTACAAATTGGGAGAATTTAGGAGGTGTCCAATTAGAACCAGGAAGTCTGGAACTTAGAGATACCAATTAGGTATCTGAGATAGTTCATCTGGAGTTTTATCTTTTGGAATGCCAGATCTCCACAGTCTTAATTACCTCAGTTCTAATGAGCAGAAAAGGGGTGTTGCAACCAGGGAAACTGAGGCAAAACAATTAGAGAAACTGAGTCAGGACCATTAGGGAAACTGAATCAGGACAATAAAAGGGAACTGTGGCACAACAATCTGAGTCAGTAAAGGTTGATTTGCAATTCCTTCAGGGGTGTTATGTTTCACAACTGTAGGGGATTTCAGAGAATCAGTCTGCCTCTTCACACTTAGGTATGGTCCTTAACAAACCATAAACACCAATTCCAAAATAATGGTAATTAAAAAAGAATATACAATATTAAAGCTAGAAGGTGTCTTGGATGTCATTTAATCCAGTCCCTTTATTTTGCACAAGAAAAAACTGAAATTGAGAGAACAAAATAACTTGTCCAGGGTCAAACAGTTAGAGTGGCATAATCCAGGTTTCTTCCTAAATGTGCAAAGTTTTTTCAAATGCAAGCTGTTACCATATTCCTCTCTCTAGTTATAACATTAAATTAAAAGTAAAAGAGTTACTATCTTTCTCTTTCTGTTCTTTGGGAAAGGGAGTCGCATTCTCTATATGCTCCTTTATAATATGAGTCTATAAAATGGCCTTGGGTCTCTATCCTCTGTTCCTTGACTAAAAGTAGAATTAGAAAATTGTAACAAGCTTGCTCCTTTCCCTTCCGGAAATAAGGCTCATTCAGAAAATCTCCAAAACTACTCTGGTCTCTTAGATATTAGCCTCTGGAGGATATTGCCTGATTGTCCAGGTTCTGTGTTTCCACTGCCCTACATTGGAGATAGTTCTTTAGAGGTTTCTATCCAGATGGCACAGCTGGACAGTGGGCAGGATCACCTAAATTCAAACACAGCCTCACATATAAGTTGTGTGACTATGGCCAAGTCACTTAACTTTAGCCTCAGTTTACTCATCTTTAAAATGGGGATAATGATATGATTTAACTTCCTGGGTTGTCATGGGTATAAAATGAGATATATTTATATACTACTTTGCAAACCTTAAAGACTCATATAAAAGCTATTTATTTGTTAATGCCACAAAATATAACCGGTCCACAAAAAGTTTTGTGAATTCATTTGCCTCTCTTAAACCAAAGTCTAATGTATATTGATACATTATTATAAATTGAGTTGATCTTTTTGCTTGAGAAAATTCAATTAAAGTCTGTGGTGCAAATATCCAAATTATGATACAAATACCCATTTTGTATGAGATATATGAAATGTGATTTATTTGTTTAGGAATATATATCTATTGTGTGAATGAAGGTAAACTTAAAATTTTTTGACATAGTCAAAAAAAATTTCTTCTGTTTAGAGAATCAAAGAATCTCACTTATAAGGGACCTGAGAAGTCATTTTTTCTACCCCCTAACCAAATCATAAATGCTATTTTCAGGATTCTTAGGCTCTTCCTGAACTTCAGTGGCAAGAGAACAACTTCCTGAAGTGACCTGTGACATTTCAAAATAGCTTTTTAATTGTTTTTAATTGTTCTTGAACTGAAATCTGTCTTTCTGTATGTAACTTCTACTTGTTGGTTCTGGTTCCTCAAAATCCAAACAGAACAAGTCTAATATCTTCTCTTGGTATTAATTTTTTTTAATATTTTAACTATATATGGCCTTGATGATGGACAGAATCAGCTACACCCAGAGAAGGAACACTGGGAAATGAGTGTAAACTACTAGCATTTTTTTTGTTTTTCTCCCCAGGTTATTTTTACCTTCCGAATTCAATTCTTTTTTTGCAATAACAACAACAACAACAACAAAATTCATTCTGCACATATATATTGTACCTAGGATATACTATAACATATTTAATATGTATGGGAATGCCTGCCATCTAGGGGAGGGGGTGGAGGGAAGGAGGGGAAAATTCAGAACAAAAGGGAGTACAAGGGATAATGTTGTAAAAAATTACCTATGTATATGTACTGTCAAAAAATGTTATAATTATAAAATTAATTAAAAAATGGACTGGGGAAAAAAAAAAACTATATATGGCCTTGGTAGGTCTTTTCTTCAGGCTAAACATTTCCAGCTTCCCCAACCATTTCACTATCCTAGTTACCCTTCTTTGGATATACTGTTTTTTCAGCATAGTTCCTGAAATTTGCTGCTCCAAACTAGACACAATTGTTGTTGTTGTTTGTCCTTTATACTCAGAGGACCATGATATCAGGGAGGTGCCATGACATTCAGGTGAATTGGATTTAAGTGAGGAAGGACTGTGCAAGGTTACCTGCCTCACTTTCCCCTCCAGAACTATGTGGGACCAGTGACCAGATATAGATCAGGATGACTAGAGATAGTCCTGGATGCAATGGAAAGTAAAGTCTTCAACAGATCTCAATTTGACTGAGGATGCACCCATTTAGTGATTAAGATTAGGTAGCAATTGAGGCAAAGAATCTCCTCTGTCACCTAGTCCAAAAAATTCTAAATAAATAAGTAAAAGAATGAATACTTCAGGTAGAGTCTGATCAGAACAAAATACTTGCTGCCTAATGCCTTCCTCGCCTGAATCCTAGGATTTCAATATAGTTTTCAGATTGCATTAAAAGGCACTAAAATATAGGGGATAGAGAGATAGCCTCAGGAATCTCTCCTTTGACCCTGACTGCCTCTGTGACCCCAAACAAGCCACTTATCCTCTTAGTACCTCTTTCTAAGGTACTTTCTAAGACTAAAGTTCATCTTTGGTAGAGGAAAGTCTTCCTTAATAGCTTCCTATGCCAAGGAAATCACAGTTCCAATTTGGGAAAAAAAAAAAAAAAAAAAAAAAAAAAACAAAACCAAACCACAGTCCAACAATCATGGGAAGAGTGAGTTAGAGCTGAGTTTCCTTGACTTCTCAGGTAAAAGTGATCTTTATTGTCTCAAATTTCTTTGTAGCATTTTGCTTGCTACTCTGTTAAATTTATCTTTGTCTTCTCCAGGTTCTCCTTCCCCCCCCCACCCTCTCCTCCTTTTGAAACATCTTCTTGAGTCTTTCAGAAAAGAAATTTTTGATACATGTTTATATGATTGAATTTCACTCAGATATTAGAGCTAAAATGCACTTCAGAATCATAAAGAATACTAGAATATCAGAGTTTAGGCATCAATTACTTTGTCATGTTAGAATAGAAGATTTGTCCTATTGGAAGAAGGTAGTATGGGATAGTTCTTTTTATACTCTTCTGGTACATTGCCCATTTCTGAGAGAACTTACTACAAGTTCTAAAAGTGTTAGAGAGATTACTGAAGGCTGACAGGAAATTCCCTCTAGAAACTTATAGAACTGGAACAGGGTCAGGCTGTTAGATTGAGGCCAACACAGAACCACATTTAGGTAGAACTTGTAAACCAAGGAACACTTAATTTGGGGAGTTTCCTTTGTAATGTGAACCTTGATTGAATTAGTGTCTGACCCAGACAAAAACTTTATCACATCTTTGGTTAATATATTCTAGTCATTAAGATCAGAGAACTAGATAAGGGAAAGGAATCACTTTGATTAATCCTTTAGGTATTTATTGATCATTTATTTGTTTCAAAACCTGAGATTCCAGTTTTTGCAAATTTAATCTGAAAGCTGTTGTAGGAAATTCTTATTAGCTAGGAATTTGAAAACCATGGAGAGCCTTCTTAGCACATTTTGTTCAGAGTTCATTTTTATTGTTATCTAGTCAAAATATCTCATCACACAAAGAAGGAACATAATTTATTCTAACACATGCCTAAACAGGAATTCCCTTTACAACCTCCCTGTCAAGTGATGAGCTGTTCTTCACTTGATAACCTCCAGTGATAGGGACTACTTACACAAAGAACCCCATTCCACTTTTTTATAGTTTTGTCAGGAAGTTCCATCTTCCCACAACTAGTAACCAATTGTTCCTAGTTTTTCCTGAAGGAAATAAGGGGAATAAGCTTATTGCTTTTTTTATGTGATACCCCTTCAAATGGGATGATTTTTACAGAATCTCAGATTTATATCTGCAATGTAACTTAGAAATAATTCAAAAAAATTTTTAAAAGAAGTAATCAATTCAGTTCCTTCATTTTATTAGTGAGGATTTAAAGGACCAGTGAGGTTAGGGTCTTTCTCAAAGTCACACAGATTTCAAGGGACAGAGTTAGGTCCTCTGTCAAAGGAAAAAAAAAAAAACAAACTGTACTCTGGGATGTAGATATACACTTTCCAGAAAGTTCTTCATGCCTTTGAAAATCTAACACAAACCATTTTGGAGTTACAGTTTAAAACATTCTCAAATAGCAGGCAAAATTCCAGTCAAGATTAAGCAAGAATTCAGAGATTAGGTAATAGTCTTAGAGCAAAAGCAATTTAAATGTTGGCACACCTTAGAGATTCATTGTCCTAAATGCATCTTTCACCTCTCTCTACAAAGATTCTCTTTTGACACCTTGCACTGTGTACTCAAGATATTGCTGTCAACTGAAATAAACAAAGACTCCCCTTAATTTGATCATTACCTTAACAGTCTCATGGAAAAGTTCTTCCCAAGGCCCATCAGAGATAAAGAGCCTAACAGATGGATGAGAAGGTTTAACTAAATCTTAGAGAAAAATGATGCAAAAAGATTTCAGTGCAGAATATTGTGCCCCCAAAATTTGGTTAATTACTGATAATTCAGGTGGCACCAAGGACTTTACATAAAAATGGAGACAATATTAGGCCTATGCTTCAAATCTTGTCTACGGTCTGTGTTTGTATAGCTGGCAAATTAAGAGTGGTTTTTTCACATTTTTAAATGCAATATTTAAAAATGTTAAAACCATTTTTAACTGCAGACCATCCCCCAAAAAGCAAGTCGTTTGCCAAGTTTGGATTAAAGTCCTAATTTTAGATTACTATTCTTATATGATTGTTTAATATATAATCTAAAGAGGCATTAGAACAAGGACCTCAGGATAATTCTGTATTTGATTTTACTGCTGTATTGCATTTGCTCTTGGAATATTGTTGATTAAATGTTTTTCAGTCATGTCCAACTCTTCATCCCTCCTTTTGGAGATTTTCTTGGCAAAGATAATGAAATGCTGATTCCTTCTCCAAATCATTTTACAATGAATAAACTGAGGCAAAAAGGATAAAATGACTTGTTCAGGATCACAAGTGTCTGAGGCCATATTTGAATTCAGCAAGATGAGTCTTCCTGGTCCAGGGCTGTGCCACCTTGGTGCCCCTTTCCTTTCAGATTGAGAGTTCTCAGATTTCTTCTATGAATGGATATCTATCTACAGCTATGTTAAAATGGAACATTTTTGTAGGTTTGAAATTCAGAAAAATCTTCTGGGATGAACATAGTATTGTGTTGAATCATTATTTACTATTTTAGTTCAAATAGAGTGAGTTTCCTCCCCAAATTTAGTATGTTTAAAATCTGAGCATAGTATAATTTGTGGGTTGTTTTTCTGAAGCGTATGTTTACATATCTTTCTTTTTAGTGTATATTTATATATCTAATTTTAGTCATGTAGTTCATATTTAACATGCCATATATTGAAATGAGTATGAGTTACTGGATGGGGCAGTGGTATAGTGGACAGAGCACCAGACCTGGAGTAAGAAAGACTCATCTTGATGAATTCAAATCTGGCCTCAGATACTATGTGACCCTGGACAAGTCACTTAACTCTGTTTGTCTCAGTTTCTTCATCTGTAAATCCGTTGGAGAAGGATATAGCAAACTATTCCAGTAACTTTATTAAGAAAACCCTAAATGGGATCCTAAAAAGCTGGACACTATTCAACAACAACAACAAAAATAAATTACTGGAAAAAGTATTGGTGTTATACTCAGAAGACCCAAGTTCAAAATTTTCTTCTGACACTCTTCACTTGTGTAATCAGAAGCAAATCACCCAAGTTCTCTGCATCTACAAAATAAGAATAATAAAACTGACACTATCTATCTCACAGGATTGTTGTAAGATAAAAATGAGGACAGGATATCAATATATGATTTATTATGTTTAAGGATTACCTATATTTGAAGGAGCTAGATATTACAGTGGATAGGATAGGATGGCCAGTTAGGAACACCTGAGTTCAAATCCTGTCTCAGACATTTCGGTGCTTTCTTCAACTTCTCTCTCTCTTAGCCCAAATATACTATCTGTCTCCAAGTCTTGCCATTTCTACCTTAACAACATCTCTTACATCTGACCTTTTCCACTCACCCAGCTACCACCTTAGTCCATGTCTTCATCACATCTTTTTTTGCTGGTCTTCTGGATTCAAGTCCGTCATATTTCCAAGCCATTATTTACATTGCTACCAAAATGATTTCCTATGAGTACAGATCATATTTACACTTAAGGAAAGTCTGTTACTTCCTACTGGATAAACTCCACTGACTTCCTGTTGCCTTTAGGACCAAATATGAACTTCTCTAACTCTCTCTAACTTTTAAAATCCTTCACAACCTGACCCCAGGGTGTTTTTCCAACCTTATTAAACATTACTCCTTTTAACACTCCTCAAACCAGCCAACTTGGCATTCTCTTATTTTTCACTCAAAATCCTTCATTTTCTGGCATATGTTGATACTGGCTGTCCCCCAAACCTGTGAAATGCTCTTTTTTGTTTCTTTATAGAATCCTTCTTTTCCTTCAAGATGCAAATCAAGCATCACTTTTTATATGAAGTTTTTCCTACTATCAAGTGCTAGTGACTTTTCTCCCAAACTACCTTGTATTTAACTATGTATTTTCTCTTTTCATATTTATTCTATGTATGCTTACATTTTAAGGGAAGGAGAAAAGGAACAAGATTTATTAAGCACATACTATGAGCCATATACTGTGCTAAACACATGACAAATATTAACTCCTTTGATCCTAGTAACCCTGATGGTGGGTGCTATTATTAACTTCATTTTATTAGTTGAAACTTCATTTATCAGTTGAAAAAACTGAGGCAGACAGAGATTAACTGACTTTCTCAGGGAAATATAGTAACTCTCTGAGGTAGGATTTAAATCCAACTGTTCTTGACTCATCACAGCTTTCTATCATTGTGACACTTAGTTGTCTTTTATATTTATCTTCTTTTCTGTTATAATGTAAGATCATTGAGAATAGGGATAACTTCACTTTTTGCCTCTATCCCCCTGGTTCCTATTACATAATTGGTGCTGAATAAATGCTTGCTGATTGAGTGACTAATTGATCTGTTCACTATAATTATTTCATTCTTTAATCCATGAGACGCCTGTTAGAGAGACAGTGTTAGTTGGTAATTTTAAAGTCATGAATTCATCTTGGAGTTTATAACTATTCTGACTAAAGAAACATTAGCCAAAGGTCTTTCCCAACATTGTTAGAACATGTAAGGACCTTAAGAGTTCAACTTCCTCATTTTATAGAATATGACTTGTCCGAAATCATACATGAAACTAAGGGCAAAGCTACTTGGCTCCAGCAAAGCTACTCTGATCCACAATCCACCTAGGAGACTGAGAGTCAGGCTGCTGCCATGACTTAATAGGGGAACCCTTTCTCTTGGCTGTTTTTTTTTTTTCTGACTCAGACTTTCTGTGGTTGTTAATTATTTTATGCACTTATGTGACTTACAACCTGGCAACTTCATTTGACATCCCTAAGCTTTACTACCATGCAAAGATTTTTCCGCTATAGAAGGATTGATTCTTGTCCTTCATTCTCAAAGAGGACCAAAATGACATTACTATGTTGGAATCAAGTTACAGTATGTCCAATTGTGGCTGGTTGTCAGGATTCTTACAAGGTGCTAAGTCACTGGAATGAATAGACAATAATTATTTAATTCAGTATGATTGATTATGGGCCAGAATTCGAAACAAGGTACTTATGTACTTAGTTCATACCTTTAAAGGAGTTCACTCATTGGTTCACACATTAGACTTCACACCTTTAGAGAGCATATAAAAGGACAAGCTCACTGGGAGGAGAGGCAGAGTCAGGATTCAGTCAAGGAGGGAACTTCCAGAGAGGACTTAGGGAGATTCACAACAAGGATTGACTTCCAGGAGATTCACAAGGCAGAAACCCACAATCCCACACTCTTGGAGATTCAGAGTGAAGATTCATTCCCATTTCCATGTTTGTGCTGGCTGGAGACATTCGGACAAGAGCTCTTGGGGAACCAAGGAGAGAGATAGGCCTCTAAGAAAGCTAACCAGGCCCCAGGAAGGAGACAAGACTTGAAGGAGAAAATAAAGGATCTGGACTTTAACTCCTGGCTACATTTGAGGTGATTATTGAAACTGCACTGAAGCCAAGGCTGCCTCCAGAAGCTCCCCAAGAAATCTGCTCCCAGAGAACAATTATAATTTAGAGAAGAGAACATCTGATCAGACCAATACAAGCTCAGAATGAGCTGCTACAGATTAGATATAAATAGTTCCTATGAAAATTTAGGTGACTTCTCTAACTTTGTACTACCATGCAAAGATTTTTCCAATATAGAAGGAACAATGACTCCTAAAAGAACCCAGACTTAGGATATTATACTATGTTATAATCTCACAGTTCCAAAATGAAATGGCAAGTTCATCTTTCAGGTATCATTAAGCAATAGAATGATTGATTAGTTTTAAAATATAAAGGGCTTATGAAAATAAGTTGCAGTACAGAGACAAAATATAAGTCTCAGAGCTAAAAGGTACATCAAGAAATCAACTGGACCATACCCTTAGTTTTAGGCAAATGATGCTAATTACCTGTACAAAGTTACACAAAGAAGAAATATTGTGATAATTAAGTGGCAGGTAGAAGTAGAGAACTAAACGGAATAGCTGAGATTTATATAGTACTTTAAAGTTTCATAAAAGTCAAAATAGATAAGTTTAGTTACGTAAAACTTTTAAAAAAATATTTCACACAAACAAAAGCCATGCATTTGGAATTAGAGGGGAAGCAGTTAAAAGGAGGGGGGGGGATTACAGCAAGTATTTCTGATAAAGATCTGGTATTCAAGACATATAGGAAATTTATACAAATATATAAGATAAAGACCTATTCACCAGAAGATGATCAACAGCTCTCCATGGGCAATTCTCAAAAGAAGGAATGAAACTTGATTGACCATATGGAAAAAAAAATGCTCCATATTCTTTTTTATTTTATCTGACTTGCATAGAGTTTTTGTGTTTGTTTTTAATTGCTTCTTTTTGCTTTTCTTCTTTATTTCTTCTTTCACTTCAATTAATGAATAGAAATATAAATGAAAACAACTTTGAAGATCAAATGCACATCCATCTGAAAGGCAAAGATAACACCATTCTCTCCTCCTCATCCTTCCCTTCCCCCCCCCCAAAAAAAAAGAAAGAAAGGAAGATTTAAAAACAGAGTTGTTGAAGGGACTGTGGGAATATGAGCATACTATGTATTATTGTTAGCAAAACTATGAAATTGGTTCTTCTTGAAAGCAATTTGGAACTATACTCAAAAAAAAAAATCACTAAGCTGTGTGTGTGGTTTTTTAACCCAACAATACTATTGGGAGGTATGTACAAAGAAAGAAAATATATATTCTAAGATCAAAGGAAAGAGATAGCCAGTAGAAAGAGGCTCAGGAATTAAAGGATATGAGTTCAAATAGGACAGTTGTTATCTGTGTGACCTTGGATAAGTCATTTAACATCCTGATCTTCAAATTTCCTCATCTGTGAAATGAGGGCAGTTGGACTAGAAGGTCTCCAGCTATACATCTATAAAACATAAGTTAAGCCTGAAAACAAGTCTTTGAAGTAGGTAATTAGAACCCACATTTTTCTGATTCAATGCTTTTTTTCTTTCAGTATCTTTTATTTGGATAACTTGGATGTTAATTCTTCTAAATATCTACTAGAGAGTTATTAGGATTCTTACAAGGGGCTAAGTCACTGGAATTGATAGAGACAATAATTATCTAATTTAGCATGGTTCAGTATGATTGATCTGATCCTACAAGGAGATGTTATGGGCCAGAACTTGAAACAAGGTACTAAGTGGAGACAATTTTTAAATCTAGTTTAGCATTGATTTAATCCTATAATAAATAATGGTTTCCTAGTGATATAATGATTGGTGTATACTCAATTTGGGACATATAAGGAGGAAGTCTCAGGGCCACAAAGGACAAGCCCAATAAAAGCTCATTCAGAGGAAGCTAGAGGCAGAAGCTGACAGAGGCAAAGGACTAGCAGCAGAAGCTCTCAGAAACAAGGAGAATGATAGGCCTCGAAGAAAGCTAACTGGGCCCCAGGAAGGAGACAAGACTTAAAAGGAAACAATAAAGAATTTGGATTTTAACTCCTGGCTGCATTCAGGGTGATTACACTGAACTGAAACTAAGGCTGCCTCCAGAAGCCCCCAAGAAACCTGCTCCCAGAGAACATTATACTTTAGAGAAGAACATTACAGAAAGTGAAGAGTGTGTTGAATTTAGGTCAGAAGACTTGGATTTGGGATCCTGGCTCTACTATCTACCTCCTCTGTGACCTTGGACAAATAGCTTATCTATGCTGACTCAATTTCTTGTTTATAAAAGTAGGGAATTAAATCAAATGGCCTATATAATTCATTTCAATTCTAAGTCTATGAAACTAAAATCATCAGTTTTACAACTTTCATCATTATCTGTGTTAAGATTCTCCTCTTGATTTTTCATGTATTTCTTGGATACATAATAATTTTACCTCTGCATCTTTTCAATATTCATTACTTTGGCTTGTATAGAGTTCTTGTGTTTGTTTTAAAACATTTTTGTTTTTTCCTTTTCTTTTTTATTTCTTCTTCCACTTCAATATTTTTGAATTCCAAGTCAATTAGTCTTTCTTTAAATTCTATAGAGAAACTTTCCATCAAGGACTAATTTTTTTTTCTGTTGTACTAATTGAATTTTTCACTTCTGCAGTAGAGGCTTTAAGTTCTGAGCTCTATGTATTTCATTCTCTTTTAGGATTTCAGATTTTCTTATTACCAAGTGGTAATATGTAGGCTTCTATATTTCAGCAGATATTGATTTACTTTCCTTTATCCACTAGAATAAAAAATAAAAATGTAATATTTATTAAATAGTTCTATAATCTTGAAATTTTAGTATTCATCTTTCTAGTTTTAGAATTCTTTCTTGATTAATTTGTGTCTTTGAGTTTTTATTGAGAATTTTTCCTTTTGAAATCTTTGTTGCTTCAGCCTTTTATAAATATTCCCTGTTATTTTCTGACCCTTCCTTGTTTGATGGTTCTATTGAGGCTGGGCTATAAAAGTTCTCCAGTCTTTTTATATGTTAGTGAATATAGGGTTTTACAGCCTGATTCTTTGCTGGAGTAATCTCTGGGGTGACAGGAGTAGGCCCAGACAGTTTTACTCATAACCTCATGCAATGATTCTACAAACCCTTCACTTTCATTTTATGCTTTTCATTTCTGGCTGATTTGAATCAACATCTATTTCTGTTTTAAATCCATTGAAGGTATTCTAGCAAATCTTTGTAGTTTCTCTTCCCTTCCCCCTTTTTATGAATTCAGCTACATTTGCTCTATACCTGGCATGTAATTCCTTTTTCTCCCCGCCTTTCTTTTTAAAGCAGGTTAGAGGGCTAAAGATTTCTGCAGAATGTGACAACATGTGCTATCTTGTTAGTAAAATGACCCGGAAATCTATGCAGATATTTCATGCAAAAAAGCTAAGAGGATTCCTAGTTTTCATAGCTATTAGACATCTGGCTCTCTGATATTTGAGTATTTGTTGCTTTGGAATATTGGTTCCATTCACAACCCGAATCTTAACAGTATTGGCTGTTCCCTCAAGGATCCTTATTTCAGCCTCACAATATTAAATAGACTGAACATTAGTTCCAGCTTCCCAGTGTAAAATAAGCTGGCACTTGGCAAATAACCTCAGTGGAATGTTGTAACAGGAGATTTTGTGAAACTTCTCAGGCAAGTGTGGTTGTTTTAACTGGCCAGCTGTTTGTCTGGTGGGGGTAGGTCAACCTTCTGTGGGCTGAAATTACCATCCTGTGGAATTGCCTCACAGAGAAAACTCTTTGTGATACTTTAGCAATGTTTTAGCACCCACAATGCAATTGGAAGTATTTTTTGTCCACAAGAAGTATATTGATATCACAATTCTATGTTGGTCTGGACTTATTTGTGCCTTTGAAACTCTGGCCCATGAACATAGCATTAGTGGGAATAACAAGGACTATAGTAAAAGTGTATATTATATACTCTTCCTACCTTCTGTAATTCTTAACCAATTACTGAACTTCTAATAGACCAATCCTGGATTACCCAACACCTGGAATCATAGAGTGTTTGTGTTGGAAAGAGTCTTAGAGGTCATTTAGTATAATTTCCAACTTGACACAAAAATCTCTTCAATGGCTCTTTTATTTCTGCAATAGTCAGTTTCTTGGACATCTGTAGTGTTAGAGGAGGCTTCAAAACTACCATCTTGAGGTATTTGAAGAGAAGCTATGAAGAAGAGCAATTAGACTTCTGCTTTGGCCCCAGATGACAAAATCCTTGTTCTTTGTTTAATTAGCTGGTTTCCGCATATTTAGCAGTTCTCCCAAGGAACTGTCTCACTGACTTCCAAAGGGACTAAGGTTTGTCTTCTTCAAAAGGATTTCCTGTCCATGTGGGGCATGTTGTTGTGCTACTGTCGTTAATTATGACAGTGATGACACTATCACCATCATCAAAACTTGGCCTTGCTCCCAATGTCTCTATTTCTGTTTATGTGCCTCCCATATGCCTAGACCTAAATGCTCATAGACATCTTTGAATACAAAGAAAGAAGCAATCAGTTGCCAACCCTAATTGTTCTATTTGTCCAGTATTTCTCATATCCATTCCCATCTTTTTTTCTAAAATTATTGCCATCAATCCTAATTTAGGCCCTTATTAGCTTTTGACTAAAGGACTATGATATCTCCCAACTGATTTTTCTTCTTCTAGTTTATTCACTTCAATTAATCCTTAATATTGTTGTCTGCATAATTATCTTAAAGCATTCCTCTGATCATTATCACCACTCTACTCAACCTTTCAGTGGATAAATCAAAAAGTATTTATTTTTGCCAGGCACTGTGTTGAGCATTATAGCTACAAAGACAAAAATGGAACTATCCCCAGAGACATCAAGGAGCTTATAGTCTTTTAGAGGACACAACACATACACATAAAAGTATAAACCAAATTAATACAAGGTAATTGTGAAGTATTACTGGCTGGGGGAGAAAAGGAGATACTGATGAGTGGAGCTTTGAAGAATATTAGGAGTTCCAAAAGGAGGAGGGGATAAGGGAGTGCCTTCCAGATAAAACAGGACACTTTATACAAAAGGCCAAACATGTAAAATAAAGTTTTGTGTGGTAGGAAAAACAAAAACAAAAACAACAATCAGTTTGATTAGATTGTAGAGTGAATGGAGGAATATAATATGTAATAAAACTGGAAATATAGATTGGAGCCAGGTTGTGAAGGCTTTAAGCGCCTAACAGAAGAGTTTCTGTTTCGTTGTAATGAACAAAGGGGTTGAACTTATTGAATGAGGGAGTAACATGGTCATCACTGAGCTTTAATGATTTCATTTTGGCAACAGTTAGGAGAGGTGGAAGTAATGGAGGCAGAGATTTAGGAGCAAATTAAAGTGGTGGCTATGTGAGTGAAGAGAAAGAGTAGGATGGGTAGGAAGTTGTAGTGGTAGAAACTAAGATTTGGAAACTGATTGGATTTGTGGAATAAGAGAGTATGAGGAATTAGAGAGTGACTTTAAGGATGTGAAGATCTAGAAGGAAGGTGACATTCTACTATGTACTTTTAAATCTTATCTTGCTCCTTTGTGAATTCTATAAATACTAGTCCTCTAGATCCCCTAGTCTTAGCCTAAATTCTTCCAGATCTCTGCTTTTGTGTATGACATTACCTAATCCTGGAATGCAGTCCATCTTCTGCTCTGATCCTTATTAATTGTTTAAATCCCTTCAAGACCTCATCCATGAAGACTTCCTCTATTTTATTTATCCCCTCCAAAACACCCTACTCTTGACAACAGAAAGTCATCTCTTCCTTCCTAAATTTTTTCATGATGCTTTTTCTACACTTCACTTGAAATTTTACATTCTTCCATACATTGTGTCTAATTATATATGTATTATAACTTTACTATATATAACATTATAGTAAAGTATTATAATATTGCTTTGTAAGGGCAAAATTTTTATCTTTATACCCTTATTCCGTAGTAGAAAGATCTGTACCTTGTAAGAATCTGATAAATGTTATTGAACTTAAACTTTTGAATTTCTTTAAGTAGGCTGGTATATCAGATGTCTTATTGCATATCTTTAGATATTTTTGATTTAAAAATTTTTATAGTGAGTAATAAATATAAGAAAAAATCCCTAGCTTTTGAATTTATTATTAAAAAATGAAGTACAAATTGTCAGAATCTAAATCTTAGATTATTCTCAGTTGTATGTTTCTGAAGCAAATGGTTTGATTTTGGAACATACTGCCAAAGAAATTAATAATTATACAGCCAGCATTTGTAGCACTTTTAGTTTTATAAAAACTATTAAACAAATATCTTATTTTTATCCTCACAACAACCCTGGACTATAGGTGTTATTAATATCCCAATTTTACAGAGGAAGAAATTGAAATAAAGTGACTTGCTCAGGTTAATACAACTGAGTAAGTTTCCACAGTTGAATTTGAGCATGTCTTCCTTATTCCAAGTCTGACTCTAGATGCCTGAATTAGTTCTTATTCAGGTATGTATTGAACTATATAACTGGTAAGCTCCCTTCTAACTTTGAGATTCTACAATTCTGGTTGACGTAAGGAAGGCTGGAGAACACCTACTTTGTAAGCAGTCAATGAGTTTAAGTGTCTTTACTGATTGATGTCTTTGATGTTTTCTGAGCCAGAGAGTATCTCTCCTCTTCTGTTGGATTTAGTTAGGAGACAAAATCAGTGGGTTTTGGCATTAGGAGACCTGAGTTGAAGTCTTGATTCTACTATATCCTTGACCTTGGACAAGATATTTAACCTCTCTGAGACTTAGTTTCCCCATTTATAAAATGAGGGGGTTGGATTAATGCTACATCATCACTAAAGATGCTAAACTATGATCTTATAACCTTAAAACAGTATAGAAATATGAATTAACATTATTACATATATTCACTCTGGAGTCTAATAATAGGATTTGAGGGGTCCAAGAGGGCAAGAATGATGTAGATGTAGATGTAGGTGTGTGTGAGGATAGAGAGATGAGAAAAATTGGCTCAACATTCCAAAGGATAAGGGACAACTAGCTACCATATTTCTTTTCCCATCTAGGAAAGTAGAGGAGTCAAGGAGAGAGGATGAACACCTGGAGCTTCTCTAAAGGAGAAGTTGCCTACATATCTGACCACTGTTCCAGCTGAGGCAGAGAGGAGCCTGTGCTGTGAAGTTCATGTAGAAGCTTTATTGCCATTTATCCATGATATTGTAAAATAGATTCCTCTGTCAAGTAGAAGTTGGATTAGATGTCCTCTGAAGATCTTTATAGTTCTAAGATTAAAACTATTACCTTCTGGACTTTCAGAACCTTTTCCTTAAAGTGAACAAGATTAGGAGAACAATTTATTTATATTTTGAATTTTCAACAGTATTTTATTTTTCCAAATATATCTAAATATAGTTTTCAACATTCATTTTTGCATGACTTTGTGTTCCAATTTTTTCTCCCTTCTTTCCTTACTTCCTCTCTCCCCCCTCCCCAAAATAGTAAGTACTTTAATATAGGTTAAATATGTGCAATTTTTGAAACCTATTTACATATTTGTCATGTGGTGCAAGAAAAATTAAACCAAGAGGAAAAAACCTTGAGAAAGAAAAACAAACAAAAAGGGTGAAAATACTATGCTTCAATCCACATTCAATCTCTCTTTGGATGTGGATGACATTTTCCATCCAAATCAATTTGGGAGGTGAGGGGAGAAAATAAAATCTTGATTGATAAATAAATAGATTAGTTTTCTAAAAATTCTTGCCTTGAGATGAGTTAGTGACACAAACAATTTTGTTATCATTTATGACAATAGTTAATGCAGGATGGAAAGATATTATATTTACAGGAATTATCTTTGAAAACATTACTTATATGAAAAGAATTATACAGTAATGAATCGACTCACATTATATGACAGATTTTCTTCAGAACTGAATATGAAGAGGGAGAAAACTGAATTCCCAGAATTGAATATGAATAAGTTGAATAGGATTGAAACCATATGCTCCTTAGGTTACTAAAGTATGATCCACTTTCTATAAGCATAGTAAGAAAGTGACTAAACTCTGAAAAGTACTGATGTTTAGGCAAAAATGAGTCATAGTAAAGCCTGTGCTTCTTTATTCCAGAAATGTCCTCATCCTTTTAGAATTAATGTCTGCAGTAATTTGCTTGGTTTCTGGAGTATGAGAGGAGGCAGTAGGATGGACTAGATGCAGAGCCAGGAAGATCTGATATATATTAGCTATGTGACTCTTGAACAAATCATGTTCTAGATATGGTCTAGACAGCTAAGTCTATAAATTGCAGAGAAAATAGTGACCTGCATCAGTAGGAGTATGCATATCTGGGAGGTCCCTATACCAATGAAATCATAGGTCTATTCCCTATTCCTAAATCAGGGATTAGTAATCTTTATTATATCATGTATCCTTCTCATACTCTGGTAAATTCTGTGGACTAATAGAACACAGTTTTACAATTAATAAAATAAAAATCATAAATTTTAAAGGAAGCCAATAATAGCGAAATAGTTATCAAAAAATTTTAAGTGGCTTCCGAGTTAAGAACACTTTTCCTTAAGTATGAATTCAAGCATATAGTAGCAGTTGGCCTAAATAATTCATTACATATTTGTCACATCTTGATTGGTTTGATCTGAGATACATCTTACTTTCAAATGTAGATGTGTTAGTTTGAAATGAACTATTGGCATGGCCATCCCAGAATTAATTAGTGGGTATTGTTCTAGGGAAGGCCTTAATTATTTATTAATTATTCCTCACTTAGTGTTTTTGAGTTGTTTAATATCTCTACCCTAGAATTATTCTCCCTAACTGTTCATGAACATCAACAAAATATTCAATCTTAAACAAACAAAAAGCTCATGAAATATTTCTCATTGAGCTTTTGATCTTGCTACAGGTTATATCTATGCCTTTTAAGTTTCATAATTTTTATTTTCCATAGTTACATGTAGAAAATTTTTTACTATACATGTACATTTTTAAAAATAGATCCTTATGAATCCCATTGGAAGGGAAAATAAAAAAAGGGGGGGAAACCATGAGAGGGGGAAAAAACAGAAAAAAAGAACACATGCTGTGTTGATTTACATTCAGTCTCTACAGTTCTGTCTCTGTATTTGGATGGCATTTTCCATTCAAAGTTTATTGGGATTGCCTTGGATCACTGAACCACTGTCAACTGATCATCTGTGCCTTCTGAGCTATATAATTTTTCCCATCTACAATATACTGGAGATCTTCCTTTGAGTCTTTAAATATTAATAATAATAATAAGGATTTGAGAATAAACATACAAAAATTAAATAGTCCCTACTCTCTAGTTAGCTTACATTCTTGAGACAGAGAAATCATATACACATAAGCATATGAAGAATAAAAAATACAAAATAGATGACAGGTTTTTAAATACAATGTAATTGTAGAAAAAGGCATCAGGAGTTAAAAAAAATAACAGGAAAGGCTTCATGTAGTTTAGAGTGTAGAAAGTAGAGTATTATATGATTAAATTGGAAAGATAGGTTGCATCTAGGTTTGCTCTGCAGTATGTAGCATTTTTTTTGTCAGTGATTTAAAAGAAAGTCATTGATGGCATGTTCATCCAATTTACAGATGACACAAAAATGAAGAAGTCAGAATTAACACAATGGATGAGAACCAGGTTCCAAAAAGATCATAATAGTGTGGTACATTGGGGTGAATCTAGTAAGATTCATTTAATAGAAACAAATGCTTTCCAATTTGTCAAATACCTTACACATGCCCCCCAAAATCAACTCCACAAGCATAAGAGATAAGAGGATGAGAAAGCTCTTTTTCTGGAAAAGATCTAGAGATTTTAATGGATTATAAAGGCATTATAAGTTAGCGACTTTAGCCAAACAAACTAATGAGATCTTGGACTGCATCAAGAGAGGCAAAACTGCCAGGAAGCAATGAGGAACGAGGTGTGATTTGCTTTGCTGATTAGACCATATTTGCAGTATTGTCTTTAATTCCAGGTACCACTGTTTAGGAAGGACATTAATAATCCAGATAACGGGGAGAAGAGGACAACCAGCATAGTGAAAGACTTGGAATCCAAGTCATGTGAGGATTGAAGGAACTGGAGATATTTAGCATGAAGGAAAAAACCCTCAAGGAGGAACATGATAGATATCTTCTAAATGGAAGAAGAATAAACATATTAAACATTTGGTATGCTAAATATGTGCTGAGGGAATTAAAGGAAATTAAGACTGATGGGGTGAGTGACTTGTTCAAAGTCACACAGCTAATAAGAGTCAGAGGTTAGACTGGTCCAGATCTTCCTGACTGTGGGCCCACAGTTCAATCCACTCTGCCATTCCTTTCAAAAAGGATGCTTTGAATATTTTGCTATATATGGGTTATTTGCCCTCTATCTTTTGATATTCTTGAGGTATATATCCAATAGTAGAATCTCTGGGTCAATGGGTTTGAACAGATCAGTTATTTTTTCATGTAATTCTAAATTTCTTTCCAAAGTGGTTTGACAAATTCACAGATTCATGATTATGTAAGTGCAGCCACATTCCCTCCAATATTAAATTATTTACAAAAGTCTTTAGTCATGTTGCCAGTTTGCAAGGTGTGTTCTTCCTCTGTTTTACAGCCTTTCTCAATTTTTCCTATCAATAATACTCTTTCCCTTTGGATTTCTCTTTTGTACTTTTATGAATCATTCTGTAAATGATTACTTCATGTCAGTTATTGTTTATGGACATATGGATAATACATCCTTTCTAAACTGTGAGTACCTAGCATGGTGCTCTGCAGATGGAAGGTACTTAATAATTTATTGCTAAAAAGTATCTAGTCCAATGCCCTAATTTCATAGTTGAGGAAACTGGAACACATAGGAGATGAAGTTATTCATTTAAATTCAGAGAGTCAGTGTTAAAGCCATGCTTCCTGTATCTTAATTCACTTTTATTTATGAAAGGCAGTATGGTATGGTAGGTAGTATGTTAGAATGGAAATCAGGCAAGAGCTTCATTCAATTAAGTTAGATGCTATGATTCAGATTACGATTATGGGTTATTAGGAAGATGGTGTTGGCTATAGAGAAGTTTGGCTGTAGAGCAGTTTAATAGGAAAGATCAAAAGTTTAATTGAGACATTTAATTTTTACTCAAAGTAACCCCACATGAAGATGACCAGCAGGTAGTTTGAGATGTGGAACTGAGTTCAAAAGGCTGAACTCTCTATATTGAGACTATTATGAAACCATGGGAAAAAGTAAGCTTGCCAAGGAAAAGAATACAGAGAAAGGAGTTCTCAAGAGAGAGTTTAGGGAGATGCCTGGTTTGCAGGGTTAAGAGATGAATAATGGTTCAGTAAAGATAAATAAGGAGAAATCTGACAGAGGCATAATGGAGGCAAGAGAGTGTCATTGATGCTAAGGACAAAGACAACAGAGCTAAAGCTAAAGAAGATTGGGAGGATATGTGACAGAACTCAAAGATATGAGTGGAGAAAGAGGGGTTTTTTTGGTTGTTTTTTTTAAAGTAATGACATTTTTTAGTAAATGTATTTTGGAATGATAACAACTTGTGATGGAGTGGCAATAACTTGTTATAGATGGGCACTAATCAAGAAGAGCCTATCTACTTTGTCTAACTTCATTTGAATTTATATCTGAATACATGGAATTGGAACATAGGATTATAACTTAGAGTTGAAAAAGAATATTCAGAGGAATTTAACATGGTAATACCATCTATCTTTGGTGATAGGACTTGTTTTATACCTCATTTCATATTAATAGTTAGAAGACTGAATAAAGTTATTTCTGGTGCTATAAAAAACTAGAAGTCAATACAATATCATATCCATCTTAATGGTCAAGAGATGATAGAATATACAAGCATAGTTTGGGGTAGCAAAATATTGAGCTCCATAGGTGACAAAAAACAGGAGAGAGGAATAAGAGGAAGGAGGGTATTTAAAGGAAAGAAAAGGAATAATTCTATTTGTTAAAGAGGATTGCTTTTCCTTTTGGGGGCTATGTGGCAGTGTGGGAGGTAGAGAAAAAACATTTTTGTTCATTAAAATAAAATTTAATTTTTAAAAGTGATAATAAAAAAAGAGAGAGAATGTTCAGAAGTTATCTAGTTTTCCACTAAAGTAGACCCAGGATGACCAAGATTCAAATCATGCCTCTGATATTGACTAGATGTATGAACCCAGGCAAGTCACTTTATTTCTTTATGTCTCAATATTTTCATTAGTAAATTAAAATAATAATATCACCCATACTGATCAAATGATGAGCTCAATGCAAAAAACTCCCATTTTTTCATCTATACAGCTAAAACTGATTGGTTGCATGGCAAGCATGTGGTCTTTGGCCAAGTAAAAGAAACCGTGAACATTATGGATACCATAGAGCTCTTTGGTTCTCTTGATGGCAGGACTAGCAAGAAGATTGCCACTTCTGACTGTGGACAACTTTCAGAAATTTTTCTATTTTGGCTTTTGTCTTACCCACCAAACCATTTCATATCTGCTCTCATACCCTGTAATCCTTGGGCTCTCACTTGCTATAATTGTCTTTGAATTTCATTTTCCTTTTTCTTCTACAAGTATGGCTAAGACAAGAGAGATAAATTTCTGATTATGAAATAAAAAACTAAAATACAAAACATAAAAGAAGCCAATAGAAAAGGTCCAGGCCACAGATGATGAAAACTGGAACTGGGATGGTGATGGCTGTATGAGTAGAATGAAGGGGCATTCAGCTTTGTGGCTATTCCTGCCTTTTAACTCTTTGTATAGTTTTGTAATCATTGTATAGTTTTATTTTGCATATTTCACAGTGCTTCAGGTCATAAGTCTTCCCATATTTCTTTGTTTTCTTGAGGCTCATTATTTCCTTTTTGTTTGTTTGTTTTTTTTTTACAACAATAGCTTTTGTTTTTCAAAATATATGCAAAGTTAGTTTTCAAAACCTTGCAAAACCTTGAGTTCCAAATTTTTCTCCTTCCTTCACTCTTTCTCCCTTCCCCTAGGCAGCAAGTTATCCAATATAGGTTAAACATATGCAATTCTTCTAAACATGTTTCCACATTTATCATGCTGCACAAGAAAAATCAGATAAAAAGCAGGAAAAATGAGAAAAAAAAAACAAACAAACAAGAAACAACAACAACAACAACAAAAAGAAGTGAAAACACTAAGTTGTGATACATATTCAGTCCCCATAGTCTCCTCTCTGTCTGCATTTAGCTCTCTACATCACAAGTCTAAGTGGAATTGACCTGAATCACCTCATTGTTGAAAGAAATCAATTCCATCACAGCTGATCATCACATAATTTTGTTGTTGCTGTGTACAATGTTCTCTTGGTTTTACTCACTTCATTCAGCATCAGTTCATGAAGGTTTCTCCAGACCTCTCTGAAATCTTCCTGCTCATTGTTTCTTATAGAACAACAATATTCCATAACATTAATATACCATACCTTATTCAGCCATTCCCCAACTGATGGGCATCCATTCAGTTTCTAGTTCCTTGCCACTACAAAAAGGGTTGCTACAAATATTTTTTTTTTGCACATATGGATCCTTTTCCTTCCTATATTATCTCTTTAGAATACAAAACCAGTAGAGACACTGCTGGATCAAAAGATATGCACAGTTTGATAGTCCTTTGGGTATAGTTCCTCATTGCTCTCCAGAATTTTGGATCAGTTCATAATTTTACCAAAAATGTTTCAGTGTTTCAGTTTTCTTATATCCTCTCCAACATTTATCATTATATTTTCCTGTCATTTTAGTCAATCTGAGAAGTATGAAGTGGTACCTCAAAGTTTTTTGAATTTGCATTTCTTTAATCAATAGTGATTTAGAGCATTTTTCACATGACTAGAAATAGCTTTAATTTATTTGCCATAAAATTGTCTGTTCATATCCTTTGACCACCTATCAATTGAAAAAATGGCTTGTATTGTTATAAATTTGAGTCAGTTCTCTATTTTAGAAATGAGATCTTTATCAGAACACTTGGATATAATTTTCTCTCGGTTTTCTGCTTCCCTTCTAATCTTGGCTGCATTGGTTTTGTTTGTACAGAAACTTTTTAATTTAGTATAATTAAAATTACCCATTTTGCATTTCAAAATGTTCTCTAGTTCTTCTTTGGCCATAAATTCCTTTCTTTTCTATGGATCTGAGAAAACAAGATTCTTTGTTCTTATAATTTGCTTACAATTTCGCCTTTATGTCTAAATTGTGAACCCATTTTGACCTTATCTTGGTATAGGGTGTTAAGTGTTGGCCAATGTCTAATTTCTGCCTTACTATTTTCCAATTTTCTCAATAATTTTTGTCGAATAGTGAATTCTTATCCCGGAAGCTGAAATCTTCTGAAAGCTTCCAGAAACTATAGATTCATTGACTATTGTATCTTGTGAATCTAACCTATTCCACTAGTCCACTACTCTATTTCTTAGTCAGTACCAAATGGTTTTGATGACCACTGCTTTATAATATAGTTTTAGGTCTGGTATAGCCAGACCATCTTCGTTTGCATTTTTTTTTCATTAATTCTGTTGAAATTCTTAACCTTTTTTACCTTAGCCAGATGAAATTTTCTTATTTTTTTTCTAGCTCTATAAAGTAATTTCTTTAATTGCTATGGCATGAAATAAGTAAATTAATTTAGGTAGAATTGTTGTTTTTAATATTAGACTTGGCCTACCCATGATCACTTGATATGCTTCCAATAGCTTAGATCTAACTTAATTTGTGTGAAAATTAATTTGTAATTGTGTTCATATATTTCTGACTTTGTTTTGGCAAGTAGCCTCTCCCAAATTTTATATTATCTACAGTTATTTTTAATGAAATTTCTCTTTTTATCTCTTGTTGCTAGACTTTGTTGGTAACATATAGAAATGCCTGCAACTTTGCTTTGATTCTAATAGTTTTCCAGTTGATTCTCTAGGATTCTCTAAATTATACTATCATATCATCTGCAAAAAGTGATAATTTTGTTTACTTATTACCTACTTTAATTCCTTCAATTTCTTTTTTCTTCTCTTATTGTTAAAGCTAACATTTCTAATACAATATTGAATAGTAATGGTGATAGTGGACAACCTTGTTTCATCCCTGATTTTACTGGGAATATTTTTGTTGTTGTTTATCCCCATTATAATAATGCTTGCTGATAGTTTTAGATAGATGCTATTTATCATTTTAAAGAAAACTCCATTTATTCCTATGTTCTTTAGTGTTTTAATAGAAATGGGTGTTGTTTCTTGTCAAATGCTTTTTTCTGCATTTATTGATATAATCACATAATTTCTGTTAGTTTGGTTATTGATATAGTCAATTATTCTAATAGTTTTCCTTATGTTGAATCAGCCTTACATTTCCTGGCATAAATCCTATTTGGTCATAATGTATTTTTCTGGTGATGAGTTGCTATAATCTCTTTGCTAATATTTTATTTAAGATCTTTGCATTGATATTCATTAGGAAATTGGTTTATAATTTTCTTTCTTTGTTTTGACCCTTCCTGGTTTAGGTATTAGCACCTTATCTGTGTTTAAAAAAAAAAAAAAGAATTTGATAGGACTCTTTCTTTCCCTATTTTTCAAAATAGTTTGTATGGTATTGGAATTAATTGTTCTTTAAATGTTTGGTAAAATTCACTTGTAAATCTGTCTGGTCCTGGTGACTTTTTCTTAGGAATGTCATTGGGGTTCTTTAGTTCTTATAGCACAATAATATACTTCACATCAATGAACAACAATTTGTTTAAATATTCTCCTGTTTGTAGTTATCTATATTGATTCTAGTTCTTTGTTCCTAACAAAAAATGTTGCTATAAATGTTTCCTGCATATTTGGAATCTTTCTGTTATGGAACTTCTTGAGGTATATGCCTAATAGTAGTAACTCTGGGTCAAAGGGTATGGACATTTTAATCACTTCTTTGCATAATTCCAAATTGCTTTCTAGAATGATTGGGAGAATTCTATATTTGTAACAACCTCCCATTGCATTTTTAAATTCTAAAAAATTATTATGTACTTTGTCTTCTTCCCACACTCCACTGAGAAAAAAAAAGAAAAAATTTCTTGTAGCAAAGGCATAGTCAAGCAAAACAAATTCCCATTTTAGCATATACAGATATTTTATATGTATATATGTATGACTTCCCTGATTTTCAAAGAAAACTTCTAAGGAAGGAAAATAAGGGGAAAGGATCTTTAAGAATTTCAGATCACTTGACATTAGGAAGAACGGTTTTAATTACAGGAATAGTTCAAACTTTTTATGAGTCCTTCCATTTATAATATATATATATATGTATATATATATATATGTATGTATCTATGTAAATGTGTATGTACATTTCTCTTATTAATGATTCAGATTATTTCTTATGGCTGTTAAGAGTTTGTGATTATTCTTTTGAGAATTGCTTTTTTATATCCTTTAAACATTTATCAAATGGGAAGACCTTCAGATATTTAAAGGTAACTCTTGTATTCTTCCTTAATCTTCTCCTGGCCAATATTTCCAGTTTCCTCAACAGAGTAAGAAATGGATGAGGGACCTCTCAATCATCTAGTCTAATTCACACATTAAAGTAATGCTTACTAAAGCATACCCAGTCTCAACTTAAAGACCTCCATGTCATGCAATCCATAATATCTCCTTCAAACTGAGGTTGAACAACCACTTATCTATATGTTATAATGATTTTTTCTTTAGTGTGGGGTTAGACTATATGGCCAGTAATATCCCTTCTGTCTCTCAAATTCAGTGAATCTCTGACCTTGGAGATCAACTACATATAATCTCTTTATTATATGGATGAAGATTCTGAAACATGGAGAAATCTTTATTTGTCAAGTTCTCCTGACTCCAAAGTTAAGTGCTTTTTACCCCCTTCTTTCTGCTTTCTTTGTGTAGCCTAAGAATAATGTAGGATCACTCCTCCTACCCTTTTTCCCTCCCCCAACCCAATTAGTCATTCCAGTTAGTCACACTGGATCCCTTGTGTAAAATCTGACATACTGTAGTGTCAGTGAATCATTCTGCACATGAAAAATTGGAACCTTTCCAAATGAAGGATTCATAAAAAGCTTGAATTATTCCTATAATTAAAAACTGGTTTTCTTAATGTGAAGTGATCTAGAATTCTTAAAGATCCTTTTCTCTCTTATTTTCTTTCCTTATAAGCTTCTATTCTGAAAATCAGGCAAGTCATAGACAAGGAAAGGAATTCCAGCCACACTGAACCAATTTAAAACCTTTTCCAGACTAACATTCCTCTCAAACCAAGCAGTAAGAAAAAGGGAGTGACCGTAAAAGAGCATATTAAAACTTTAGAAAAATGATCCCTACTCTGAAAGTTAAAAAACACACTGGGAAGCCAAACTTTCAGACATAGTGCATTGTGTTCTAGGAGACTGTTACAATCAGGCTCTCTTTTCTCTTGTTTTCTCATCTGTCATCTTTCAACTCAGTGAGTTTCAAATTTACTTCTTATTCTTTTCTCACCTCTTTTTCTTAGGGTCAGTGCTTACTTAATGGTACAAAATCTAAATTAGCACTGTACACCAGTGGTACTTAATCAATATTTACTGGATGACTATTTATATGAGAATTTACAGAATAAACATTCGAGTATTTCTTTAATTTAGAGATTATCTGGTTCAAAACCTCTCACTTTGTTGAGAAAGTAAACAGAGGCCCAGAGGTGAAAAGTAACACATGCAAACTCACGCTGAAGGTTAGTGGGAGAGCCAGGCCTAGAATCCAAATCTCTTGACTTGTACTAATGTGCTCTTTTTACTATTATGCAAAGCCCGTATTCCCCATTTTTCTACCTTACTCTGCTGAAGTACATGCCTAGTATGTATTTTGTTCTCAGATGCTTTCTTGGAAACATTTCCAGAATTAAATAACAAGTGGCACAAACTGGAAAATTCTTTTGGGGTTATCTGGCCCTCATTTCTCCTATTTTTGAGGTCCACAAGAATAACCTAGGTAGCTATGATGTTTATTAGGGAATTGAAATGCTATTTTTGTAACACAGAATCTGGAACATATTTTAGGAGAAACAAATTGCTCCTTAGACTTAGTCTGGTAGCACTAGGTCTTTCTAGTAGACATTTAATGCATACTTATTGAATTTTATTGAATTGGAAGCACTTATTAGATTTCACTCACCTCTGCCTTTCTGCTTTCCTGAGATCTAAATTTTACTATTAAAAAAGAATTTATTATATTTCAGCCTTTTGAGAATTCTACTTTAACTTAGCTTCTCAAATCTGGAAACCTCCCCTTGATAGATGGAAATGGAACTTCTATTTCCAGGCCCTATTTTGAATCCTTTTGGCAAAATTATATGTTCTCTTTAAGCTTTGCTTTTACCGCCGGGCAGAGATTGTTTGGTCTGGATAATTTTTTTTTTTTCCTGGCAGCTAGGGAGCCCTTCCCCAAAAGATTATTCTGCTACCTAATTAGGGGAAACAATATCTGTTATGCTCTATCCAGTTTTGGGCAGTGTATTTTGGGAGTGTATTTTTGACTAACTGGATGGTATTAAGAAGTACCAGAACCTTTCACATAATAGACATTTAATAAGTGTTTCTTGACTTGAGTTGATAGCTACTTCTCAGTATTTTATGATCTGCCATGTAAGAATTGGTTGAAAGAATTAAAACATAAAAATCCATATGTGCTTGAACCAAGACAAAATATTATAGTGTTCATAGTACCCTTGTCCTAAATTTTGTGCTTCTATTAATTTAGTCTAAGATCTTGCTAGTTTTTTAATGGTACCATATTATACTTTTGATTTATTTTATTTATTTATTTTTTCCCTGAGTCTAGGGTTAAAGTGATTTGCCCAGGGTCACACAGCTAGGAAGTGTTAAGTGTCTGAGATCAGATTTGAACTCAGGTCCTCCTGAATTCAGGACTGGTGCTCTATCCACTGCGCCCCCTAGCTACCCCTACTTTTGACTTATTTTAAACTTTAAAGTCCATCAATACCCCCTGTCTTATTAATATAAACTTCCTATATATATCATATATAAATTGCTAATTTTCACAGGTGAATATTGTCTAACCATACATCCCAGCTCTTAATTGTTAAGTTGGCTTTTTTAATCCATGTATAGGATTTTACAATTATTTGTATTAAACAGTCACTTTACATTTGGCTCAGAGTCAATGGTGCTTATTGTGAATGTGACTATTTATACCTTGTAAATTAACAAATGCTATATATCAAAGCTTTATTTATTGTTTTGTTATCTATACTTATTACTGATTGAAAAAAGTTAGTAACTCAGATTAAATTTAAAAAGTCTAATTAGATATATACTTTGATCAGTATCCTCCTGCTCAGTGCTCTAACCTATTGTGATCTTTTCTTTTTCAGATCCCAACTCTTTTAACTCACATGTCAGCTATCCCTCTCAGTTTGCAACATCTGCAAATTTGATAAGCATTGTATTTATTCCTTAATCCAAGCTTGACAAAAAAAAGTTGAATAGCCCATGACCAAATAGATCCCAGGGGAATCCACTAAGTCCTCCCTCTACATAGACTTTGATTCATTAGTTAGCATTCATGACTTTAGTCATTCAACCAATTCCCAAATCCACTTAAATGTCTTATCACCTCATGCACATTTTTAATCTCATCCACAAAGATAGCATCAGCAATTTTGTCTTTGTTTTGCTGAAATCTAAGCAAACTATGTCTCAATGTTTGAGTAATCCCTCTGTCTAAAAAATGTCAAAAAAGGAAATGAGGTTAACTAGAAATGACCTGTTATTGATGTCTCTGTATTGGTTCTTGGTGATCATTGTCTTCTTTTTTTAAACATCCATTAACAAACTCTTAAATGGAAAGTCCCAGAATTTTGCCAAAAATCAGAAATTAAATTTATTGCCTCATAATTGTCAGATTATATTCTTTTGGATCTCTTTCTTCTCAGACTTTTTCTGATAGTTTTGTATAATCTAACTCTTTCTTATAGTTCTGAGTATTCTTACCCTCTTGCTCATCTTAAACACTTGCTCCAGGTTCTACAGATGCCATGACTCAGCAGCCCCAGGATGAGTTTGATAGCAGTGTAGAGAGTGCCCAAGAGTGGATGAAGGCTGTCCAGGAGCGACTACAGGTTAATGACAACACTCAAGGCCCCCGAGCTGCCCTAGAAGCCAGACTAAGAGAAACAGAGGTATGTTGAAACTTGGGTTCTTATCTAAGACATCACAAACAGCTCCTTAACACAATAATTATGGTTTGGAGGTGATTAAGAAACAACAAAGCTTGGTTCTAATTCTGGTTCTGCCACTAATTTACTCTGTAATATAGGAGAAATCACTTCTCTCTAGGTCTCAATTTCTTCACCTGTAAAATGAATAAATTGAGCAAGATAATTTACAATATATCTCCTAGATGTATTGATCTCTGTGATAAAAAATTGTAGCTCAACAATGGTTCTGTTTAGGAAATGGAATTATCATCTTATTGATAGACTGATAGTTTCCTTCAATGATAATATGGTAATTAAACAAAACATAAATTCAGTCCATCTGGGTTAGGGAACTGTGTTTAGGGAATAGGATCCCAATGAATCAAAAGTCTTTGAATTAAGAATTCCTATATATATTATATGTTGGTTGCCAGCTTTCACAGGCATATGATAAAATAAATTATACTTAACAAAGGAATTCTAAGAAATTCTAAGAATTCTAAGAAAGAGTATACTGTGGCATTATGTTGAGATTCTATAGAATGACTACTTATTGCTGTAATTAATTTGGATGAGGAAGAAAGCATGGGCTTAGAAGCTATCTATATTATGTATAAGTTTATTGTTCCATATTTATTACATCTGAAGCATTGCTATACAATGAAGCCATTGATGGAAAAACATTACATTCTTTGTAAACCCTGTATCATCCTCCTGAATGGTAGGTTTAGGTAGCTTAGTGGAACAGTGGATAGAGAGCTGGACCTATAATTAGAAAGACCTGAATTCAAATCTTCCTTCAAATATCTACTAGCTATGAATCCCTGAGAAAGTCAGTTAACTTGTGTCTGCCTCAGTTTCTTCATATATGAAATAAAGACAATAACAGCACCTATCTCTTGAAGGTTGTTGTGAGGATCAAATGAAATATTTATAAAGCACTTTGCAAATTTGTCAAATTCTCTATTAGCTATTACTAGTTATTATTATTTAGCTCAATTCAACAAACATTGATTAAATATCTATTACATTAAAATATTGTGATGTTATGCTAGCTATGTAGTGATAATGTTGTAGACCCAGAATTCAAGTTCTCTCATTTCAATGCTCTTTCCTTTATACCATGATACCATATCATCTAAAAATGTTACAAACAGAATGAAGGATGGAATTGGAACTTATTAAGGAAAGACGTTCCAATTATCTGACTGTGGAATAGTCTATTGTGCTCCCTATTTGTCTTATTCTCAATAATTTTGTATCCTATAGTCTAACTTCTAGAAACTCTATGTGCCCTTTCCCTCTTAATTTAAGTTTATTAGCCTAATAGACCTCACACATTTTTGGGTGAATGCAGTGAGTTCAATGGAATAAGACTTGCTCTCTTTTCTAGCATCTGGCAGATTTTCATATATTGTCCCATAGACTGCTAGACTGGCAAGTTTACTTTGGGGGAATCAGATAATATGACACTTGTAACCTGTTTCATTCATTGGCAATTCCAGGATAATCCTTTGAGTCTACATTTTTTTCTGAAATTATTTGTTTAACCTTGGAAAGAAAAATGCTGGTTAGAAAAGGAGTCCTGCCTGGAGCAAAACTTGTAAAATTTATGTAGTTATATAGTCTTCATTTTGAAATTAAAAGATGGGGGTAAGGAGGCCTATCAAATGGCATATCCATTTTAGCCAAAGACTACAAGACCATGTTTTTGTTTTTTGTTTTTTTAATTTTCACAGTTATTATTGCTTTATTTGTTTTGTTTTCTTTCCCTTTCTATGAGGGTCATATTTAATTTAATAACTTTGGACATCAGGAAAAAAGACTGGTACTCTAAGTCTATGGTTTTTAAAATTAGATTTTAAATTATTTGCTAGAAACTCATTTACCAATATAAATAATTAAATATGCTTTGAAATTATTTATAGTTGAGTAAAATAATTCCTTATGTAGATTAGTGATTTCTGTAGTTTAATGATCTTTTCAAATAAGTGTTATGTTTTGAGGAAACAGACATTTTTCAAAAGTTCTAGGACAGAATTGTTTTAATTTTAACTTTTAAAATGCTTTATTGGTCCTCTTATTTTCTCCATTTTGGTCAATGCCCACAAATTCTTTGCTTTCTAAGTAGAACATCTACTCTATAATAAATATGTTTGATCAATCAAAACAGATCAAGAAATAAATCAAGATATATCTTGTCTATCACCTAAGAATTAGGAGATGGTTTAGTTGCTTCAGAAAAAGCTCTGAGATTTTTCAAAGCTTCCCTTCACATTTCTGTGGTCATACAATTGTTTTGATTCTACTCACTTCACTCTGTACATGTATATACACATATATACATATTTATATACATATATACTTTAAATATATTCATATATACTTTTTGAAAGTATATAATGCATGTATATAATCAGATACATATATATACATATATATATCTGTATATGTACACACATATATTTATATGTTTATATATATATGACCCAAAGACTATAATATGAGAGAAAATCTTTCTTATAAAGCAATTTCTAGTAAGATCTGGTGGAACACAGGCATGAAGAGGTTCTTATTAAGATGCTTAAATTGTGGTTACCTTAAGGGGAAAAAAATGTGCTCTTTTGTAAAGCTATTTACACCAGACCAAAGAAAATAGCTTTTTTTTTTTTTTTTTTTTTTTTTTTTTTTTCCTGCTTAATTAATTAGCATAAGAGAAGGGAAGTGAATTCCTGGACCTATTCAAAATGCTTAATTTTTCTTTTGCAGTAGAGAAAGGGTTGTAATGAAAGAGACTTTGTGTATATGTCAAAGAAGCTTCACTCAAAAAGACAAGAAATGTAATATAAGATAATATAGGAATATAGGACAAAACAGAGTCAGTTATGTTTTCTCATAAATCCATTTTCAACATCACAAATTGGAACCTAGATATAAAATAATATAAAATCTCAGGTGCCATCTAGTCTAGTTTAATCTGCCAAAAGTATGGATTTGATCTATAATATTTCCAACAAGTAGTTAATCATCTTTTAGTAAATGCCTCTAGAAATGGGAAACTTAAACTTATGTGCCTGCCTATTATATTTTCAGGTGGTTTTAATTTCTGGGAAGTTCTTTCTTATATTGATTATATTCAAAATGCTTGAGTTTTCTTTCGCAAAAGAGGAAGGGTTGTAATGAAAGAGACTATGTATATGTCAAAGAAGCTTCATTCAGAAAGACAAGAAATATATTATAATATAAATATAGGAATATAGGAAAAACTAGAGTCAGTTATATTTTCTCATAAATCTACTTTCAATACCATTAATTGGGACATAGATATAGAATATTACAAACTCTCAGGTTCCATCTAATCTAGTTTAATCTGCCAAAAGTATGAATTTGGTCTATGATATTCCCAATAAGTAGTTAATCAACTTTTAGTAAATGCCTCTAGAAATGGGAAACTTAAACTTATGTGCCTGCCCATTACATTTTCAGGCAGTTTAATTTCTTTTTTTTTTATTAATTTTATAATTATAACTTTTTTTTGACAGTACATATGCATAGGTAATTTTTTTTTTTTTTACAACATTATCCCTTGTATTCCCTTCTGTTCTGAGTTTTTCCCCTCCTTCCCTCCATCCCCTCCCCTAGATGGCAGGCATTCCCATACATATTAAATATCTTATAGTATATCCTAGGTGCAATATATATGTGCAGAACTGAATTTTGTTGTTGTTGTTGCAAAGGAAGAATTGTATTCGGAAGGTAAAAACAATCTGGGAAGAAAAACAAAACAAAACAAAGAAAATGCTCATAGTTTTTTTTTGTTGTTTTTTTTTTTTGTTGTTTTTTTTTTTTAGACTAGGGTTAAGTGACTTGCCCAGGGTCACACAGCTAGGAAGTGTTAAGTGTCTGAGACCAGATTTGAACTCAGGTCCTCCTGAATTCAGGACTGGTGCTCTATCCACTGCACCACCTAGCTGCCCCCAAAAATGCTCATAGTTTATACTCATTTCCCACTGTTCCTTTTCTGGGTGTAGCTGATTCTGTCTATCATTGATCAATTGGAGTTGGATTAGCTCTTCTCTATGTTGAAGATATCCACTTCCATCAGAATACATCCTCATATAGTATTGTTGTTGAAGTATATAATGATCTTTTGGTTCTGCTCATTTCACTCAGCATCAGTTCATATAAGTCTCTCCAGGCCTCTCTGTATTCCTCCTGTTGGTCATTTCTTATAGAACAATAATATTCCATAACATTCATATACCATAATTTACCCAACCATTTTCCAATTGATGGACATCCATTCATCTTCCAGCTTCTAGCCACTACAAAAAGGGCTGCCACAAACATTTTGGCACATACAGGTCCCTTTCCCTTCTTTAGTATTTCCTTGGGATATAAACCCTGTAGTAGCACTGCTGGGTCAAAGGGTATGCACATTTTGATAACTTTTTGGGCATAATTCCAGATTGCTCTCCAGAAGGGTTGGATTCTTTCACAACTCCACCAACAATGCATCAGTGTCCCAGTTTTCCCACAGCCCCTCCAACATTCATCATTATTTGTTCCTGTCATTTTAGCCAATCTGGCAGATGTGCAGTGGTATCTCAGAGTTGTCTTAATTTGCACTTCTCTGATTAATAGTGATTTGGAACACTTTTTCATAGTGGAAATAGTTTTACTTTCATCATCTGAAAATTATCTGTTCATATCCTTTGACCATTTATCAATTGGAGAATGGCTTGATTTCTTATAAATTAAAGTCAATTCTCTGTATATTTTGGAGATGAGGCCTTTATCAGAACCTTTAACTTTAAAAATATTTTCCCAATTTGTTACTTCCCTTCTAATCTTGTTTGCATTAGTTTTGTTTGTGCAAAAACTTATTTGATGTAATCAAAAATTTCTATTTTGTGATCAATAATGATCTCTAGTTCTCCTTTGGAAACAAATTCCTTCCTCCTCCACAAGTCTGAGGGGTAAACTATCCTATGTTCCTCTAATTTATTTATGATCTAGTTCTTTATGCCTAAATCTTGGACCCATTTTGATCTTATCTTAGGATGTGGTGTTAAATGTGGGTCCACAGGCAGTTTAATTTCTTGGAGAGACTTATATGAACTGATGCTGAGTGAAATGAGCAGAACCAGGAGATCATTATATACTTCAAAAACAATACTATATGAGTCTTTTTTATATTGATTATAAATCTTCCAAATTAGTAAAAGATTCTTTAGATTATAATAGTACCTCAGAATTTAATTAAATCGTACCTTAACAAAACCTTTTCATAAATTATTTTCCTTGATCCTCAAGATAATATAAGATTGTCAGTATAAAAATTGTCCTTATTCTATGGATGAGAAAATTGATGGTCACAGTTAAAGAGATCAAATCATTTGTCCAAGGCAGCAGAATGTAGAGTTTGGCATCAGAAGATCTGGATTCAAATATTAGCTATGAAACTTATCCCTTTAGGCAAGGCCATTCAAATCCTAAGTGTCCTCAATCAAAAATTTAGAACTGGAAAGGATGTTCGTGATCATCTGGTCCAACCCTAGTATTTTATAGATGAGAAAACCATATACACAGAGAAAGCAAAGGCAGAATTTTCTATCACAAGTTCCATCACATTATTCCATCACAAGTCTATTGGAGTTGTGGGGCATTATTTTTGACAGCAATTAGTATCATTAAAGAATTGGAAACCATTTCAGTTAAAGAAACTAGGGATCCTTAATTGGAAGAACAGAAGATTTATGAGTAGATGACCAGGGATGTATTGGTAAATAATAGGCTCTCTGGGAAAAAAAAAATGTACTGCATGATACACTTTTAAGTTTAATCTACATTATTAATACTTTCTTAAGTCTAGAAATCAAAACAATAAATCAAGCTGTGATTTATAGCAGTTGCTGACTTCTGGGGTATAAATGCTCACACTGAAAATTTTTAAATTGACTCTATGTAAGCTGGCTTTAGCACATCCCTACATATAACTGTCTTCAAATATCTGAAAGGCATATAAAGAAAAGGAATTAGGATTTGTTGTGCTTGCCTTGAGAAGGCAGAACTAAGAGCAATAAGTAGAAGTTAGGGTAAAGACAGATTTTGATTCATTCCTATGAAGATTCTCTCCTGGCTCTAAATGGAAAGTGTTACCTCAGGGTAGGGAGTTCCCCCACCATGAAAGTGTTAATGCACAGACTGAGTGAACATTCACAATATTTTCTAAATAGGATTCCTGCATTGTTTATTGACTAGATGATTACTAATATATATCCCTTCCAACTCTGAGATTCTAGGACTCTGATTTTTGCCATCTGTTATAGCTATTCGGTTTCTGTATATTCCTAAAGGTTTCAGGCTCATGTCTTCAAAGCTCTTATTACAACACTTGCAGTTCCCCTGAAGTCTAAAGTCAAATTCCCCTCTTTTTCAGTATTTTTTTTGGGGGGAGAGGGTAGGATCTCCTCCTTCAAGCTGCTGAATCTCAACTTGCTCCCTCATTGGATGGTTTAAATATAAACATCTTTGCCCATACATACCATGAATATATCATTTTCCAACTGATTCCTTGCCAGCTGGCTCCATACTTCCCCTTGACATTTATTTCCTGCTAATTTACTAGTTTAAAAAAAATATATATGCAGGCAAAGAGAATAGTTTTTGGCTCTGGGGAAGAAAAGTGGAATTCACTCCTTGGAAAATGAATTTCAGTCTCTAAGTATTCTTCTCTGAAGGAGAGAATAATGTGTCTAGAGACATTAGAGAAGAATACTTATAAGGAAAGTGAATATAGTGACCCAGAGTTCCACAGATTTTTATTATTTAGTCCTGCAGGCACTTTCATAGCTCATTAGGACTTAAAGATCTGAGAATCCTTTGAAGAAAATAGGTCTGAAAATCAACCTTCTAGTGAGGGTGTGTTGATGGAGGGGTGTGCCATCTGTGCTTGTACTAGGAATAGGTAGGTGTGTTTAATTTCTTCTTTGTTTTACAACTTCAGACTTTTCTGTTTCCCAAACTGTTCTTTGAGTGTAAATTGGGCTGCTGGGGAGGCTGCCAAAACATTCATTCACAAACATTTATTAAACATGTGCTTTATATGAAGCTCTGAGCTAGACTCTAGAAAAGAAACTAAGCTTAAACCACAAGATTTTAGGATCTAGAAACCTTTGAGATAATTTAGTTTGATGCTCTCATTTTACAGGATCAGAAAAATTAAATAACTTGGACAAGGTAAGGTAATATTCTTGTCTTCATGAATATTGCAATCTAGTAGGAGGATAAAACATATACGGATAACTCTAATACACATGGCTTAAAAATGTGCTATGTTTAAATCAGGGAGATAGTTTTTCCTTTCAGTGAAGGAGAGGAACATCAGGAAAGCAACAAGAAACTACAGAACTATAGCATTGAATGGGATTTTGCATAATGCTGATATTCAAAAATTCAGAAGAGTCCAGAGTAATGTTTTAGGAATTCCCCACGTTTTTTCCAAGCATTATACCCTTAACACAGAGTGATTTTCCTGTTTAATTTCTCTTTTATAAGAATAGTTCAAGATGCTACTTTCTATAAAATCACTTTGTGATAACAGATAAATAGTTTTATGGGGAAGGGACAAGAGGCTTTGCTATAGCAATTTGGAGTTGTTCTGTAAACCCATATGTTGATGCATGTCAGAATTGTACATGCCAAATATTTCAGTGGATTCATGTTTTTAATGATGTCTATGTGTGGAAGTCTGGAGAGGATGGTTAAACTTTCTGGGCCTCATTTTGCTCATCTGCAAGTTGAGGATGATCTTTTCCATTGGTATCAATTGCAACCCATCCTTGCTAAGTGTCTGTTAGATTCTTATCCACAATATCCCATACATTCTCTATAGAGGGTTTATCCAAAATATTGGAAGCCTTCCTGTAGAAGAGAGTAATCTTTTTTAAATCATAGATCCCTTTATCAATCTCATGAAGCTTTTAGTTATTTTCTCAGAATAATGTTTTTCAGTGCATAAAATAAATAGGATTTTCAAAGGAAAACCAATTATGTTGAAATTCAGTTACTTTTTAAAAAAAAATTCATAGATACCAAGTTGAGAATCTCTGCTTTAGGGCTTCTCTTAAGTGTAGCATTTAGGGTACCTACATGCTGTCTCTAGTGTTTACTTTTCAGTCTTTTTCTTATCATAAATTCCTTCTGTGATATCCTCTCGGACACTTCTTATGCATAATTAAAAATATACTGTGCATCCAATACAGATTTTTTCCATTGTTCTTTGATTCACTTACAATTTAGATTCTTTGGACATTTGTGTTGTCCCCAAACAAGGAAACATATGGTATTGCCAGGGAAAAAGAGTATTAATTTTTATTTTTTACTCCAGAGAACAGGCTGTGATTATCAAAAGCTCTTTTCATTTTTTTGAATGGCATTTAACCCACTTTTTTTTTCTTCTTTTCAATTCTGTGGCTTAAGGTAATTAATGCTATATCTTCTACAGAGAGAAACATATGGATGACCTTGCCAACTGTAGGGAATCTATTCTTTTTTTGGACATCATATAGGACATCCTTCATGATAGTGACAAACTCTGTAGGCACATATGTACCTCCCTGAAAGTAAATATTTAATATTATTAATTTTAGGGTCACAGAATAGTTTTGATTATCTTAGAATTTCATATTAATGTATGCATGACAGATACTTTATTGGGGAAGAGTTTGTATATACTATGTTTGGTTCTATGAACCAATTTATTTATTTATTTGCAATCAACAAACAAAATACAGCATCTTATATTCTTTATTCCTTCTTATCAGTTGTGCAAAAATGTGGCCTATTATAGAAAATTGTTTATAAAACCCTATTCCCTTCATTCATTTTCATCAAATATAAATTAAAACAAATGATAGTATATATGTACAATGTTTTGCCAATCTCAGAGCTTCATATTACATAATATGTGACATAAAGCTTTATATATTTTGTTAATATGTTATTTATTTCATTAAATATCAATTGCATGTGATTTCTTTAATTTTTATTTTTTAAAATTTTAAGTTCCAAATTTTGTCTCCCTTCCACTTCTTCAACCTCTTTAAGAAGGCAAGCAATTTGATATCAGTTATACATGTGAAGTCATGCAAAATATATTTCCATAGTAGGCATGTTACAAAAGAAAATAGTCAAAAAAAATAAAGTTTAAAAGTTAAATGATTGCTATTCTTAATTATATTTTTATCATCTCTCTCAATCTTTCTCCATATATATGTACTGGTTTTCATAAAGATTTTATAAAGATGAAAAAATAGACATATTGATTAGTAGTTACTTATCTTCTCCTGATTTCCTTTTTAAGATGTCTGTGTTGTTTCTAAGTTTTCCACTTTTTTTGGTGTCTTCTTCATAAGCTACCTCATAAAATCATTCTGCAATATTTTCAGGATTGTGTAGCTTCAATCTGGTCTAGCCACTATTCCTGAATTTGCCTTCTTTAGTGCTAACTAGAAATTATTGGGAACTAAAGTATATGTATATTTGTATGTATTATATGTGCTGTCATTGCTGTTGTTCAGTCTTTGCAGTTGTATCTGACTTTTTGTGATCCTATTTGGGTTTTTGTTTTTGTTGTTTTTTTTTTTTTTTGGCAGAGATATTGGAGTGGTTTGCAGTTTTCTTCTCCAACTCATTTTATAGATGAACAGACTGAGTGAGGCAAAGCAAATTAAATAGATAGTAAGTGAATGAGGCTTAATTGAACTCAGGAGTCTTTCACACTCTAGGTCTGGCACTTTATCTACTATACCACCTAGCTTCCCATTATATACAGAACCATTATATTATATGTACAGACAACCATATATTGTCTATACCTATATGTTATACCTGGCACTCAGATGGATCTGTGATCTTATCAAAGTGAATATTTCTACCAAAAAAAAATCATAGCTTATCCATTGATGTTCATTTTATGCCATTTTTGTTCATGTCCTTAAATTTGTCAAGAGAGTCCATTGAATATATCTTCTTTAGTTTTTCTTAAAATCACAAGGATATTAGTAAAACACACAAGCAGTCCACAGATATTCCTTGCTCTCATTATTTGACTAACCAATTATATCATGTGGTACAGAAGAAAAACAAATGGTAGCAAAGTAGAATGAATTAGAAGCAGGAATCTTAGGAAAATGGCAGAATAAGATTTATCCTAGAATATCTACCCCTTACCACATGAAATTATATAAGTTAAAAGCTCCCCTAATTCAGAAATCTCAGAAGTAATAGAAAGAGGAAAGGTTAAAAAAAAGAACTTGTCACAAAATAATTTTTATACCCACCCCTCAAAAAAAAATAATTGCCAATGAACTCATTAGTTCTTGACTCCAAGTATTACCACTATCTCTGTCCCTCCTGATAATCCCTTGTAAATGGCAAAATTGCAAACTATAAATGACTAATTGAAGCTATGCTCCAAATAACTAGTCAAGAAATTCAAATTATAGACCATTCGAATTGTAAAAGTGGACAAAAAAAGGAAGTAGTTATTGCTGGAGGAACTATGGGAAGGCAGGCATAAAAATGTAATATTGTTGAAGTTATGGAGTAATCCAATTTAGCATCATTTGACATAAAGGTCTTAATTGCCAATGCTCTTTGACCCAGTAATCACATTGTTGGGCATAAACTGAAAGGAAATGAGAAAGGAACAAAGGTCCAATATATGGAAAAATAGTATAGTAACAGTCTTTATGGTATCAAAGATTTGAAAACAGAAAAGCCATACATTGGAAAATATCTGAAAAAATTGTTTTAGAATATTATAGTGCATAAGAAATGATAGATAAAAGGAATTCAGGAAAACATTGGAAGATTCATATAACTAATGCAAAAAGATTAAGTAGAACCAAGGGAGTATTATATACAATGACCATAATAATATGAGTGAAAAGATTACTAAAACGGAGTTTAACTCTGTAATTGAAAAACTCAAAATGATCCCCAAGTCAGATAATACAAAATATGTTGCTCCTTACCACTTAGAGATGGGAGATTACATAATATGTACATGAGATCACTGTATAGGATGTTTTTTTCTTAATTAATTTGTTTTATCAGAAGGGAGAGTTTATATGGGGTTGTTGAAATGATTGCTGTAAAGACAAAGAATCAATAAAATTTTTAAACAAATTTTTAAAAAGAAGATTGAGCTATTGTATACCTATCCAGAGAATTATTGTGAGAAAAGAACTTAACAAACTAAAACACTGTGGAAATATGAATATTTGTCATTTTGCTTTTGTTAGAGAATATGTCACCTAGAACCAGAGGGGCAAATGAAGATGGACCTAGTCCTGAAGTCAGCAGACACTCTCCTTAGCTGTTGTAGTGAAGAACAGAAGCACAAGATCCTGACTAAGCTGAAGGACATCAAAGCCCAGTGGGAAGAAACAGTTATCTACATTACTCACTGTCACAGGTAGACAATTACTGGAAACCTGGGTAGAAAAAAATCATAAAGATTAGACCTATTGGTGTAAAAGCAAATCTCTCACAAGTATTTGAGGAAGAATCATAGAATGCCAGAACTAGAAGGATCCTTGGAATCATATCTCTATAAGCTCTAATAGCCAAAAGGCACCTTACGTGTTCTCCTATCCAAACTCCCTCTTTTTTCATTTACAGAAAAGAGAAGATGAAGCCCCCAAAGAGGAAACATTTTGCTTAAATAGCAGACTTTCATGAGTCCCAAATTTATGATTCCAAATTAAATACCCTTCCCACTGTACCATAGTTGCTTTATTGTAGAAATCCATCTTTTTCATAATCTTATCATGAAAAAGAGTGGCCCTATTGGAGCTTATTAGAAAGAGGATGTTCTCTCATGATCTCTTGTAGAGGACCACAGATATTGGGGAACTCTGAGAAAAGTATACTTGAAGCAGAGTGTTTATTCAATGTCATTGATGAGATGATGGTTCTTTAGTTCACATACACTTAGTACTTAGTATGGTGATGTAATGGTTCTACAATTGGCACATACTCACTGTGTTGTAGTGATGTAATTATACTAAGGTATTTAAGTGCTGAGAGGACTTGAAATAAGCAGACTCAAGAGAGACTCAAGTAAGAATGTGTATGAGCTCAGATACCAGACTTCCAGACTCTATCCCTGCCCATCCTCATGGTGACTCTCCTGCTAAGACCAAAAGCCCATCCAGAGATTCTCAAGAAAGTGATCAAGGACATTACAATCTCTAGTCCCTCCCAACTTGATTCATAGTGATTGTAATAATAGCATTTAATCCCAAACAAGCACTGGAAATCTGTTGTGCCTTTGATAACTATGTAAAAAGGTAATGTTTTTCAATACAAGATATATTTGTTATATTATCCTTTTAGCCTCATCTAAGTCTGTTATGTTATATTTAGCGAGTTACAAATTTATACAAAATTTATGAGATTTTTATTTTTTAAAAATTACTATTACCTTCTATTATATATATATATGTATTTATGTGTATATACATATGTATATGTGTGTATTTATACATACCTCTCTATTTATATAATATATACACCCACATGTGTATATATATTTCTTTCTATAAACTTCCAAATGTTTTCATGTGTCTTGTAATCTAACTCCCATAAAAATTATGAAAACAGATATGTTCTCCTTTACAAATTAGAGTATTGAGATATCTTATCCCAGGTTACTCTGGGACCAAGATTTAGATTTCCTGTCTTCCTATCCAAGTGAGACAAATAGACCATTAAATCTGAAATCTGGAAGACATGAGTCAAATGTGACTTCAGATACTACTTCTAAGGACCCAAGCAGATCACTTAACTTTTCTCTGCTTTAGTTTCCTAATCGGTAAAATGGAAATAACAATAGCACTCAACTCCCAGGTATGTTGTGTAGATAAAATAAGTACTTTGTCAAATTTAAACTACTATATTTAGTTACATATTGCAATTAAAATTATCATTACTGTCATTATTGGAAATAATGGCTATGAAAGCCTTTGGGAAAGTAAAAATATGTAAACTCAAGGCTGGATACCATATTTTAGAAGGGCCAGTGACAAACTAGAGCATCTCCAGAGCAGAAGGATCAGGACTGGAGGATAAAAAGATTAGAAACTATGCGAGGGTTAGTTAAAGAAACTAGGTGGGAGTTAGCCTAGAAAATAGAATACTTAGCAAGAATATGGTAACTGTGTTCAAATAGCCAAACGGTTGTCATAAGGAATAGATATTAGCTTTAGTATACCTAAGTTGCTAGGAGTTAGTATCAGAAAGAACTTCTATTAAAAAACAGGCTGCCTGGAGAAGTATGACCTCATGATTATTAGAAGTTTTAAACATAGGAAAGATCACCATATAGAAAGGTATTATAGATTGGTTAAACGATATGATCAAAATGACATTTATTAACAACCCACTGCCAAATACTGTTCTAGGTATTAGACAGAAACAAAGCTTATCCCCTGCTTTGTGAGAGTTATAGTATAGTAGGTAAATATGATACACAAATATAGTTCAAAATAATCTTTGATAAATGCATCAGAGAGGAGCAAAATGATTCAGGAAAAAATGCTATGTGAAGTCCAAGAAAGAATAGATTCTTACTAATATGGGAGTTTAGGAAAAGTTTTTTGAGGAGGTAGCATTTGATCTAGGCTTTAACAGATTAACAGGAATTCAATAGGCAATGTGGTAGAACTGACAGATGGAGTAGGGAGGAAAAACTATTTCTACCACATAAAAGAACTTAAGTGAAATCAGACATGAGAAAGTTAAGGTGTATAAGTGAGCTATCCTTGGAGAAGGAAAGGGATTTTAGAATGTTAATAGTTTTGAAAGACAGGTAAAGGTTTTTTTGTTTTATTTTGTTTTTTTTTTTAACATTTTTTGGTAAATGATAGGGAACTATTAAGATTCTTCACAGAACAATGGCTCTTCATGCCAAAGTATCTGGAAGGTTGTGAAGGATGATCTAAAAAAGAAATGGAGGCCAGAAGGCTTCAGAAACTATTACAATAGTCTAGGAGGGGAGAGGGGGAAGGAAGAAGGATTAAAAAAAGGGGAGGGGAAGAGGAAGGGAACAGTTACAACAGGAGTTCTTAGCCTTGCGTGTCATGGACCTCTTTGGCAGTATTATCTTCTCATGATAATTTTAAATATTTGAAAAAATGCTAAATTTTAGTTAAAGGTTAACAGAAATAAAAAGAAATATATTTTTTTTCAATTCAAGTTCATAGATACCTTAAATTCTAAGTCCATGGGTCTTAGATTAGGAAGTCCTGAATTAGAAGGATGAATTTTAATGAGCAATTGGGATCTTTATTTTTTTTTTCACTTAAATGAATTAAATTGAAAGAAAAAAAATGACTCTTAACTGATTCTTACTCCTGCTGTAAACTTGGATGAGTCATCTAACTTCCTTGGACTTCAGTTTTCTCATCTATAAAATAAAGGCGTTGGTCTGAAATTTCTTCTATCTTTGGATCTATGAGCCAATGAAAATGAGCAGTAAATCACACAATCACAGAATTTTCCAAGGGACCTCAACAACCTACTAGTCCAACCCTTTATTGCACAATAATAAGTGGTAATCTAAACTCTGCTTAAAAACCTCCAGTGATATATAAAGAACTCTGTCAGATTTGTAAGAATACAAGTCATTCCCCAAATGATAATGGTCAAAGAATATGAACGGATAATTTTCACACACAGATATTAAAGTCATCTATCATCATATGAAAAAAATTTTCTAAACCACTATTGATTAGAGAAATGCAAATTAAAACAACTTTGAGGTACCACTTCACACCTCTCACTAAGATGACAGGAAAATATAATGATAAATTTTGGAGGGGATATGGGAAAACTGGGATACTAATACATTGTTGATAGAATTGTGAAATGATCTAATCATTTTTAGAGCAATTTGGAACTTTGCCCAAAGGGGTATAAAACTGAACCAGAAGTGCCACTACTGGGTCTGTAGCCCAAAGAAATCATAAAGAAGAAGAAAGACCCACATGTGTAAAAATGTGTGTGGTGGCAAACTATTGGAAAATGAGTAGATGCCTATCAATTGGGGAATGGCTGAATAACTTATGGTATATGAAAGTAATAGAATATTATTGTTTTATAAAAATGGTGAACAAGAAAACCTCCAATGAGGGGAAACCCCCAATTTCCATGGCATAACATTCCATTTTTAGACAGTTCTAATTATTATAGAAGCTTTCCCCATATCAAACCAAAATTTGCTGCTTTTCAACTTCTACTCATTGTCTCAGATACTGAGTATATTTGAGATATGTAGAGGATTGGCTAAAGGACATCATATCAGATGACCTTAATCTTCCTAGTGAAGTAGCAAGCTAAATCATTTACTATAAGCATGGAAGATTGGAGATAGCTGGAAAAAGAAAAGTTTTGCTACAATTTGTTTTGGGAATGAAATAGAGAATAGAGGAGATTGCTGAGCAATCCAGTAGAATAAACACAGACTCAGGGGTCAAAGGACCTACATTTGAATCCTACTTTTGACAATTTTTTTTTTAACTTGTGTGATCCTAGACAAGCCGTTACAAATAAAACAAATATGCTGTGACTCAGTTTTCCTATATGTAAAATGGGAATAATAATAATGACAGCTATCATAGTTATTGTTAGAATAAAATTAGATAATATTTGTAAAGCAACTTGCAAATCTGAAAGTGCTATATAAATGCTAATTATTTTGTGTAAGATTGGGAACACATGAGTGCTGTGTTTAGGTTCCATAATTCTGAATTTCAAGGAAAAACAAAAATGATTTTTTTTCTTTTTTGTTTCATCACAGTTAGCATAGTATAATGAAGATTGTTAGACTGGGAATCAAAAGACAAGGCTTCAAATATAAGGTTTTTTGGCAAGTCATTTGCATGTGAAGTCAAATTTTTATGAGACTGAATTTCCTTATCTACCAAATGGAGATCACAACACTTGCATTATCTATGTCAGAAGTATTATGAGGAAAATGCTTTGTAAACAAGAATGTTGTAAAGCTCAAATGAGATAATGGATGCAGTTCTTGCATCAAACCTTGCAAACCTTAAAGCACCATATAAATATCACTTATTATTATTATTATCATTAATTTAATAGTTCAAAGTCACCAGATCTTCAATCTAGTGATGATTTCATTCTCTAAACCTTCTATTATATTTGTGTTGAGCTCAATTAGTGTTTACAGAAGAATACAAGGTTGTGCTGGTAAATGTTTCACAACCGGTTCTCTCATGGGGAGGGGGAGAGGAGTTTACTTTTTGTGTATTATTAGCACTATAAAAAATATAGACAAATATAGACACTCAACAAATCAACAAAAAAAAATAAATAAATAAATCAAGGCCGATTTGTAGCAAACACTAATTTCTGAGGTATAAATGCTCACATTGAAAAATTTAAAAATTTTAGGTTAGAATTGCCTCCAACATATCCCTCTTTGTAAACCTTAAGTGACTAGAGATAAATAAGTTATCTATAAAATAGTTATATTATGTACACTGCCTTCCTCATAAAGCTCATAAGAAAACTATTTCATAAACTTTAAATGAAGCATAAACATACTATTTTTAGAAGTAATTATATTTGTTTTCCCCTTTAACAGCCGGATTGAATGGGTGTGGCTGCATTGGAGTGAATATTTGCTGGCCCAAGATGAATTTTACCGGTGGTTCCAAAAAATTAAGATGACCTTGGAGACCAGAGTGGAGCTGCAGGTGGGACTAAAAGAAAAGCAGTGGCAACTTAGCCATTCTCAAGTCCTGCTCAATAACATCCTGAACCAGTCCATTCTCTTGGATAGACTGCTCGAGGAAGCAGCCTCCTTGTTCAACAGGATAGGAGATCCCAGTGTAGATGAAGAAGTCCAGAAAAGAATGAAGGGAGAGTATGAAAAGATAAAGGCCCAAGCCCAGGTGAGATATTGTCAATTCCTTATGTACTTTAATCTGTAACGCATACCTTTCCTGCTTTGTTTTAGCTCATGATGCATGCTGCATTTCTACATTCCCACTTACTTATCTGGTTGATTGACCAGTGATCACTACATAGATAGTCCTTGCCCTCCAGAAAAGTAGCTAAGACAGATAAGGATAAATATTTTCATAAATAGATCTATATTTGGTAGATCAATCTATATATACATACATAGGTTTTAGATAGATTGACAAAACTGTTCATTGTTTTGTATGATTAGTCAGTTGATAGGAATGAAATAATTTAATAAAAAAGTTTTTTTTTAAAGAACCAATGAATTTAATTAAAAAATGAAAATGAAATGGCCAAAATTATAAATGAGATGTGATATTACAATGAATTAAGTGAAATACAGAACATTATCAGAGACAGTTATCAAAGACGATAAAATTTGGAGCAGTCTCTGATTTTCAAGGTATAAATGCTCACACTGAAAATTTAATTAGATAATTTAACAAGAAACAAGTAGATTGGTCTCAGTGCAGGAAGACATGAATTCACATCCCGCTTCTGATATGTAGTAACTGCATGACTCTGGGATACTCACTTAACTTATCTATGTTCTAATTGCAGACATGTACTAGTAGGGAGTATTGTAATCCTAAAGTTCAGTATACCAGTAAAATCATGGGTCTAATCCATGTTTCTAACGGGAACCATTAAATACATTATGTCAAAAAACTGAAAATAGAAATGAAATGAGATAAATACCTCTAAAAAAATCCAAATTTACAAAACAAGAAATAGATTGTTTAAATAAGACAATTTCAGAAAGGGAAAGCTGAATAGGTCCCATGTAAAAAACAAATAAAATCTATCTGGTTCCAAAATCAGATGGATTCACAAGATAATCCTATCAAACATTTTAATAACAAAAAATCCCTATCCTGTATAAACTGTTTATAGAAATTGGATTTGAAGTTAGGATTGACTTAATAACTATCTAATCATAAGATCACAGATCTAGAGGTAGAAAGGATGGTAAAGGGTGTCTCATCCAATCTCCTCATTTTGTAAATGAAAAAAAAAAAAAAAAAAGAGGTCCAAGGTCTAACATGTAAAAAAATAACAGAGCCAACTTTGGAATTTGGTTCTCCTAGCTCCAAGAGCTGAACCCCAAGTTCATTGCTGCTCCAGTTTTTTCTATCCCCTTCATTTTTAAAAGAATACATTTTTACTTTAACTTTGAATGGATGATAATAACAGCTTTATCACCTCCTCTCTTTGCCTCTCCAAAAACTTTCTGTAAACAAACTTTTCATTTAGCTTCAATTTCTCTTATTTTTTTGAATTTCCTTATTGCAAGAAAATTGATTATTTTGACTGAACTCATCCACCAATTTCTTCACTTGCTAATCATTGGAAGAGTATCTCACATGTGGAGTTACAAAGGATCAAAATTTGTCATTATTCCAAAAACTATACTGCCACTTCTGCAGAACAAAAAAGAGAGGACTTCCAGGTTAAAGGGCTATTTTGAAATTTTTGTTTATTTCATGGGTTGCCAAGACAAAAAGTTCATCAAGTGGCCAGCATAGTGGTTAGTCTTTCCCTGCTTATTAGCTGAACTGCTTCTCAGAAAGCAGACTCAATCTGTTCCCTAAGCTATAGTTAAAGCCTGTTCTTCAGGTTAGGATACACCAGAGTTTGTGAGCCTCTGCCATAACCTTTAAAAACCCAGGATCCTCTCTGCACTGGGATAGAATCCTTGGATAGAACTTTGTGGAAGGGTAGCTGTAGGGATGTGCTTGTAATTTTTCAATAACCAGCTTTTCATCCCTCCAAAAAAAATACATATGACAATTTAAAAACAATTTTATTTTTATTAAAGCTTTTTATTTTCAAAACATATGCATGGATAAATAAGTTTTACAACATTGATCCTTACATAGCTTTGTGTTCCAAAATTTCCTCTCTTAGATGGAAAGTAATCCAATATATGTTATACATTATATGATGAACTTTTAAGTTTAATTTACATTAATTAATTAAAATTACATTTTCTCTATTACTTTCTTTAGCCTAGATGAGCAACAAAACAATAAGTCAAGCTCTGATTTGTAGCATCTGCTGATTTTCAAAATCTAAATGGTCACACTGAAAATTTAACCAATATGAACCAGTGCTAAAACACCCCTGGATATCTGATGATCTCATGTTTCTGTACTGATGGTACTCTTTCCATACACCTTTCTATTAATAACAAGTGTTCTTAGACTGAGAAGTCTAAGCTTCTTGCTAGAATGAATCAACCTTTTGAGTTAAATGTGTCTGTCTGTCATTTAACTCTCACCTATGTCTTCAACAAGCTGTTGCATGCACAATAGCCACAATCCAATAAAATCATTGGCAGATTGACTAATCTACAAGTATCAAAACTATCAGTGAGTTAGGGGAATGACTATCAGAAGATTTCCTCTGGCAGAATAGACAGTTGAGAACAATTTGTTTCAATAGCCATGAAAGCACTATGTAGTGCTTAGAGCTTGATCATACATACATACATACATATATACATACATACATAAGGTCATCACTGCATACTGGACCATCATCAGTTGTCTTGACTTTTATCTTGCCACTGGACTTTGATAAATATGTTAGAGAGAGTGAGGCTGATGACTTTGTGCAACTCTGCTTTATTTAAATACGATTCATATATGAGTCTAAACAAAACCTTGTGATATCATTGGTCCTCTTTGAAACAAGGATGAACAACAATATGCATATCACTTATTCTGTAGCTGTAGTCAAAGTCCCCTAATTTCTGTGGACTTATGGCCATTGGGCTAGAAAACAGGACACCTATTTATGTTAATGGAAAGAATCAAAGGGATTCCCATCCTGGAAAATTTAGAAAAGGGACTCCTCCCGATGGTTGAGCTTTGGGGGGAGAACACTGTACTGAGAAGAGATTTCCTTTTTTTGTGGCTATTTCCTAGTCACCTTTGAAAATTTAAATGCTATTTGCCCATGGTTACCCAGCTCCTCCTCTGTTGTTTCTTTTTTTAATTCTTATGTGTCCCATTTAGACATATCCCTTTGTTGGTCAAGTTTCCAGCCCATGGGCTCTACCACAGGCAGCATGATGAGATCAGCATATTTACAAGCTGATCATTCAGAATTATTAAAACAATGACAGGTGATTTAACAGTGAAGAAATTCTTCCTTGCTTTTGTTTCCTCCCTTTCTTTCTCTTTGTCTTCCCCTCTTGGTCTGTGTGCCTGTTCTTTGGACCCCAGGCTATGTAGACAAATGGAAAAAATGATTTAGTGGGAAAACCACTGGCTTATGTTGGATTAATAACAAACTAAACTACTACTTTTACACAGCTTTCCTGTCTTCCTTCTATCCTCTTCCCTATTTTAAAATTTCTTTTCACAAAGTTCTCTTTCATTTTTTCTCTTTTTCCCTTGATCCTCTTTTTTCATCCTTTTCTTTTTTCTTTCTCCCTACTTTCCCCTTTATCCTCCCTTCTTATCTTCTTTTCCTTTTCTGCCTCTTATTTTCATCTTACCTTTATTTCTCTCATTTTTCTCTTTACTTATTCTCTTTAAATTTTCCCCTTTTCTCTTTTTTTCCCTTTCTCCTATATCTCTTCTTCCCTTTTTCTCTATTTTCCCATCCAGTCTTGTTTCTTTTCCCCATTCTTTGATGCTTTTTCCTCTTTCCCTTTTTGCTCCCATTTCCTAACATCATTTCTCCCTGCCACCTCTCCTCTCATTTTTTCCTTTTTCTCCTTTTATCCCTCTCTCCAATTCCTTTCCTTCCTTTTCTATCTATCTGTGCACCCCACTTCCTAAACTTGACTTTTCTTTTTCTAATATCCTAGCAAATTCTTAGTTAAATTATTTAGCAGCAATGGCAGTTGCATAGTCTGTGACCCAGAGGCCTGGAAGGCAACACAAATCTAAAGAGGCTGTTCGTGTACTTTTGGGAAGAGCAGCAGCCAAACTGGCTGCTTTTGTATAAATACAAAGGGCAAGTCTGAGAGTAATTCAGGATAGAATATACAGTGGGTTAGTAGAGCAGCTGCAAGAGGAACAGAGCTAAGGGAGAGGCCTTCATAAACAGGTTAAGTTTTGCCTAAATCAAATTATGTCAGTTGGCTGCCTGCTTTCCCTTTAGTCCCAAGCCTGTCTTGCTATAAAACCAAGTTTAAACATGTCTTCTATTCTATTGTAGTGAAGAGAATGATGCTAACACAGGGAATCAATCACATTCACGGTATATTGATGACAATGAAGAAGATATGTCAAAATGGAGTGGGAAAATGGGTTTTGGGAAAAGACATTAAAGTATGGGTAAATGGAAGTGCAAGGTGGAAAGGGAGACAAGGATCTACTGATCAAAGGTCTGACAAAAACAACTAAGAAATTTCTTCCAAGTCATCTTTCCTCTTACATATATGTGGCAGACAACTAGGTAGCTTAGTAGATAGAGTACTAAGCCTGGAGTCAAGTAGATCTGAGTTCAAATCCAGCCTTAGAAATTTACTAACTGTGTAATCCTGGACAATTTATTTAACTTCATTTACCTTAATCCACTGGAGAAGGAAATGGCCAATTACTTCAATACTTTTGCAAGAAAATCCTGTGGATATTTTTGCCATAAAGAATTAGACACAACTGAATGATTGAACATTAATAACAATTTTCCACACAGAATCTTATTTTGGTACCTCATTATGGAAGGTGACCTTGGGTTCTTAAAGTCAATGGCAGTAGATTAAAAGCTCTAACAGGTTCTATTGTAATAGAAGAGCTTCTAATACAATCCTAATAACAGATTAGTTACGTTTTCTCTTGTCACCAGTCTTGTTACCAGCAAGCTGTTATTGAAGGAATCAACACATAATAAGTTTCTTGGATATGGAACTCATAAAACAAAAAGTACAAAATGATACCCAATTCTATGCAAGCCCTTTCAGGGATAGTGGCAGAGTGATGGAAAAGGGGACAGAAAATATCAATAACCATGCAGTTTTTGTATTCTCTGTAAATAAGAGGCAGACTTTAGAACTTTAGAACCAGGAAATCTCACCTGTCATATATTGACTGCATGAAGCTAGACAGCTAGACAAGCAACTTAACCTCTCAGTATTCTAGACAACTCTCTAAGATTACAACTGACAGAGAAGGTACTGATCTATGTTGGCAAAGTAAATTTTCTTACCTAAGAGTTCCCTAAATCAATGAAATCCCTGCTCCAGTCAATTTTCTAAGCATAGAGAATCAGCTGTTAGGACATGCAAAGTGAAATCCTTGTCCAGTGACAAGCCAATGGAAATACAACAGAAGGAACGAGTTCTCTTCTGGACATGTTAAAGTTTGAGATGTGTTTGGGACATACCATTTAAAATGTCCAATAGGTAGTAGATAATATAAGGCTGAGATCCACTTGTGAGATTCAGGCTGCATATGCAGATTTGGAAGTCATCAACTTGAAGGTGATAATTGAGCCCTTTGGGAAGTGATGATGTCACCATGTAGGGAACTGTAAATAGACAATAATAAAAGACCCAAGTTTTCAAATAGAGGAACAGCTTGTGAGCATTTCTCCAACAAAAAGAGACTGAGGAATAGTGACATGGGTAGGAAGAATACCAATATAGAATAATGTCCCCTCCCTCATCCCCCGAAAAAAAAAAAAAGGAAGGAGAGAATATATAGGTTTAATGCTGTAGACAGGTTAAGAAGGATGAAGATTCAAAAGAGTTCATTAGTTTTGACAATTTCATGATCAGTAGTTAACTTTGTAAAGAACAATTACAATTAAGTGATTTCAGAAGTCAGGTTATATGATTTAGTAAAGTGAGACAGAGAAAGGATAGTTACTGGATACAAACACTTTTTCAAGGACTTAGCTTAGAAAGGGCAAGATATTGGATAATACATGGCAAATATGATAAGATCCAGTAAAGATTTTTTCACATGAGGGAGTTTTTCACATGTTCATAAATAGCAAGAAAGGAACTTATAGCTAGGAAGAGATTGACACTTAGAGAAAGAGGGATTAAGAGTGTAGGCAGGCTGGTAAAGAATATCTGAGCAGATAAGGTGAGGGTTTATGTAGGGGAGTTGGACTTGGTGAGAAGGGCCTTGTCTTCATCAATGATTAAAGGAGGGAATAGTGGGGAAAGATGTCAAAGGTTTGTGAGATGAAGGTAGGTTTTAAGATAAGGAAAAGGGAACGTGAATGGTCTTTCAATTTTTAAAGTAAAATACAAGAAAAGGTCCTTAGCTAAGAGGATTGGAAAAGGGGTACTATCACAGGCATGAGAAAAAAAGAGATTTGGAGCAATCATTAATTTGGAATATGAATTGAGAATGGAATAGAGAATTAGGAAAAATAAAAGGACAGATTTGGTATAATAAGGGACTAATAGAAAATAAATCACATGAATTTATAATGAATATAAGTCACACAGTTGGGCAGTTTCATTTTTACTCAATAGTTTGGAAGTAAGGAGAGAGTTAGAGTGAGTAATTCAGGATTAAGATGTGACAATATATAATAATTTATAGGAAAAAAGGAAGACAAGGACTGGCAAGCAGAGTTAGAGTAGAGTTAAGCTGGTTTACTTTTATTTAAGTTTACCTATGACCATCTCACTTATCTACTCAGTGAATTCCAGAGGCTTTGTTGCTTCTAGGATGAAATATAAACTTTTCTGTTGATATTTTAAAGCCCTTTACAATCTGGCTTCAATATATCTCTCCCAGATTGGACTGAGATTGAAAAGAGAGAAAAATGGAGCCTCAATAAGGGTTATGCCCTTCAAAAGTACCGAGGAATAGAGTACTTGACAATCATAAGGTGAAGAATATACTTTACTATTTGATAATTCTGATGAAAATTTAAGCATGGAGGATGATGAAAAATATCTTGGAAAATATGGTTTAGGAATAAAGGACAAAAGAAATTGAAGATTATAGATTTTATGCAGCAACTTCATGCCTAATTTTTTTTACTAGATCTGTGATTTCAATGATAAAAGGAACTTTCTTTTCTTTTTTTAAAAAATTGCTTGTCTAATATTTTATTTTCCCCAATTACATGTAAAAACAATTTTTAACATTTGTTTTTGAAAGTCTGAGTTCCAAATTCCCTCCCTTCCTTCCTCATTGAGAAAGCAAGCAATCCAATAAGATTACACATGAATAGTCATGCTAAACATTTCTACATTAGTCATATTGTAAAAGAAAACATAGACCAAAAAATCAAAAAAAGTTTTAAAAGTTTTATTTAAAAAGTATTCTTTAATCTGTTTTCAGACCATCGGTTTCCTCTTTAGGGATGGATAGCATTCTTTTTGTTTTTCTCCAAAATTTTACTTTTCCAAATTCATATAAAATAGTTTTCAATATTTAGTTTTGTAAAACTTTGGATTCCAAGTTTTTGATACTGTTGAGCATCCTTATTTTTTCCTGAAAGCTTTTCCTTCTTTGAATTTTTTGTGATGCTGCTCTCCCTGCAAATAGTCATTTTCTCTGGCTATGTCCTTTTAGTATCTGTATAGTCATATTTTACTTTGTTCTGACATGGGCATTCTTCTTCTCCCTCTGTACCTTTTTTTTTTCTTGGTAATCTCATCAAATCCCATGAGTTTAATTATAATTTCTGTGGAAACAATTCCCAGATCTACATATCCTGCCTGTTTCTCCCTTGAACTCTAATCTCTTATTACCGATTGCCTGTTGGGCACTTTAAAATGGACATACCAAAGACATGCTTAACATGTCCAAAATGAAACTGTTTATTTCCCACTCTTCCATAATCCATCCTTCTGCTAGATTTCCCTATTTCTGTCCAAGAAATGTTCAGCTTGCACATTGGACATTATTTTCAACTTATTCTTATTCATTTTACCTATTCAATTCATTGACAAGTCTTGCTATTTCTGCTTCACAATATTTCTTGCATCTATCCTTTTCTTACACAGTCATGACACTAATTTAGATCTTTAACACCTGATGATTATAGGTCTTCTCCTTGGAATCACTGCCTCAAGTATCTTGTTACTCCAGTCTGTCCTCCAAATAGTGGCCACTTTTGTTTAAGTTCACCTATGACCATATTTCACTTCTCTACTCAGTGAATTCCAGAGGCTTTTTTGCTTCTAGAATGAAATATAAACTTTTCTGTTGATATTTTAAAGCCCTTTACAATCTGGCTTCAATATATCTCTCCAACTTCATCATTACTTCCCTTCTTACACTCTGGTCCAATCTTCTCTACATTCTTCTCAGATGACACACAATAGTGTGCCTTATAGCCACACCCTTTTATTGACCATCCTCTGGAATGCACTTTCTCTTTACCTTTACCTCATAAAATTCTTCAATTCCTACATGACTCAGCTGAAGCAACACCTTCTTCACAAAATCTTTTCCTGATACCTGTAACTTCCTCTCCACTTACCTTGCATTTAAATGCCTTGTATTGATCTGTACATATTCACATTGTTACATACTGTCTACATACATACTCCAATAGAAAGTAAGGTTCTTGAGAACAGTAACTATTCCTTTTTTTTTTTTTTTGTCTTCATTTCCTCACCATTATCACAGAATGTCTGATACACAACAGGTATTTAATAAATACTTATTTATTAACTAGTTGATTGAATTGCCTGATAGTAATTCTATAGTGCAGTTATTGACTCTGAGTTTCTCCCTGAAAAGGGTTTATATTTCCTATAATGATATACTTCTTGTGATACTGAATAGTTGTGAGTCATGGAATATCAGTCTCTAAAGAATGAAAATTATGAGTCACCCAAAGGGCAGTGAAGAGGCACATGGCAGGCAAGGAATGTAACAGAATCCTACAAAACAATTGCATTGATGAAGAAAAAAAGCATATCTTCAGAATCAGAGATCTGACTTAAAAAAAGATATGAGACTTGCAGCAAAAAAGAGGTGATAGATAAAAAACATTATCACTAATCCATAAGACATTACAAAGAGATTTATTACAAGAGAAATGAATGTGTCTATAAGAATTGATGAACAAGCTGATTTTGGAAAGGATTGGAAAGATTTATATGAATTGATGCCAAAACCAGAAATATATTGTACACCATAACAGCAAGAATGTGCGATGAGCAGCTATGAAAGATTCAGTTGTTGTCCCTGGTTCAGTGATACAAAACAATCCCAATAGACTTTGGACAGAAAATGACATCTGTATCCAGAAAAAGAACTATGGAGATTGAATGTAAATCAACACACATTATGTTCACTTCTGTTTTCTGTGTTTTTTTTTCCCTTCCCATGGTTTTTCCCCTCTTGCTCTGATTTTTTCCTCCCAAAATGATTCATAAAGCAATATGTATTAAAAATAAATAATTTTTTAAAAAGTGAGAAATGAATAGGTATGTGAGACAGCCAATGTAAAAGCCTGACTGTCCTATTGGTATCCACATGATGTGAAGAGATATGGAGAAAAGCTCCCAACATCAGCCCTTTAAACAGGCTGTACAAGAAGAATTATTCTTCCCATATGTCCTTCATACCCTAAAATTATAGATAGCAAGCTTAAGAGTCAAGACTCTAAGACTTAGATGAAGAAAATATTTTCCTGAATCCAAGTCTTCTTTTCTTTATATTTCACTCCACTGTCTCCCACATGAAAAGTTAAGTTACACTACTTATCAGTGAGGTAATATAGTACAATGGAGAATACTGAACTTGAACTACAGAGACCTGAGTTCAAATGCCAATCCCACTACTTATTACTTGGATGAACTCAATTTTTTTTAGGAAGTGGGAAAATAGGATGGGGAAACTCAGAATAAGGGGCAGCTAGGTAGGGCAGTGGATAAAATGAGACTGGCCTCAGATATGAAATAGTTGTGTGACCTTGGGCAAGGCATTTAACTCTGTTTGCTTCAGTTTCCTCATCTGTGAAATGAGCTGGAGAAGGAAAAGGAAAACTGTTTCACCAATCACAGTAAGAATAGACAAGCTTCATTTAGTACTTTATGATTACAAAATTCATGTAAATTAACAATTTTCATAAGCATCACATCTATTAATTCACTTCATTTTACATCTCTTTGCCCAGGAAGAAGGTATTATTTATCCACTTTATAGGGACAGAAAAATTGAGACCCAAAGACCACTCTACTTTCATAGAAAGAATGCCACCACTAAATTAGCTAGGATGTTGCACTAATTCCAAGTTTATGGTCTGGCATGAACTATGTACTCTGACTATACTTCAGTTTAGCTCATTGTAAACAGGAGGTAAAAGCTTCCCACCATATACAACATAAGGATGTTAAAATGTTAAATACTATAATGTATGAGATATTTTAACTAATATTACCCAGTTTCCATTTAATAACTTTATAAGGAAAAATATAAACTCTCAAGTAGTTCAGCAAATCAGACAATTTTTTGGCAAAAGCTGAATGTACACCCCAGTGGAGGGGGCCTTGGCTCTTCTTAGCTGTTCAGAATGGAAGCCATAATTGTGGGTAGAATGTGGCAAGAACTGGAAGTATTCCCTCAGTTTGCTTGCTGACCTTTAATATACTTAAATTCAGAAAGGGAGATAGGCAGGATTTTTCATTTTGAGCATTCTCAACTAATGTAATTTACTGAAATTATTAGAATACAATGGGGATTTGGCACATTCTCAGAACCCATTAGCCTGCTTAACTAAAGCACCTTTTAATACCATCTTGAAATAATTACTTCATTATCATTCTTGTTAATATAGCAAGTTATATGCAAAATATTTCTTAAAGTTAACAATTTACTTTCCCCACAATAGCCTAGTGAGGGAAGAAGTAAAATTAGCAAATTTATAGATGTGGGAAATGTACTATGTCAGATGATTTGCATGATCACAGAGCTTGGATTCAAACTGAGATTTTCAGACTTTTTTTTTCCTTATTGAGGCAGAGTTAAGTGACTTGCTCAGGGTCACACAGCTAGTAAGTGTCTTAAACAGAATTTTTTCTGACTAGAGTAGGATTCTGTCTACTGCACCACCTAGCTACCCTGGTGTTCAGACTTGAAATTCAGCATTCTTTTCACTATACCATGATGGATTTAAATAAATACTTCTGCTATGATCTGTTGGATAGATTAAAGAACCCAAGTTGTTTTTTTGTTTTTGTTTTTGTTTTTTAATTTTGTGTGCCATACTAAAAGCCCACAAGTTAGAAGACTTGGGTTCTAATACTGGTTCCAATGATTTATACTAGCATTATAGATTTGAACATTCAATTTAACTCAATTTCTTTTTTCTCAATATTTTCTCTTTCAAATGCATATAAAATGGTTTTCAACATTCATTTTTGTAAGACTTTGTGCTCCAAATTTTTCTCTCTCCCTTCCTTACTTTTCCCTTCCCCAAGACAGCAAGAAATCTTTTGAAACATATTTCCATACTTGTCATTTAACATCAATTTCTTACCATTGTAAAATAGTGATAATATTTATTTTTCTTGTCTTGCAGGGTAGGTAGTACAATGGATAAAATGTTGCACATGGAGTTAGGAAGAACTGAGTTCTAATCCATGCTGGATACTTACTAGCTATATAATCCCTTCTTGGATTCAGTTTCCTTTGTAAAAAGAGAATAATAATAGCACCTGTCTCTCAAGGTTATTAAGAGGATAAAATAAGATAATATTTGTATAGTATAACACTTTGCAGACTTGCAAGTTCTATGTAAGTGCTAGCTAATAGTGCTATGATTATAGGATATATGAGGATATTATAGGATAATTCTCTGTAAATTTTAAAATTCCATAGAAACATGAGCTGTAATTACAGTTATTAAATAAAGTATGGTGCAATGGAAAGAATTCTGGATTTGGAGTCAAAAGATATCAGTTGAATCTCATCTCTACTATTTACCCTGTTTTTGAGATATATATTTAACCTCTCTGGGATACATATTCATATATAAAATAAGAGGGGAACGACTAAACCTTAACATTCTTTTCCACTTAGAATCTCACAAAAGTAATAATATAAAATGGTTAAAATGTAATTTAATTCAACAAAATCTGCTTGTTCTAGCACTGTTTTAGGTGCTGAGAGTGGTAGAAATAAATGAATTCTATCCTCATAGATCCTTATTATCTAGTAGGGAAACAAGATATGTATATTATTAGAAGACAAGATAGAACAAGGTAGAAGCCTAAGAGTTATAAATTGTTCATCAAAATCATAGGAAGTAAATGACATATTTTTTTAGGAACATTAAGGACATTTTCTTGGTGGAGGTGTCCCCTGAGCTGCATCTGGAAAGATGGTTATTATTTCAGCAAGTGGAGCTGCAAAGGGACTTGGGAAACAGATGAGCAAAGTGTAAGCAGAGAGCAGTGAATAATCCATTTTGACTGGAATGAGGGACTGAAATGGTAGAAAATACTGTTCTAGCTTTATTCAGATTATAAAGAATATAAACTAAAAAATTCTGACTTTTCTCAATAAGTGATGAGAAACCTTTGAAGGATTTCCAGTAGAAAACTGTCTCAATATTATAGTGAGGCAAAAGTATGCTATTCCTCTGAAACTGTGAGAGCTACAACTTGCTGGGTTTCATTAATACTTCTAACTTCTTAGTCAACTAACAAGTTACTGCTGCTCATTAAGGAGTTGGGCAAGGAATAAAGCGCAAACAAGCCAAGGTTAAGAACGAGGCACAAATGTTGAGGAGATGAATAAGGATGATGGCTGGATGCAGAGTCTCGAGTAGAAAAGTAGGGTTGAAATCAAGAATTTCATTGTCCAAGATGGTGCTAGTTAAAAGAGAGAAAAGCTATGAGGTTCATACAGAAGGATTCAATGTCCTGCAAGAATCAAAGGTTTCCTTGAAGCTAAGCTATTTGCTATTTAAAAGCAGGGAGTGTTTCATATTTGTGTTTATATCCTTAGCACCTAGCACAGTAATTGGGCTCTTAATAGGATGAGATCCAGTAAAGTGGGCTGAAAAGGAGCAATTAGGTTAGGAGAAAAAGAGCAAAAGAGAGTACCAGAGAGGAAAGAGTAATTATTGGAAGAGAAGGGGGTCAAAAATTTCAGATGCTAAGTAAGGAATCATGGATATGGGATTACTCTGATATGAAAAACTTCCTTAAGAAAAAAAAATCTTACTTTCTAGTCAATTCTATTCAATTGACACTCAAGTGTTTCCAAGAGGAGTTTTGCAAGGCTATGCTAACTTCTACCATGAATTGGAATGCAAATCCTTTCCGTACAATTTAGTTATGGAAGAAAAACTCTGTTCCCTGAATCAAAGCCAACATCTATCAGAGGCTATTTATTTAATATACCAGCATTTTTTCTTGGAAAGAAGTCCAAATGGGCAAAGTTCACTCTGCTATTCTGAATTCCCTCTCACTCAAACAAGCAATTTCCATGTATGTATTATAGTAATTGTAACACAAAAGACAAAATTCCACTGTGAAGTAATCAGAGGTATATATTTTATGTTTAGAGTTTATCCAAATGGAACAACAGTAATATTAATGCTGACATACCTTTTGAGAAAATATTTTCCTAAAACCAATCACTCTCTTTTCTATTCCTCTTTCATCTTAAATTAAACAAACATTTTCATCTCTTAGAGCACCACAAGTTTAGGGAATTCTCTTTCACTGTTTTGATTAAATTCTGATCAAGGAAGACTGATTAAATCTTTGAACCAGGTGAGACCAAAGCATTTGGACTAAGCCACAATCATAATATATATAGATATATATTTTAGAAAATATATAACACGAGTCCTTTGTGCTCTTTGTTTCTGTAACCAAATGAGAATAATAATAGTGTAACTATTTAACATTGAAATTTTGTAGACAAAAAACAGATTCAGGAAGATGGAGTGACAGGGCCACATGATTAATTATGCCATAAATGGAAAAAGAAACTTTTCTTGACTCCTAATTATTTTCCCTTATAATGATAGCATTTTATTTTTTAAAATAAATGCAAAAATTGTTTTCAACATTCACTCTTAGAAAACCTTGGGTTCTAAATTTTTCTAAACATAATTCCACATTTATCATGTTGTGCAAGAAAAATCAGATCAAAAGGAAAAAATGAGAAAGAAAAAACAGTCAAATAAACAACAAAAAACCCCCAAAAGATGAAATTATGCTATGATTGAAATTCAGTCTCCATTGTTTTTTCTCTAGATGAGGGTGGCTCAATATTCTCTTGGTTCTATTCAGTTCACTTAGCATCAGTTCATGTAAGTCTTTCTAGGCTTTTCTGAAATCATAGGCTTCTAATTCTTGATTTAATGTAATGTTTTCTTGATAATGAATATAGCTCTATATACATACACACATGCATGCATGTATATATTACACACATATGCATACACATACATGTGTGCACATATATCCACTACATGTATGTATGTGCATACATACATATATTTACTATGCTACTTTATGATGCTATACATATTTATATATGTCTCTCTATATAAAGAGAGAAGTATAAAGACAATATCTAGGACTTTTCCTTTAATGTAAAGAAAGTATATTAAGAGTCTTGTCAATGTTCCTTCAAGATCAAAAATTCCATGATTCTAAAAATTCATATTCCTCCCTCCCTCTTTTTCCTTCCTTCCTTCCTTCCTTCCTTCCTTCCTTCCTTCCTTCCTTCCTTCCTTCCTTCCTTCCTTCCTTCCTTCCTTCCTTCCTTCCTTCCTTCCTTCCTTCCTTCCTTCCTTCCTTCCTTCCTTCCTTCCTTCCTTCCTTCTTTCTTTCTTTCTTTCTTTCCTTCCTTCCTTCCTTTCTTCCTTCTTTCCTCTCTCCCTCCCTTCCTCTTTTCCCTCCCTTTGTCCAGGTAAGGTATCATACCCTTACCTACAGATTCTCTTAAAAGCATTTTTTTTTCTCTTTTACACTTCTGAAACCTCCCAAGATATCTTGGGGTTTACTGGCTAGATTTCTTTCTTAAGGACCAGGCCTTAAACAAAAACCAACCTGATTCTAAATGGCCAAGCCCCATTTGGTCATTGTTTGGGTCCTGATTAATTCAGAACGAATGTAAATAGCAGTCATTTCTGCTTTGGCCAGAAACCCTGAGTGTCTTCCTCTCAGATTTATGTATTTAACTTTTTTTTTTTTTTTTTTTTTTGCAAGGGGGGAGGGGAGAGAAAAAAGGAATGAGGACTAGGTGAAAGAGGCCATTCTTTACTTCAGTTGTCACCTAGCCATAATCACTGACGGACAGAGCCTCAGTCACACTGAGACCTGTTGAAAATCTTAGCTTAAAAAAAATCAAGATTTCACATTTTTTTCCAGGACCATCTTCAGTTATCTTAACCTATATCTGGTCACTGGACCCAAATGGCTCCAGGAAGGGAAAATGAGGCAAGTGATTTTGCATAGCCCTCCCTCCCTCACTTAAATCTAATTCACTTGCAGGTCATGGCATCACCTCCCTGATATCTTTATCCTCTTACAAAATGAAGAACTAACAACAAAAACAAGCCCAGACTCTAATACTAGTTTCAAGTGACTTTCAACCTCAGTATTTTTATCATGAAATGGGGATGATACCTATCCTGCCTACTTTCAAAGACTGATGAGATAATAAAATTAGATAATGTATGTGAAATACTTAAAAAAAAACCCTATAAAATATATAATACAGATCAGAACCATGAGATTATTAGACATTTTTATAATCTGAATTTCTTACCCAATTCATTATGAGTTAGAATTCTTCTGCTTGGATAAATAATGTCTTTTAAACCCAAGATCTTTGGCCCAAAGTCAAATCTCCTCATTTAACACTCTATATGAGTATAAATCTGTCATGTCTTTCTTAATGGATCAAATTTAGATATTTTTTGACAGCCCCAGACTGTTTAATTGCTTCATCTCCTGAAAAGGCTAAACTCTCTCCTGATCTGTCACACCTGTCATTCTCTGGTATTTGCCAGTGTTTGGCAGCAGCTTGAATTACGCCTTAGCCATTGTGTATGCCTGTCATAAATCTAATCTTGAATTCTGGCCCTGTTCAGCTAGTTCCCTTTTATAGCTTCTACCACATGTAACATAAGGCTTTATTTATTCTCTGCTGTTCCTGAATGCAGTCCTCAGATGTGGGCTCATCTGAAGCAATCACTTGTAATGAGGTGCTTTCAGTTGAGTGTGTACATTTTGCTGCAACATTAATCCTCATCAGCGTCAGCATCAGCTGGAGCTCCAATGTTTATACCTCATTTATTATTCCTGATCTGCTTTATTTAATAAATGAAAATGTCTAGCTAATGGGAGGAAGTTGTGTAAATATTTTGGTGAGAATGAATAATATGGGAGGAGAATAGCCAGAAAATAGAATTTGCAATATAGTTACTGTCCTTAAAGGCATTCACAGAATCAGAGAGTCCTGAAGCCATGGAATCTTAGAATCTTGAGATTTTCAAATCTTCAAAATCCATAGGATCCCAGAAGGGAAAAGGGATATCCAGGGTCATGTAGTCTGTTCCTCTGCTTCTGTCATCCAGTTCAAGTATGTAAAAATCCTCAAGAATGGGCCCATTCTAATGTTGCATAGCTCATAAACTTTCATGGCGTACCCAAGGGGAAAATAGTGATAGAGAGATAGTGAAGGCCCAGATTCTGCCTTCTAGGTGACTGAGTTGTAATAGGAGTAGAAATAAGGCATGAGCATGAATGACTATGATACAAAGCAGAGACTGCAACAAAGGCAAAGGAAAGTTTCAGACAAAATGTTGAACGGAATTTAAGAAGTCAAAGATCACTTTCAGCTGAAGGAAGGTGGAAAGTAACTAGAGGGTCAAAAAAAAAAGAAAAGAAAAGTTGTGGAAGCTGCAGTATTTTTGTAAGAAAGTTCTTAGGTTGAATTAAAAGTCTTATTCCTATAACTTCCTCCCAGCACTCAAAGTTCTATCCTCTGAGTCCAAGCAGAAGACAGACTTTCAAATACTTGAAGATGGGAATCATATAATTCTGCTATTATTTGGGTGCCCTAATCATTTAATAACTAATAAAACTTTGAAACTCACATTACTGCCTTGTACTCAGTACCACTTGATAAAAACCAGTATGTCTCACCAATATGGGGACAAGGAAAGGTGTTGGATTTGTAATTAAAAATAAAAATTAAAAAATCTAAGGTTAGCTCTCAGCTCTCTCTGTCTCTGTCTCTTTGTGTGTGTATGTGTGTCAGTGTGTCTGTGTCTGTGTCTATGTGTCTGTTTTTGTCTTTGTCTATCTATTTCTCTGTTTTTCACCTGGAACAAATAATATAACCTCTCTGAGTAGTGATTTGCACATCAAAAAAGTAGGAAATGATAAAAGTTATCTCAAAAGACTATAATATGGATTAACTGAGATAAAGGTATGTAATGTGCCTTGTAATTATAAACATAGGGTGCCCAAAAGCCATAAGGCTTAGAAAAAAATGTACAACTGCTTTAAAGCCTTTGGGATAGCCCACATATAAATATGAATCTAAGCTTCTACTTCTAGAATCATGGAATTTTAGAGCTTGGAGGAAAATTAAAAACAACTTTGGCCAATCACCTTGTTCCTTTTTTTTTTTCCCTGAGGCAATCGGAGTCAAATGACTTGCCTAAGGTCACAACAGCTAGGAAGTGTTAAGTATCTGAGACCAAATTTGAACTCATATCTCATGACTTCAGGGATGGTGCTTTATCCATTGCACCAACTACTGCCCCCTTCTTTTGATTTTCAATCAAGGATACACTAGAGTTGAAATTAGAAGAATATGGAGTCAGAGAGATGTAGGTAAATTATTTAAGGTCACACAAAGGTCATAAGTGATCAGAGCCAGAACTAGAATTCAGGTCATTCAGTTCCTTGATTGGGCCTCTTTTCACTAGCTCACAAGTTCTCTTTCTTATGTCACTTTTACCTAATAACTAAACTCTTGAATGATATATACCATTTTTCCTCCTTTAGAGCAGAAGAAATGAAGAGCTAATGGGCAATGAGCATTTTATCTTAACCTGATCCAATTTATGCAGCAATCTCTAGGGACAGTATCCACTCACATGTACTTTGCAGTTTATAAAACCCTTTTGCATCTGTTATCAACATCACAATAACTACATACAGACTCAGCCAGAGAGACAGGAAGGGGAAGTGACTAGAATAGAACTCTGGCAGTGGACACTAGGATACAGGCTCCAATTTTGCCTCTAAAATTTATTAGCTGTGTGACCTGGGACCAAGTAACTTTATCTCTTTGTCCCCTTATCTCTAAAATAAGGATAACAATACTGTATCTGTAGGAGTTATCTCACAGTCTTATTGTGAAGCTAAAATGTGATTATATATTTAAAATGTTTGCAAATTTTAAAACATAAGAAAATCAGTGATTGTATACATATATAATTACATTTTACATATACATATCATATATAATATATATATTTACATATATAATTATATTATCATTAATTTATTATTATGCAGGACAAGGATTATTATTCCCTTTTTACTGATGAGAAAAATATAGTCCAGAGAATTAAAGGAGATAACAAATATTAAAGCTCTTGAAAGATTATAACTTGCCTTGGAAATATTTGATAATGTTTATTAATGTTGTTATTTTAATAGGAAAGAGTCAGTCTACTTGAGAAGATAACCAAAGAGCATGAACAGTACAAGACAAATGTGGACCAATTTCACCTGTGGCTAAATAGGTTGATGGAAAAAGTGAATGCTTCTTTAAAAAAAAGAGGCAAAATGTCTGCTAAGCACCAGCTCAAAATTTTACAGGTAACTTCCCATGTTGCTTATCATTAGACTGAATATTCATGCTATTCCTGCCCAGATTGTTCTCACTCAAAGAAAAATAGGGAATACTCTGTTTTAGGAAGAAAATAATTGCCATCTTTTGTTCTGGCAAGCCTTGCTAACAAGCATTTATTAATCATTTACTATGTGCCAGGCACTGTTCTAAATGCTGAGAATACAAAGGGGATTTCATCAGATGTGCAAAATAAATATATTGTTGTTATGGAGGGAGAACACTTGCAATTGGGATGATCAGGAAAGACAACATTTAGAAGGTAGGGAGAACTTGAGCTGAGTTTTGAAAGAAATAACAAGTTGGATAGAATGGAGAGAATACATTCCAGAAGTACAAGGCATCAAGGAGTCGCCAACCATATCTTCCATGAGATAGACCTTGCCTTTTATTCTCCTTTATCTTCATCTTCCTCAATTAGAATGTAAGGTTCTTGAGATTAGGAACCATCCTTCTTTTTTAATTGTATCCTAAATGCTTAACACAGTGATTGGCACAAAAATCTTAAGTGCTTTTATTTGAGGAATATCACCTTAAGGTTCATTAGACTCCTCTTATCTATCTCTCTGTCTGTCTGTCTATATGTATAGGTATATGTATGTATATGTAAGCATGCACACATTTCTGCATGCATATATATATATGTATATATAATACATAGAGAAATGTTGGGAAAATAAACAAGCAAACCAGAATAAAACAAAACTAGTCACTCCTTTCAAGGAGTTCACAGTCTAATGTATATCTCTAAGAAATATCTGCCATCTAGGGGAAGGGATGGGGGAAGCAGGGGAAGATTTGGAACAGAAGGTTTTGCAAGGGTCAGTATTGAAAAATTACCCATGCATATGTTTTGTAAATAAAAAACTATTTAAAAAAAAAGAAATGTGGCTTAAAGACATATCAAGGATTGGTGATGTGAACCATCAGCTTCATAACTACAATTATTCAAGTCACTTGCTACTACTTAAGATTTGAGTCTCCTTCTCCAAAGTAAGCAGAGTAGCTCAGTGCAAAGAATTCTGGACTTGGAGTCAGGGCAGCTGGGCATGAATTCTTGTTTTGATGCCTATTAGCAATGTGACCTGAGATAAGTCACTGAACCTCAGAGAATCTCAGAAGCATTTTAATTGAACCTTCCTGTAGAATTTCTTCTACAACTTATTCGTAAGTAATCATCAGCCTTTACTTGAAAACTTTCAGTGAGGGTAGGAAACCTACTAACTACTTCCCAAGGCAACCCATTCCATTTTTTAAAAACTAAGTAAAGTTATTTCTTTATGTCATGATTTTTCATTCATTGATTCATTTAAACTAAATCTGCCTTTCTGTAACTTCTTTCAGTTCTGCTCTGCCCTCTAAGGATCCATAGAATAACTTTCAATCTATACTCAGCATAAGAGGCTGACAAATACTTGAGGACTACTATCATGTGCACTAGCCCCAGGTTTTCTTTTCTGCAAGCAAACCATTTCTAATGCCTTTTGTTGGCTCTTTGATAACATGGTTTATAATCCTTTCATCACACTTCCCCATTTCACCTTTCTGTGATGTTTCCCAGCTTATCAATGTCTTTTCTAAGATGTGAAATATAGAACTAGACTTACAGCACAAATGTTGTCTGACCAGATTCAAATACAGCGGAAAACCTCTTTGTTCTTTCTGAACATATCTTTTTAATACAGCCTAGGATAGCATTACCTTACTTTGAGTTTCATTTTACATTACTGACTTAATTTAAGCTTGAACTTCACTAAAATACATAGAACTTGTTCATAGGAACTATTGTCCAAAAGTATTTCCCCTACTCTTCATTTATGAAGTTAATTTTTTGAACATAAATGAATTATATTTCACCTTCAATAAATCAATCAATAAGCATTCATTTGGTATCTACCATGTGCCTGGCATTGGGGCTGTAAAAACAATAATGAAACAGGGTTGTCTTCAAGGAGCTATATTCTATCAGAGGAGATAGCATGTATGGATATAAATATTTACAAAATAGATATATGTAGATTATGAAGGGTGAGAAATAGCAATTGGGATCACTCAGAAAAGGCATCATTTCTAGGGCAAAGCACTGAGTCTTGAAGGAAATAACAGATTTTATGAGATAAAGGAGAGAAGGGGAGTGCATTTCAGTAATTATTGTAATACATTAGGTATTGAGGTATATAGAAAGAGCTAAAGATAATAAACCAATTAGGGAGAAGAGACTTAGACAAGTAAGTAGATAATTTATAAAATGTGGCAGTTCTTTACCCTGCTCCTGATCTGTAAAGCCTCATGGAGAAAAAAGGAGATAACCTGGGAGATGAAAGATGGGTCTATAAGAGACTGGGAATATAGCTTCAGAGTAAATATATGCTCTACACAGGGATGTAGAAAACTGGTAAAAGTTACTTAAGTTTAAACCAGTCCAGCCTCCTAAGTATAACTATTTATAAGCTGAGCCAAAAGGCATATTTGTTTACATAGGTTATTCAATGTCTATCTTTGATTATTTAGGAACATTTGAAAACCTTACTATTTTGGCTTTTAAGGTCCCTTATAACCTGGCCCATTTCAATTCACCCAGAACCCCAGCACACATAGAGTGCAAACCAGTGACAATAGCTTCTCTACCTTCCCTCCAACAAAACATTCCATCTTCCATCTTTGGGCATTTTCGCTGGTTCTCCCTCATACCTGGAATTTTCTCCCTTTTCATTTATGCATCTTAGCTCTGGCTTTCTTCATGCCTCAGCTAAAATCCCACTTGGAACAAACCATTTCAGATGCCCCTTAATGCTAGTATTTTTTCTTTGGAACTATCCTCTAGGCAGGTCACTTAACTTCACCTTAGATTCTGTAAAATGAGGATAATAGTAGCATCTACCTCCCAGAACTGTTTTGAGAATTGAGATATTTCCAAAAGCACTTGGAACAGTGCTGGCGCATAATAGGGACTTATCCTTTTTCTCATTCTGTGGATCTCATTTGCACATAGTTGCTTGCATATTGTTTTCTCCATTAGATTCTGAATTCCTTGAGAGGTGAAACTATGATATCTTTCTTTATATCTCCCTTATTTAGCAAGGTGTCTGGTACATAGTAAGTACTCAATAGTTATCTATTGACTTGACCACTCACAGATAGTTTGTTGTAGAGGAGCTAGAGAAGAGGATGACTGCCAGCCTCTTGAACTGATTCTGTGATTTCAGGTCCTTCAGTAGTGAAAGGAAATAGTTAAACAAAGTTCCTAGCACATAGTAGGTGCTTCATAAATGCTTGTTGATTAGTTAGACTAGATGATCTCTAAGGTCCCTTCTTTGGGATCTCATCCTTGGCCTTTCTTTAGCCTGTGACACTGCTGTTCTCCCCTCATCCCCCAATTCCTGCATACTTGCTCCTTTCTTGACTTTCATGGTACTCTTATACAGCATATGAACTTATCTCCTATATCAGTATTTAAGTTTTTTGAAAGTAAGAATTGTTTTATTCTTTGTATTTGTAACTCCAGTACTGAGCACAATGTTTAATACACAGAAGGTATTTAACCAAAGTTTGTGATGAATTGCTTAGATTGAGTCATATAGTATTTTCATGGCCTCCACCTCCAAGTTTCAGTCCCTCTTCTCTTCCCTCTCCATGTTCTCTCTTTTGGTGATATTATCATATTGCTTGGATTCAATGATCATCTCTATGAAGCTGGTTCCCTAGTCTCTTAAGCACAAAATCAGAATGAATAAAACCACCTGAATTTCTCTCTGACATGTTATTTGTAGAAAAATAATTCATTTTGCCTCCTTAATGTATCTCTTCTCCTAACTTTTCTAATTTCAATGAAGTTTCCACCATGCTTCTACACTAATCCAGATTCACAGCCTTGGAAACAGCTTTAATTTTTTTTTCATTCTTCATGTAAAATTAACCACTAAATCATTCTGATTCTCTCTTTCCAATGTCTCACATTTGCCCTTTCTCTCAATTCACACAGATACCCCCATGGTTCAGATCCTCATCATCTTTCACCTGGACTATGACAAGAAACTCTTTGTTGGACTCCTCACTTCTAGGTGCTTTCCTCTTGTCAAAATAATCTTTCTGATCACACCATCCTCCCAATGAAGAACCTTGAAGATCTCTCTATTAATTGCCTCTAGACTAAAACACAAAAATCCTTGGCTTGGCATTTAGAGCCCTTAATAATCTAGCTTCTGTCAATGTTTCTAGGAATGTTGCATATCACTCCCCTTTCTGCACTTTTCATTCCAGCCACATTGACCTATTTCATCTTCTTTTCTACCTATCTGCCTTAGGCTAATCACTTTCTTATATTTCAAAATGCTCCCTAGAATCCTCTTTCAAGACTCAGCTCTTGTGACACTGCTTATAAAAGGTTTTCTTGATATTTCTGGCTCTTAGTGTGCTCTCCTTCCTCAAATTATCATGTATATACTACTACTAATAATAATAATAGCATTTATGAGTACCTTCCTATGTATTATGTACTGTGCTAAGGACTTTACAATGATCACAACAACCCTGGAAGGTAAGTATTATTATAATCCTCATTTTACAGCTGAGGAAACTGATGCAGAGAGAGGTTAAGTGACCTGTTCAGGGTCACATAACTAGTAAAGGTCAGAGACTGGATCTGATTTGAGGTTATTCAGACTCCCAGCCCCGCATTCTATCTAATGATCCTGTTAGATCCTGCCTCCTATATATTAGGTTATTATATGTTCCTATTATAATGTAAGTTCACTGGGGACAGAAATTGCTTCTCTATGTTGTTTTTTTTTTTTTTATTTCCAGTATCGCGCACAGTACCTTGCACATTGTATTATTAAGTTCTATTGGGTTTGATTGAATTGGATTTTAGGTTTATCCTTTTATTATAAGATCTCTTTCATCTCTAATCCTTCTAGCTCTAACATGTTAAAAGTATATTTGATAAGAAGAATAAAAATGCCTTGGAATTAGATGGAAAAAGAAATTGAACCTCTGGAAATATAAGTAATAATTTTCCTCTTATTTCTAATCAATTCTTTTCAACCTCTTTACCCTTTAGAATTTCACTAAAGATTTTCAGAATGGTGAGAAGTCATTAAAGAATCTTGAGGATCAGTCTGCTGGAGTTATCCAGAACACCTCTCCTATGGGAGGTGAGAAGATTACTAAAGAGCTTGAGGAGTTGAGAAAAGCCCTGGAAAAACTGAAACTTTTTTGCAAGGAGGAAGAGGAGAGGATCCTGAAGACGCTGAATTCAGAGGGAGCCTATGAGACACAAGCTAGACAACTAGAAGCCGAGGTCAAAGAATTCAGGAGGGAGCTACAAAGATTAGCCAAGGACCTGGAACCTGGGGAAAAAGCAAGAGATGAAGCAGAGTTGATAGAACGCTGGAAAATTTACTCTGTAAGTTGCATTTAGTTAAATGTTGAATATGATCTGTTCAGACAAATTAGGCTGTGGGGATTCCCTATTTTTTTTTTTGTTTGTTTTTTATGAAAAAACCTCAGGTTAGGAAACTAGACTAAACATCATTTGGAAGCAATACTGGTTATGGAATTTGAAGACCTATGTTTAAAATCCAGGGTTATAGCTTCTTCACCTAGTCAGAAAAGTCAATTTATTTCTCTTTGCTTCAGTTTCCTTGTCTGTAAAATAAGGAGGTTAGATTAGATGATCCCTAAAGTTGCTCTTATCCAATGATATTAAAACCTGGAAAAAATAAAAATAGTTTGAATGGAGCTGCTAATTGGTATCATCCACATCATTTTTCAAGTTGTCCAATACTTATTAGTCCATTACTAAGTTATCCATTACCCATTTCTCAATAAACTTTTTATTGAGCATCTATTGAACAGAGATGAAATTCAAAAGAAGTATCAAACAGATCCTTTGCCCTTGAGGGCCTAGGGCAAGGGTTCTTTACCTTTTTTAGTGCAATGGATTCCTTTGGTGATTTGGTAAAACCAGAGGAATACTGGGAAATGTTTAATAATCAGCTTTTGAGGGGAAAATGCATGTAATAATGAGATAATTTTAAATTTTAATCTGTTTCATTAATATTTTTCATCACTTTTTTTTAAGCCTTGACAATCAACAAAATAGTAAATCAAATCCTGATTTATAGCATTTACCAATTTCAAAGGTATAAATGTTCCCACTGAAAATTTAATAGTTGGCTTTCCTGAATCATGTTGAGCTGACTCCAGTAGATCTTTGGGTGAAGCCTACCAGACTCTTCTCAGAATAATATTTGTTGTCTGTATATAAGTAAAAAATGCTAAATTCTAGTCAGAATAATGAACATAAAAATATATTTTCCCCCTTTAAGTACACAGACCTTCTGAAATCTAGCCCCAAGATCCAGAACCCTTGGTCTATAGGCTGGAAGCTTATGTGGTGCACTAGATAAAACAAAATGAAACACGATGCTGGGCTGGATTTAATTTCAGTTTTACCCTCTCTGTACCACTACATGATTTTGGCAAGTCACCTCCTATTCTCTAGGCCTCAATAGCTTCATGTGTAAAATATAATTGTGGTTTAGATGGTCTCTAAAAGCCCTTTCCAGGACTAACTTCATTACTATGCTCTTTTTTTCATGGGATACCAGTGAATTTTTTCAAAAATAAGCATTTCATTAAATTCTCTGCAAAAGAGTGGCAAACCAAGCAATTTATCTCCATTCTATACATGGAGGAAATGAAGGGAAAGGTGGCTTCCTGACTTCCCCAAGCTTACATAATGAGATAATGATAGAAGAGGCAATCCTGGTGAGGTATTCAAACATTCATCTCTTGGTGGTGGAACATGGAGTGCCTGAGGAGGAAGGGATATAAAGGTTGTCTATGGTTCTGATCCCAACTTTGTAGTCAAAGGACTAGCAAACAAGATATAACAGCTACAAAAGGACTATATAAACTGAGGAACAATTTTCAACCTGTCTTCTTGTGAGACAAAAACCACAGGTAACTGTTTACTCTTCTCCACTTTAGTAACAAAAAGGTAATGCCTAATTTTAGATAAGATTTTTGACAAAAGATTTATGATGGTATAGAATTTAAAATTGTAAAATATTTTAAAGATCATCTATTCTAACTCTCTAATTTTACTGAAGAGGAAACTGAAGCCCAGTGTGATTATGTAACTTGCCCAGTGTCATATAGCAATAGCCTAGATTGACTCTAAATCTAATGTTGTTCTCCCTGTACTTCAGAGGTAGGAGATCTCTATTCCAGGCCCAGCTCTTCCATTAAGTGGGTTCAAGGATTGCACATGCAGTTTTTCTGAGCCTTTGATTCCTCCTGTCAAATAGAAATAACAATCCTTTTTCTGACTAAGTTACAGGACAGTTGTAAAAGTCACATAAGATAACAATAGTATTTTAAATATATGTTACTAATAATGGCTGTGGTGAGAAAAGCAGTTTGTTATTTTTTATTATTTAGTTTATTTATTATCTAGTTATCATTTAGTTTATTAACTACATGCCTCCACCACAATCCCCACCCTTTTTATACATATTGACTACAAAATATGAGCTACATAATTTTTGCTTTTCAGAAACTGTTCTAAAGTTGTATCTGAGTAAAAATAAAGCAAAGACTCTGCTATCCATCTCATCCTTTCCCTCCAGATATATTTGGCAGATGTGAATATGGGGTTCAATAAAGAGGTATTGGGCAAATTATTTAATCTCCTTGGGTCTCAATTTCCTAATTGATAAAATATGAGAGAATTAGACAATGTGGTCTCTGAGGTCACATTAAGCTCAATAGCTGTCATCCAATGGGTTCAAGAAAACAGTGTACCAAGAGTGACTGCCAACACCAATGAAGGCAAGAGTGCTTGAAGTTGAAGTAAAAAAAGGCTCTTCTCACTATAGTCAGGAAATAACTCTGTGGAAAATTAACAGTACTTGGGATTCTTCCCTCAAGCTCTTGCCTTACAGGTTTGTTGTAAAACCCAGATGAGATAATATGTGGAAAGCAGCTTACAAATCTTATGCATTGCCTTGACTGGTGATTATCTATTGAGAATAATTGATTCTAAAGTTTTTTAAAGTGTGTTTGAAATTTGATTTGACTGTTGTTTTTGTGATTAAGGTCACCAGATCAGCTCTGGCAGCAGAAGAGCCTAAGGCTGAAAGATTGAAGGCTCAACTTAAGGAACTTGTCCAGTTTAACCATGATTTCCAGCCCCTTTCAGACAGTGTTGTGACTACCATGCAAGAATTCCAAAGGTATTTAGAATTGGTGACACTTTTAAGAATGAATAGATTTGGCCCCATCACTCTTGTGGTCGAAATCTTCAACGGTTACCTATTTTTTTGTTTAGCATTGAAAGTCCTTAATAATCTTGTACCAACAACTCATTTTATATTTTCTGCTTCACAACTCCCTTCTATATTCAAGTCAAACTCATCATTCACCATGTTTCACATTTTTCCTGCTTCAGTATTTTGTACTCACTCTGTTCTCTTGGAATGTCCTGCTAGATTCTATTATATTTCTATGCTTCAGTATCTTTTACTCACTCTGTTCTTTTTGCCTGGAATGCCCTGTTAGATTCTATTATATTTCTATCCTATGTATCCTTGTACAGAATTCTTTTATGCACTTATCAAGTGATATCTCATATTCCATGACCAACATTTTCATTTTTACTAGACTATAAGCTCCAAAGATCAGGGATTATCTAAATTCATTCTCTCTCTCTCTCTCTCTCTCTCTCTCTCTCTCTCTCTCTCTCTCTCTCTCTCTCTCTCTCTCTCTCTCACTAGCATGGTACTTTGCACAAAGTGGGTACCTGATAAATCTCTATTATATAATATGAAATCTGGGAGATAAACAGTCACCTAAAAACAGATCTACAGACAATTTTCTTTTAAATTTGATACCTTTGTCTTTTCATCCCTCAAAATTATGTTGTTAGCTTTTAATACATGTAATATTAACAATTGCAATTAATCCATTCACTCATTTGACATAGCCCAAAGACTTGGATTTAGCTTCTTAAGATATATTCTTCTCATCTGCCATTTCCTCTAAGCCTCTGGATGTAATTTAGTCAGCATTTCCTTCTAATATTGTTATAATGGTGCGTAAAGGAAATATAAGTTTCAAATTTGAATAAACCTTTCTAACTAAATGATAGCACTTGAGTAGAAGTATAACATCTGGCATTTCTGTAGTGCTTCAACTCACAAAACCTGAAACAGGTAAAGTAAATATTATTGTACCCATTTTATAGATATAGAAACTGAGGCTCAACGAAGTTTAATAGTTTGTATAAGGTCATATAGAGAGCATCTGGTTAAGACTAGAATCAATGTTTCCATAGCCTGTGATTTTTACATGAACCATGCTTCTTCAAACAAATTTCCTTGATGGATTATGGAATTGCAGCAAATAGTTGGGACTGCCCATAGATCAAAAACTGAAGCTTTTGAATTAAACAATTTAAACTACTTTGAAATTGTGGCTATCTGAAAATAAAATAAGACAAATAAGACACCAAGTTTCCTGCTTCAGCCCAACCCTCTCAAGTGTCTTTCAGCCATTTTCTTTTTGATGGACTAAGAAATAAGTAGAATGAATTGCCTCAGTGGGTAATGAGTTCCCCATCACCAGAAGTGCTTAATGTATGGCTGCTTACCAAGGAGGGTATAAGAGGGACAGGTTTAAATTAGACAACCTCTGAGGTCCCATTCAAATCTTTGAATCTATGATTCTAAAAGATTAGAGCCAGCAGTTATTTATAATATTCTGTAGCTTTTTATTAAAATTTAAAGATCACAGAATCATATTGTGTCAGAGTTGGAAAGGACCTCTGTGATCAGTTAGTCCAAAAAGATAACTAAATGGATCTCAGTAAATGGTCATCTAGAATCTTTTTGAATAATACCAATGATGGGAAATTTCACATCACTCAAGATATTTCAGCATAATTTTGGATGGCTCTCATCATGCAATTTTTTCCTTATGTGGAAAATGCATGCCTACAACTTCTTTCTCTAGACTAGTCAGAAAAATTCTTATCCCTTTCTTGCACTTTTATGAATCTCTTTCTGAGGCTCTATTAGTGGAGATACTTTGGTTCAAATAGACTTGTAATCTTCTTCTGTTCCTCTCACCCTCTCACCATCTAAGAGATATATTATAGTCCTTTGGTCTTCTAATTCAGTAAGGTACAAGCTAAAATCACACCTCTACAGTGAATCTTAAAAATATACATATTAGCACTGGAAAAAAATAACTTTAGTTTCCTTGTCTGTGAAGTGCTGAGGTTATACTAGAAAATAATGATAACCAACATTCTATAGAATTTTAAGATTTACAAATCATTCTTTACAAGAGCCCTGAGTAGGAAGTAGTATAAGTGTTACATTCATTTTAGAGATGAAGAAATAGAAACCTAGTGAGGTTAAGGGACTTGCTCACAATCACACAGCTGACCAATCAATGAAGGAATGAAAAAGTCTGGCCTCAAACTGAGTTTCTCTGACTTCAAGCCTAGTGACCTTTCTACTATATTTCCTTGCCTCTTTTTAAAATTAAATGATATACACATTTGGATTTTTTATGGATTTTTGAGTACACAAACTTCAGATGCAAAACATTAGATGTAGAAACTGACTCAGCCTTTCTTCTACTTCTGATTTCTTGAACACTCCCTATTAATCCTGCCTCTGTATTTTCCTGCTACTCCTGCTTAAACATGATATATCAGAACTTCATAGAGCAGATTTTAGCTGTGTGTACATTCATGGTCCTCTAGTGCCCTCTTGGACAAGTCTCAGAACCCAGAAGCCTACTTGCATGTTCTCAGGATAGGAAAATTTTGTTGTCAGGTTTTCTGCATTTTAGATGGAAATTGACAAAATAGGATAAAGAAAAAAGTACTGACTAAAGTAAGGAACCCAGGATTCAATCCAGGTTCAAACTCTTACATAGAAAGTTCCCTTAATTATCTGAGTTTGTTTCCAAACTAATTTTTACGTAATTGCACAATATCCCTCAGAAGAGAATGGTGATAAAAAGTATTTTATAAATCTTAAAACTCTATAGAGCTTTGTATAAATCTTTGACCTATAACAAATCTGGCCCTCAATTTCAACAGTAAAATAAGGTAGTTGGATTCAATTCTTTCTAAAAATCCACATAATGCTAATTAATATTCTGTGTCTCTAAGGTTATGAAGTCATAAATTAAGACTTGAAAAAAACCTCATAGATCTTTAGATCCAATATTTTTTGATAGTTTTCTTTGAGTTTTGATGATTAAAGGTTCAAGTTTGAGACTAGGAACATATATTCGATCTAAACTAATTTGCTTAGTAGAGATGTTAGGCAAAAATGACCACAGGTTCTCAAAGGCTATGTCAGTGGAGCACATGTTCTAACTTGTTGAAATAAATCATACATAATTCTGCTTACTATCCATATACTTTTCACTTTTCACCTGAGAATCAATCCAGGTAGGTCCTGAGAAGTTTTTTCCAAGGTTTACTGGAATGTGATTTTTTTTGACCACCATGATTCACCAAGACCATCACTTAAGATATAGCAAAATTGAATCCCGCATTAATTAAGGCAGTTCCCACACCTGTGAAATCACATCCTTGCACTATTAAAGTTTTTGAAGTATGGCTTGATCAGATTCTTCTCCTGCCTCTATCCTCCTCTACTGCTCCCATAAAAGGAATAAAAAATATTTAATGGAAAAGTCATAGAAACTACAGAATCCTACTTCACAAGGTAATGGAAGACACAAAGGAAAAGCAGAAGTGACACTAAAGTACCAATGTGTGTTTTTCCTTCTTATTTATCTATTAGCACAAAAAACTTCACAGCTGTCTTCTAGTCTACAGTAATGTCTGGGCAGAAACTATATTTCTGCTGAATGCCCCCATTTTTCAAATTCTATGGATTATGAGTGACACTGCTTGTTGGGAGATAAGTGAATCTTCTGTATAATTGTCTGAGAACCTTATGCCAAATAAATAAGATCTTCAATATCTCACAAAATTCATAAGCTGTTGACCTTAGAATTCATAGAATACAGAGAAATAATAGAATAATCTAATCACTGCTTCATATGTTTTATTTTTTCCTTTTATTACCATCGTTTTCACATACTTTTAAAAGCTGAAATTTGTCACTATTTTCTTCCCTACTCTACCTTCCTTAAATTCTACTCTTCCTGTGCTCGTGTTTCCTGTTGAGCTTAATTCATTTCTATATCAAATTATGTATGTATGTATGTATGTATATATAGGAATATTTGTGAATGTATTTGTAGGTAGTGTAGTGTAGAATATAGATAGAACTAATCTTCATCTAATTCAGATAAGAGTGAGAATCATGTGACTTCCACTTCTCTAACTCTTTTCTTCACAATTGTATATTATGTGCATATGTAACCACATTTATGAGAAATAATACATTCCACCACCTTCTTCTTTTATACATTAGGAATTCCTTTTTCCTTCCTTTTCTTCCCTCATTTAAGACCATCTAAGCAGAAAAAAAAATCCCCTTGTTTTTCTTATTTAACTCCCTCTGCTATCTTGAAAGATATTGGGACCCCACAGATATACTTGTTTCTTCTCCTCCATGAACACATAAATATTTCATCATTATATAGCTTCTTACAATTGTATAAGTGCATTTTAAGTTCCTAGAATTCTCTTGACTCTTGTGTTTGCATTTCAAAGTTTCTTTTCAGTTCAGATCTCTTCAACAGGAATTCTTGAAAGTCATTTATGCCACGAAAGATTATTTTTTTAATCCTTTGTTGTATTATATTCATTTTTTCCAGGATTCATTATTCTTAGTTGTAAGCCTTTATCTTTTGCCTTTTGGAATATCATATTCCAAGATTTTCTTTCTTTTTTAGTGTTTCTTACCAAGTCCTTGATAGTGGTTTATTCCTTGGTATTTGAACTCTTTCTGATTGCTTGAAATATTTTTTCTTTAATTTTAAAGTTCCAAATTTTGGCTATAATTTTCTTTAGAATTTCATTTTGAGTTCTATTTCAGAAAGTAACCAGTGGATTTTTTTTTTACTTTTCTCTCTGGTTCTAAAAGATCTAATAATTTTCAGTTCTGGCTTCTTGAAATGTGGCATAGGCTTGTTTTGGTTTATTTGTTTGTTTTTGAGAAAATACAGTGAACCTTAAAATACCTCTCCTTGACTTGTTTTCCAGGTCAGTTTTTTAAAAAACAATAGTTGCCTTCTATTTCCTTTTTTCAGTGTTGTGATTATGTTTTAATATTTCTTGTTATATTATGTAATCACAGATTTCTGTCTTATCTACTCTAATTTTAAATGAAGTTTATTAATTATTTGGGTAACATTTTCTACCTTCTAATGTGAACTCTATTTCCACCTTTCAATTTTTTTCCTCCAGAACTCTTATTTTGCTTATAATTTTGTGTTTCATCTCTTGCTTCATTTCTTCTCTGTTGCCAAGTGATTTTTTTTCTCTGAGACTCTTATATTTCTTGGAGAGTTACTGTCTTTTCTGGATTGATCTGCTGACTTTCTCTAGTATGTCCATATTCACAGAACTGACAGTTTTCAGGCCTCCCTCCATCATTGGGTGCTGTGGTTTTGAAGGCCCTCTGGAAGATCTCAGTTTGTGGACTTTTTGTCACCCTAGGTTATCTCAACCAGAATTCCACTGATTTATTGGTTAGAGCATTGCAAATTTTCAAATTGCGTAAATTTTCTTTAGCTGAACATTCCCACTTTCATGGATACTGAGTACAATAGATTTCAGTATCCTGGGAGTGTCTCTGGTCCATCCTAGAAATCTTCCAGCATATTTTATCAGAACTTCTGCTGGTGACTCTGCTGTGCTAGATTGTAACGTGCTCTCCTGGCAGTTACAATTACTAGTCTGTCCTAGACCCACCAGAGTACCTTTGACCACTGTCCTCTGCAGTGTGAACTCTACCTGGCTCGCCTCCTCTGAGGCCTTCAAAGGTCTCTGGCCACAATCTCTTGAATCTATAGCTTAATAACCAGTAGCGCACTCAAGAACAGCCACGTGTAATCTTAAAAGCCTTTATTATACCTACTCACATAATGCCTTAACTGATGCCCTGACTTGTTGGTTCCCGAGTGAACACCTGGTCAGAAGACCCATGTGTCACTACCAAAACCCTTACCTCTTTTGGCTATCCATCTTGGCTTGGCCACCCAGGCTAGGGAGCCAGGGTGAAGGACACCAGGTTAAAGAGGGCGATTGCTGCCTACAGTGGGCTTACATAGGGCCTGTGAGGTCACACACACAGCCAATCAGCGAGAGAGTCACCCATTACGAAGCTATCTCAATATGGCCAGGATCCTGCCCAAGGGCAGTCCTAATATCCACAGAAATTACTTCCGGACCACTCAATCTCCCGATTTGCTGTGGCACCCATTTAAAGGCCCCTTACACTAGATGAATGAATTTATTGTGGTTTCTCTTTGGAATTATTGGTCATTATTTAGTCTAATTGTTACCATAGATCTTTGGTGGAATCCATGTATGAGAACTGAATTCCTTTGCATGCATCTATCTACACAGCCATCTTAACAAAAAGTCTTTTTTTATCTCTTCCTTCTGTCCCCTCTTTTCCCTTCCTCTTGGCTTAACTTTCTTCTACAATTCCTTAATATATCAGCTATAAGTAATCCTCGTCCCACACTGACAGAAAGACTGAGAATAAGAATGAAATACATCTTTCTTTACTTTTCTCTTCCTCTCACAGTAATAATGTCTGAGACCCTTGTAGGGTTTGAGGGAAACAGAAGTATATGATTCCTGGCACTGACTACATTGAAATATACTTCTCAATGGGCTTCTTATTTATAAGCAGAATTAGTACAAAGTTCTTAAATGTTAAAAAGTAGTTTGGAAACAGAGCATTAATAAGGGAGACAAATGCTTATGAAAAAAAATGAATTCCTATCTTTGTATCTTTTAACACCATAATAAAGTCAAAGTTTTGGAATTTTTTGAAAGATGAGCATGAGAGATTTCCATACCGATCTCTTCTACATTCATCCAAATGCTGCATGTAGTAATCTGATAGAGTCTAGAACTGTGGGAATTAAAACAAAACAATTTGGTTAGGCCTAAATACTGTGTCAGTGACAGCGGAGAATAGGGTAGATATATACTATTGGAAAGTGCTATCTGTGGTTAAAATAAAACACAACAATAACAACAGAAAAAAACCACAGTATATAAACAAATCAATAATGGAAGGAACATTTGAATAGAAGTTAGAATAATTGGTTCAAGACTTGGCTTTATAACTCTCCTGATGTGACCTAAATTATATTTAATCTCCCAGGACCAGTCAGTATTTTCTCTTGTAAACTATATCTAATAATAACTGTTCCCAGAGTAGTTGCATCAAATGTGATAACGAATGACAAACACTTTGTAAACTTTCTTCTTGTTGTTTTGTTAATTTGTGTATAAAATGTAATTGTTCATGTATGTTGTTTATTTATATAGTGATATTTACATACTAGTATTTATACACTGCTTTAAAATTTGCAAAGTTCTATGCATCTTATATCTTTGGATCTTCATAACCCTGTGAGGCCGATAAAGAAAACAAGGCTGAGATAATTGTTAAGTGACTTACCCAGGGTTATGTAGCAAGTGAGTGTGTGGAGTGGGATTTGAGTTATCTTGAGTCTAAGTCCAGCATTCTTACCCCCTTATTCAACATTTTAGGGCACCTTTATATAAAGGAGTAGAAAATAATGGATTTGAACTAACTGAACCTGAAGGTCCCTTCCAGTGGTAATATTGTATGATTCTTGGCTTTGAGTCCCAGAGGGTTCAGCCAAAGAGAGAATCAAAATTATGAATTGGAAAGATGTAGAGGGCCTCCTCAGAGAAGAAACTGGGGTTGAAGCCAGTTTCTGACAAAGAGCAAGCAGGGAAAGCCTTATGTAGTGGAAAGAGCCTGGCTTAAATTCAGCAGACCTGGTTTTCAATTCTGGCTCTTTTCCTAGCTGGTAACTGTGGACCAATTGCTTACATTTTCTGACCTTTAATTTCCTCAAGCATTAAATAAATAGGCATAAGTACTTTACATCTCTGAGCCTGTCCAAGTTTCTTCATTTGTAAAATGAAGATGATAATACTTATATTATCTACCTCATAAAATTATTGTAAGGAAGAGATTTATAAACCATAAAGTGCTAGAAGTGTGAATCATTATGTATTATTATGTATCTATCAATCACTAAAGTTAACATTTGTTAAGTGCTGAACATGTAGCAGTCTGTAAATAGAAGTGCTGGGAGTAAAAAGAAAGATAAAAACACAAAAATATCCTCTTTTTTCATGGAGTTCATATACTTTTGGGGAAGGTGACATACAAATAAATAGGTGCATACAACAGAGATACATATATGCAAAGTAGAAGCAAAATAATCAAAGAGAAAGGGTTAAATAATTGGGAAAATTGGGAAAAGTAGAAGGTGGTGTTTGACTGCCTGACAAAAATAATTCAAATATCAAGAAGCAACAATCAGAATTACCCATGATCTGGCAGCTTCTACAATAAAGGATCAGAGAATCTGGAATATCATATTTCAGAAGACAGAGGACCTAAGGTTATAAGCAAGAATTAATTACCTAGTGAGACTCAGCATCATCTTTCAAGGAAGGCTATGGAGCTTCAATGAAGTAAGAGACTTTCAATCATTTCTGTTGAAAAAAACAGAACTAAACAGAAAATTTAATTTACAAATACAGACTTGAGAAACATAGAAAGGTAACTAGGGGGAATCTGTATATTATTTAAAAATTAAACTGTTTATATCCCTAGATGGGAAAATAATATTTATAACTCCGGAGAACTGTATCTGTCACTGGGACAAACAGAGGGTGTGTTTAGGAATGGACTCTAATGTGATAACAGCAAAGAAAAAGACATTAAGGGGTGGGAAAAGGTCTATACTGGAAAAAAGAAGAAAGAGGAGATATAATGGGACAATTAGTTCACATGAAGAATTCTCACATGAAGGTGTGAAAGACTTATTAAAATCAAGGAAAAGAAGGGAGGAGGTGAGCATTGTCTGAAGCTTGATCTTATCTTGGCTCTAAGGGAATGATGTAATCATTCAACTGATTATAGAAATTTATCTAACCCTTTCAAGAAGTAGGAGGAGAAAGAGGAAAGAAAAAGGAGGGATAGGGAAGGCAGAAACACTAGGTGAAAAGTGAAGTCGAGTGGATGCTTGAAATGAGTCTTTTTTTTTTTTTTTTCTTTTACTGAGGCAACTGGAGTTAAGTGACTTGCCCAGGGTTACACAGCAAGAAAGTGTTAAGTGTTTGAGAACAGATTTGAACTCAGGTCCACCTGACTTTAGGGCTGATGCTCTATCATTATTCCCTCACCTTCATGGTCTGACATAGGAAATTGATTTGAAAATGACTCCATAGGAATGAGATATTAAAGGCAGAGAAGAAGCTGAAGGCTATTATTGTGTTTAGGGAAAGGATAATGAGGTAATGGAGTTCTGAACTGATGATGGCCACTGGAACACCTAGCTGTTCCTTGTTGTGCCAAAATATATAGAGATGAGTTGAGAAATATTCATTTTTAATTGAAAAATTTATTAAAATCAACTGGCTCACAGGATTCGCATCCAAAGCCCTTGGTACTGAACAAAAGGACATAGGGTTTTTTATAGTTGGACAGAAACTTGCAAACTTTTCTGACATATTTGCAACTGTTTGTTAAGGGAATACATAAAGACAGGGGCAGGGAGACAAGTCTCGCATGAGGTTTCCCCTACTAATATTATGTAGGAGAGAAGGAGACAAGGGTGCAAAAGGAGTTTGAGATTGGATTCATTTTAAATTCTCAAACCCAATTTTCCTGGGGAGTTGGAGCTATATAACATAAATTTCTTGTGGATTCAGTCTGCACAATTTTAAGACATTCCTCTGTCCTATTCTACAGTGCATAACTAGAAATGAAAGGCAATAAATGGTGGGAGTGATCCAGGATGGAAGTTTGATAAGGAATGATTGGTGGTATGATCTGGGGACTAGGACCTCATGTATAAAGGAGAGTGTGGAGTTGAATTGGCTTATCAAGGAGTCAAGATAAGGAAGAGAGGAGGCTGCATCCAGATCAGCAGAGATTGCTTGTGAAAGGACTCAGGGGTGGGGAGTTTGGAAGTCCTAGTAAGCATAAATAACAGATTTAGGCATTGCAAAGTAAAGAGGAAGAATATAATAATAAAAGATTATGATTAATTGCAAGAATTTCAGAGTTCATATATCTAGAAATGGGTGCAAGGTCAAGGTTCTGACCATTCTTTGTCATGCTCTGTGTGAGAAGTAAGTTGGGGAAAATGATTAAATTGAGGAGCTTGAAAGATAAGGTGTTTGATTATTAGTATGGATGAAGTTCCCTAGTATGAGAGGAAGAAGTTATTGGTCACATCACTAGTGGATGTTACATCCCTCATTGAAATCTGTTGTCATCTTAACTAGCCCTTCACCATCTTCACCCCTTCACCATCCTGTACAAGATCTTTTTCTGTATCACTCTGCCTTTTGGTAATCAGTATATTATTGCTGATTTCATGAATGGGAAAATTGAGGACAGGCAGTATTATTGAAAAGCCAATGTGAGTTAAACAATAAGTGGTGGCTTTTAGGTATCCAAAGAAGTTTGAGGGCCTCTCCCTACTTCCTTTTTACCTTTGTGGATTCTCTTACTCAGGCTCTGCTTTGGTCCACACAAAGGTCATATAATTCTAAGCCTGTTGCCTCTTGTTCTGTTAAGAAGCTTCATTTCTTTTTCTCACTCTCTTCTCCTAAGAAATTGGGTCCATGGTTCCCCTTGCATGTTGTCAAATAATACTCAGTTTTCTATTCTGGAACGTTATTTTTAGTATAGTGTCTGACATAGTGTAAGTAGTTAATAAATGTCTTCTGATCTCTGTCTTTGTTTTCCTGTTTCTCTGTCTATACATTTGTCTCATTCATTCAATCCAACCATCTTGCATCCGTCTACAACACCCTATGCCACTTGTCTGAGGGTTTTTCTTTCTACTTTTTACTATTTTTATAAAGGCTTGAAGATATAATTAAAAGTATTTCAGGTTGCATGTTACCAGTGTTGTGTCTGAAAAGTCCCTGCAACATGTCTTGGCTTGCCTTCAATATTTTATTAAAAGTGTTCTTGCTTGGTTTTGTTTTGAAAAATGGCAGACGCCTGCATTATTTTTCAAAACTGCCTTATGTTCATTGACCTCCTCAAATTTCAAGTGCTAAAGTATGTATAACAGGTGGTGCTGTGTTTCATGGCTTAAACCAGCCATTCAGCTTTTTCTTTGGCGTTATTCCCACTGGGCAATTTAGAGCTTACCACTGAAGAATACAAACATCAGACTGTGGAAAACAGGGCATTTTCAAAGAATTATGGTCAACTATCAGACCTCTGAGTAACTGAGTGGCAGTGTATTCTAAAGGTGTGAAATTGGTTTCCAAATTAGAAGAAGGGGAATTAATATAAGGCTTCTTGCTTTGTGGGGAAACCAGTTACCGATAGAGAATGTGGATTTATACTCTAGTGAAAATTAATTCAGCAGTAATGAGGATATCTATGTTGGGCAAGTGGGATGATTGCTCTCTTATATTTCCCTTGACCCTTGTGGGGGAGGGAAGACAGTACTACTCATTCTTAATCACTCTCTTGGCTCCTTCTCTCTGGCTTCCTTTCAAATCTGCCTTGGAAAAGCAATGAGAAGGGAACAGGCCAAGGCCCTACCTCCCAAGGCCAAACAACTATCATAACCTCCCCTGACAAAAATAGCACACCATTTGCCGAAAAAGAAAGTCTAAGTTACTGCATCTACCCATGGAAGCTGGGGTTTTTTGTTTGTTTGTTTTTAATAAATGAATCAATGATTATAAAATTTTTCCTCCTATGTGCTCCCCAGCTACTGCCTGTCTATGCTACTTTTTGTGAACAAACATATGTAAATTAGCAATGCAGGGATTCAACATGTTTATCATACTTAAAAGACTGAAATAAAGTAAATAAGCTCTTAGGAAACAGAGATTCAGAAAATGTTCTCCTGAGAGAAGAGAGAGGGGTTGAGAACTCATCAACTCTACTCTCAGCAGCACAGAGGGTTCCAGGAACCCAGCTTTGTATTGTTTCTACACATTTCAACCATGCAATTCCTATGCTATAGCTAAGCTCTGAGTGTCTCATGCCTGGTGCCCTCCCCACATAATTGTCTAAGGGAGTCGTCTCAGTTCACTAATAGAGTGGCTAGGCTCAGAGGATGCTTTTGGTTCTGTGCCATAGGAATTACATTCTTGCTCTTTGGCTGCATGTCTTGGGATCTAGGAGGAGAATACTTAGGGATTTTTATCTTGATCCATCATCCTTATCTCCTTAACAACTTAATGGGCGCTATGTAAATAATGCCATCCTGCTAAAATAGTCTTTTGTATTTTTTTTTTTTTTTGATCCTTACAGGATTAAAGAAAATTCTTCTAAACTGAAAAACCGTTCTGGGACAGACCTGTGGCAGTATTTTCAGCACCCATTTCAAGAGTTCCAGCTGTGGAAAGCACTGACCCAGAAACTCTTGACTATCACTGACAACCTACCAGATCTCCCATCAATACATACCTTTTTGCCACAGATTGAGGTAAATAGGATAGTGTCATGAGAGGAAGGCTGTACAAGGTTCCTTTAGTTTGTGTTGGAAGGAAATATACACGAGGCTGCTCACTGAGAGCTTTTCACTCCTTCAAGTGTTCCTTGCTATCTTCTTGGACATGGTTATCAGTTTGTATGATTTGTAAAGCACAAAGATTTACAAAGGGAGCTAGATGGTACACTGGATAGACCACTGGGCATACAATTAAAGATTACATTTGAATTCAAATCTTACCTTAGACAGATATAGATATGTGGCCTGAGGAAAAGGTACTTAGCCTCTGTTTGCTTCAGATTCTCAACTGTAAAATCAGGATAATAATACTAACTTCATCCCAGCATTGTTGTAAGGATCTAATGACAATATTCATACTAACTTTACTATGATTTTATGATGTCTCTCCTTTTTGGTAATCATTTACCTATTTTAGAAAAAGAGTTACCTATAATATCACATCACAGGATTATTTTTTTTATTTTATATATATATATATATATATATATATATATATATATATTTTATAATATTATCCCTTGTATTCATTTTTCCAAATTACCCCCCCTCCCTCTATTCCCTCCCCCCGACGACAGGCAATACCATACATTTTACATGTGTTACAATATAGTCTAGGTACAATACATGTGTGTGAATATCATTTTCTTGTTGCACAATAAACATTAGAATCCGAAGGTACATGCAATCTGGGCAGACAGATATTAGTGCTAACAATTTTCATTCCCCTCCCAGTGTTTCTTCTCTGGGTGTAGCTACCTCTGTCCATCATTGATCAACTGGAAGTGAGTTGGATCTTCTTTATGTTGAAGATTTCCACTTCCATCAGAATACATCCTCATACAGTATTGTTGTTGAAGTGTACAGCGATCTTCTGGTTCTGCTCATTTCACTCAGCATCAGTTGATTTAAGTCTCTCCAGGCCTCTCTGTATTCCTCCTGCTGGTCATTTCTTACCGAGCAATAATATTCCATAACCTTCATATACCACAATTTACCCAACCATTCTCCAACTGATGGACATCCATTCATCTTCCAGTTTCTAGCTACAACAAAAAGAGCTGCCACAAACATTTTGGCACATATATGTCTCTTTCCGCTCTTTAGTATTTCTTTGGGATATAATCCCAGTAGTAGCGCTGCTGGGTCAAAGGGTATGCACAGTTTGATAACTTTTTGGGCATAGTTTCAAATTGCTCTCCAGAATGGCTGGATTCTTTCACAACTCCACCAGCAATGTATTAGTGTCCCAATTTCCCCACATCCCCTCCAACATTTGTCATTATTTGTTCCTGTCATCTTAGCCAATCTGACAGGTGTGTAGTGGTATCTCAGAGTGGTCTTAATTTGCATTTCTCTGATCAGTAGTGATTTGGAACACTCTTTCATATGAGTGGATATAGTTTCAATTTCTTCCTCTGAGAATTGTCTGTTCATATCCCTTGACCATTTATCAACTGGAGAATGGTTCGGTTTCTTATAAATTATGGTCAGTTCTCTATATATTTTGGAAATGAGACCTTTGTCAGAACCTTTGTTTTTAAAAATATTTTCCCAATTTGTTACTTCCCTTCTAATCTTGTTTGCATTAGTATTATTTGTACAGAAACTTTTTAGTTTGATGTAATCAAAATCTTCTATTTTGTGATCAATAATGATCTCTAGTTCTCCTCTGGTCATAAATTCCTTCCTCCTCCACAAGTCTGAGAGGTAGATTATCCTCTGTTCCTCTAATCTATTTATTATCTCCCTCTTTATGCCTAAATCATGGACCCATTTTGATCTTATCTTGGTATATGGTGTTAAGTGTGGATCCATATCTAATTTCTGCCATACTAATTTCCAGTTTTCCCAACAGTTTTTTCCGAATAATGAATTTTTATCCCTAATGTTGGAATCTTTGGGTTTGTCAAAGATTAGATTGCTATAGATGTACCCTTTTTTGTCCTTTGTATCTAATCTGTTCCACTGATCTACCGGTCTATTTCTTAGCCAATACCAAATGGTTTTGGTGACTGCTGCTATATAATATAGCTTTAGATCAGGTACACTTAGACCACCTTCCTCTGAGTTTTTTTTCATTAGTTCCCTTGCAATTCTTGACCTTTTATTCTTCCATATGAATTTTGTTGTTATTTTTTCTAGGTCATTAAAATAGTTTCTTGGGAGTCTGATTGGTATAGCACTAAATAAATAGATTAGTTTGGGGAGTATTGTCATCTTTATTATATTCGCTCGGCCTATCCAAGAGCACTGAATGTCTTTCCAATTATTTAAATCTGATTTTATTTTTGTGGCAAGTGTTTTGTAATTTTTCTCATATAATTCCTGACTTTTCTTTGGTAGATGGATTCCCAAATATTTTATACTCTCAACATTTGTTTGGAATGGAATTTCTCTTTGTATCTCTTGCTGTTGCATTTTGTTAGTGATATATAAAAATGCCGAGGATTTATGTGGATTTATTTTGTATCCTGCCACTTTGCTGAAATTTTGAATTATTTCTAGTAGCTTTTTAGCAGAGTCTTTGGGGTTCTCTAAGTATACCATCATGTCATCTGCAAAAAGTGATAGTTTGATTTCCTCATTTCCTACTCTAATTCCTTGAATCTCTTTCTCGGCTCTTATTGCCGAGGCTAGCGTTTCTAGTACTATATTGAATAGTAATGGTGATAGTGGGCAACCTTGTTTCACTCCTGATCTTACTGGGAAAGGTTGCAGTTTATTTCTATTGCATATTATGCTTACTGACGGTCTTAAATATATACTCCTGATTATTCTAAGGAATAATCCATTTATTCCTGTACTCTCAAGAGTTTTTAGTAGGAATGGATGTTGGATTTTGTCAAATGCTTTTTCTGCATCTATTGAGATGATCATATGGTTCTTATTAATTTGATTATTAATATGGTCAATTATATTAATAGTTTTCCTAATATTAAACCAGCCCTGCATTCCTGGAATAAATCCTACTTGATCATAGTGTATTATCTTGGAGATGATTTTCTGAAGTCTTTTTGCTAATATCTTATTTAAGATTTTAGCATCAATATTCATTAAGGAGATTGGTCTATAATTTTCTTTCTCAGTTTTCGATCTACCAGGTTTAGGTATCAGTACCATGTCTGTGTCATAAAAGGAGTTTGGTAGGACTCCTTCATCCCCTATTTTTTCAAATAATTTATATAACATTGGGGCTAATTGTTCTTTAAATGTTTGGTAGAATTCACATGTGAATCATCTGGCCCTGGGGATTTTTTCCTGGGGAGTTGATTAATAGCTTGTTCTATTTCTTTTTCTGAAATGGGACTATTTAAGCAATTTACCTCCTCCTCTGTTAATCTAGGGAGCCTATATTTTTGGATAAAGTCATCCATTTCACTTAAGTTATCAAATTTATTGGCATAAAGTTGGGCAAAGTAACTCCTTATTATTTCTCTAATTTCCTCTTCATTGGTGGAAAGATCCCCCTTTTCATTTGTAAGACTATCAATTTGATTTTCCTCTTTCTTTTTTTTGATCAAATTTACCAAAGGTTTATCTATTTTATTGGCTTTTTCATAAAACCAACTCTTGGTTTCATTTATTAATTCAATAGTTTTTTTTACTTTCAATTTTATTGATTTCTCCTTTTAATTTTTGTATTTCGAGTTTAATTTTTGGTTGGGGGACAGGATTATTTTTGAGGCTCAAATGAAATAAATATAATATATAGAGTGCTTTGTAAATTTTAAGCTACTTTACAAATATGCATCATTTATGAAGAGGTCTTAAGGCCTCTCCTAGCTCTTACATTTTATAGATGTGTTTTTTCATAATTTAAAACAAAAGGTAATGATATCTTCAAAATGTTAAAGCAATGACAAAATCTTCAAGGAAAAGAATTTTCATTAACCCAGATTTCAAGTAGAGAGAATAATTTGTTTTATATATGTTTACACATGATTTGCTAATTGAATAAAGCAGTTCTATGAACCTTCACCCTTGGGGTAAACATATGTTTTTAAAATATATATTGGCTTTGATTCAAACTTCAGATTGTTGCTGGATTCATCAATTCCTTGCTGAAGGCTAGAATGTGTGACCCTGGGCAAGTCACTTAATCCCAATTGCTTTGGGGGGGGGGGGACGACACAAAACAAACAACAAAAAAGCAACCAAGCACAGAACCATAAAGTCCACAGAATAAATGCTTTGGGAATTCAGAAAAAGAGGGATTCCTGTATATGGAGTATGGAGTTAAGGACAGCTTTATGGAGAAGGCAGTCTGGATGTTAAAGTTGGCAAGGAAGATACACTCATCATGAGTGTGAGCAAGCTATAGAGTTTATAGTTCCATATGAGGACAAAGACAAAGAGCCACTTGCTTATTCATAAATATGAAGCCTTTCTTCTAAGGTACAAGGTTGCAGAGCTTTCTCTAAATCTTTGTAGTAATTCCAATTTCTTTCAATCTTCCCAATTTCAACAGCATTTCTCCCTTAATTTCTTCTACTATAAGTTTATCACAGATTTTATTTTCATATGTTTCTATATGTTCTAAAGATTCTTGAAATAAATCTACCTCTCTAATCACTTGATTCTGGTACAATATCAGCTCACTGTATTCATAGTCTATTTTATTAGGTGGAACTTGCTGAGTTTTTCTAAACCCTTCCAATAGTTTTAGTGCCATATCATAATCTTTCAGCAAATGATATGCTATAGCATATCCAATCCATAAAGCACATTGTATTGGACAAAGCTGAAGAAGTTAATATCTTGTCTCATGATAGCCTTCAAGGTCTCTCATTTGGATTTGTCATGCTAACAGACGTGACTTTTAACATCATTCCAAAGTCCTTTATGGACAAATTCATATGCTTCTTTCTTTCCTAAACAGTTCAATGTCAGTCCTTTCATAGCCAAGGTCTCTCCATGTTCAGCAAACTTGAGATTTGGAAGAATTGTCTTACAGAATTTGAGCCCATTTTTGTACTGATTCTGTTCATAACATTTTTTTTTGTATTATAATATAAAGATTTCAAAGTGGTAGACAAGGGGGCAGCCTTTACTGAAGTAAATCCTCAGGAACTTATCCATTAGTTCTCTAAATTTTCCACCTGGGACAAAGTTTGATGACAAAGACTTAGAGAAAGGTCATGTAAGCTGACCAAGTTAGCCGTACAAAACAAGATGTTAAGCTGCTGAACTGACTGATAAAAATTACCCCAAAACAAGAAGTGGGTGAAAGCAAGCACTACAAGCACTGAGAGTTAGTTAATTAATATTAACTTCTTCACCCCCCAAGGAGGAGTTTTCTGCCATTTTTGAACATGGATTCTATAATGAAGGAAGGGAACATATAAAGAAGGAATATGCAATGAGATGACCAAGAAGTCTGTAAAGGTCATCATTCCCAGCCAATTTGGGGCAACAAGAGAGGGACCCTGAACTTCAGGATAGGAAATAAAAGGTTTATTCTCTGCCTATAATCATGAATATTCCCGGGGATTGCTTCAGGGGGGTTGTCTATTTCTTGCAAAAACCATAACTAAACCAACTTACTTCATAAAGTCTTGAGTCCTTTTTATCTTTGTAGCATATTTCTAATAGTGAGGACAGAAGAAATCTACACATCCCATTAGGTCTAATAACTGAACATGCCATCAATCATTGTCCTTGTCCTCATGATAGCAAATAGTAAGCAGTGTCATTTCACAAATATCTACTCCAGTTAGTTTCCATTAGTTAGTGGATAGAGTTCTAGGTTGAGTCAGAAGATTTAAATCTTATTTCAAATATTTACAAGCTCTGTAACCCTGTTGTAATTATTTAACTTTTCTCTCAGTCCCAGTTTCCTCATCTTTAAGATAGGGATGCCTGTAGTACCTACCTCCTAAAGCTGTTTTATGAAACTCATGTGAAATAATATCTACAATTCTTTGCATGTTTTAAAAGTGTGATGTAAATGCCAGTTACACTTTTGATTAGAATAGAATGACCCTATGATTATTTGTATAAAACTCCTGGTAGAACAGGTACTGCATGCCTAAGGTGGGGGGTAAAGGTGGCCCAGGGATGTCTGGGTTGTCTGAAGGTTGGAAGAAGAAAAGCATTCTTCTTCCTTTGAGATATGACACATGCAGTTCCAGATACTCCAGAGAAAAACCTGGAAAAGGAAAAGGGAAAAGATTTTGGTAAGAAGCAGACAGGTTAAAATAGTAGTATTAAGCTCAAACACATATCCCTCCCTAAATATTCACTTTTAAAAACACATTATCATTATCTATGTTCTATTGTGTTTTTAATTATTTTGTTAAATATTTTCAAATTATATTTTAATCTGCTTTGGGCTGCACTCAAAAATGTAATCCCTACAGACCATGTTGGGCTAAGTGTTTGACATCTATAAACAAGTCCCTATTTCTAGGTTTTCTCCCTAGATTCTTCAGGCATTTTCTCCTTGGGCAAAGCTAGGGCCTTCTTTTCTCTTAGGTGAGCTGAGCTATCTCAGTCCCAATGGAAGAGCTCATGTTTGAAGGCATACAGTCTAGACCAGTGGTCCTCAAACTTTTTAAATAGGGAGGGACAGTTCACTGTCACTCAGACTGTTGGAAGGCTGGACACTGTGTCTTCACCGCCTCAGCCCAGTGCTGGAAGTGTGTGTTGCTAAAGGGAGTTTAGGTCGAATGTCACTTCCGGTCTGATTTTGCCATAACACGGCGGGCCCATTAAACGTCCTCAGCTAGCCACATCTGGCCCTCGGGACCATAGTTTGAGGACCCCTGATCTTGAGTCATCTTCCTCAACACCAGTGAGGAGTCTTATGTTAATGATCCAGGCTTGAATTCAGAATCACATTAGGACAGTGCTTCTTTAAAGGATTTTGCTACATCTAGGCGAAAAAAATATAGAAAAAATAAAAAGTACTTGGGTGACAAGTAGTTGCTAAGAAATATACTTGGTATAAAAATCTGGCATGAAAAATCATATTAAAATAATGTTGAGAGCTTCTTGAAAGTCATAAGTACCTAAATTCCTCTTCTTATACCAAGTTTCAGTTTCTGTGAGATCTCTGTGCTTCTGGAAACTTTAACTAGTTCCTCAATGGGATGAATAATTAATTGTTTTTTTTTTTTATTTATTATAGTTTTTTTATTTACCAGATATATGCATGGGTAATTTTACAACATTGACAATTGCCAAACCTTTTGTTCCAATTTTTCCCTTCCTCCCCACCCCAAGATGGCAGGTTGACCAATACATGTTAAATATGTTAAAGTATAAATTAAATATAATATTAGTATACATGTCCAAACAGTTGTATGTTGTTCAAAAAGAATCAGACTTTGAAATAGTGTACCATTAGCCTGTGAAGGAAATAAAAAATGCAGAAGGACAAAGGTAGAGGAATTGGGAATTCTGTGTAGTGATTCATAATCATCTCCCAGAGTTCTTTCGCTGGGTGTAGCTGGTTCAATTCATTACTGCTCTATTGGAACTGATTTGGTTCATCTCATTGTTGAAGGAGGATCAGGTCCATCAGAATTGATCATCATATAGTATTGTTGTTGAAGTGTATAATGATCTCCTGGTCCTGCTCATTTCACTCAGCATCAGTTCATATAAGTCTCTCAGGCCTTTCTGAAATTATCCTGCTGGTCATTTCTTACAGAACAATAACATTCCATTATTGAATAATTATTGTTAACGGATTTCTTTTTAAAAAAAAACATTTTTGTACCTTTAAATTTGCTAATGGTTAATCAGAGATTTGTCCTTCAGGCAGCATTGGCTGAAAGTTCACGCCTAAAGGAGCAACTGATCATGTTAAAACTGAAGAAGGATTTGCTGATCAGCATCTTTGGTGAGGAAAGGGCAGAGACTTTCTTAGAAGAGGTGACCAAAACAATCAGGGAGAGAGACCTGCTGCATAACAATCTCCTGCAAAGAAATAGCAAATTGCAAGTGAGTATCACTAAAGATTCAGTTCCAGTCCAGTGATAAATTCCTTGGTCATGGTGCAAATTCAAGGATACAATGAGCCAAGAAGTCAGAGAACCTCAGAATTTGAAAGAACCTTAGAGGTCCAATCCTTCCCTTAGCAAAAATATCCTTTTTTAAGTATCTTTGATAGGACTCACCTCTACTATTTCTCTAAAGTCCTTTAAAATTCCTCTTCCCTGCTTCCTGTTTTCCTCCAAGTCCCAGCTAAAATCTTACTTTATACAGGAAGCCTTTCCCAGTTCCTCTTAATTCTATTTGATTCTCTCAATTGATTGTTTTCAATTTGTCTTGTAGTTTCTTTGGTTGCAGCATGTTTCTCACATTTTACATCTTTGGGAACAAGGCCTGTCTTTTCCCTTTCTTTATATTATTGACAATTAACACAGTGCCTGGCTCATAGTGGGTGCTTAATAAATGTTTACTGCCTGATTGTTGTTGTGAACTTTTGGTAACAAATGCAATAAATTCTGGTTTTTTTCTACTTTAATTCTGAGATAAATCTGCTTCTCTTATTAGGTACCTACTATTTACAAAGCATTTTTCTAGACACTGGGAATACAGAAATGAAAAATGAAAAAAAAATAGTCTGCCCTCAAGAGCTTATATACTTCTAAAGGAAATATATAAAAAAATAAGCATAATACATGAAAGATGTATGGTTATACAGAATAAGTGTGTTCCCTTTTCTCCATGACAATACATTAAATATTTGATGAAGTCATACCTTTCCTTATTGGCCATTACATGGATCTTGTTAGTTCAGGTGAAGAAATGGTTGGATTTTCATGGTGTATGTCATTGTCTCTCTAGAGTGCAATATCCCAGCACAATGACTTTGATACTGCATTTGAACCACTGCAGAAGACGTTAGCAGATCTCCACATCAGAACAGAAGCAGAGAAGGAGTTTCAGCAAGACCTTCCTAGTAAGCAGGCTCAACTCCATCGCTTGCAGGTAAGTTGGATAATGTAGGCATATTTCTTAGCCAAGGATCCAGCAACACTTAGTAAAATCACTGTAAGCTTTGAATAAGAGGCTGCAGATCATCCATCCAAACTATGGCTAATCCACAGAAAGGGAGAGAAAGGGAGGGACTGAGGGAGCGACAGAAAGAACACTCTAGGAGTAAAAATTCCCTCCACCCACAGAAATCAGCAACTAATTTAGCCTTAAGAAAATTAACCTGGAACACTCAGAGAGTGCAACTTGCTCGAGGTCATACAATTGAGAAGAAACACAGATTTTCCTAACTCAAAAACTTGCCCATTTGTCCATGACATCTTTGTTAGTATCACAAAAATGCTCTTTGTTAAGACAAGCAACAAGATTCATTTTGTCCTTTTTTTTCTAATCCAGTGGATAATTTCTATGGTTTTTTTTTTTAAATCCCAATGACAAAGAGTATGTTAAGCCCTCCTAATAAGGAAGAGTCATGACTTTCATTTTAAATAAGCAGAAAATAAATTAAGAACCTGTCAGAACAGGCCTAGCCCAATGATTATTAATTTAAAAGAGCTTTTCTGGTTGAAGAATGAAGGCTGCTCCATAATTAAGATTATTGCTATTGGAATCAATTTCAGAAACAAGTAGATTTTACTTGTAGAAAATAAGTTTATTCTCCATGCAAAAAGGGAACATTGTGATTTTGTGGATTTTCTCAATTACTTGATATTACATTTATAATTTTTTACCACAGATATTTATATCAAATGTATTTTCTAAAATTAAATTATCCCTCAAATTGTCTCTTATTCTTTAAGGAACTTTATTTCTAGATGTTTCTAGATTCACAGAGCTTACAGGTTAAATATTCCAATCCACCCAGAAGAACATACCTAAACACAATTCATCTTTATTTACACTTTCTCTCAAAGATAATTATCCAGTCTCCCATTTTTTTACAGTTGGAGAGCTCAGTACCTTAGGAGGCAGATCACCCCATTTTTAGATAGTTCTTATTGTTGAAGAGTTTTCCTAGGTAACATTTCCCTTCCTGTAACTTCCCCTCATTGGATCTAATTCTACCCTCTAGAAACACAAGTCTATTCCTTTTTCTTCAAGCTAGTCCTTCAATTACTTAATCTTCTCCTCTCATCATGTTCTCCTTTTCCAGGCTAATATTCTCCAGTTTTTTTTAGCTGATTCTCTATGACAGATGAGTGGTATAATTGTTAGAGCTCTGGACCTGGATTCAGGAAGACTTGAGTCCAAATCTTACCTCAGATATCCACTGATTGTGTGATACTGAACAAGTCACTTAACCTTTGCTGACTCTGTTTCCTTAACTATATAATGGGGATAATAATAATCCCTACCTCCCAGGTATCTGGCAAATAGTGGGTTCTTAAAAATACTTATTTTCTTACTTCTCATAATCCTGGTCTGGAAACACTTCTGTTAGTTTATCAATGTTTCTTAATATGTGATAACTACAACTGGGCATAGTACTGGAGGTTTGGTTTGATCATACTGGAAAATGTAACCTAGAATCATAACCTTCCTTGTTGTGATAACTCTGCTTCTGTTATGCTACCTGAGATCCTGAACTCTTGAGTCAAGAGCTTGAATTAAAATTCTTCAAAGGATTTGATGGCTTCTTTAATGTGATCTAGATGACAGCCCATTCATTACTTATTATTCCATTTGACTCTTGTTCATGCCCTAGCTCTTCTCCCTCATCCTACATTTATACAGTTGATTCTTTGAATCCAAAGCCAAGACTTAACTTTTATCCCTGTTTGATTTCATTTTATTATATCTGGCTCACTCATCTAAGCCTTTCCAGATATTTTGGGCCTCTCCCCCCAGAACTTCTTTCATGTTCTAAAAAAAAAAAAAATAGAACATTTCTCATACTTTAGAGTAAATATTTCTGTCTTTGGAAGTCCCCTCCCTTCAAATAAGCTATTCCAATCCTAAATGTTAATCTCTTCCACATAATGATGTTGATTTTGCCAAACAAATGGACTCTCTGCTTTCCATTGTAGCAAATCCAGGAAGACTTGCAAGAGCTTGATGTTCAGATTGAAAACCTGAAACCCTTAGTTCAGGCAAATCCCAGCCATCAGCATAAAATCAATCAACTTTTATCTGATTATCAGACCCTGAAAAGGTCTTTAGAGGTAAGTTATCAAACATCAGGAAAAATAGAAACCATATGCTTTATATTTTGCAAGATGCTTTCATGTGTATTAATTTATTGAATCCTTGAGAAAACACTGTGTGGTAGTGTAAGCATTGTTATCCTGATTTTACAGAGGAGAAAACTGAAGCTTACAAAGGTTAACTCAGACAATAAATATTTATTAAGTGCCTGTTTATGTGCCAGTCACTGTACTAAACACTTGGGATATAATGAAAAATAAAAATAGGCCCTGCTGTCAATCTAAGGTCACACAGCTAATAAGTTATAGAATTTGATCTTGAACCCAGGTCTTATGCTTTAAATACAGTAATGTTTTGGCAGACCGGTGATGAAGGATGTATTCATTACCCAATAATAGAAAGGAATAAATACTTGTTAACAAGTATCCGGAAAATTTTTAACTTTAAAATACATTTTAAAAACCAGTAGTGGGAATGAATTTTTAGGGATTATATTTAATGATAATTTCTTCTTGTGTTTAATGACACTTCAGAACTTTGAGTTGAAACCATGAAGTACAACAAAACTGTATATCTTTGCGTGCCACATATAATTTAATTCATTTTGTAGTGAGGAAATAAAGACCAAAAGAGGTATTTTCACAGTTACAAAATTTATCTTTTAGCTTCAAACTTCTTTTGATATCAGATGCCTTCAAACTCCAAATTACACATGTTCTCTGTTAACTAACCCAAACTGAGATTTAATAATAATAATAACAAAAATAACTATAACTTATATTTCTATGGCACTTTATAGTTTACAATGTGCTTTTTCTCCTGTAAAGAAATTAACAGTGAAAATAATTGATAAAACTGTATTATCCCTACGTTGTGAATTAAGAAATTGAGCCTCAAAAAATGAAATGTGTCTTCTTCCAAGGACACATAATTAGTGTGGCAGAGCTGAGACTTGAACCCACATCTCCTGATGCTAAAATATTGTGCTGTTTCTCTTATACCATGCTGACTTTCATGAATTCATGCCTTTGGTATTACTAGTCTAGGTTCACTGGTGGAGTTCATCTGTTACAGGCTAATTGCCCTAGATTCCATGGAGAGATACAAAGGAAAGAAAAGACCTTATTCTAACCCTTATGAAACTTAAGAGTATTTAGCACAATGTTGGCCATAAATAGACACTTAACATATGCTTTCAGATTGATTTCAGGTATGAATTGCTTCATTTAATGAATTTTTTTTGTGTGTATATATATATATATATATATATATATATATTATTTTAGGTGGCACATCATAGATGCTTTATAAGTATGGGATTGATTTTATTGGTTGAATATATTGGTTAAACAGGAGATATAAAAGGATTATTGTGAAGAAAATACTTTATAACTTTTAAACTACTATAGAAATGTTATCATTATTATTTAAAAACATGATAAATTTGAGAAATAAATAGTGCAATTAAATATATTATAAACTCTTCAATTCAATAAGCATCCATTAAGCATTTGTAAGATTAGATACAAAGACAGGAAAGACATACACACACACACATATGTTACAGTAGTCACCTGCTAGTGACTTCTGAGGATCTAATTCTGACCAGCAGAATAGATTGTGTCATGTGAGTGGATGATAACAATACAAGGAGACTGAGAGGCAATTGTGTTTGCTCCTCTTCTCTCTTCCCCTTGATTCATTTCATTCCCAATTAACAAACAACATAAGTGTGTTGTGATTCATAGCTGTGGGGGCTTCAGAGAACCAATCAGCCCCTTATAGTCCCCTTTAAACCTTTATAGGCTTTGTGGGTTTCAGATTTAGGTGTGGTCCTCTCTCTCTCTCTCTCTCTCTCTCTCTCTCTCTCTCTCTCTCTCTCTCTCTCTCTCTCTCTCCACACATATATTATGACAATTAACTTTTATACTAAATTGAGGAACATAACTTCACTTTAAAGAAGAGGGCCAAGCAAAACATTATGAGATATTTTAGTAACACCAAATCCCAGGGAATGCCTATGGGAATACTACATACATCCATACAAACATACATATATTGAGAAGAGAGCACCTGAATTGGGCCTTGGGGAGAAATTTCAATAGACAGAGATGGAATTGAAGAAAGGAATCATCTGGTATTTGCATTCTCAATCATGGAGCAAATTAGAAAGTAGAGCTAGAATATCTCTCTTTTGTTTTATTACCTCTTTATAGTCATAAAGGAGCTGTTTGTTCAAGCGTGGTGCTAAAACACTAGGTGTCCTGGTTTTGTAGATAACAGTGGAACAAAGCCAGAAGCATGTTCAGGAACACTGGACCTTCAAGCACAAACTGTGGGAACTTCAGCAGTGGATTGGGATAGTCAGACAAAAGCTGGAATCCTACCAAGGGAATGAAGGGCAGTGGAAGGTGAATGGCCAATCTGTAGAAGACATTGAGGTAAGCAGACTTTCTTCTTAGAAATGGTATTTCACTTGCTATAAAGCCAAGCTGCAGAGGATTAAAACATAGCTTTGAAAGAAACAATTCTGGATACAAGAGAGCTAACTTTTGATCTAGGTAGAGCATGAAGTAGAAGCTGCTTGTGTTCACAGGGAGCTTTCTTTATAACATTTTTTGGATTTTGAATTAGATTTGAATAGCATAATTTGATGAGTGAAGTAAATGAGGATTAGCCTAGGATTTCACAGATAAATGGGCAGAACTAAAGTCAGATTTATGTTCACTATGTAAATTAACATTACAAATTTCTCTTTCTTAATGAAGTTGCTTATGTTCTAACCAGCTAAAGCAATTATGCTTTTCTTTGAATGAAGTAGAATCATAGAATGTTAGGGTAGGTAGAACTTTAGAATATAAAATATGAGACCATAGATTCAGGGAATATTACTACTGGAAAGGAAATTTAAATCTAGAACATTAGGGTTAGAAGAAATCTTACAATATTATATTAGAATATAGAACATAATATGGTATAACATAAAGGACCCAAAGAGCAACCACAGTGTGTTAGAGCTGAAAGAGACTATAGAGTGGAGCAACAGAACATAAAATGTAAATACCAAAAAGAAACAGGATTTTTTTAGTCTAGTATTCTCAAAAAAGTAGGAAAAAATTAAGAGGACATTTTCTGTTTTTAAAGAGTTTTTTATTCTAGTAAGAATCTCTTTAAAAATCAGCAAAAGGATATTGTAAAGGATAATTTTCTAATTTACCAGTATCAGTACCAAAGATATTTCACCTTCTTTTATCTTCAAGGTTTTTGGCAGTTTTTCCCCTCTGTCCGGACCTCCTCCCTACCCTCAACCCTTACCTATCATAAAGGTGTAATTATTCTCTTTGTTCATGTTGTTTCCGTTCTGTTCTTTTTGGTTGCTTTTCCATGTCCTCCTCTTTTAGCTCTTCAGTAGAAGAAAAGTCTATTACAGTAGAACCTTAGAATTATGGGCTGGAAAGGCTGGGAGAAAGCTGGGAAATAATCTGCTCTACCTTCTTCATTTTGCAGATGAGGAAATGTTGGTACAGAAAGAGAAATGAGCTGTCCAGGGTTAGATAGTGAGCTAGTGATATACCTAGGATTGGAATATAGCTCCCTTGTCTCCCTATTATGAACTTTTTCTTCCACACTATCGATCTCATTTGTTGCACGGAACCCAGTTCTCTGGTATCCTCAAATGACTAGTACATTTTTAAAATCCATTTTGAGGGGGAAAATAAAAAAAAAGATAACAAATGGAGAAGATTAAATATTCATTTAAAATTAGCAGGCACCCCCAAAAGGAAAGTAGGACTCAGTAGACAAGCATACTGATTTATGTTCTCAATATCTTTAGTCCTCAATGGTGAATGAGACTTGATTCTCTGAAATACATCATGGGGGCATAGGATGTGAGATTGGGGGTAGGGAGGATCTTCATGTTCTCAAATGTAATTCTCATTTGTGAAGCCTAACTATTGTTTCATATCAAAGAATAAAAATCTCTGCTTCTGGACTTCAGAGTTTATCATAGGTTTGCAATCCACTGTATCTCATTTGGTCCTCACTCTTCCTTTTGAGAGAGTTCTTACCTAAAATATCCTCATTTTAGAGATGAGGAAATCCAGAACTTCAGTGAATTGCCAGAGTTATAGTAGATGTGATTGAAAAATTACCGAACCATAATTTGTAGCAGAGATAGGACTTAGAATTGGGAAAAAGGGATTAATTTCACTGTTTTTTGGGTGAGTCAGTTGGGGTTAAGCTACTTGCCCAGCCTCACACAACTAGAAAGTGGTTAAGTGTCTAGGGCAGATTTGAACTTAGGTCCTCTTGACTTTAGGGCTGGTGCTCTATCCACTGCACCACCTAACTGCCCTTCACTGTTCTTTTCATACATGGTATTTACAGAGGGGGAAAAAAGGGAGAAATTAGATTTTTTTAATGTCAGAAACTTTTATTTTATTTTATTGTTCAGTAGAAAAAATACTCAATATAGAGTCAAAGGACCTGGTTAAGATTCTTCTTCTGACCATACTTATGTGGCCTTAACTTTTCTAGCTATCAGTTAACTCCCATAAAGAATGGGGACTGGGAGGTGGACTAGTAGCCTCTGAGGTTCCTTCTAATTTGACATCTAAGATCCTAAAGTCATTAATGAAAACATTCACATATCCAAATAAGAATAAATGTGATTGTATATTATTACCAAAACTCCATAATTATTGTCCTCTCTTCCAATTATTAATTTTAAAATGATAATAACAAAATTAGTACACTTCTGGACTCTTTTCTTTTTAAAAAATATTGATATGCTTATTTTTTATATCACCCACATTTCCCAACATATTCTTTTCTCTCTAGCATTCCCTCATCTCAGAATATGCTTTATGACAAAAAAATTTTCAAGGAAAAAGAATTAATGTAACAAAACCAACAGCTATATCAATTGAATCTGACATATGCAATGTTCATTTGCCACCAATTTTGCAAAGAAAGGGAGGAAGAAAAATTTTCTATCCCTTCTAGCCATTACAATTTCATAGCATTTAGTTCCTATTGTCTTGTTTTTCTTTTTTCTTTTTATTGTTGTAGTCACTACATTTCCTGATTCTGTTAATTATTTTGCATGTCTGTGTTTTCTCATACTTCTTTGTATTCATCACAATTTTTTTACATAACAGCGTAAGAATAACACATTAATAGCACAATAGTATTCCATCAGATTCCATCACAATTTGTTTAGTCATTTCTCAATCAATAATACTACTCTCCCTCCACCCTCAAAAACCTTTAGTGGATCTCTGTTGACTGCAATAAATTACAACATATTTTTTTCTGGACTGTGTTTCTTGAGAATGGTGATTGTGTTTTGCTTTTTTTTTTTTCCCATCCCCAACATTTAGCGTAGTACCCAGCACACAATAGATGCTTATTGACTGATAGACTGATTTCAAATCTACATAGTCTGGCTCCTACAATTTTTACACTATAGGTTATATCATATTGTTCCCTTCAGTCACTTTTCTTTATTTCATCTTAGAGGAATAAGTATTGCTTCAATCCAACTTCTACCTTATGTCTTTGACCTTATCCCTTCCTATTTTGTGGAAGAACTTGCCCTTTCTAACATCTCCCTTTATCCAATCTTTAGTCTCTCCCTGTCTTCTGGTTCTTTACCTACCACATACAAATATAGTCAGATCTCCATCATACTTGAAAAAAATCTTTAATGTGATCCTGACATCACTTCAAGCTATAATCCTATATTTCCTCTCCTATTCATAGTCAAACTCTAGAAAAGTTTATCTATATTTCTATTTTGTCCTTATAATCAGGTTCTTGACCATAATATTCCCATAACTTATGGAAGCTACTCTCTCTGAGGTTACTAACACTTTTAGTTTTCAAATCTAATTGTCTTTTCTCAGACCTCATTTTTTTTTTGTAAATTTTCACCATTTATGTTTAATCCCATCTGTGTGGATGTACTCTTATAGCTCTGTCCTTAGCCTTCTTTTTTCTCTGCTTTATTATTGGTTGTTTATGTAAACAATAATATTTTATTTTTGATTTATTATTGTAGAAAATTTTCATAAGTTTAGTTATCATCTTAATGAAGATAACTCCAAATCTATATATCTATCCTTCATCTCTCCCAAGAGCTTCAGATAGCCTTCTGAACACTTCCAACTGAATTCAAGATGTCAAAAACAGAATTCATCATCTTGGCCAACCCACCTCTCTTCCAAACATTTCATTTCATTTCTCTTAATGGTAGTGCTATTCTTCCTTTCCCTCCTGTTCATAATCTTGGCTATAATCCTCATCTTTTCACTCTTACTCATCATTTATATCTAATCAGTTGATTATATCAATGTCTGTCTAATAGAGACCTTAAGTCAATGGAAAAGATGCCCTGCTAAAGTTGCTTGTCCTCTTAAAGAGATAAGGTTATTTGGTTTTAATACCAAATCTCACTTCCTACCCCTAAATCTAATGAATGACTGGAAGGTATCTTAATTGTAGACTATGAATCTTGACATTGAGCCACTCGTCTTTCAGAGGCTGGTGGCTGAATTCCCCGATAAAGAGGTACAATTGCACTTGACTGAAGGTCATGGTCAACTGGTTATGGAGACATCATCTCTTGAGGGAGCAGCTCTTGTCCAAAGGGAATTAAAGGAACTGAAGGAGTCTTGGAAGGCTCTGAAGTTACTTGAGGAAACATTGATGAGGTAAACTGATATTTAAGACTTTTTCTTTTCATTTTCAAATGTTGCTTGTGATCCAGTATTTAAAAAGACAGATAAAGCTGCTGATGATCAGTCTTCTATCATGCTAGCCCATAAAAGTGATGGCAGAAATAATTTGAAGTGTTTTGAAAACTGTTCACATTATATGTAAATGGCACATGTATGAAGATGCTCAGGACCACTTTTGTTGGAAATTTATTGCATTTGGTTAGAATTCCGAATCTCTTATTACAGGGCCTTGCATATAGAATTTTCTTCATTGGATCCTTGATTTTATTAATGTGAGTATTCTAATACTATAGATGTTTTATCTGATCCTTCTTGGTAATATGATGTAGCCTACTTATGTACTTTTATCATATATCTTCTATCACTCTTTGGTCTCCTGAAATTTATTGTACATCTATCACCCTTTGGTCTCCTGAAATTTCCTTTAAGACCATGGTATCTTATTATTAATCGCAAATCAGCATTAACAGGAGAATATTGATATTCAAAAAGGTGAAATTTTTGTGGCAAGGAACATGGGAGGATCACTGAAAAGATGGTTTAGTTTCCAAATGAGATGCTGTTCACTATCTTATTCTGATTCATGTCTGGATCCACCTAGTGTTTTGTTCTTTAGTAATGCCTTTCAAGATATGCAAATTAATGGACAGCTCACTGGACAGTCTATCTAGCTACATATGACACTATGGACAACATGCCAAAAAAATTTTCATGACCTCAGTAGAATAAGTTCAATTAACATTCCCTGGCTCAATGTCTTTTTGTAAAGTCCTATAATAGGTATGTATACTTTGAGAACATTGCAATTTTCAGTATATCCAAATACTTTATAGCAATGAGCCATGCTTTCTAAAAGGGATTCTGACAACAGCTATTTATTTATTTTCATGTATTTATTTTTAATGACAATTAAGTTTATGTTGCATTTCATGATTTGCTTTGGAGTGATTGAAGACAGCTTCAGGTGTCACAAGTTTTCTGAGAATACTCTTCCTTTTTGCTGATGTCCTGGTGTCAAGGTGGTTATCTAATAAAAGTCTTTAGATAATATTCACAATGTCTATGATATTAATTTTTACTGGTGTACTAGATAGAACTTTGATCTTTGTCTGAATCCCAACTCTTCCACTTAAAACTTTTGTTATTAGACAAATAGTTTCATGTTTCTTAACTTCAGTTTTCTTCCTTATAAAATTACAAGATTAGAATAGGTGATCTCTATGGTTCTTTTCAGCTTTCTCACAAAAGCATATGACTATCAGTCATTTTTCTTACTTTATGAGAACTATTCCTGAAATGTTATTTGCCAACCTAATTTTTACAAATTAAATTGTAGTTTAAACTTAGTAAGAGAGTTTGCTATTCAAAGAAATTATATTGTGACTCCTTTGCTGAAGCAAAGAATTCCTTTGGTATAATGACCTATCATTGCCAAGTTTATCTTTTAGATATTAAAAAAATCTGAATTTTCAGTCACTAAATCTGCTTAATGAAAAGTACATCTTTATCACATCCTCTGAAACATATAGTAAATACCTAGCTATAAGCTGAGTTCTATCAGTAAACTGGTTCTCTGATCCCATGTAAATATGAGTACTATGCTTATTCCCAGGAAACCAAATGTGAATTCCCATTTTCCATTGCCTTATTGTGGGAACTTTAGCATGTCACTTTCCTTTTGTAGTTCTCAGTTTCCCCTTTTGTAAAGTGAAAGGGTTGGGCCAGGTAAACAAAGATCCTTCCAAGTGTCACATTGTAAGGATATGGAGATTAGATTGTCATAAGCCATCAGAGAGAAAGCCCTGAATTCTCTCACTTATAGGGAATAGCAATAGAACTTTTTGCTTTTTCCTCTGTGATTATAGACATTAATGGTGATCAATAGCTGCAATAGTTTCTCTACCATCAAAAATCTCAGCCCTTGTAGCCAATAAAATTTATAATTTGGGTACTCCTCCTACTTTAGGTCTTCAGATCCAGGAAACAGATACAGTATATGACTAGCACCCTCCTCAATAGTTTCCCATCTTTCCAGGGCCTACCAAACCTTATGTTCCAAATGAAGAACTATGGAAAATCTATGGCTACCTCCAAATCTTAGAAAGGCACTAAATTGTAAAAGAAAAAATATAGTCAATAAGCATTTGATAAGTGCCCACTATGTGCTAGGCACTGAGCTAAGCATTGGGATTACAAAGAAATATAAGAGTTCCTCTTTCCAAAAAGCTCACAGTGTAATGGTGGAGACAATATGCCAATAACAATATCTATAAATAAGCTCTATAGAGAATAATTGGAGGTGATCACAGAGGGAAGACATTAACCTTGAGGATGAGGAAAATCTTCTCTCAGAAGATGTGATTTTAGTTCAGATTTGAAGGAAAACAAAGAAACCTGGAGGTAAAAATGAGGAGGGAGAGAATTCCAGGCACAAGGGAAAGCCAGTAAAAATATAGAGTTTAGAAATAGAGCATTGTGTGTGAGACACAGCAAAGAGTCTAGTCTCACTAGATTGCAGAGTATATAGGAAGTATTTGTGAAAAGACCAACATGGTAGGAGTTCAGATATTATGTCATTTTAATGACGTTGAAGCTAAGGGACAGAGAAATTGTCATCTAAAGTTTTACTTAGTAAGTATCAGATCATTGATTTGAATCCTGTAGAGTCTTCTGACTCCAAATCCATTCTTCTTTCCACTATACCATAGCTGCTCTGAAGGGTATCTGGTTGTTTTTTCCACAGCCAGAAGTGGAGACTGAGCATCAGTATTTCTCAAATGACTAAATCATGCTGATCAAAATCGATGGTTTGGTAAGACAACCATTGGCTTCCAAAATGTTTTCTTACTGCTTTCAGTATGGGGCAGGGTGTCCCTTTAAGGAATATTTTGCAATATTCAAAATATAGGGACAAGAAGGATATAGGAATTAGAGGGACAGAAATGTTTTCCCATGACCTCTCAATATAAACGTGTTTCACTCTCCTCCTCTTTATGTCTTCCATCATTATCATCAGTCAACATTTGTTGCATGCCTTGAGGGTCATGGGATTGTACCACTGGCTTCAAGGACATTTATAGGAATTATCAAAGATATGAAATGTCTGGGGAGAGCTTGCTACCCAGCACTGTGTCTTGGCTTTCCAAAGATTTTTGTGAAATACTGTCCCTTGTCTGTCTTTTTGTTGATGCATGAACCACGTAACAGAGGAATATGTCTTGAGAATCCCTCTGAAAGTATAAGTCATCAGAAACACATCAGTGTCATAATATTTATTGTGTTGCTTTGTGTCTTACAGCTTCATCAGGAAGTGGCAGCTAAAAAACAAGGAGTCGGATCCAAGGAAGAAATTTATTACTTCTAACAATATTCCAAAGCATGAGTTTCTTATAAATTCTGTGGATTCTGTTCCTAGGCACCAGGGTAAGGTGAGTAAGGATTTTGGGTGGATTCTCCAAAGAGGAGAATCATCATTGAAAAAGTAACTGAAGACTCCTGAGTCAAGTATCTTTGAATGTCAAGTCCATTCACTTCCCAATTCCCACTACCATTTTTTCATTTTTTAGAAAAACATACAAGGATTCCATGAGGAAATTTGGGGTTTCCTTCTCATATACTGATAAAATAAAGGCCATTTACATGATCTTTCTTCTCTCATTCCCTACATCTCAAAACCTAGTCCCTGATGAAAAGATCTTCCTAGTTCCCAAGGCTAACTCTTCTTCATGTATCTTTGATCTCGTGCTTCTTTTTTTCTCCAGCAAAGTGCCCCATCACCTCTTCTTTCTAATCTTCAGTCTCTCCCCAGCTAAAGATTTCTTCCCTACTGACTGTTAAGAAGCCATAGCCTCCTTTAACACTAAAAAAAAACTTCAATGGACCCTTCTCTTCCCTCAATCTAAAACATTGAATCTTTTCTAATTTACATCCCAACTGTCATTAGCTTGTGTGCCCCAATCTTTACATGAGCTGTTTTCCATGACTGATACGTTCTCCCTCCCTTCCCTTGGTCTCTTAAAATCCTCAGTTGTATTAAAAACTCAGTTTAAATGCCATTTCCCCCCAAAAAAAAATCTTCAAGAAAAAGCCATTTAAATGTTTGCATCTACTTTTCTATTATTTCTCAAACTTTTGCCATCTATCTTCATCATTCAACTGAAACTGCTGTCTTCAAAAATTACCAATGAGCTTTTTAATTATAATATTAGATATTCCTTAGTCTTCATTCTTGATGTTTTGGGGAGTATTTGACCCACATTTAACACTGCTCATCACTTCCTGGGAACTTTCTTTTCTGAGGTTTCATTACAGGACTCTCTTCTGGTTCTCCTCTAATTTGCCTTCTTTGCTGGCTTGTCATACCACATCATGGTACTATGAGTATACCCCAATGCTGTTCTTCTCTTTACATTCTTTCTTCTAATGACCTCATCCACTTCTGTAGGTTTAATTGTTATCTCTATGCAAGTGATTTCCAGATTAATGTGTTTTTCTCTATTTCCTTCTATGAACTTCAGTCTTATTATCACCAGCTTTCTACTGGACCTTTCAAATTGAGTATCCCATGGATAGTTCATTCAGTATGTCCAAAACTGAACTCGTTATCTTTTCCCTCAAAATCACTTCTTTTGAACTTTGTTTTTGACAAATGCTTCACTATGCTTTTAGTATCCCAGGTTTTAAGCCTTGGCATTAACTCTAACTTCATTTTCTTACATCTCACATATCTAATTATTTGCCAATTTTTTTTCTACTTCAAGTTATCTCTTGCATTGGAGTGAAAATTCACTTTTAACTATTACCATGGTAATTCAGACCCTCATCACTTTTTGCCTGGACTATTTGATCTTTCTGCTTCAAATGTGTCCCCATTTTACTCTATCCACAGCTGCTAAATATTTTTCTTACATGAACGTTTATCTATGACACTCTCTTACTAAAAACAAAATAACAAAAAACTCCAGTGGCTTTCTATTGTACATGATAGTGATGTTCATTTTATTTTTTCCCTCTCCACCTCAAATAAAATTTCTCCATCTCCCACCGCAAATAGAGCATTAAAGAAAAAAATGTAAGTTCAAAATTCTATTGGATCTTCTTCCCTAAAAATTTGATTCTCTTCAGTTTAACAAGGAAATAATGAAGAAGATAACAGTGATAAAAATTAATTCTTGTTCTACCAATAAAGCTTATCATGAGGGTTATCAGGATAATATATTTGAAAGAATTTTGAGAAGTTAAAAGCATCATCACACATAGAAGGGATTTATTATCCATATTCTATTGATGAAAAGTCAGAGGCTTCAAGTTAAGTGTCTTACCCAAAATGGCAAAGCTATAAAGAAGCAAAACTGAGTCTAGAACTCTGGTTTCCTAATTTGCAGACCAGGTATTCCTTTCATGAGATATTGATGAAGTACTGTGGTCTCTTATTTTGACTTCTCTTTTTAATCCTAATGTTTTCCTACTATCAAGTAAAATTATGGGCCTCCTGTTCACAATAGTATTAATATTTAGTTTGAAACTCATAAATAATGATGATTTTAGCATCTGTCACCAAATAGGCTTCAATTCAGAGCATCCTAAATGTCCAGGAATCTATTGGTAATTATATTATTTGGTTGAGATCTAGTCTCTAGTAACTTCCTGTCTCTAATTCCCAGAACCATAGGTGTGGGAGAATATAACAACCATCACAATCAAATAACATAAATGAAAGCTGTTGGAAAAATGAAAAAAATCCCTACAAATGTGAGATAATTTGTTTTACATTGATCTTTATGACATTGCATTGAGGGCAGGTACAATCATTCCCACTTTAGAGGTATGGAAAATATGGATCAGAGAGGAAATTGGCAGATCTGGGACTTGAATTAAGATCTTATGATTTCCCACCCCAGCACTGGGGTTAGTGCCCCTTACATATGGAAAACATGACATGGAATTGGTTTCTCACTATTCACATGTATTTGGGCTTCTGACTTCCTGAAAAAAGGGGTAGGAATTCAACCATGCAGGGTCCTTGAGTCTAGTTTTTTGAAAAATGAAATTCAGAGTTGACTCATACATCCTGGGCGGGCCCTACATCAAATTAAAATGATCTTGGGTCCATTCAATACAACTTGCTATAATTAGCCCTGGTAAAGCGAGGAACTACTTTCTATCACAATGAAGGCAGGGAAGATAATTAGGAAGGTAGAATGATAAAAGGCAAAAGAAAAGAATGTTAATAACTTATACTCAATAGCCTACACATATAATCCCTTAGTTTTCATGGCCCTTTAACATCCATCATTTCATCTGATCTTGACTATAACTTTGTGAAGAAGACATAAAATAGATTATTCCTTTTCATTTTATAAAATGATCTTCAAGAGCTGTCATCAACTCTCATTAATTCAGTTATTTGTATACAAATTATTTCCAGATCTTTCCTAATATCTGTTTCTAATGTCTTTTCTGAATACCAGTCCCATATTACTGCTTGCTATATATTTACTCGTGGACATTTCAACTCAGACTTTTTCTGTTCAAACTCCAAATATTTAAACAAAACTAATGTTTTTCCCTAAAATTCATTCTTTCTTCAAATTTCCCCATTTCTGTTGGATGACATTACTATCCTGATGTTTTGTTGTTATCATAGGTGAAATTTAACAAGGAAGATAACATTTATTCACAGAGATGTGCTATCTGTCAATAAATGGATCAATAAAAGTCCAATAAATGGACTGCCTCCATTTATACCAAAGACCCTAAGCTGACAGATACTACTGCCCTTTTATACATTTTGGGGAATATAGAACAAAGAAATAAATCGTATAGATGATATAGTGAGATTGAGGGCAGCATGGTGGTTATAGAGCCAAGGCACAGGGAATAATATGATTTGTGGAAATTTGTTAATAGGGGGTAGAAATGAGACCTCCCTTCTCTCCTGAGACAAAATGCTCATTGTTTGAATGCAGGTACTAGAGAGCACCCAGAGTTTTTGAAGAGCAAACCAGCTATCCTTAAAGGAATACTTGGTGATATAAAGATATTAAACGTGACTTATTAAACGTGACTCCTTTGTGTTCATATGTATCTCCCAAGATCAGCTGAATTCTTTGAGGCAAAAATATATCAATGATATGCAGGAAAGTTGGATTTTTAAATTTAACCCATTTTAGACTAGTTGAATTCTGAATCAAATTCAGAAACAGAGGACTATGAATTAAGCAGTCACAAAAAGCAGGACAACAGCAGTCACAAGACAATGTCAATTGATGGTAAATAGGATACAAGATCAATTTTAATCTTCCCAATGTTATCCTTGACATTTCTCTGTCCACCTCCAATGTATAATCAGTTGACAAGTTTTGATGATTTCGTCTCTACAACACTTCTTATATCTCCTCTCTCCCCTACCTCCATCTGCTCACATAGTATCTGCCCCTAGATACTAGGTATCTCATTGCCTCCAGTCTCTCCAATTTCCAATCCACGCTCTACACAATTTCCAGAGTATTTCCGAAACACAGATTTGATCATGTTATCATCTTCTCTCCAAATACCTTTAATATCTCACTCTTGTTTCTAAGATAAAAATAGAAACTCTTTTGGTTGACATTTGAAGCCCTCCATAATCTGCTTTCTACTGACTTTTTCAGTCTTATTTCCTGTTACTCCCTTTCATGGTTCTATGCTTCAGTCAAACTGACTTGCTAGCTATTCTTGGTACATGATATTCTTTTTTATCTCTAGACAGTTGCATTAGTGATCACCTATGTCTGCTTATCTCTTCTTTGTAGAATCCATAGCTTTTTTTTTTTTTAACAGTATAGCTCTGCTTCCACCACTTACATGAATAAAACATTTCATTATTCTACTTCCTCTTGAGGGGCAGAGAATTTTTACCCCTGAAATTATTTAATAAATACTTTAAAATGTTTTTAAATAAACCTAGTGTATCATTCTAAAATAATTAAATTACTTGCAGTGAGGGGTTAACATGGTGCCTCAAATATAGGAGATGCTTAATATATGTTTGTTGAATTGAATATCTCTACTTGTTGCAACCAATCTTTAAATGGCATAACCTTAAAATTTCACTATCTTTGCTGCCCTCCTGTGGATGCTCTTCAATTTATCAGTATTGTTTTTGAAATACAGTTTCCAATGAGCGGAACCATTGTACACAGCAACAGCAATATTATATGATGATTAATTCTGATGGACGTAACTTTCTTCAATAATGAGATGATTCAGACCAGTTCCAATGGTCTTGTAATCAAAAGAGCCATGTACACCCAAAGAGAGGATTGTGGGAACTGAGTATGGTTCACAACACAGCATTCTCATTCCTTTTGCTGTTGTTTGCTTGCATTTTATTTTCTTCATAATTTTTTTCTGGTTTGATTTGATTGTTCTTTTACAGCAAGATAATTGCATAAACATATGTGCATATATTGGATTTAACACATTTCTACCATGCTTAACATATATTGGACTACTTGTCATCTAAGGGAGGAGGGTAGGAGGAGAGGAAAACTGGAACACAAGGTTTTACAAGGGCTAATGTTGCAGAATTATCCATGCATATGTTTTGAAAAATAAAAAGCTTTACTAAAAAATTTTTAAAAGAAAAGAAAGATAGTTTCCAGAACTGAATCCAGTCCTCTTAATGTGGTCTGATCAGAACAGCATACCTGGAACTATCCTCCTTCCCTCTTCTGAAAACTCTACCTCTCCTAATGTAGAATTAGAAGGACTATTATGCTTCCCTATTAATTTACGTTAAACCTGCAATACAATTCAAGTTTTGTTTTTTTAAAGATAAACTGTGTCAGATCTTCCCAGTCTTGAACTTAACAAAATTGGGGATAGAGGTATTAAACCCAATTGTAAGATTTTACATTTATCTCTATCAAATAATACATTATTAGGCTTGGTCCATCATCCTAGTCTCTTGAGATATGATTTTAGTTTCTGAATCTACCATCCAATGTGCTTTCATTTCACACTTCAGTTTGTTTCATCTGCAAATTGAGTATGTATGCCATATATGCCTTTATTAATTTCATTAATAAAATCATCAAATAGTATAAGGCACTAATCCTAAATTACTCTGGTAATAACCTCTCCCTAAATCAAGTTAAAGTAATTTTCAGGTCTACTCATTCAAACAGTTCTGAATCTAACTGCCAATTCATTTAATCCATAACTTCTTATCACATCTACAAGTCTTACATGAGAGACTTTGTCAGATTCTTTGCTAAAGAAAAATAAATTATAACTATAGTCAACTCCTGATTTGCCAGCGTTATAAACCTATCAAAAAAAGTTAATCTGGCATGTTGTGGTCTTGATGAGATCAAACAGGTTCTCTGAGCACTTCTTTCTAAATGTTTATTAGCTATTATTTTGCTGTAGAATTTTCTCAGAAATTAAAGTCTAGATTATTGGCTTATACTTTGCAGAGTCCACTTTCTTCTCCTAACCCCAGATCCTATGATTTTTCATAGATTCCCTGAAAAAAAGTTCAGCAATCATATTTCAAAGTTCTGAGGGACCTTTTATGTGGTCCATCATGGGACCTAATATTTATCAATCTTGGGTTTCAACTTCCTATTGACCAATTTGTCTTCTTTTTGCAATTTGGTCCTTTTTTCCCCCCAAAAAAAAAATTCTTGATTATCCTTGGCATTCTTTCCCACCTCAGTTCATTCTAAGTATTAGTGTTCCCTACATTTTCTCATATTGGAGAAGGAAATGGCAAACTACCTCTATATCTTTGCCAAGAAAACCCCATTGACAGTATTGACATGGGCTTACAAACAGTCGGATATGACTAAACAACTCAACAATAACACATTATTCTTATAGAAATATGGCATGCTTTATATTTATTCTTGCATTGCCAGCCCTTGATTCCATCTTTTACAGGTCTTTTTAAAATCCTAAATTGATCATTGATTTTCCTGAATATCCACATCAATCTCTTTGTACATACAGGTTTTCCCCTTTCTCCTTATTGGATTTATTAGTGTTTTTAGAGTTTTGTCTTTTAAAACTTTCCATTTCAACTGGGGTTGATTTCTTCTTGAGGCAACTATTCTGGTAATCTAGACTATTTTGAGAGATTGGAAATTTTGATTGAAATAGGAATCATTTTAATTTAAAAAACTTTTTGCCATCTCTAAATCCATGATTTCATTTAAAAATCAAAATCACAAATAAAAATAATCACTATTCTCTCTGTCCTGTTGATAAGAAATTCCAAATAACTGTGGGGAAAAAAAGTGAATAAGCTAAAAAGAAATTCAACACCCTTCCTTCTATGTACATGACTCAAATGACTTTTCATTCTGAGTTTTCCTTTCCCCATTCATTCTTCTTTCTAAGATGGAACAAGGATGACCAGTTAACAATAATTGATTTTCATCTCTCATTCTTTCTCCTTGTTATGTAGGGAAGTCTATCCAAAGAAGAAGAAGAAAGTAATGATGATTTCTCCAAATTTCTGAAAGATTTTGAACATTGGTTGCAGGTGGAAAATACCAAGTTGGTAAACATAATTGCCATGAAAAATTCCACTGCTAAGGATTCTGAAATAAGAAAAGGCAAACTGAAGGTATGTTTCTAAGTAAATACCTTTCCCTCTAAAATTATTATGGTATTATTAATAATTATAAGTAATTATGTTCATCATTATTTTAAATAATTTGTGAAAAAATATATATTTCTTTATGGTTTATGTAGCATTTAACTCTCATTATCTCAGTTAATCAACAAAACAACTCTGGGCTGCAAAAAGGGTATAACAGATATTGTAATTTTTATATTTTTGATACAATGATAAAATCTTTTAAATGACCCTTAAAATCATAGAACAATGACTTGGGTCAAATCTTAGAATTACAGAATGATCCAGTAGGGAAAGGTCTTAGAGATCATGGAGTACAATTCACTCATTTGCCATATGTGAAAAATCTAGAGAAACTAAGTGACTTTCAAAGTTAATTAGAGGGCAGTGCCAAAACCAGAACGCTGACATTTTGAATCTGGAAATCAGTATTGTTTTCACTATATCATGCTGCCTCTTTTTTACTGTTATCATTTTAAGAAGTACAGTTTGACTTGGAAAAAGAGACATGAGGTTATGCTTTTTTTTTGCTCACTTAATATTCCAGTCCTTTCTATCCAAGTATCTTAATCTGAACTCTAAAATTTAGAGTTAAAAGCAACAATAAAAGATACATCTTATCTAAATTTATATCCTAAGTCCTTTATTTGTCTATAACTACTTATTACCTATGACATAATCTGTATGTTAAAGGAATAATGAAATTATTATTAAAGGAACAATTAAAAAAATGATGACTTGTTCCAGGACTGTTTCTATCTGAACTCAATCAAGTATATTGAGAACAATTTTTCTCAATAATAATTAGGGCACCTAGGTGGTGCAGAGTGTGGGAAGTTGGAATCAGGAAGACACATTTCTGAGTTCAATTTTGACTTAAAACACTTACCAGTTGTGACCCTGGGCAAGTCACTTAACCTTGTATGCCTCAGTTTCCTCATCTGTAAAATTAATGGAGAAGGAAATGGTAAACCACTGCAGTGTCTTTGTTAAGAAAACCCCAATGGAGACACAAAGAATCGGATGTGAATGAAATGACCAAACATGAAAAGACCAAACACACAATAATAATCACTCATTGTACATAAATAATATAAAGTTATATGGTTTCATTGAAAAACACATTAAGAAGTTATTTCATCTTAGTAATATCAGAATGTCATTGAACTTGATAAGTTTTATTTTCTTAATGTGCTTAAAGGAAAAATGGTGACTGAAAGCTTTGGATTTGAATTCTAAGGTCAAATTGGGACCACTGAATTCCAATACTTACTTGATCTTTGATTTCTTGGCAATGCACAATAACCAAAAGGCCCAGTGCAGTAAGAGGGGTAGTCCTAGGCCTAGACTCTGTCCAGCACCTTTTGCCAGATTTAGGAAACTTGACTATAGTTCTGTCCACCCTATAGTCAAGCAGCCAACCCAGAGGATCAGGCAACATGGCTGAGATTCTATGCTCTCGGCTGTTGCTCTTAAATGGTGAGCATTATTATTGATCTAAATGTTATAGTATTTGTAAAGCACTTAGCACAGTGGCTGGTAAAAAAAACAGGTGCTTAATCAGTGTTTATTCCTTTACTCTTCTCCCCACCCAATACAATAGTCCTACAGGAGAAACTTAAAATATTACTTTATCTCCACTGCCACTTTCAGACTCTTTCTTTGCTGTTATCACTCAGCAATACTTCTTTCTTTGATCTTTAAGTTTTCCAACATATTCAAATCATAGTACTTTTTTATACTGACTACAAGTGATTTTCCTTCCTTTTTCAAAGAGTTCAGCAAAGAGTTCAGTTCCTATTCTCCCCAACTCTTGACTTTATATTTAGAGACTTCAAAATCTATATTGATACTCCCTCAAATTCCCTAACCTCTCACTTCTTCAGTCTCCTAAATCCATGACCTACTCCGTCACAATGCTTCAAACACATGTAGGGATTAGCAAAGTCAACCATTTTTCACCATTTCCCAAATCTCACCATTACCCAAAAGCACTCTATTTCCCTATTCAAAAATTCTGACATTTTTTCATTTGCCCATAACATGTCTTATTATTCCATCTCTTCCTATGCCTCATCATTCCTAAACCTTTTTGCCTTTGATGAGACCATTGGTTAAAATGAGAAAATTGAGGTTTTTTCTTTGTTTCCCTTGAGCTAAACCCTCTTAACATTGTCCCTTGTCACTATTCCTTTCCCCAGTAATTCTCCTTTCCAAAGCCAATGCTTCTACATGTCTCCTTGTCCTATATGCCTCCTTTCTTCTCCACTATATTGCTTGTTCAGTCATTTCCCTTCCTCTAATCTTCATTATCTTCCTACAAAGTAGTTGAGAGGGGCATCTATACTAGATGTCTGCCTCTACTTACTCTTCTCTCTTCCTTCTTAATTCTCTTAATTTTCATTATTCAACTGAAATTAGCTCTCTCTAAAGTTACCAGTGATCTCTTAATCGCCAATAGTCTCTTTTTAATTCTCATCCTTTTTGGCCTCTCTGTAGCCTTTGGCACTTTCAATCTTTTCTCCTTGACACGGTGTTTAAATTTTCAGAACTCTACTTCTGCCTGTTTGATTTCTCCTTATCAGTCTTATTTTTTAGATTTTCATCTAAAAACTGAAGTGGATATCTTCTAGGGCCCTATCCTCTCTATATACTGTTTCCTTTGGTGTTCTCATCAGATTCTATAAATTCACTTATCTCTATGCTGATGATTCTCAAATCTCCTTATTTACTCTAAACTCTCTGCTGACTTTGTCTTAATTCCAACTTCCTATTAAACATCTCAATTTGGATGTCCCATTGACATCTTAAACTCAATATCCAAATCTGTCCTCTGGTTCTTTCCCCAACTCTGGTATAGGACTTCTCATGCCTAGACTATTGTAATATATTGTGGATTGATATACTTATCAATGTTCTTTTTCTGAGCTATTCAAGTGATTTTCCTAAAGCACAAGTCTGACCATGTCAAACAGCCCCACTCCCCCTAAATTTCATTAGCTCCCTATGACCTCCAGAATAAAATATAAAATCCTGTTTAGTTTTCAAAACTTTTAACAACCTATTGTGGTTCAGTCATTTCAATTGTGTCCAACTCTTCATGACTCTGTGGAGTTCATTTCATGGGGTTTTGTTGGTAAAGATACTGGAATGGTTTACCATTTCTCCAGTAGCAAACAGAGGTTAAATGGTTTGCCCCAGGTCACAGAGTTATGAAGTTTCTAAGTCAGGATTTAAACTCAGGTCTTCCACTCTGTCCACTTTACCACTTAGCTCTTCCTTAGTGACTTAATTTCCCCATATACCTTTCCAGGCTTCTTATACCTTATACACCTAGCATACTCACTGTTATCTTGCTGTTCCTTAAATGTCTCAAATAAGACATTCCATCCTGTTTCAAAGACTGTTCTTCTTGCCTACAATGCTTTCCTTCCTCTTCTTTACTTCTTTACTTGTTTCCCTGACTTCCTTCAAATCCCAGTTAAAATCCCACCATCTACAAAAAGTCTTTTCCAATCTCTCTTAATTCTAGTGCTCTCCCTCTGTTTTTTTTTTCTTTTTTATCCTGTATTAGTTTGTTTGTACAATGATTTGCATGCTATCTCCTTCCTTAGATTGTGATTTCCTCAGGATAGGGGACTGTCTTTTATTATTTTTTGTATGTCCAGTATTTAGCACAGAGTATCATAGCACATGGTAGATACTTAATAAATGTTTATTGACTGACCAACTAACTGGTTTCTTCCCTACTGCAATGGAAACTTGCCCAAATCTTTCTATCTTTAAAAACCTTACCATCCCTTCAAAGTATAATTCAATACCTCATTTCTAAGATAAACTTTTTAAAAATACTGTCTATACTTCTCTACTTGTGCTCTCATTCCTCAACGTTTTACTATAAAGCTTCAACACTCAACTGAAATTTCTCTTTCCAAAGTTACCAATGATCTTTTTATTGTCTTATCTGATTTTTGGTTGGTCTACAAGATTTTGCCCAAATACTCTTCTCTCTGGATTCCCTTGTCTGCCTATTTTTCTAATCTCCTTTGACAATTCATCATCCCTGTCATGCCCCCCAACTAAAACTTTGTCCTGGACCTGTTTGTTTGTCTCTTTCTCCCTCCCTCCTTTTTTCCTCCTCTCTTTCTGCTCCACTTTCCTTCTCTGCCTCCCTCCCCTTAATTATCACCGTTACAGAGATGACGCAAAGCCTGATCCATCTAAGCTTAATGTCTCCCCTGAGCTTTGTTCCTGCATCACCAACTGCCTATTGAACATTTAAAACTGGACATCCTGGAAACATCTCAAATTCAAAAGAACTCATTATCTTTCCACTGAAACTCACTCTTCTTCCAAATTTCCCTATTTTTGTCAAGGATGCCATTGCTCCCCATATGTTCCCGGTTTTTAACCCCATGTAATCCTTGACTCCTCACTCCTCCTCCACTCTCTCCCCGCCCCCAAGTCCCAGACTTGACTCTTGGGAGGAGCAAGAACCACGGGCAGAGGAACCACAGTACTTTAATTTAATATGCTTTGATTTTTACATATTTTTATTGAAGATGCATTGAACTCTGAATGCTTAATGTCACTAACTGAAAGCGGATCAAGCGACTAGGGTTCGCTACATCCAGGGCTGGAGAGAGCAGGGCTTGAGTCCAAGAGCAACTTCAGGCTCCTGAACAGGATGGGGCGGGAGGGGGGGAAAGGGGGAGGAAGAGAGGGAACTGCAGGGACTCTTCCGGACCAGGCTCCTCCTCCTCCAGGCTTGTTTACTGTACAGTGAGGGTAAAGTCCCCATTTAAATACTTCTCCCTTCCTTTTCTTTCCCCCACTGCAATAAGGACTCTTCCTGACTCTGGGCCACGTGGCCTCTGCTTCCAGCTGTGGTCTTATGCAGGTCTAGACGTCATTTCAAAGTTATTCTACTCGGTGATCTCCACCTGGCAGAATCTTGGGCGGGGAAGAAGGGTGACCCATATTGCGGGGCTTGGGAATCTGGACTCGGTCAGCCCCTCCCTACCTTGAAAATGAACAAACACCTAAGATGTTAGAGCGAGACTCCGGAACCCCTGCTAGGTTAGGAACTCCGCAGAGGGTGGGCCTATAAGTGGGGCTGAGGTCCACAAGGGATGGGGGTCTGACCTGTGGCTCTGATAAGCCCTTTCTCAGACTATTCCTGGGGGCGTGAACAGCACTTATTTTTATTAAACATTTTATCCCAGCAATAACAATAACAGGTCAACATGCCTGCGGATGTTCTCCCTTCACTCCCTCCGATAAGAAGCGGAAAGGCACAGTGGCTGTAGTGAACCCTTAGAGCCCAGCTCCCCCGACCTTGTCTGGTCAGCTCAGGTTGGATCTGACCATCAGGCCTGGACAGCACCTGGGGTCTGGTACTTCTGCCTTTCTTTGAAAACCCTGAACTTGTATATGTTTTTCTCACCCCACAAATTAAATTAGTGGGCTAAAATTGCTATATCTACCTCTGCAACATCTCACCCATCCAACCATTCCCTCTCTCACACAGTCAACACCTCACTTCAGCTCTTCATCGCTATGGTCTAGACTAGATTTTTGCCTCCTAATCATTCTCCCTGCCTCAAATCTCTCCACACTCCAAGCAGTCCATCCCTCACGCAGCTGCCAAACTAATTTTCCATCAGTCCAGGCCCCACCGTAGCATTCCTCTCCTTAATAAAATCCAGTGGTTCCCTATTGGGATAAATTATGAGCTGAACTACCTTTTAAAGCCCTTCATAACCTAGTTCTAACCTATCTTTCCAGTTTCATTGTTTATTACTTCTCTCACACATCCCATCACCACCACCACCACCACATACTTTGCAATCCATTCTAAATGGCATTCTCTCTGTCCTTACGTGGTCCTCCATCTCTTATCCCTGGGCCTTTGCACTGGAGGAGAGGAAAGGGGAATATCTGAAGCCCATTTTAATGCTAACTCTTCACAGGGTTATCTTAGAGCACACTCATACTAGCTCTGGAGAACTGACTATTTAAATGTTCAGTATGAGCACTTACAATTTGGAGTGGCAGACTATAAATCAGGGTTTGGTTTATTGTTTTGATGATAATCTAGATTTAATAACACAGATTAATGTCTTGTACACATTTTCCCCACGGAGCTAGTTGTTAAATATTTACTAGCACACACTTATCTTCTTTGAAAACTATTGTAACACTTATTATGTATGTGCATATATGTATCTATTTGTATATTGTTTTGTTTTTCTCTCCAATTACGAATTCCTAGAGATTAGGGATTGTTTCACTCCATGTATTTCTATTTTAGCACAATATTTGGTACACAGTATTTAACAAATTCTTGATTGATTAATGAATTGCTTACACAAAGCCATTCTATTTCATGCCTATATTGCATTTCTCCCTTTATATTTACCTTTCTGAATATTTATTAAAATGCTGCTACATCCTGAATGAGGCCTTCCTTCATCCCTCCAATTAATCCTTAAATTACATTGTATCTGCTTATATAGATGCTATGTCCCTCAATAGAATATAAATTTCTTGAAGGCAAAAGATAACTCCATTTTGACACATAAAGGTTCAGTGTCTAAGAGATATCTAAATTAATGCTTTGTAAATGACATGCTAAATAACTAATTGAATTACTTTGAACTCACATTTATGGAATACATTAAGGTTTGCAAAGTGATTTTCTTATGACAATTCTGTGAGGTAATACAAATGTAATTATTCCTATTTTGCAGATGAAGAAACTGAACTTCAAAGCAATCATATTAGTAGTTAGTGATTAGAACTGGGATTATCAGTCCATTTCCCTTGAATCTAAGTAAGTCTTGTGCCCTTTCCCCTGCATCATATGAATCTTTTTTTTTTTAAAGGAAAAACCAAGAATTAAGACTGGCTTTTAATTCCCTGCCCTAATTATTATTAACTCTCTGACCTTAATTAAATCACTTCATTTCTTTGACTCAAACTTTATCTGTAGAATTGGACCAGATGACCTCTGATCAGAGGTCACTTCCAACTCTCTATATAATACAAGCATTTATTCTTTTTTCTGAGGTGATACTCAGAATCTTTATAGAGTTAAGTGGGTTGCCCAGGGTCACACAGCAAGTTAAATGTCTGAAGCCAATTTTAAACTCAGAAACCTGAGTATTCTTGCCTCCAGGACTAGCAATTCTACCCCCTTAAATTGTCCCTTATAGTAAGAATGGTAACGACAATAATAAAACACTTATTTAAATGAATTAAAAATCATTGTGGATCATATAGGATTGTGGTTTTTGAATAAATGTTTTTAATTAAGATTTTCTCTTTCTAAATAACTAGGAATAGGGCTAAGTTGTCTAGTTTCATTAAGTGAGTTTTAGGGCTATAGACTGAATTGTCATTGTACTGATTGCATCCTATATGTAGCTGACCTTATTTTTTACCTAGGAGCTACAAGATAGGCTTCCAGAAGGTCAGCATCTTTTTGAAAATCTTCTTTATCTCCGACCAAAGAATGGGACTTCTGAAAACTTGGAGGATCTCCGCTACCGTTGGATGCTCTACAAATCCAAACTCAAAGACTCCAGGAGTTTGCTAAAGGTAGGTATCAAAGAATAAATGTATTATGGCCTCCAAGAAAAAGCACTTTTAGGTAGATAAAGTCATATCCTCTACATTCATTGTTTTTCAGTAAGGTAAGCTGAGAAAGCCACACTTTGAATTAAGTCCTCCTTAGTTAGTCTGACTCAAAGTATCTTTTTCCTAAATTCCAAATACATGTTCAATTGCATGTCTCATTTGATTGTTGTTCTTTGTGACCTCATGGATTTTTAAATACCAATGCTGCCCATGGAGTTTTCTTGGCAAAGATATTGGAATGATTTGCCATTTCCTCCTCCAGTGGATTAAGGCAAAACAGAGGTTAAGTGATTTTCCAGTGTCATACAACTATTAAAAGTTTGAGGTCAAATTTGAATTCAGGTCTCCTAACTCCTGGTCCACTGAAACCTCTAGCTGCCCATACATCTCATTTGATACTTAGCATAAATTTTTCTTGTGTTGTTTATTCTTTGTACATGTACAAATATTTTCTCTTCATAATTGTAAACTCTTTGAAAACAACCACTCCCTCTATGTTTCTCTTACAGGGCCCTGTTCAACAAGTATTTGTTGAATTAGTTCAGCAGAAAGAATATTAGGTAAAAATAAGGAAATCCGAGTTCTAGGCTTGGTTGGCCACTTACTAAATGTGTAAATTAAATTAAATCACTTTCTTGATATGTAAAATTAGAGATTGGACTACATGATATTGAAGGATCTTGAAGTTCAATAGTTTACAATCTGACTTTATCTTAGCTTATTCTTTGCCTAGAGTTTAGTAAGTTTGGCCACGAGGTGTCAGGAGAGTCAAAGCTATGCATGAGGCAACTGTGCCTTGGATTTAAGTTATTAGGAAACAAGACCCACCGGGGTTGTGCTCCTGATGTGTGTTAAAAAGCTCATTAAATCAAATTACCTGCTAGCTCAGGCTGTCCAGATGACCAGAATTTTTAAGGAAACATTCTCCCAGCAAAATGAATATTCCATTGTAGGCTCTGTTGGGATTTTGAATTTACTTACTTTTCTTTTTCTTCTTTCCCCACCTCCCTTTACTGCCTCCTTCCTCCCTTCCCGTCCTCCTTTTCTATCCTCCCCCTCCCTTAAAAAACCCACAGGCTCACAGTCCTCTTGGGAAGCCAATGGGATTCAGAAAGGTATGGTACTTTCCTGCTACTCACTTCAATAATACTGCCTGTAATGGTTCCATGTGGAACATCTGCTCTAAAATGTGTTTTTTTTTTTTCCCTTGATTTTTTTGAAGGTTCTTTTAAAAGCCCTTTTTGAGCTGTATTATAAAAACGAATCCATAAGGATATGTTGGTAGGAGCTTTGCACACATGGGATTTCAATATGGTCTCCAATTAAGAGTTTAAATGTTTTTATTAATATGTTTTGTTTTTACATTCCTTTCTAAATATAACTATCCCTTGCTCCTCCAAGAAAACCATCCCAGTAATAAAATATGGGAAAGATAGAGAGAGAAAAAAGCAGGTCAGGAAGACTAGCACATCAACCAGTTCTGGGTGTGTATGCAATGTTTTATACCCATAGTTGCACACTTTTGTAAAAATGGAGAAGAATATGCATTTTCTCATCTCAAGTTTAATTACTATAAATAAATGGCATTCAGTTTTGTGCTTTTTTGATTTTTATATTATTGTTATCTTTATATACAGGATATTGCTTCCTAATTCTATTTACTTCACTTTGAACCAATTATTAAAGGTCTTTCTTTGCTTGTCTGTATTCTTTACATTCATTGATCTCTAGACCACAGTATTATTCCATTACATTCATCTGGCAGCAATGCTATAATAATAACTTAACATTTTTACATGCCTACTATGTGCTAATTGCTTTACAAATATTACCTTATTTCATCCTCACAACTACTGTAGGAGATAGGTACGATTATTATCCCCATTTTATAGCTGAGGAAACAGAAGCAAACAGAAGCTAAGTTCAGAATTATATAACTAAAACGTATCAGAGGCTGGACTTGAATTCAAGTCTTCTTAGCTCTAGGCCTGGCAATCAGTCTCTCTACTATTTTGTCTGTTGTTTAGTCATTCACCAATTGATTTCTCTTTTTAATGTTAATACTCTATCATAAAAAAAAACATAGTTGAGACCTTGTCCCTTTACATAGATAGCTTGAAACTAGAGAAAGAACCGTCCAAAATAGGAGTTTGTAAACAGATTTTATTCCTGGTCCTGACCATCATTATTTTCAAGCTTTTGAGCAAGTAATTCCTTTGTTTTGTCTTCAGTTTACTAATCTGATCCCTCTAGTCCTCTTCAGTTCCAATAGTTTATGAAACTAAAACTAGGTCTGACATTTTACGGTCCTATGATTCCAAGGTCCATTTCAATTTTTCTTTTCTATGTCCATTAGGTTTAAATGGTTTTCAGTAAGTATTGCATAGAAATGAGTTCTCTGGTTTCTTTATAAACCTGCATAAAAGCACAATGAAGTTGATATGGATAAACAAATGAGTAAAAATCTCAAGGAGTACATGGGGGGAAAAAAGAGATGAGGAGGTAGTTTTGCTAAGACTAATGCATATTTCAAAATGGTTATCAAATTTATATGTACACCAGTGTGATAGAAATCAGGAAGGGAATTGAAATACTATCAAATACATTCAGAAAATTAGTATTTAATAAAGCTATAGATAATAAATACAATAAATTATAGATAAGAAAGTCTGAGGAATAGCATTTGTTACTTGATAAATATATTGGGAGAATTAGTTAGCAACTTGGCAGGAAATGAATTTTGACTTACACCATATACTCCAATGAATTCTGCTGGGCAAAAAACTTAAACAATGGAAAATAAGTATAAAGAAAATAGAAGAGATGGAATAATATATTTGTCTAGATTGTAAAGGGGAACTGACTTTTTCTATTAAATAAGTAGAATGAATTATTAGGGATAACATATGCATTATGTTTTAATACATGCTTTAATACATTAAAATAAAAGTTTCCATACAACAAAAAAAATCATGAAAACAAAAGAATATATTGGGAAAATATTTATGGTCCCTATTACAGATAAAAACTTGACATCTAAAACGTTTATGAAAATACTGAAAATTTACAAAGGCAATTGTTAGTTTGTAGTAGATAAATAAAAATGCTATAAAGAGACTATTTTTAAAAGGGGGAAATACAAATTGTGATTAATCATGTGTAAAAGTGCTTACTGACTTACAAAGATGTAAAATATAAATAAGAGTAATAAATAATAAATAGTAATATAAATATTTCAATGTAATGTATAATATTATATTATGTATATTATGTATGATATATAACCAAGTAACAATAAATAATAAAAAAACCTCACACTTATCAAATTGGAAAAAATAATTCAAAGCAATGACATTGTTGGCAGAATTAAAGGGAAATAGATTTATTGAATCATTCATGAATCATGAAGGAATTGCAAATTGTTGGCATCTTTTTAGAGAGTAGCTGTGATTTATATAAATAATCATCTCCATAGACACAATAAATTCAATTGTTGTCAATATGTCCTTTGCAGAAAATTTTATTTTAATATACTAAAAATACATCTTTCAAATTGAAACAATAAAAGCTATCTGTTCAAAGATTTTTATAGCAATTTTTATAATAGCAAATGTTGGAAACAACTCAGATGCTCAATAATAGAGTTTTGTTTTGTTTAATTTTCTTTTTTGTCAGGACCTTTGAGTTTGTTGATTTGTAGAATTTCCAGGGAAGAAATACTCCCTACCAATGCAGACCAGCAACTGTTCTGCAATTTTTAGTCTTAGTTTCCTGGGGCCACTGAGAGCTTCAATAACTCACTTGCCCAGAATCACCCAGCCAATATGTGACAAGAGTTTGAGCTTGAATCTGGGTCTTTACTCCAAGACTGGCTCTCTATCTATTAAACCACACTGCTAATAACAGTAGTATTAAAAGTTCCAATAAATTCTGGTATAGTTCTGTCATAAAATACTATAATGCATTTAAGCTAATAATATACAACATTTATATGGAGCTTTAAAATCAGTAAGAATAAGAAATATAAAGATATCTGCAAAGATATTATTAAGATTAGAAAGGGAAAATATTCAATATGAACATATAAAAGGAAAAATTAATGAAAAGGAAAATAATGTAGACTCAGAGATCGTAATTGAAAAGTTGACATTTTATATATTGAAATTAATTCCCTTAAATTTGAATTATTACAAGTTTAATTTTTATATTTATATTTGATATTAAATTTAAAAGAAAATTTTTAAACAATGAAGCTTCCTACATTGATTTAGTTATTCCCAGAGTAGCTGAATCTGCCTCTTGGGTTCCATCTTGTCTTATATTCTCATTCCTCTAGTTAAAATGATCACACATCTTCAAAGGGAAAAGAATGTACCTAGTAGATTTGGGGGAGAAGGGGAATTTTTCTAGATCTCACTCTGAATGCTTATCCCAAGCTCAGATTTTTCACTCATTCATTCTCACAGATAAGGAGATTGTAGGAAACTGATCCCTATACTCTTTAGAAAGAGAAGCAAAGTCATTAGGCATACGCCTAATTATTCATGACTTTTTTATTATAATATAAATTCATAGAAGTGCCTAGAAGGTGGGCCAAATGTATACTGTTATTCTAATGATTTACCCTTTAAACAATTTTAAAACAAATTTATTCCTCATGGCCACAAGAGGGAGTTAAGAGGCTGCTTATAAAAAAGAAAAAAAAAGCATTGAACTTCAAGTTATTCTTGGTTCTCACCCCCATGAAACCACTAATTTTGTTACTTGGGTCAACTTATTTTACCTCTCTAAATCTCAATTTCCTCATCTATAAGATGGGAACAATAATACTTATACTTCACATGAGTATTATGATGAAAGTGCTATATAAATGAAATCTAGCTAGCTCAGTAAATAAAGCATTGGCCCTGGAGTAAAGAGGATCTGAATTCAAATTCATTCTTAGACACTTAATACTTAGTGGCTATATATATTATATATTATATATTATATATTATATATGATATATGATATATGATATATGATATATTATATATTATATATAGCCACTAGGCAACTCACTTAACCCCAATTATATTGCAAATGAATATAATAAATAAATAATATATTTATATTATATTATATAATTATATAAATTAATGAATGAATGAATGAATAAATAAATAAATATAATAAAAGTAGACCCCTAACTATAGATCTGGAAGGGGCAACTATTTCCCATAAGGGTTGAAAAGAAGAATAAGAATTTTTCTTTCCCTAATATTGTGCCAGTATTAGGGTAAACACTAGAGCATAGGGAGAAATAGTCCCTTCCTGAAGAGGAAGAATGAAATCTAAATTAGAATCCAAACAGGCCAGGTTGGTGCTATGGTTTTTTCAGCACACCAAAGTCTAAGAGAAGTAAGAACCAAGTTGAAAGAGCAGAAATTTAGGCCTGTGAAGTCAGGGCTATATCAGGAGGCAAGCTGCAGCAATTATAAAAATTGCTATAAAAATCTTTGAACAGATACCTTTTATTGTTAGCCATGATGCTAACTCCTTGTCTCAGCTTCTTTCTCCAAACATTTAGTATTTTATACATTACCTGCTGAGATTTGTGTTATTATGGTCACAAAGGCTTTTCAAACTCTTAACTCAGGCAGAATGGTAGAGAGGAACCAGGCTTCCTATGTAGGTCAATCAATCTCTTCTAGGGTTGTTTTGATCTGCAAAACTGTATTCTGTAAACTAGCCCATTTATTTGCTTTTTTTGTATCCGATTTTGTTTGTTTTTTTCTTAGTTCAGTGAAGACAAGGTTGGCATTTTTCTAAAGAATATTTTTTTTTTTCTCTCCAGAACTAAGGGAAAAAAAGTCTACATATTGATTAAACTTGAGACAGGAATCCATGAATTCCTAGAATCCTGAAAGAGATGAAAGATAGTTCTTAATTATTGTAAGTAATCCATTAAAGATTACAGCAAATAAAAGTGAAGTCATAGGAACCAAGAAGTGTCCCAATTAAAAAAAAAAAAAAAAAAAAAAAAAAAACAGAGAGAGTGCTGTTGAAAAGCAATAAATCAAGGAGCTTAACTTTAATTCTAGGTAAAATTCTAGAATGCATATTAAAGGTATTAAAGAGATGGTTTGTGAATGCTTAGCAGTGATCACTAAAATCAGAGATTTAAGAAAGATAAGACAGCCACCTTCAACTACTGGAAAGACTATTATGTGGAACAGGGATTCTATTTATTCTGTTTGGCCCCAGAAAACAGTATTAAGACCAGCAGGAAGAAATTGCAAAGACATGGAGTTTAAGCTTGATAAAAGAAAGACTTTCTAATACATAAAACCACAAAAAATATAATGGTCTAACTTAAGAGATGATGAGATCCCTTTTATTAGAGGTCTTTATCAGAGATTGACCACTTGTTAGGGATATTGTAATATTAAGTATAACACTAAAGGTCTTCTCAGTTTCCTTTCAACTCTTAAATATTATAATTCTAGAAGCACTGGACTAGTGGTCCAGGCACTTGGGTTTCAGACCTGTTTCTATTTATGATATTATTCACTGTTTAAATTTAAGAAATTCACTTTATTTCTTTGGTGAAAGAATGAATGAAAATGAATGAAAAGCATTTACTAAGTGTTTACTATGTGCCAAGTGCTAGGGATACCAATAGAAAAAAAGCAAACGATTTCCTGCTTTTAAGGGGCCTAACTTCTAATTAGGAGAGACAACCTATAAAAAAGAATTAAGCTGTAGAATAAACATCTGATCTAAGGTGAACTAATTGATTTCCAAAGATCTTTCCAACTTAAATATTGTGTGGATATCAAGAAGGCATTCCAAATATCTTCCAGTTCTCATATTGAGAGATGTATGTGCTCATTCAGACATCTAAAGATTCTTTCCATCTCTACTTAGCTCAGCTAAGTAATCTATAATTAGAATAATCTTGAAAGGTACTTCTCTTTTGCAGCACATTCATATCTATTTGGGGATTAGGCTTTATTATACTGTTCATTCATAGATTAAGATTTTGAGAACATACTTTGATTGGTGAAATGTACTCAATTCCCTGGGATCATACTGACTTTTCTTTTCAGGTGATTGTTTTAAAATTCTTTCTTGCCAAGTGGCCAAGTGCTCCAAAAGTCTCCAAATAGTTCATAAATTGTTATTTGTGAGCACTCTATACTTAAAAACTGTTACTGAACTACACGGAGATGCCCAACTCATACATTTATACTTAAATTACTACATGGTGTGGTGAATAATAAAACAATTATGTCTATTTTACAGGTAAAGGAGCTGAACCTCAGTGAGAAATGATAGATTTAGAGCTAGTACTCAGAGTTCATTTAGATTAAGCTCTTCATTTTACAGATGAGGAAACTGAGAGAAGTGTTAACTGAGTTAAACTGAGAGAAAGTTAACATCACAGATGGGATTAAGAATTCCAGAGTTAGCAATAGTGTGAATCCCTATTCCAACCTAGACTTCTTGACACTAACTTCAAGGCTGTCTCTTAATCTAGAGGGATGCCCAAGGCACCATTTCCATTATTCACATTAGTCAATTTTTATCCTAAAATTAACCTATAAGCTTTGATAACAATAATAACAATTCACATTTATATAGAGCTGTGCATTCGCCATCTCATTTGATCTTCACAAAAACTCTATAAGATATTTTTATCCATATTTTACATATGAATAAAGTTTAGATAGGTTCAAGAATTTGTCTAAGGTTGTACTACTAATTTGAGAGTCAAATTCTGCTTGTACTCTTTCTAATCGTGACCCAAAGGGATCAGTTCTCTTAAACATTATATGAATATACATGGGAGTCAATATCCATTGGCATGCCATTAAATCCTAAGAGCAATACAAACTTACCCTGTAGTGTGGCTTTCAGATGCTCCTGAAAGATCAGTTGTCTGAAATTATATGGTAATTTGACACAACTTTTCATTTTATAGTTAGTGCTAGAATAGAGAAGTATCTAAGATCAAAGACAAGAAGGGGAAGGAAAGACAGAGTAGAAAGCAAGATAAAGAAAGTGAATGAAAGCATGGGGTTACAAGGTGATCATGGAATATCATATCAGTAAGGAATATGAGAGAACATCTAATCCAACAGCTCAGCCCGCTAAAGTCCAGGCCAAACTCCTACACCATAATCCCTTTTTTTGTTCTGCCCTTATTTTTTTTCTTGGTCACCAGTGAAAAGAGCATGGATTTGGAGCCAGACAACCTAAGCTCAAATCTGCTTCCTACCTATGTGACCTTGGACAAATCAAGTAACCTGCCTGGTCTTCAGGTTCCTCTTCTGTAAAATATGGTTAAACTAAACAATCTTTAAAGTTTTAGATCTGAGTGCTATAGGAGAAAGAATATGCACAATAGACAGAAAATGTAGGTACAAACCTTACCTTTGGTATAACAACATGTGTGATCTTAGGGAAGTTACTTAACTTCTTTGTGTCTCCTAGTATCTCATCTTCCTCCTCTGTAAAATTGGAGAATGGACCAGATAAGCCTCTGAGACAGCTCTAAGACTATAATCCAGTAATTGGGACTTTCATAGTGCTCTGCCTCCTCATTTTATCAAGAATCCCAGTTTTTATTTTGAAAAGAAAACTGTAATTTCCTAATTCTCTAACCCTATTTGCCTGTTGGAGCCAAGCTGAGGTAGAAGTAAAGCAAGGAAAGTAAAAAGCTGTTCTGCACTATTGTACACTAATTAAAGAAACTCTTGCCAGTTTAGGCAACCTGGAAGACCTCCAAGGGGCTTGTGCTCTCATTCAATGTAAAGAAAATGATGGGGTGGGCATGTTCTATTTCCATACTATTATATTGTATATGTTCACAAAATTAACATTTTCATGGTGTATATAGTTTGCTTTGTATTTGTATGGGGTGGTTTGTGTATGTTTATAAGGTTTACATTTGCACAGTGTATATAGTTTATGTTGTGTTTGTACAGAGTGGTTTGTGTATGCATGTTTACTGAATGGCAGCAAATTAGATGCTATCTTCAAAGGCTGCATTCTTGCCATTTTAAATATGCATATGCATATACATAAACACATGTGTATGTATGCATTAAAAAGCTGATGTGTTTTTAATGAGCAGCTAGTTATCAATTCCTCCATCTCTTGATAATGTTAGTGAATTAAATTTTATTATTTACATAAGCAATATCAGCAGAATTTATTTAATGCTCAAGTTTAGCAGTGTAATCAGTAGAAGCCAAGAGAGAGAGAGAGAGAGAGAGAGAGAGGAGAGAGATACCCACAAACATGATTTTATCATATTTAGAAGTCATGGTTGGGCTCCGAGTGAATCAAATTAATTAATTTATCCTCAGAAACAGACATCACATTACATAAGGTCCATAATGAATGGATAATTTTTTTTAAAGCATCGATTAAACATATAAAAACTAGGTGGCCCAGTATATAGAGGGCCTGGCTTGGAGTCATGAAGATCTGAATTCAAATATGGCCTCAGATATATCCTGGCTCCTTTTTTGCTTCAGTTTCTCCACCTTTAAAGTGGAGCCCCTATCTCCCAGGGTTGTTGTAAACATCAAATAAGACAGTCATTGTAAAGCACTTAGCATAGGGCTTGGCACATAGTAAGTGCTATATAAATATTATCTATTATAACTGTTTAAGGAAGCTCTGTGCCAAGTGCTAGGGATGAAAAAAAGAAAGACAGTCCTTGCCCTCAAAGACTGAGAGAAGTACACACACAAGAGGAGCTGACAAAGATGAGGGAAGGATCTAGGCAAGATAAGCTTGCCAACCAGAGCCAGGAGGGCTAGGGAAGAGTCCAAGTTTTCAGTTGGATAAGAAGAATGGACAGAATGTAGCCCGCCTAGCTTTGAAATGGCCAGTAAGATAGGCAAGATAACCTGGCAAGTCATGTATCACAACTTCAGGGTCCTGTATTATATGGGCAGTTTTGTAGGAAACAAGAACAAAGCCCAGGGCTGTGTATTTTCATCTGTGATCTTATGAAATGCAAATTATGAATAATGGAGGAAGGGAAGAATGAGGTAGATAGTAACATACTCTGTCAAAGGGAGATGCACTCAGAATCCTCATGTTTCTGATTGGTGAGCTGCCTAGGCTTGAGTTCTCTTCCTTGACCTGCTTTGTGTCCATCCATACCAGCCCCATCCCTCCTCTTGCTTTACCTTCTCAGACCCCTTCCCCAGCTAAAGTCACCAAAGCTAAATGGGGCTGTGTGACTGCTCCTACAGCTCAGAGGAGGTGGGGATCACTAGGCTTTACCATGTGCTCTGATTTGTGGGCTGTCCTGACCCACTAATGTAACCTAAGCATCTTTGGGCCTCGCTATCCTAAGGACATCCTGGCCTTTTTATCTGCCTCGGAGCAGAGAAATCTTTCATATATTGCCTCCTCCAATTAGATCATGAGCTTCTTGAGAGCATTACTGCTTTGCTTTTTCTTTATATCCTAAATGCTTGAAATCTTTTAAGTGCTTAAATATATTTTTCATTTATTTCCTAATTTTCCATTTTGCCTTCTAGTTCTAGTGAACATTTTGTCTCCAGTTCTAGTGAACTACCCTTCACCTAGAAATATTTTGCATATATTCTGTGTGTGTGTGTGTGTGTGTGTGTGTGTGTGTGTGTGTGTGTGTGTGTATGTTTCCTTTTCCCCAGTAAAATATAGTTCCTTGAAGGCAGGTACTATTTTATTTTTGTCATTGGGATCCTACTACTTAGCACAGTGCCTGGCATATGTTTGCATACTAGAATATTAGTGAATTGAATTAAATTATCAAAGGGCTTTTAAGAGTAGGGACTTTCTAATTACAACTTTTTGGGATAACTTTAGGGAAGGTGTGGAGATGAATAATATGTCAGTTATTATCAGAGGTCAAGGGTGACATTTTTAATAATTTAGTATCTTCAACACTTCAAAGACCTGTGATTTTTCTAATGGTCTATCCATTCTCTTCACCAATATATATGTTTGACGTCTTCTATGTCTTCCATGGTTGGCCAGCCTCTTCAAATTTAGCTATTTGGGCCTTCAGGTAACTGGCAAAGACTGGATTAATTTTCTTTAAATTTAGCAAACTGGTTCTATATTCAAAGACTTTCCAAGCCAATAGGGCTATAAGAACCTCCCTTTTTCCTTAATTTAAAAAAATTTTCTTTTTAATTTATGGAATAAAACAAGCATTTCCTTTTCACATTATATGTTTGCATTCTTGAGATAGGATAGCATAGAGGATTGAAAACAGACCTTGAAATCAGAAATATCTGAGTTCAATTCTTATCTTTGTCTCTTGATTCTGAGACCCCAGGCAAGTCATTTAATTTCTCAGTACTCTGGGCCAGGGCTTTTTAATCTTTTTCCACTTTTAACCCCTTATCACCTGAGAAATTTTTACATAACCCCAGGTCCATAAGGATATAAAATAGGTATGCAAATCAAACATTCCTGATAAGAAGTCATAAATTCATGTCCCTACATTCAGTTATGAGACCTCATATTGGATTATGAACCATGGTTTAAGAAGCTGGGATCTAGGCTTTGGAATCTAAAAGACTTAAACTTGAACCCTTCCTCTTACACTTAGCAGCTGAGTGACTTTGGGAAAGTCATTTAAACTCTTACAGTCTTAGTTTCTTCATCTGTAAAATGGAGACAGTAATAGTATTTATCTCACACATTTGTTATGAGGATCAAGTGAAAGATCATGTAAAAAGTACTTTGTAAATATTAAAGTACTGTATAAATACTACTTTTAATTATTATAAATTGAAGAGAAGGTTCTGACTTGCATTGGTAAAGGGAGTTACCTGGAAATTCCTTATACCAATGAAATCATAGGTATAAGGCTTATCCTTATTTTATAATTTCCTTTTTAAAAATATGATCTTGAAATTTTCATTAAATTTAACAAACATTTATTGAGTGTCTATAATGTGTAAAACAATGTGCAAAGCACTAAGGGAGATATGGAAAAAGTGATGTAAAGAAAGGGAGGCAGAAAGCATTTATTAAGTACTTACCATGTGCCAGACACTGTGCTAAGCACTATACCAATATTACCTCATTTAAGCCAGACTTAACCTTATGAGGTAGCTACTGTTCTGTTCTCCATTTTACAATTAAAGAAACTGAGACTTAGAGAAGTTAAGGGATTTGCTGAGGTTCATATAGCTAGTAAATGTCTGATGTCAGATTTAAACCTGGGTCTTCCTGACTTCAGGCCAGATGTTCTATCCACTGGTCTATCTAGTTATATGGACTTCTGAATCAAATGATATAGATTAGATTCAAATTTTGTCTCCTTCACTTATTGACTGTTATGACTTTTGGCAAATATCTAAACCTTAACCTCTCTGAGCCTCAGTTTCTTTATGGTTGAAATCATGGTAATCAGTTCCTGTCACCAGTCTTACAGGATTGTTGGTAGGTCAAATGAAATAAAATATTTTTAAGAGCTTTGTAACTATAATGCTTTTACTTCCAAAGTTTGTGGTTTCTAGGAATATAGGGCTGATTCAATATCAGGAAAACTGTCAGCATAATTGACTATCAATAACCAAACTAACAAAAATCATATGATTATCTCAATAAATGCAGAAAAAGCATTTGACAAAATTCCTATTAAAAACACTAAGGAACCTAGGAATAAATGGAATTTTCCTTAAAATGATAAGTAGCATTTATCTAAAATCATCAGCAAACATTTATGTATTGGGAATAAATTGGGAGCATTCCCAATAAGATCAGGGGTGGAACAAAATCGCCCATTATTGCCACTATCATTTGATATTGTATTTAAAATGTTAGCTTTAGCAATAAAAGATAATGAAGCTTTTTATTTTATTCTCCTTCCACTGGCCCCTTTGTTAATAGTCTTTATGACTGATCAAATAAAGCTTGGAATCACAGGATCAAAAAGCTAGAATCAGAAGAGAACTCAGAGATCATTAAGTCTAGTCCTCTAAGTTTGTAGTTGAAGAAACTAAGGCCTAGGGAGATTAAATAAAAGGTATTTATCCAGTTGCTTTGGCTAAAAAAAAAATCACCTGCTGACCACCTTCCACTCCTCTGCTTTGGCCCACCAGTAAGTCCCAATTCCATACTGGAATGTTTACAGAGATTAGTATGTTTTTGAGCTGGATGCTTTTCCCTTCCTTTCCCTATTCTATTGGAGGCAATCCTGAATTCCACTCTACTTGGACCCTTGAACTCACTGCTCTTTTCCCAACAATCAATTAGTGGGAAATTATCTGTCCTGACATTATTTTGTGAAGTTCTTATGGCCTTTCCCACCTTGAATATCACTTTGCCTTTTTATTGGCTACAAAACTGATTCATCCTTTATGTGTTGTTTCAACTTATTGGAATAGTGAACTTCTTGATAACACATATTGTCTTGATTTTCTATTGTATTGCCAGTGCTTGGCACATAGCAATCATTTAATATAAGCCATTTATATTAAGATACCTAGAGGAGAGGTGATGAGGGCCCAAACTAATATGGTGAGTATGTTAGTGGAAAGAAGGGTGATGAACCAGTGATAAAGACCCACTTTCTCCAGAATATAATATTCAATGTTTCCTTTTATTTATTTGAAAGAACATAGCAGTCTTATACTATTCTGACTAGTCCTTCTTGGAATTTGAAAGCTTTTCCTTACTGCCTACCATATAAAGTTTTAGTAAAATTTTAAGCAATTAAAATTTAATTAGCTTTAAATTATTAAAACTTAAAGCTGAAGTACAACTTTTGGGATAGGCTATATTTTTCCTTTGTAGTTCTACAATTTGTTGTTCTGCAAATATGCTACAATGCTTCTTGGTCATTTAACTGAGGGCTTTTTTCTGCTAGTGTTCTTAAGTTCTTTTACTCTATACTTTACCATCTGCTTTAAGTATTTCCAGGCAATTTTTTTCTGCATGGCTTGTTGGAAAATGGTATTTAGGATCTAAGCCAGTCTAAGCAACATGTGAGCTATGGGTAGGGAAGGGCAGCAATGGAAATGTACAAAATGATAGGCTAGTGATTTTGTCTTCAGGGTTTTTTTTCCATATACATTACTTCATGGCAGATCTTTTTAACTCTGTTCTCATTATGGCCGAGTTTTCTGAATTTGAGGCTTTCTACTTATATAATTAGGTGTATATGTGCAAAGGGGATCTAAGAAGCCTTTCCTTCCATCCTCCCAATAATCCACTGTCTTTAAAACAAAAGTTTGTATATATGTCACATCTTCTTAGATATGCAAACTTTTTGTCTTTGTTACAATTCCTTGGACAAAACTCATTCAATATTTCATTCATTCATTCATTGACTTTTTTGCATAATTCTGAGTTGGGTTTTGGTACTGCACACACTAGAAATGTGCAAATGAAACTAGATCCCATTAATGTTCTTTGGTATAGTCATTTAATGGTTATGTGGTAATGTACCCAAATCTATTGCAAATAGAGAGCACTAGATTTTTATTTCACGTATGAATTAATAGTGATCTAAAGTAAAGGCATTTACTTTGAGGATTGAAATGTTGAAAGAAACTTGAACACACTTAGATTTCTTGACTAATTTGATTGGCTCCAAGGGCAAAGGATGCAGGTGCTCAGCCAGAATATTTTGCCTTTGCTCTATAATCCAAGGGTCTTAAAATCATAGTGTGCCAAAACTAGAAAGGAATTTAGCATTTGACTATATAGTGTTAGGGTGCAATGATCTTTAAGGTCTCACAGAGGGTTAAGAGAGCTCATGGTAATGCTAAAATTGGAGTCAGGAAGACCTGGGTTTAAATCACATTTTTAAAAATTAAACTAGCCTTGTGGTTCTTGGTAAGTCATATACTTTCCCTTAGCTCAGGTTCTCCATCTGTATAGGAAGAGAGTTTGAGTAAATGACTTCTAAATCTATTATGATTCTAAAAACTTACCTAATTATTAAGAGCTGGAATCTAAGTATATTTTTCCATAAGAAGTAATTCTCATCATTCTCACTGTCCTCTCCATGTCTATCAAAAATCATCCTTTACCGCCTCTCTCATATGCCTTCTTCTAGCACCATAATTATGTAGTGGAAAGGCTACTTAAAGGACCTAGCTAGATTCAGATTCCAGCTCTGTTACTATTTGCATGACTAGACAAATCTCATTCCTCCTCTGAGCCTCAGTTTCCTCATCTGTAAAGAGGGTTTGGAGAAGCTCACTTATAACATACATTCTAATTTTAAGCATTGATTCTTACACCTCAGATTTCTCTGTTCCTTTAGAATAAGTTATTGGCAATAGGTCTCTTACTTTAATTCAGATTTGCCAAATTTGTGGACCAGAGGTGGGGCTGGTGAAGGGAAAGGGAAAAGTTAAGTAAGTAGAGTAAGAAGAAATCAGAATAAGGGGAATCCTAATATCCTAGGGAGAAAGCTCTTTGTGCTCTCATGAGCCAAGAGAACATATTAATCAGAATCATTGGTTTTTCAATTTAATATAACTCATATCTATTAAGTATCTGCTCTATCTAGCTTTGTGCTAAACTTTGGGGTAAGAGATTGGGGGATGAGAATATAAGAAAATGATTTGTGCCAAGTACAGTCCCATGTATTTAAAAGGCACTTAATAAATACTTACTGAATTCAACAAATATTAAGTCCTAACTGGGCAAAACTAAATGCTATAGTAAACACAAAAATAAATGTTGTTATCCTAGTCTTCAAGGAATTTACATCCTAATATAGGGGACTACATAGAGACAGAGATAACTATAATACAAATTAAAATATTGTAAGTCCATAATAGGAATATAATATGTTATAAAGTCAGATGAAGAAGAAATCACTTCCATCTAAAAAAACACATAGGACATAACCTGAGATAATAAAGGACATAACCTCATTCATAGATTTGTAGTAATAACCTCCTAATAGCTCTTTAGAGCCTCCATTCTATTCCCCCTCCCAATGTAATCTGTCATTCATACCACTACCAGATTTGTCTTTATGAGTAGATATAGTCTTCTCTTTGCTCAAAATTTGCTCAAAAATGTTCACAGCCTGCCAAGTAAAATTTTTAAAAAAAAATTGGCCCCACCTTTAAACACTTCCACAATTTCACATCAGCCTATCTTTACAACTTTTGCTTATACTTTTCCTTTTCATATACTCTGGATTCCAGTTAAGATGAACCACTATTATCTCCTCAACATGGTCTGTACTTTCACAAATTTGGTCATATATTTTATTATGTTGGGAATGTCCTTCCTCCCTTCTCTCTAATTAAACTTCTATTTTTCTTTTTTAATTTAAATTTATTTTCTTTTTAATTTATAGAAAACAAGCATTTCTATAACACAGTATGATAAAAAAAGATGATTGAACATAAAACTACAAGTTTATCATGCACATCTTGCTATTCCTTTCAAATATACAACAAAATTATTATGTAAATTTCTTTCCTTTCCTCTTCCCTCCTTTCTACCATACAAATGTCATGCATTAGATGCAAATACATACACACACACACATGTAAAATTATTCTGCACATACTTCTATTTGTAACTCTTTGTCTGGATACAGATATACCCTTTATAATTAAATTGGGTATTGGAAAAAAGAAAATAACTTATTCGTTAAAAGTTGTTCTTAAAACAATATTATTCTACTGTATACAGTGTTCTCTTGATTCTGCTCATTTCATTTTTCATTATTTTGTGCATCTTTCCATGTTTTTTCTAAAATCATTAAGCTCATTATTTCTTATAGCATAGTACTATTTCATCACGATCCTATACCATAATTTTTTCAGCCATCCCCCTATTGATGGACTTCTCTGCAGTTTTCAGTTCTTTCTACCACTACAAAACCTGCTATTTTCCTTTTTCCCTACTCACTGTTAGATCTAGATTAAGTAGGGGTCAAAAGAGATTGGTAGTTTTAACTCTTTGGGCATAATTCCAAATTGCTCTAAATTAGTGCACAATTCCATCAACAATGAATTAGTGTCCCATTTTTTCCATATTTTCTCCAATATTTGTCACTTTCTCCTTCTTTCATTTTAGCCAATCTGGTGGGTATAAAATAATTTCTCAATGTTTGAATCTACATTTCTCTAATCAGTAATTATTTAGAGTATTTTTTCATATGATTATAAATTGTTTTGATTTCTTTATTGGAAATCTGGCTATTCCTGTCTTTTGATCACTTATTACTTGGAGACTTATCTTTTTTTTCTTGGTTTGGTTTATTTAAATTTCCAATATTAAAGTATTTGTGCGTTTGCTTACTTGATTATTGAAAAGTTATCAATAATATAAGAATGATTTTATTGCTTTTACCAAAAAAAAGAGTAGGGGTGCTAATCATATAGTGAGAAAACTACTACTTCATATATGTGAATTCTAATAACATAAGGATTTGATGATTAACATTTAACTGAAAACATATAGCATAATAAACATTGCACAATTTTTAAAAATTAGATCCTGTATTTGAGATTGAAGGTTATCTTAATTCAGGTTCATTTAAGTCAATTTATAAGTTTGTAAGTTTGTGAATAATGTTAAAAATTTAGATATTACTTGTGAAAATAGTTTAATGATGACAAATTTTAAAAAGTATTTAATTAGATTGTTCATTTGGACAGACGGAGCAAAAGTTTTTTTTTTTTAAAGGACAATCTCAAACTGCAAATCATACCATTTGAGATTCCTTATCTAGCTTAATCTTTTTTAAAAAGTCAAAGATATTCATGATTATAATCCAGATCCTGCTTAAGCAAGTGTACATTCTAAATCAGATTGCTTTGGTGAGAAAATAGAGAAGTTGAGGTTAAGTGACTTGCAAGAATTGATAGAGCCCCTGTCCTGGAATTGGAAAGAAGTGAATTCAAACCTGTTTGCCTCAGTTTCTCCATCTGTAAAATGGGGATAATAATGGAAAAACCCTACCTCACAGGGTTGTTATAAGGATCAAATGTGGTAATAACTGTAAAATGCTTACCACAGTTCTAGATACATAGTATATAAATATAGCTGCTATTATTATTATATTACCATATAAAATTCCATTCCTGACATTTTCCTTATTCAGAAATGAGAAAAACTTTTTCTGCCTCTCCTTTTGCTTTTTATTTTTTAGTCATTTTAAATCGTATTATCAGTTGTACCTGTGCCTGATTTGTAAGAAAAAAGATAAATTCAGTGTGAACTGATTTGGGGTATTTTTCTAATTAAGCAAATATAATTTCTTCCAAAGTCTCATTTTGACTCTCATTTCCATCCACTTTAGAACAGATGGCTTTAATAGTGCAGGCAACCTTCTTTTTTTTTCCACAGTACGTAGTGATTTTGGCATGGAAAAGGTGACAGGTTGCATTCACACACCCCTTGTGAGCTCATGTGAGTAACCTAACCCCATCATTCCCTTGGTCTGCTCAAGTCTTGAGAAATGGCACAGTCTTCATTTCAGCCAAATCCTGGTGCTCAACCAGTTCAGAGAATCATGGGATTTAGAGCTGCTGTAGACTTTAAGGACCACCTAGGACAATGTTAAACAAAAAGAGGATGAAGTCCAAAAAAGGCAAATAACTTTACTAAAATTGCACAATTTTTATTACAACAACTTGTCTCTCAATTCTTTTCAACTCAACAAACATTTATTTGCTTCCTTTGTATAGAGCACTATGGTTGCCATAGTGAAGAAGGTAAAGAAGATATATGTGTGTGTGTGTATGTGTGTATATACATATATATGTATGTATGTGTATACACACACACAGGATGTAGGTAGAGCAAATTCCCTGGCATTATGGAGACTGGAAGTAGAGATAAATGCACAAATGCACAAAGAGTTTCAGGAGGTAGGTGACCATAGCTTCATAGGTGGGAGATATGACACATAAGCTGGAAAAGTGGAATTTTAATTGATTGTGACAGGCCCTCTATACTAGTCAAGGACTTAGGACTTTACTTGGTAGCATAGATCCATAGATTCTGAGTAAAGATGTAATGTGACCAGATGTTTACATGAGAAAGATTAGTCTAGGATTGTCACAAAGAACCCCCTGAAAGAGAAAGAGAGACTTAAAGTCCATGGCAGCTCTAAAGAGGAAAGTAAAAAGACCCAGGAGGGTGATTTTGAAAGTAGTAATGAGGACCTAAATTAGGATGATAAAAGTGATAATAGACATCATGAGGAGATGGGAGCAAAAACTATTAGGGAGTCGTCTAGAAGCATTAATTAGCAGAGCCAGCACAGTAATATTGACTTCAATCCCTCAAAGGTCTGGGATTTAATTGGTATATAGAGTCATAAAATGACAGAATCAAAGATTTGGGAAGGACCTTAGGGGCTATATACAAATGGTCAGCAAAAAATTTCTATGGAACACAAGATGAGGAGGAAAATGCTAGCTTCCACAGGAACCTGTTCCAATTTTTTTATAACTTTTATTTCTGAAATTTTTTTTTACATCAAGTACCTCTTGTTCACTGTAATTTCTAAACATTAACCCATTATTCCTGGTTCTGATTATTGGGGGGGGGAATGATAAATTCATTCCAACTTTTACATGACAGTAATTCTAACATTGAAGATAGCTATCCTGTTTCCTCTAAGGCCACAAGGTTGCACAATGTGGATAGTGAAGTAAAACTGGAGATAAGACCTGATAACAAGTTGGTCCTGAGACACTTACTGGCTATGTGACTCTCAACAAGTCTCTTAACCTTGAACTCTGTTTCCTCTTCTATAAAATGGGGATGACAAAGAATATTATCTACCTCCCAGAGATATGAGTGTGAAGTAAGATAATATTTGTAAAGGACTTTATAAATTTTGAAATACGTTATAAATACAAGTTATTATTGTCTTCACTTCTCTTGTATGAGCTTCCTCAGTATTTTTTTGAACCAGACTTTAGATGGAATATTCTCAGTTTTTCCCACCAAAGTCATTATTTTTTATACATTCTAGTTTTTCTATGCCTTTTTAAAACTGTGGTACCCAAAACTGATCACAGTGTTCTAGAAGTAGCCTAACCATTTGAAGCAGTTATGGGATGCAATGTATAGACCACTGAAGTTTGACTGAAGTCAAAAAGCCTTGAGTTCAAATCTATCTGCAGACATAGCTATATGGCCCCAGGCATGTCACTTAATCTTTTCTCACCACAAAACAGGGATAATTATAATAGAGCCTACCTCCCAGGGTTATTGTGAATAATAATGTTTGCTTAATAAATGTTTGCTCTCTCCTCCTCTCCAATCGTATTTTAGACCCATTCCACCTTGTTTCTATATTTTCAAAACTATGGTACCCAGAATTGAACATAGTACTCTAGAAGATGCCTAATTAAAAAAGAGTGCAGTGAGATTATAATCTCCTTCAACCTTGATAATATACCTTCTTCCTTGCAGCCAAGATTATCATTAGCTATTTTGACTGCCCGGTCACAGTGTTAGAAAATGAAAAAACCTGTCAGGATTTCTATAACAAATATTCATTGTCATCAAGAAACAATAGAACCAGCAAATGCGTATTCTGACATCATAATCCCAACTGTGATGTGAAGTAGAAGCTGCCCTAAAGAAAACAAAGATGGGAAAAGAAGCTATATTAAGCCAGGGGCACACAGAACAAGTCAATGAAAAGTGAAACAATTTAGAGACTGCTGAGGGAATGATTCACAAGTTAGTGAAAGGAGGGAAGAAGTCCATTTAGAAAAAATCATGACCCTTAATTACACTAAAAAAAAACCTAGAAAATATCGATAACTGCTTACCCAACTAGCTTCTTTTCCATGTCCACAAAAGCTATGTAAGAATAATTTCCATGTATCAGGGACATCCCTTTTAAAAGTGTGAAAAGGTAACAGGAGAGCTTTTGCCAATGATATTTTATTAGTGACCACTAATTTATAGTCACACAAGTGTCTGAAAAGGGATAAGAATACAAAGTACCAGTCTGGTTATCCTTTGTAGACCCTAAAGAAACTTCTGATCTAGTAGAGCAAAGATGCAAAGTAGTCCATTGATACATATAATACACTTTGGGAAAATGATTAGTTCACTTTCAGATATGTGGAATTTGAGATGCTTGCAGGCTATCAAGTTTCAGATGTCTAAAAGGCTTAATTAATGATTCAAAACTGGAACTAAGGAGATAGAGTATGACTGGATACAGAGATCTGAAATCATCTACATATGATAACATGGAAACTAATGAGATCATTAAGGGAGATAATATGGAAGGAAGAGAAGAGACCCTTTTGGCAGAGCTTTGGGGGGAAAGCCATGTATAGTATATCCAATAATATAAAAGAAACATTAAATTAGAATGAAAATAAGTCAAAAAGGCAGGAGAACTAGGAAGAAGCAATTTCATGAAAACCTAGAGAGGGGAGGAGGAAAGAAAATGTCTGGGGTGGGGTGCAAAACAAAACAATTATCAGGATCCAGACTCATTGACAAATGTAACAAACTTCCAAAGAGAAGGATTGCTGGATAATGCTGAAAGAGAGAAAGAGAGAGAGAGAGAGAGAGAGAGAGAGAGAGAGAGAGAGAGAGAGAGAGAGAGAGAGAGAGAGAGAGAGAGAATGTGAATGTGAGTGTGTGTGTGTGTGTGTGTGTGTGTGTGTGTGTGTGTGTGTGTGTGTGTGTGTCAGTCTGGAACTTACAGTGTGGAGCAAATCTTCACATTGACCACTGAAGTTGGGGGGTAGAGATATGATAATATGTATAGCCAGTACTAGAAAGGGAAATGATCTCATCAGGAAGAAGCCAGATTTCAATGACTGCCAAGAGATGGAAGGAAGAAAAAAGGAAGAAATTTCAAATAAAAAAAAAGTTTGTTAATTATATGGCGGATATTCCAGAGAACACAAGAAAAGAAGTAGGCAAATCTGGAGTGGGAAATTGGAGAAATATGATTGAGGGGAATGTGAATAAAGAAATAACTTGGGGATGCTGAATAGTGTTTATATATTAACAGCTAAAAATTCAGTCTCATGGAATGGGGAGAGAATAGAATGGGAGGGGTTAGATTTTGCTAACCATTGAGCAATAAGTACAGGTACAATGATTGGAGGTTCATTGAGAAAGATTTGCAATTAAATTATTAAATTCCCAACAAAGAATCATTCATGGGAAGTGATGTAAAGGGTATTATCAGAAGAATATATGATTAGTAAAGGCAATAGGATGATTAGGTCACAAGACTTGGGAGATAACTTTTGGACATCTCTTGTGCCCCATTAGCATCTACTCTGTGTGGAGAAATCTACATGACCATCCTGGAACATTAAGTGGAATTCTTCTTCTCCCACCTCCCACATACTCATGGGTGATTTATGGGAGAAATTGAACATGAGTTATACAGCTCACACTTTTAGCACAATTTTTTAAAAGTAAGAGTCATAGTCCAATATAAATTTAATGTTAAGTTTCCTTTCTTACTCTGAGGGAAAAACTCAGCTGTGAATAACTAAAGTGGCTTTGGCCACTCAGTGATGAGTGAGTCTATCACTTCACACAACTTGTGAACTGCAAATACATTTTCACTAGAGAGTTGTCGTCAAGGCAGAACTCTTCACTTAAACAAACAGATCATTAGCTTTGGGAATGGAAATATAAACAGAAACATGATGTATCTACTAATTTTTCTTTCCTTTTGGAGACCATTAACTGTAGGTTTTAAGTTGCAATATGTCTGCCCCCTTTCCTCCCATTGGGAGAAAGCAGGAGTGTTGGAATCAGGCAAAATCAGGGCTCTGATCAGAAAGAGCAAATGGAGAGATTCTGACAACCTAAGAGAATGGCAGGACTGAAATAAACCAAGCAGTGGATGCACTACAGATGTTTGTCAGAGACACAAGCAATATCCAGACAGCTGCTGGGATGCCATTTATGCTGTTCTCTCAGGAAATATTTTCTTATGTGACACTAATAATACAGCTGCTAAAATAGACTTTTTCCTCCTGAATTTGTGGTCAAAATAAGGTCAGCTGACAGCCTAGTGTTCATTAGGTGTATAAGAACCATGCATTACTCACCCAATCAATCCCAGGGGTTCCTCCATTGAGTGCCAAGCCATTTTTCCTCAGCAACAACTCAGAGACTCATATGATCATAACATCCAAGAGCTAGCAGGTTCCTTAGATAATGTAGTCCAGATCATGTAATCCAGCTTTCTACTCAGTGCACATAGAAGGGAATCCCCCGTGTAAAATCTATGACAGATGACCATCCACCTGTTGTGTTAATATCTCTAGTGACAGGGAAACCCCTACCTACCAAAGCAGTGTGTTCTCCTGTTGGATAGCTATGACTATTATAAGGCACTACAATCTGACTCCCCATAAATCCCATTCCCTGAGCTGCTGTTATGCTTCTGGCTCTTCCTTCTGGAGCCAAACAGAGACCAACTAACCTTCCATATGGCAATCTTTCAAATAATTGAAGACCCTTATTATGCCTTCTCTTCTCTAGGTTAAACCTCCCCTTAGTTCTTCTAACCAATGTTTATTTGATGTATTTTGCAAATCTTTTCCCATCCTAGCTGTCTTCATCTAGCTGCACTTTAATTTACCTCTGTCTTATTATAATTTGGTATCATGTATAGTATACCATGTATAGTAAAAAGAGTCCTGGAATCTAGAGATCTTAGTTGGAAGATGTTCTCTTCCACAAATGCACTATGTAATCTTAGTTGTCAATTCTTTTTGTGTCTATTTCTTCCTCTTTAAATGAGAATTGGATCATCTGGTCTCCTACTAGAAGTGTGCTTTAACCAGTTAACTGGCTTGCCAGAGCTAATTGTTAAATATTATACAAGCATTTACATCTTAGAAATTGGCAAATACTACAGATTAGTCCTGGATTTAATTGTTGATTATTTAGACTTAGAAAGTAATAGTGAAAATGTTAATAATGCAGATTAAACTTAAAAGTATAGTATACATAATTTTTTTTCAAAGAGCCAGTTGTTAAACATTTACCATCATAGCATTGCTTAAAACCCTTCTGTTTTTGAAACTCTGTTATTTCATTAAGTCTAAGGAGGGAATGAAAGTAGATGGAAGGGAAGAATACTTTAATAGACTTTTTTAATAGCAAAGTAATTACTTGGAACACAATTACAAAATAAATCCATGATGCGAAACTCAGAAATAGCAATGAATCCCTGTGGGCCACATGTTAACTTAGAAAATCATAAATTGATATTATCTATACCATTATTAGATTTTTATTTATTGCTAATTATTTCCCAGTTACATTTTTTTTTCTGAGTCAGTTGGGGTTAACTGAGTTGCCTGGGGTCATCCAGCTAGGAAGTGTTAAGTATCTGAGGCTACTTTTGAACTCAAGTTCTCCTGACTTCAGGGCTGGTGCTCTATCCACTGAGCCACCTAGCTACATCCCCAGTTACATTTTAATAAGGTTTTTCTCACTCAGTTGTGATGGCCCTCTCCTAATTCTCTGCTGTAAATGATAGGAAGAATAAAACAATTGAAACATTTTCAATTTTAATTCTCGGCACAAGTTAAGTCTCTGATAGACACCCAAGAGATTATGATATAATCATACATTAATCTTCTGTAATCCTTCAAATTTTAAAGAGAGGCAAACAGTCTCCTCCTAGATTTAATCACTCAGTGGGAAAACCCTGGAGTTTTAATGCCTTGCATGATGGCTGCTTCTCCAAATTTGGTCTTAGCAGTTGTTCAGCAAGTCTGCCACAGCCTCCTATATACAAACATTTTTTTCTGACTGACTCTGGAATCATCAGAATTCCACCAGAACTCTGAGTTCAGGGATGTCACACCAGATTTGTTCCATTTAGCCTATCTTTTTTCCTCTCTAGTCTCCTTCCCTCAGTTGCTGCCATTTTCCTTTTCCCAAAATTTAAACATTTTTATTTATGTTTTTAACTGATATCTTTATTTAAAGTAATAATTTCACTCGTCTCCACAAATGATATGACCTAATAGCAATGACTTCTATTTGTCACATAAAATCCTCTATCTTTCAAATTATTTTCACTGGCTATCTATGTAGTTCTAGAAATATCTCATATTAATGACAAGAAAAGGCAATTGAGAGTAGAAAAATGAAAGAAAAGAATGTTTTTTGCAATTGATGTGGTTTTTTTTCAGGGAACCTTAGATTCACCTAAAAGGGCATTGAAAAATTAATAACTTTATTAAAATAGCAAAGTATAACTACTAGTCTCTTCCTATATTGCCAAAAAATAGCAAAAAGAGACAGAAAGAGAAATTCCATGCTATATGTATAAAACATTTGGGAATCTACCTAATAAGATAAATGTGTTCAAGTAATTATATGAATAGAACTAAAAATATCCTGTACAGAAATAAAGTCAAACATAAATAATTGGAGAAATGATAATTGCTTATGATAATTGCTTATGGTTGGGTGGTGCCAGCATAATAAATAAGACAATATTCCCTGCTTTACTTATTAGGTGCCATACCAGTTAAACTGCCAAAGGGTTGTTTTTACAACTGGAAAAAAATGAAACAATTCATCTTGGAGGAAAAAAGATGAAGAATCTCAAAGGCAATAGTGAGGGAAAATGAAAAGGGGGGGGTAAGGTGAGGAACTACCAGTATCATATATAAAACTATATTACAAAGTAGTAATTTTAAAACTATTTTGGTATTGGTTTAAAAATAGGAAAGAGAATCAAGAGGACATATTGGGAACATGCACAATGGCACAGTGTTATTAAAAAAAACAGTGATCACAACTCTTGGAATAAGGGCTTACTATCTGACAAAACTTTCTGTAATAAACTGAAAAATAGTCCATAGGAAATTAGGTTTATAGCAACATTTTCTACCCTATGCCAAAATAAGCTCCAAATGGATACATGTATTAGATTTTTTGAGAGTTACATCATAAAGAAATAGATAAACATAGGAGGAGGCACCTTTCATAACCATGACTAGGGGGTGAGTTCATAAATTAAATAATGGATAGAAAAAATGACAAAAGATAAAATGGGCAGAGTCAAACAGTACTGTCTCAGAGTTCTAGGAGTAATCCTGAAGAGCTGTGCTTTTTTTCCTCCTAGGGAACAATTTATTTCCTTACCTGTGCCTTTCTTGGTTTCTATATTTGTCTTTATTGTGTTTGTATTGTTTGGTGAATTTGCAAATGATGATAATCATCTGCTCACTCAATGGTTTTCTTTGTACCAGTACTCTTAATGCCTTTTTTTTTAAATTGAATGTCCATCATTTATTATTGATGATTAACAATGATGATTAAGCTTAGGTTTGTAGGATATGTCACCGCATCTTCACTGTCACTGATGCTGTATCTTCATCTTTTTTACTTTTTAAGACATACTATCCCATGCTCTCCTTCAGTTTTATGGTGTTTTCAAATTTCTTTTCCTTTATATTTTAAGGTCTTTCTCCTGGTTCACTTGCAAAATTTGTTAATTGTAATTATTTTTTTTATTTTTAAATTTAACCACTATGATTCTTGGTATAGAATTTTTTAAACTGGAAGCAATCCACATTCTTTCAATTGTCACTTTGTTTTTTGTGTTCAGAAGTTCTGGGATATTTTCTTTTCTATTTTTTAATAGTTTTTATTTGCCAGATATTTGCATGGGGGAATTTTACAGCGTTGACAATTGCCAAACCTTTTGTTCCAATTTTTCCCCTCCTCCCCCCCCCAGATGACAGATCAACCAATAAATGTTAAATATGCTAGAGTATAAATTAAATACAATATATGTATACATGACCAAACAGTTGTTTTGCTGAACAAAAAGAATTGGACTTTGAAATAGTGTACATTTAGCCTTTGAAGGAAATCCAAAATACAGGTGGACAAAATTAGAGGGATTAGGAATTCTATGTAGTGATTCATAGTGATCTCCCAGAGTACTTTCACTGGGTGTAACTGGTTCAGTTCATTACTGCTCTATTGGAACTGATTGGGTTCATCTCATTGTTGGAGAAGGCCACATCCATCAGAATTGATCATCATATAGTATTGTTGTTGAAGTGTATAATGATCTCCTGTCCTGCTCATTTCACTCAGCATCAGTTCATGTAAGTCTCTCCAGGCCTTTCTGAAATCATCCTGCTGGTCATTTCTTACAGAACAATAATATTCCATAATATTCATATACCATAATTTATTCAGCCAATCTCCAATTGATGGGCATCTCAGATATTTTTTTTGTATCATTTCCTACATTGTGGTGTTTAGGTTTTTTGATCCATTATGTTTTTCTGGGAAACCTATAATATTTAAATTCTCTCTATGTATCCTGTCTTCAAGATCAAAATGTTTTGCCTGATATACACACATATATACACATGTACATATGTTTTTTCTTCCAATGTTATTATTTCTTGCTTCTCTTTTACAGAGTGTCCTACCCCATCTAAGCATCATATTTACAATTTGTTGTTCTTTCCATTGTTTCTTTGATTTCTTTCTTTCTTTGTCACCATGAATTTAAGTTTTTCTATTCTACTAGTTATTTCTGCTCTGCACAATTTCTTCTAGTTATTTCTGCTTTCACAATTTTTAGTCTTCTTTCAAATTACTCAGGTATGTCTTGCTGTGATTTTCATTCTTTCTTGAGAATCCATAAAATCTTCTACCTTATGAGATATATATTCATTTTCCTTTGTCATGCACTATTTCTTCAGAGGAATGTGGACTAATTTAAGAGATCTGGAAAAATTATTTCCTTCTGTTACTTTTATCATCCCTGTTAATTTATCTTCTTTTGCCCAAATACTTTAACTGAGTTTTCTTCCACCTGAAATGCTAATTAATTTCAGTCTTTCCCCTCTTTATTCCTTGCTTACTTTCTGAGTCTTTTTCCTTTGATGGCAATTTCCAGAGGTATTATACCTGTCATTTTATCCTCCTTCCTTGGTTGAAAATTAACTTTTTTTACTGCCTCAGTGTCTGCTCCAATTGACTTATGGGGGGGGGGGGGAACAGAACTAGACTCAAGTGGATTCCAGTTCCTTTTCTTGAGTCATATATATCCTAGCATCATGCTGCTGTTCCTTGTGTTCCTCATTCTCTGGCTGAGCACTGTTAGAACAACATGTTGCCATATCCTCTTAGACAGAACGTGATTTCCACTTTCCATATTGAAAGATGGATATGGAGGCAAACCTGAGCTCTGTTTCAGACCAGTGGGTCAGGTTGTAACATCCTGTCAGAGCTTGGGAGCTTATGAAGGAGGAGGGTATTGAAAGAGTCCATTAGAGATTCGGTATTAGCCTTCTCTGCTCTTAGTTAATCAGATTGTTATGTCATTAAAATCCTTGGAGTCTTAGACCATGGAGATATGTGTGTGTGTGTGTGTGTGTGTGTGTGTGTGTGTGTGTGTGTATAAAATATTCCTTCATCTCTTATTCGTAATTCTTATTTTGGAGAAGCCCAAAGATTTAGAAGATAAGATAAAATAAAATGTTTAGTTGTCCATCTTATTGATCTTATGCTGTGGAGTTATACTTTTAGGACTATTACTCCTGATCCACACTGGTATGTTCTCTATCAACAATCAGCCAGAAGCCTCAATTAACTCTTAGAAAAGGCATTTATTTACTCCTATTGTATGGAAAGAATAATTGGTACAAAACATTTCACCCTAGACTTGAGAGGTACACTCTCTTACAAATATACAGTCTTTATGGGAAGAATAGACTCATGCTTGGATTATAATTATAATAAAACTCACATGTAGAATTACTATAATGGAAATCCTTTTCTCATGAAGTTTCCCTTAGCTCTACTATCAAAGGGTAGAGTCTATGGAGGGCACTTTTCTCTGCCACAAAAGGGCAGGAAGTTCACCCAGGTGACTGTGGACCTACCTCTATTTGTTCTTAGTGGCTTTCTCCATCCCCTTTGCAGATTTATGTCCTGTCACCAGCCATTGCCACTCTAGGGAATGCCAAAAACATTTGCCATTATTCATCCCTAACCACCAAGAGACCCTTTAAATGAAACCTCTAGATCATCCAAACTTATCAGGATGTTAAATGTCTCCTGAGCATTTTTGTCTTGTAATATTCATTCACCTAAGATTAGGAAAGTATAAACATAAAGCGACAAGGATGATGATGTGTTCACAGCCCCAGTTGAAAGACTTACCTTTTCACCCATCAGACATAACTTCTAGGTTATTTGATTTTGCTTAATTGTTTTTGTGTTGGGTATTGGAAAAATCACTTGAGGCTTTGTGGGAAATATATATCCAGAAATAATAGCAAGGTAAAAACAAAATAAAAAAAATCACAAAAGAAAGGAAAATTGAGGCATGTAGTCATTTAAGTGATTTACTTAATGTCTCATAATAAGGGTAATATCAATATATCAATTCAATTTAACAAGGACAGTTTGATTTTTGTCTATGTCCCCAGTCCTTATCAAAATGAATGTTGGTCTAGTACTGCTATGTACAAGACTTTTCCCCCCAATAGTGAGAGTATACCTCACAAATTAGGGTTCTTGAAGAGTTTAGTCTTCTAGAGTAGGGTGACATACACCCAAAATGATTGTGAAGAAAGAATGTAGCATAACTGGAGACTCATCTCCAGTTAGGGAGATGCCAGCAAAGAAGAGTCCAATTTAATCAAGATGTAGAGTCCTTAAATAATAGCAGTGTGAGATAAAGTTGAGAAGGTGACTTAGAGAGAGCTTTTATAGGACCTTGAATGACAGGGTCAATAATTCATTGGGAAGAAAATAAAGAGGCCTTGGAAGTTTTCAGCTTGAGGAGCTGCTACTGGATCTTAAAAGCTTCCTGACTTCTATTCTAGTCTCAATCTCCCTTCCCCGTCACTAAGCCACTTTTCCCTGCTTCTGTTTTGCAGAGTCGTCCAGAAGGAATATGCCCCTTCCTCCATCGAGTGTGCTGTGTAGCCCTACCCCTTCAGTTCTTGCTGCTGTCCCTGCTTTTGTTTCTGTTGCTGCTGCCCCTAGGACAAGAGAAATGGAGCTGCGCCTTTTCCAACAACTTCGCCCGTTCCTTCAAGCTGATGCTCCGCCATGAGGGCCCCCCACCAACTTAGCGAGCACCAAAAACCAAGAGACATCAGGCTTGTGGGTCCAGCTCCAGGCTTTTTCTCAAGAACATGGCACTAACTGGAATTGTGGTCAGAATCCATCAGCAAAATCTTAATCTGTATTAGCCTAGCATCAGTGTAACTAGAGTTAAGTTAATTTTTTATGCAATATTATATGACTATATTTATAACATATATGTTTGTATGTGTTGATAGTGAACAAGGTATAGGCTATATACATGTGATAGATACTCTACATGTATATTTAAAAATATAATTGCTGTATGTTAATGGAAAAAAATTTTAACCAGCTTCTCAGATACCATTCTACAGTGTTGTTGTTTTGTTTTGTTTTTTGGTAGCCATGAAGAACAAATAGAGTAACATCTCATTTATCTGGAAATCAGTTCTTTACTATCTGAACTCAGAAGTCGGAAGGAAACTAAAAAGAAAAGTTTCCGAACAGCTTAAATAGATATGTGCACTAAAGTTCATACATTTTATTTATTAGCTCCTCTAGCCCTCATTCGGAGGTTACTTATTCTTACTTTTTCTAAAATTCTAACTAGTCATTAAAACACTCTAAAATGTGGATTAGAATTTCTGTTAACATGTTTATTATCTGGTTTCTCAGACCATGCCAGATTAGAAGCAGAAAGTTACTCTCATCCTCTTAAGTGGTATTTTATGTTTTACAAAGTGCTTTCTTTCCTATAGTCCTCTGATGCAGGTAGTTCAAATATTATAGGATTGTGCTCTAGAGCTAGAAGGGACCATAAAGGTAATCTCTTCCAGCCCTTTCATTTTTACTAATGTAGAAACTGGGACATAGAAATTGAGTGTTTTTTCCAAAGTGAAACAGGTTACAAGTCTGGGCTTAAACTCAGGTATTTGGGCACTAAGTCCATTGCTCTTTTCAAGGGAGAGGCTTAAATATTTTAGAAATATTTTAGAAAGCTCAGATCCTGTGACTATTTCAGGTAAGCACTAAGATTCCTGAGTATTTCCAGAACCCTTGAAATTTTCTTAGAAAGCCCAGGCTATTTTTTTTTTCAAACAATTTATGTTAATTCTCTGGTGCCTGAGCCTAAGAGGCAGGTTGGAGGAAAGCTGAACAAGTTGGGAAGACTTGAATTCAGATCCTGCCTCTTCATAATCCTGAGAAAATTACTTAACTTTTTAGTATCCCAGGCAGCTTTTGATGACACTAAATTGCAAAGCTGGTGTAATTCTTCATTGGAAAGAAATTTTCTATCAGGGAATCAAAGTTCTAATTTTTTTAAATCTCTATTGATGGTGTCAGGGAGGTACAATGCATTTTAAGGATGTGAGTTTTCAACTAAAAATGGTTAAGGTAATTATAGTTAGGATACTTAAAAGAAGAAATCAGTTATCCAGAAAATTCACTTAAGTAGGATTGCTCCTTTCCCAGTTACTGTAAGGCATAACCCATAAAAGTAAGTGCTGAAAGGAACCAGATAAATAAGATATTACTATATTTACCTAATGGCCAATTTTGTATTGTACCAGATAAATAAGGCATTATTGTATTTACCTTGTAGCTAATTTTATATTGTTTACAAAGTCAAGTGAAAGGAATGAGTAAGAGCACTTTGGAACCTGTGTCAAAAGTGCAGTATAAAAATAAGGCAATAATACCCCCAAAATGGAGTGACCCTACTGTGGAGCTTCCATTGCTCTTCATGTCTGTTTTCCTAGTTTGGCACACCCAACAAAAAGAAAAAAAAAGAAAATGTACAGATGTTGACCTGATTTTCTGCATCTTACAGATAAGGTACCATTTTAGAGGAAGTGCTGTCTTATTATCCTTGATCAACAAAATGATATTTTCCCTCCCCACATCTTATCCTTCTTAGAAGTTTATGCTTTAAATCTGGGTTAGTATTTGACCTTAGTAGGAAATTTCTCTTTAAAAGAAAAGTCACCTCCAAAGTGTACTAAGTGCCTACTCTTTTTTAAAAAGCTTTATCAGTCTTTGCAATCATGCACTATTAGTAGTATATTGCAATAGTAAAAAATTGATAGATCATTTTGAATATCCTCTTCATCTTTGAAATCATGATCCTTTGATATAGCACAAAAATAAGTACTCCTGACCTAAATTTTTTTATTAAGTTTGGCATCAGAATAATACTGAAAGGTACCTTTGAATCATAAAATGTTTGATTTGGACAGTGTCCAAGAGGAAATTTTGTCTAGTTTCAACATAAGATAAAGACACTGAAAATTAGAGAGACAGAGAGAAAGTGATGTGCCCAAGGCCCAAATCTATTGATTCTTTGTTGAGTAACTCTCCTGGGACATAGAACTGCTTGTTAGACTTAGAGTTCATTTTTTACCCTACTATAAGAATAGCCCACAAGAGTCAGGCTTATGTACTACCCTTAGTGGTCCATTGCCATAATAGTCTCTCAGCTCTGACCCAATGATAGGAGGTTCTGTGAGTAATTGCAAACAATCTTCTTATAGATAATGGGAAAGTTTCTGTATCACAAAACAAGAAAATTATGTGTCTGATGAAAAGAACTATAGTTTCTTTGGAAAACAAAAGAGCTTTCTTGTTAAAATCTGGAAATAGATTTTGTCCTAAGTCACATAGGTTTTTTAAATTGGGGTTCATCACCTGGGTAAAACGACTTCTGCACAGATGAGACAAAATGGATAAGGTCCCTGATGAAGTCTATCCTAGGTCTTATTCCTATATTGGTTCCCTTTTTTAAGTAAGTGTCCTTGGAACACCACAGTACAAACACTGTCCAAATTTCAAGTCACCTAAAGGGCAAAAAAGCATGCTGTGACTGCAAGTAAGCAGGAGGCAGCATTTTCTCATCCATGATCCATGTGGAAAATCAGCCTCAAGGAAATGGATGGTCAGAAAAAGAGGTGGGTCAGTCATGTAGTGAGAGTAAGTGATGGACAGCATGAGAACTACTCTGGTCCCCACAAAAAGTTAAAAAGATCTAGAAGAACATCTCTAGCCTATGGAGGATATAAGAAAGAACATGAGCAAACACGCTACACAGGAAGAGAAAAAATACTCTTGTCTGTGTCCTCTCTCTGAGCCTCCATAGAGGCTTGCTAGTCTTTCAAGTATATTCTGGTCTGCCCTAGTAAAGCACAGATCCATTCATTTATTGCAATATTATTTTCCACATAAGTAATTTTTGACGCCTGAATTCCCTCCCTCATCTCTGCTTCCTGCCTTCCTTCAAGAATTAGTTTAAATCCTACCTTTCATACTATTCCCTTTCTCCAATATACCCTGTCTATATCTTGTTTGTATGTTGTTATTTTCATGTTGTTTCTCCCATTAGACTGTGAGCTTCTCAAATGCAGGTATTTTTGTTGTTTTGTTGTCTTAGCATAGTGCCTTAGGTATAGTAAATGCTTAATAAAATACTTATTGACTGACTCATACAAAGGACTAGGAATAAGTAAGCAAGATTATGAGTGTGTTTGTAAACCTAGGCTCCTAAACCAATGGCATATGATGTTCACTAATTAGATTCAACAAGTATCTACTGTTTAAGTCATTGTGCTAAGTATGGAATAATTTATGTAGTTTTGAGTCAGTGAAGAAGGTGAAAGGTTAGCAGTTAGAAGAAAGAGAAATAAAAGAATTATTAAGTTATTTGCCTCTGGTATTTGAAAGGTGACTAGAAAAGATCCTCTAATTTCAAGTATCTCAACTGACTAGAGAGGATGGATCTCTCCTCACTGTAGAGAGGAGCAAGAATCATGAAAAGGGAGTGAAAAGGACCAGAAAATGATAACTAATTAGACAGAAGAGATAGTAAGCAGAAAAGTAGAACAAAGGAATAGAGAAGGGAAAGAATGGAAGGAAGCATTTGTCTCCATTAGTGAGAAGTTCTCTAGGATAGAAGAGGGAAGAAGAGAAACAAATACTAAGGCATATTGGGCAAAGGAATGGACAACAGAATGTTATGAAATTATAGCAAATGAAAATAAAATCTAATCCAGTTATAGGAAGGGAAAGGAGGAAACATTAAAATCTTTTTCCTTTAGAAAAACGTAGCAAAGCCTTGGCATACTGAATGTAGAGTTGGAGGAGATCTGAGACACCATTGAATTAAACCTGCTCCTTTTAAAGATGAGAAAACTGAAACTCATGGAGTAGAAACTAACTTAAGGTTACCCAACTTGAGATCTCAATCAAATGCCTTTACTATTCCACCAAAACATCTAGAAAAATGGTGGTGGGAGGAGGAGGTAGAGGGAGAAGGGAAGAAGAAGGAAAGACATGTTGGCAAACCACTCCATCTTTGCCCCAAAACCCCAGTGGGATCACAAATAGTTGGACATAATTGAAATAACTGAACACAAAAAACATAGTTAAGGAGAGCTTTTTTCCCTTACATGAAATCCAAATCTTCAGATTCCACAAGCAGAAAAATCTATTCCTTCTTTTATGTCACAGCCTTTCAGATACTTGAAGATACAAAGGAGGAGATGGAGGCTTAGAGAGTTAAATCAGTTGTCCAGCTAACAGTTAAAAAAATAAAAAGATCACGAGCCCAATTCGTAAATGTAGTTTGACTATTCCAATATGTATCCATTTACTTATGAGGCTCGTATTTTTCTAGTATTATTAGTACTATTGATTTCCAATCATTAAGTTGTGGGTAAAACCAGAGAAAAATAATTAATATAATCTTAATTCTTCTAATCAACTCCTCCCTAGCAACAATCGTTGTTCTTCTGCGTCTTATTTGCCTTTGACCAAAAAAATGCTTCAAATTTTTTCTCTAAATATTCAGTGGTCTTCACTTGGCTGGTAAAAAGTACTTAAAGATACTTAAACATTTTAGAAAGATTATATCCATACTATATGGGCTCTCAGTAGATAACAAATGTACCAGCTGCCTGTCATTTTTTTTCTTTCTTTTCCTGCATTGTTTGGAGTGTTCAATCTCATTCTGAACTTATATACTAGTAACATTTAGTTTCTTGATTCAGAGCAGCTTTTGCATTATGCCGGTGCATAAGTATTATTGTGTTCATTGACTCTAGCTAAAGTTTTTTCTCTTGGTTTCATTTTACAAGTTAAATACTTGTTCAAGCTTCCCATTTTACAGACCAAAAACCTAGCCCAAAGAGGCTGAAGGATTTATACCAGGTCCTTCATGGAGTGAGTGGCAGACTCCAAATCCATCATTTCTTCCCTTGGCAACAAATTAATACCCTATGGCAAAAGACCTTTTTTTTTTTTTTTTTTTTTTTTTAAATTCTGGACTAGGAATCAGAACTCTTGGTGGTCAGTCCTAGCACTGTCTCTTAACTCATTGTGTGCCTTTGGCCAACTTATTTAACCACTTTAAGGATCATTCCCCTTAAGTAAAGGAGTTGAAGGAAACCTCTAAGGTCCTGGACATTTGTGTTATTCTGTAGCCTATATTCTAACATTTCTTTGTAGGGCACTTCCAGATATATAATTCTATAGTCTTAGAAGTCTCATAGATAAGAAGCTGTCCAAGTTCCCAGAAGAGTAAGTCTTGGTTAACTGTTAGTTCACTATACAGTCTGCCCTAAGCTTTCCAGAAAGACTGTATCCATACTACATGGCTCGCAGTTGCCTGTTATTTTTTTCCTTTTCCTGAATTGCTTGGAGGATTCAATCTCATTTTTGAACTTATATACCAGTCATATTTAATTTCTTGATTCAGAGCAGCTTTTGAATTATCCCAGTGCATGAGTTATTGTGCTCATTGAATCCAGCTAAAGTTTTCTTTCTCGGTTTCACTTTACAAGTTAAATACTCCCTATTCACCCCCTTTTCAGAATGTCAAGGTATAAACTCCTATAAGGAAGAAACAAAGTTCACTTAAAAAAAAAAACTTCCACTCAGAGAAAATTCTTTACAGCAGAACAATCAAAACCTTTAAAAGTCAAGACTAGAAATATTGAAACTACCTTAGCTTCAAACACCCAAACGGCACCAATATAATTACACTGCTCTTCACAAGCTATAGCTGTGGTTAGCTGTTCTACCTGCCAAGTCTGATCATATGATCAGAGCTGCTCTCTCAGGGATAAGGTCTTCTTAAAAAGAACACTCAGAAACACATCTGGGAAATATAGAAAATGGATGAACCTCACAGGAATGCTATTCCCTAGCCTTGAACTGTCAAAATTTTTACAATCTCTTCCCCTCACTTAGGATTTAGAATTAGAAAAGATCTCAGCAATTATCTAGTGTAACTAAGGAGTTGTCTAAAGAGACTGATATGGATGCACAAGGATTGCATTGACTAGCTTAAGTTAAAAAAAAAAAAAACAACAAAAACTAGTTATTTCTTTTGTCTCTGATACATATAAATTAACCCTAGTGCCTAAGTAGTATGGTATGCGCAGCCCATTTTCCATAGCTTATAGATTATACTGAGGCATTAGTCACTGGGAACCCCTACACAAAAGCCTAATTTATTTAGTGTGTGTTTTCAATCTTTTCTTCTGCTATAATAATACATACAGTATAATGGCCTGTGTTTATTAGGCAAATACTGTTATCCTCACTGTACTAGAATTAGGGTTTGAAGAAAAAAATGGCACATTCCTTGTCTCCTCAGTTGTCTTTGTCCTTTTACAAGCCTTTGCCATGCACTAAGACAAACTGAAATCAAAGATAAATCCATGTACAAGCAGAAAGCAGAAAGAAAGTCTTATTAAACCCATCCAACCATCTTTTTCCTTTCCACTGTCTCCTAGATATTACCCTGTACTTCCCCCTTCTTAGTACTTATCCCTAACTTATGACATATTTGCTAGTGGACTTTTTAGTCATTTTTAGCATCTCCAGAGAGTAAAATGTTCCATAAATTCCCAAAATTTTGTTGTCTAAGCATTTTACTTAAAACTACCTCTTTCAACCTCTCAGGGGAGGGAGGCAACCCCTTCTCTGGGAATTACTGTAAAGTACAAATGTAAATCTCTTTCTCTTCATGTTTTCTGTCTATATCCTTTGCAATTTTAGCAAATTAATTTAGTTTTACCAAAGTCTTGTTTTTGCTTTTCAGGCAGTAACACGGAAATGTAGGGAATTAGGAAGCTAGGGTGGCCAACCTACTTTTCTAGGGAAAAAACAGCATTTAATGGCTTCTCACTTTGAAAGTTGAGTTATACCTATTTTCTACCTGAAATTTAAGGCCAGAATCCCAACATGTGATATATTCAAGGTATAACCTTGGTTTGGGGGATGGGGTGAGAAGTATAGAGGGAAGGGAGAGGAAGAGGGAGTTTTGTTTGCTTTAAGAAGCTTTAAGAAAATAGACCTTTCTTTGGGTGCAGTCCATATACTTATTCTGGCTTTTCCTAGTGGAAGACCATGGAGCACTGGTCCTTAGACTTATTAAATCGGAATCAAAAGAGTAAATTTTCTCTGCAGAGTAGAACCATTTTGTTTCCTCTATTTTTTATTTTTATAGAGGAAATGAAAAAGGATGCAGTGTACTTACCTTATCCAAAAGTTCTCATCTTCTTCCTCCTGTCTTCTCTTTCCTCTCCTTCTTGTCCTGCTTTATCTCCTTTTTTTAATTTCCCTTTTTTCTTCCTGCTTCCCAATTGTATCTTTGAGAGGTCCCTTATTTAATGTGTTGATGCTTTCTCTCTAGATGGAGAAGAGATCACAACCCCTCTGTGTACCTCTCAGTAGATAATTGAAATGATTTATTTGATTTTCCCTGCATTTACCCCTTGCTGTTTGTGCATATGTGTATTCACATACATAGAATGCTTTGTCTCATTAACATTTTTATATCCCATATAAGTACAAGATGAAATCTTAAGAAATTAGTCAGTTCCATGGTCCATTATCCCTTTTCTATACTTTGGGGACCCCTATGTTTTTGGAAATATCCCATTATAAAATGGGACCTATTTCAAGTGATCTAGTAAGTTAGGTGCCCTTAAAAATACTTATAGGTGCTAAATGGAGAGAGCTTTTCATAAAGGGAACATTTTGGCCATCTTCAATTATACTTCAACATTCCCTGCCCTTCTAAGCCCCAAACCTTTCTTACCTTTTAGCCACCTTTAGGTTATTATTATAAAAGTTATTTAGGAACTAAACAACTTTCTCAATGTAGTGCATATTAGAATATGACACTTGAATGGAATTTGATCTTCCACCACTACAAATCATAATCCATCTGTGTTCCATCTTGGACAATTGTTTGTTTCCCTATGAATGCTCTATAAAGGATGTACTCTTGAACAATTTCTCTGAACCTTTTAATGTTTTCTGAGTATTCATCTATTGCACTTGAACTGTCCATTCATAATCTGTCCTCTGGTTATAAAGTCAGCCTACCTCCTTTTTTTGTGTTCATACATGCCCTCAGTGATGGATGGCTTTTATGTCATGTTTAAGACATAAGTCATCATTAGTAACATATTATAGCTTGCTTATAAGATTATTTGAGAATTAGAATTTGAAAGTGACCCTAGAAATTAAGTAGTCCAATCCTAAGATTTACAGATTTAATTGAGGGCCAAAGAAGAAAATTAACTTGTGCTTATTATTAACTCATACTTCATAAGAGACAGAGCCAAGAGCCATTAAACCCACACCTCCAACTTCATGTTTTCCATGTGTATTACCATGATTTATTTAAAATTACAATACTGACTTGGCTAAAGACCATCTACTCAACACAGGGTAACACGGACCACTATATTTTCCTATCTAAACTGTAAATTATATTTTTAAAAGTTATATTACATTTTAAGGTTTTCCTTTTTCTCATTTTTCTTCATGCTATATCATTAAGGGCTTGGGGTGGGAAGGGGTCTCAGACGGTTTATTTTGCTTTTTTTGTAAACTGATGTTAGCTTTTGTGTTTGGAAATAAAATATGCCTATATTTTGATCTATGAAACCATGTATTTGTGGAGTACATTTTTTTCTCAATTGTTCTGCAAAATAGGTCTGTTACTTTGGAATCCAGAAATTCCCTTTGCTACTTGTACAGAGGAACTAATTATAATTCTCATAGTACTTGGTAGTTTACAAATCATTTTCCTGACAATAATCTTTGAATATAGACATTTTAATCTTTATATTACATATGGAGAAACTTAGTAAAAAATATTACTCAATTACTCAATAAGTGAAAGACCTGAGACCTAAAGCCAGATTTTCCAATTCTTAAATCTGTATTTCCTCTATTATAACATGCTGCCTCTCCACGAGTGGAAAGAAAATAGGAAGACAAACTTGAACATCAAAGATATCTGCTCTCTAAACCAAGAGATATGCAAATCTGTCATTGTCCCCATTTTTCAGATTTTGTTTTCTAGAAAAAGTTCGGTCCTTTTTTTTTTTTTTTTTTTTTTTGTTTTGTTTTGTTTTTTTTCACAAACTTTCTCCTTTGGAATTCCAGAATGTAATACAGTGAGGTAAAGAGAAAAGAATTCCCCTCTACCTTGCTTGTCTCCTATCACAAAATGACAGTTTGAAGACATGTTGGTTGAGAAGCCAGCTTGGGCTTGTTTAGAGAGCCTAAGGTAAGCCTGGACCCAGAATTCCTTTTCCTTTGGCTTTTGTGTTCTTATAGTAGCACAGATCCACAGCTAGAGATTAACAGAAGAGGACATAGAATACTTAAAAAAAAAAAACCTTATCTTAGAAAAGAATTGAACAAGCCATGAATGAGTTTCCTAAGGGGGAATGAGTTCCAAATGAGTTCACAAGTGAATTCTGCAAAACATTTAAAGAATAATTAATTCTAATACTATTTGGGGGAAAACTATTAGGGAAAAATAGTAAGGAAGGTACTACCAAATTTCTTCTATAAACAAATATGATTTTTATACTTAAACCAGGGAGAGACAAAGAGAAAAAGAAAACTCAGAACAATTTTCTTAATGAATATTAGTGCAAAAAATTTAAAATACAAAAAGGAGATTACAGCAATTCATTACAAATATCATACACTATGACAAAGTAAAATTTATACCAAGAATGAAGATCTAGCTCAATATTAGGAAAATTAAAAGCATAATTGACCATTTCAATAATAAAAACAAGAAAAACCATGATTATATCAAGAGATGCAGAAAAAAGTTTTAACAAGAGGCAACACCTATTCCTATTAAAAACACTAGAAAGCACAATAATAAATGAAACTTTTCTCTTTTTTTAATTGTTTATTTAATTTTTTATTTTATTTTATAATTATAACTTTTTTTTGACAGTACATATGCATAGGTAATTTTTTACAACATTATCCCTTGCACTTACTTCTGTTCAGATTTTTTCCCTTCCTCCCCCACCCCCTCCCCCAGATGGCAGGCAGTCTTATACATGTTAAATATATTACAATATATTCTAGATACAAATTATGTGTGTAGAACCGAATTTCTTGTTGCACAGGAAGAATGGGATTCAGAAGGTAAAAATAACAGTTTACACTCATTTCCCAGTGTTCCTTTTCTGGATGTAGCTGATTCTGTCCATCATTGATCAATTGGAATTGGATTAGCTCTTCTCTATGTTGAAGATATCCACTTCCATCAGAATACATCCTCGTACAGTATCATTGTTGAAGTGTATAATGATCTTCTGGTTCTGCTCGTTTCACTTAGCATCAGTTGATGTAAGTCTCTCCAACCCTCTCTGTATTTCTCCTGTTGGTCATTTCTTACAGAACAATAATATTCCATAACATTCATATGCCATAATTTACCCAACCATTCTCCAATTGATGGACATCCGTTCATCTTCCAGCTTCTAGCCACTATGAAAAGGGCTGCCACAAACATTTTGGCACATACAGGTCCCTTTCCCTTCTTTAGTATAAATGAAACTTTTCTTAAGTAAATAGTACCTAAAACCCAAAATAGGCATTATGCATAATGGGAATAAACTAGAAAACTTTCCAATAAGAACAGGGATGAAGTAAAGATGTCCAGTGTCAACAAGACAAGAAAAAGAAATCAGAGAAATAACAATAGGCAACAAGACAACAAAACTACCACTTTCCACAGATGCTATGGTAGTATATTTAGAGAACCCTAAAGAATCAATTGAACAACTTGTCAAAACAGTTAACTATTCTAGCAAAGTTGCAGGATATAAAATAAACCCACCTAAGTCATTAGCATTTCTACATATTAGCAACAAATCCCAACAAGAAGATAAAGAGAAAGAAAATTACCTTTAAAATAACTGAAAATAGTATAAAATACTTAGGAGTCTACTTGCCAAGGCAAACCCACATGAATGCAATTACAAAACAATTTTCACTCAAATAAAGACAGACCTAAATAACTAGAGAAATATCAATTACTCATAGGTAGGCCAAGCCAATATAATAAAAAAAATGACAATTCTACCTGAATTGATTTATTTATTCAATGTCATATCAATCAAACTACAAAGAATTATTTTATAAATATAGAAAAAATAATAAGAATAATAAGAACAAAAGATCAAAATATCAAGGGAATCAATGTTAAAAAAAAATGAATGGAAGGCAGCCTAACTACCATATCTCAGACTATAGTACAAAGAGTAATCATCAAAGGAATCTGTTATGGGAAAATTGTTATTCAATGGAATTAAATTGGGTATTGAATTTAAGAAGTAAATAACCACAGGAAACTACTATTTGATAAACTTAAAGACACAAACAATTGGAGACAAAAACTCACTATTCAACAAAAACTGATGGTAAAACTGCATAGCAGTATAGAAGAAAGTAGGAATAAACCAACTTCTTACATCATATCCTTGGAAAAGCTCAAAATAGGTTCATGATTTAGACATAAAAGGTGATATCAGGCAAATTAGGAAAATGTGAGAAAAAATTACTTGTCAAATCTATGGATGAGGGAAAATTTCATTACCAAACAAGAAATAGAGAGAATTGCAAGGGGGGGAAATGGATAGTTTGAATTGCATTAAATTGAAAAGGTTTAACAAAAACAAAAGTAGTGCAGCCAAAATTAGAAACAAAATAGGAAACTGGGAAGTGTCATGGGGAGTTTACGTTAAGTTTTTCTGATAAAGATTTCGTTTGTCAAATTTATATGAAACTGAGCCAAATTTATTTTTAAAAAAAGTCATTCCCCAATTGATAAAATAGTCAAAGCTATGAATAGTCAATTTTCAGAGGAAGAAATCAAAACTATAATAATCATGTGAAAAACATTCAATCATTAATAATTAAGGAAATGTAAATCAAAATAACTGTGAAGTATCACTTCACTCAGGTTAAGAGAACAAAAAGGGAAAATGATAAATGCTGCAGGAGATGAGGGAAAATTGGGTACTAATATACTTTTGGAACTGTGAACTGGTCCAAACCTTCTGGAGAAAAATTTTAACTATGCCAAAAGGGTTATAAAAGTGTGTATACCCTTTCTTTGACTTAGTAATGTAGCTACTGCTTCTATACACCCAAAAGATCAAAGGAAAAAGGAAAAAGATCTACATGTACAAAAATATTTATAACAATTCTTTTTATGGCAAAGAATTGGAAATTGAGGGGATGCCTATCAACTGAGTAATGGCTGAACATGTTGTGGTACATAATTGTGATGGAATTCTATTATGTCATAAGAAAGGATGGGGGATTATTTCAGAAAAACCTGGGAAAACTTATATGAATTGATCAAAAATGAAGTGAACAGAACTAGGAGAACATTGTACATAGTAACTAATATTATAATGATAATCAACTGTGAAAGACTTAGCTATTCTGATCAATACAATGACCTAAGACAATTCCAAAAGACTTATGATGAAAAATATTGTCAACTTCCAAAAAGAAAGTTAGTGAATCCTAATGAGGTTTAACCAAATCATGAAGTCTAGATAAAGTATACCTAAATAAAATTAGGATTAACTGAGATCTAGTGGCAGGCTCAGGGTACAGGGATTCAAATGGAGCTCCCCTACAATCTCTTTGGATTCGGCGCAAGGATACAAAGTTAAATGAGTTCTAGCAGCGACGCAGAGTCCCCTGTAAAGGAATTTACAGGCCTGAAAACCTAGATTGATTAAAAAAATATTTATTGTAGGGTTTAGAAGAAAGGTTAAAGTCTGGTTAGTAAAAGGAGTTAGATAAAGAAAAGAATACACTATAAGTGGCAGACAGAGAGTCTGTGATGCAAAGCATGTTGCTTGCATGTTCCAACCCTCTGCAAAGAAATGATTCCAGCTTGACTCTTTTATTTGGTTGAAGGGGCCTATGGGTGGAGTGCCAAGTTGGTTACTTGATGAACCCAGTGAGGGCCAGAACCCGCCACATGGGGGTTGGGAAACCTGAGCAATTATTAGAATCAGGGCTGGGTACAGCCCAAGTTAGCTCAGATCTGGATATCTCCCTTTGGAATACAAAAAAAGTGCTTTTGACCAGGTCTTATAAATCAAAGGTCAGTCATGGGGGTTGGGGATCAGAAAAGAATCTTAAAAGGGGGCTACCACCTGCATCATATTCTGAGTGCAGATTAAAGCACTCCTTCCTCCCTCCTTCCTTCTCTCCTGACCTCCCTCTCTGCTTGTCTCCCTTCCTTCCTTCCTTCTTCCTTCTTTGCTTTCCTTTTTCCTTTCTTTTTTCAATATGTCTGATGTAGAAATGTTTTACATGATTTCATATATATAAAATGTGTAATATATGTAATTTGTCTTCTCAATAGATGAGAGAGGGATTGAGGAATGAGAGAATTTGGAATTGAAATTTTTAAAGAAGAGGGGCAGCTAGGTGGTGCAGTGGATAGAGCACCAGCCCTAATCTGGTCTCAATCAAATCTGGTCTCAGACACTTAACACTTCCTAGCTGTGTGACCCTGGGCAAGTCACTTAACCCCAGCCTCAAAAAAAAAAAAAAAAAAAAAGTAATGAAATTTTTAAAGAAAAAAAAGGGGAAGGAAATGGATGAGAAGGGAAGGGAAGAGAGAGGAGTAAGGGGAGAAGCAAAGAAGGGCATCCCAGTCCCTTTATCCCATTGCCAATCTAGCACTGCAAAGCATCAATTTTGGATTACTCCTACCATCTGCACTGTCTTTGCCCCTTCTCACATGCTGTTGAATGAAGCTAGAGAAAATCACAAAACTGGATTAACTGAGTCCACTATAAATTTGTGCTACATAATCTCCACTGGGTCCTCATTGCAACAAGCCAATTCTTTTAAACCTCCCTAGTTAACTCACTATATTACTCATTACAGTGGCTTTTCCAAGCCTTTTTAATCTCTTCTCAAACCTCCCATAGCTGTCCTTTTCTCACCCTCTCAGCTGAAAACCTATGCTTGTATTTCACTGAAAAAAATTAAGGCTATTCTCTAGGAGCTTTTTTTTCCCCCTACTTCTTATCTCACATTACCCAGAGTCCTGTCATTTTCTCTTCCTTTATCCTATTTCTCCAGAAGACTGTCTTTTCTTTTTTTCCCACTCCCACTTATCTTCACTCTGCCCTGGATACTTCCCTACTACAAACATACTCACGTCTCTCCAAGCACAAAAATACTTCATTTGAACTATCCTTCCTCACCAGCTGTCATTTCATAGTTTTCCTCTCCTTTGTGGCTAAATTCCTCTCTCTACAATGAATGCTTACACTTTCTTTTCTTTCCTTCTTATCTTAACTCTTGACATACTGGCAAAAGGCCTCATCATTTAACCAAAACTGTCTTCTCCCAAAGAATTTAGCCATAAAATGAAAGAGATAGGGATTGCTAACTAGTGGTAATGGTTGGATCAAGTAAGAGTTGGAGGTTTTTGGGTTTTTTGTTTTGTTTTGTTTTGTTTTGTTTTTGGTTGGGGAAGACATGAACATTTCATGATTTATATTTCAGCTAATATGAGAGCTGAAAGGATCTTATATAAGGATTTAATATAATAATTCTTAAGGATCTAAGAAACAATGCAATTCAATTCTCTAATTTTACAAATGAAGAAACTAAGGAGCATCAAAAAAGCCTAGTGATTTATTCAAAGCTATACATTTGTTAATAGTGGAACTAGACCTAGAATCCAGATATCTTAGTTTCCAGCCCACTGTTAGTTTAACTATTCAATTAAAGATTATAAAACCTATCTCACAAATGTGGAAATTCTTTTAGCTATCCTAAATTTTGATTTAAAACTGACATTTCAAGTAAACAACTATTTAAAAGATATAGACAAATTTTCTGTGTTGTCTGTATTTGAGGCAAGCACTTAAGCTATTTTGAAAAAGTAATTAGCTGATCCTCATAACCATAGAGAATGATCACCAAGTGACAATATTTTTCAGCCCCAGCAACTCATGAAGTCTTGCCTACTAAGGCATGAAGAAATTATTCCTGACTCCAGTGCACTGGAGGAGAAAGTATCCACATCAATACTTCCAAATATTAATTTGAAAAGTCTTTTGAAATACTGAAATCACAATATACTTATCAACTAAGTCTTTTCCAGGGGAAAAAATGTAATCTGTTACCATTTTTAACTTGGACATTTCAAGAGAACTTTTAGAGCATTTAAAAATAATTTGATGGCAGAGATTATTGGGGCTGCAATTCAAAATTATTTTTAAAAAAACACAGAGGAAACTCTGATGTCCTATCTCATTGAAAATCTTTATGTTAATGCCTAGTGGCATTCAGCAATATTTCTGTTATATTTCTAATTTTTAAATGTATCATTTTCAGTAGATTAGGTGTGGTGTTTCTTAAAAAAAAAAAGCATAATCAGAAAAGAAACATGAAATCAAGTGTAGAAAATTTGTCTTCTACTATAGGAAGACCATGCCTTTTTTTCCCTGAGGTAATTAGGGTTAAGTGACTTGTCCAGGGTCACACAGCTAGGAAATGTTAAGTGTCTGAGAGCACATTTGAACTCAGGTCCTTCTGACTTCAGGGCTAGTGCTCTATACACTGCACTACCTAGCTGACCCCTACAATTTTTCATTATTAACAGGAATCCCACTAATATTCCTGGCTTTAGGATTAATGTAATTTTATGAGTGAATTTTATTTCTCTACTAAGGAATCTTATAGTAGTAATCATCATACCATTATTTTCACATTCTGCTTCCAAAACCACTTACAACACATAAAATTAAAGAGATTTATCATCTCTTAATGGGTTTCCTTCAGAGAGGACTTTACAATTACTTGGCCTTGTCTGATTCCTACTAAAGAAACCCCTTTTCCATCCCCACTCCCCTTTCCCTAGTACAGGACTTTTCTCACATATGTTAGAAATAAACCATCCAGATTCAGTATTGTTTTTACTTTCTGGGCTCTTGCCTTGTTCTTCAGCTTTGGTAGAGATTCAGTTCCTCAAATTGAGGAGCAAAAATGGTTTTACTCACAGATGATATGTTTGCTGATTTATTAATGAGAGACCATTAATGAAGACACCAAGAGAAATTGTTGAAAATTTGTCTTTCAGGGATTCCCTAATTTTGAGGATACACATTTTCTGATTCATGTGTATATGTATGTAATGCTGAGGAGATGGGCAGGATGATAAAGTATGATGCATGGAATTTCTTAAAATTAGAATTAGAAATTCGCCCTGCTGCTCCATTCTTCAAAGTTTCTTTGAATCCTCTTTCTTTCTCCTTCTCTGTCAACTCTCCCTCCCTTCTTCCTTTCATCCTTTCCTGTCTCTCCCCCTTTTCCTCTCTCTCCCTCAACTCTTTTCTCTCTTTCTTTACCCTTCTTTTTCTCCCTTCTCTGCTTCTATCCTTCCCATATAATTACATTTTCACTTTTCTCTAGTCTTCAAAAAGCCTTCTCTAGACCCTTCCCTTCAGCTCCATCTAGCTACTATTCTTCCTTCCTTCTTTTGTTACTAAATATTTAATTTTTTTTCTGATGCCTTTACTTACTTTCCTCAGCCTCTTAAAATCTGCCTTCTTCCATCTTTAGCACTTGTTCTGAAAGTGATCTCTGAGAGGTCACTAGTGAGTTCATATACCATTCAGTGGCCTTTTAAAAGTTATCTTCAGTTTTCACCTGTTTGGAATACAGTTTAAGAAAAAGTAAATATTTATTTGGGATATTTTTATTATTGTCAATAAATATTCTATGGCCTTGAATTATCCCAAAAGCCTGGTGTCTTTTCCTTTCCTTCTACCACAACTCTAGGATGAATTCCCACACTGTTAACTCTGCCACTTTTACTAAAAGGCTCTTTCATTTTATTTTCAATTAACCTTAATTTTCTCTCATTCCCATATTTCCTATGAAAAGCCCTTATCACAAATATGCATAATTAAACACAACATTACTGCATTGTCTCATTTCCAAAATACTTGTTTCATCCTACATCTTGTATCTGTTATCTCTGTCAGGAAATCTGCAATGAGCTTAATCATTGTTCTTCTGGAATTATTTGTTGGTCATCACATTGATCAGAATTTTTAACTGTTTCAAAGTTATTTGACTTTTCAATGTAGTTATTATGTAAATTGTTCTATTTCTACTCATTTTACCTCAGGTCATACAAGTTTCCTTAGGTTTCTCTAAAATCATCCATTTCATCATTTCTAATGATATAAATAATATTTTAATACTTAGTGCACCATAATTTGTTGAATCATTCCTTAATTCATGGATCTTAGCTTTTTTAGGAGTGTCCTTGACAAGGTCACACAATAAATCAGTGGAAGAGCCCTGACTAAAAACTTGGGATGTTTTAGTAGTTTTTATTCTTCACATGTGTCCTTTAAAATGTGACAAAAATCTTGTTGGGGAAAAAAAGTCTCACAGGTTGGAAAAGGTTTCAACAGCCTCCCACCTGTGTTTTCTCTTCAAAACTGTTATCCTAGGCAATTTCCAGGAATGCACACGGAAAACAATATTAAACTATGCCTTCCTTTGGTGCTCCACGGCTAATCTCTGCATGGTGCCACAGACTCTCCAGCAAGAGTTCTGCATACATGCATCCCTCCTGTTCCTCCATGCCTTTTGTTTCTCTCAGCCTTTGACTGCATTGGTTATTAAATTGGGGGCAGGTCCTTGGGGATTCCCTCCTGACCCTCAGCCTGGGTCGAATCAGTTTTTCAGAGACCAGAAAATTTAATTTGGAGCCATTACTCTGTTCCGGATATTGTGCATAATTTGGGGATTACTCCAAGCAGAGGGAAAAGAATGGACTTTCAGGTTTTCATGGGCTTGAAAAGAAAAACATTCTTTTCTGGGTTAACAAGTATTTTGTTGACCAAGTTCAGGAGGAGGTGGAGTCTGGAGCTGATCAGCAAGCAGAGAATCAGTACATCTAATAAGAATTGACCTCTGCAGTTTAAGAGACATTGGTGCCTTAGTGACTCAAAAGACATAGACTGCATTTAATTTTTTAAAAAGCCACCTTATAATCACATACTTGCTAGGAGGCAAATATAAATGTATAAAGGTGAAAACATAAAAAGAAAACCAAATCTATTATTACCAGTGCCTTTTCTGAGAGTTAAATATTAAATGCATTTCAAAATCCTTGTTGTAATCTAGAGTTAGAATAGGAGGAGGTAAAGATAAGGATTTCTGGATAATACATAACCATTGAAAATTTAATGAAAAAGAAAGAAAAACTTTAAATGAACATTTTTATCTTTAACTAACGGCTATCTGTGTTTTTTCTGGAAGTAGCTTTGAAGTCACTTGGGACCCTTAGAAATAGGCCCCAGTAGAAACATTAGGGCCAAGGAATATTGGCCCTTAGATCTGAGGCAAGTTCATCTGGGTGGCCTTAACCAAGCCATTTTCCTTCCTGGGTAGAAGATTGTATAGGTGTTTAATCCTACATCTGTTGTCCTCTAAATGCAACAAATCATGGAAAGTGACAAAACTGAGTCTGAGGTCTAATTTACATCACAGATGAATTCCTAGTTAAACTCCAATGAATTGCTCCCCTGCACCAGCTGTGTTCATGGAGCAGAGAAAACTGGTGACTGCTACTTTTTACAAGAGAACTTGTTTACATAAACAAGAACATTCTTTCCAGGCAGTTTATTAACTTAAATCCATTTTCCTACCAAAAAATGTTCACTTTGATAAGTTGCTATTACAAGGTATTCATACTTCCCTATGAGTGAATTAAAAATAAAGAAATTCTATCTGGAAATTTAGATCATTATATTCTTTGAGGACCACTGCTGCCTCTAAGCTTCAGAATACATGGACCCTATCAAATTTTGAACCATCCTCCAATTCCCAGGAACTTGAGAATAAATGGAGGAGAGAAAGTTGTGCTTTCAGGTCCCTAGTCATTTTGGTGTATGATTCCAAAGACTAGGGATTATGTGCAGAAGGTTGGGCCTAGACACTGCAAAATAGAATCAAGATCACACACTAATGCTATTAATTAAAACTGACTCTTCAAGAACTAAGGAGAAACTCCAAAAGGCATTACTCTTCCCAACTTGTTTGCTAACAGATGTTTCCACATGATTTTTCTTGCTCTTTTTAAAAGCTATTTTCTGGTGGTTTTCTTTTTCATATGAAAATACACTATTGATCATGAATCTTTGTACTGCATGTCTGTTTATTTCCTGCTAGGGAATACTAATGGATGGCACCAATGTCTGATTGGAAAGGCAGAATTTGACTAGGTCAGACATTTGCATTTCTATTCAAAACATGAGAGTTATTCTCTAACTGAAAGCTCCATAGAAATGATGTTCTCATAACAATGATTTTAAAAAATAATAACCTTTACTTGTTTTGGAAAACAATAGTGAGACGCATGTGGACCATGGCAAATTTCCTACTAGGCTAAAGCCAAATAAGCCATTGTTTTTAGGCAGACCTTTTTGTTTAATCATTTTCCAGTCATATCTGATGCTTCATGACTTCTTTGGGGATTTTCTTAGTACAGATACAATACAGAAGAGGTTTGCCATTTCCTTCTCCAGTTCATTTTACAGATGAGGAAACTGAGGCAAACTGAGTTAATTATCTTGCCCAAGGTCACATAACTAGTGTCTGAGGTTGGATTTGAACTCAGGAAAATGAGTCTTCCTGACTCCAGATCAGGCACTCTACTGTGCAGCTTAGCTGTCTAGTAGATAGATTGAGTTACAAAAAAGTCTATCATTAGACAGGTTGGAGTAGAAGTGTTAACCAGAGAGAAGATCATGTCCCCTGGTCAGTCTAATAAGGGGAAAAGGTATGGTCTTGGAGGAATTTCAAATTTCAATGGCTGGGAAATGAGTGTAAACTGTGAGCATTGTTTTTTGTTTTTTGTTTTTGTTTTGTTTTGTTTTTGTTTTTATTTTTGTTTTTTGTTTTGTTTTGTTTTGTTTTTCTTCCCAGATTATTTTTACCTTCCGAATACAATCCTTCATTTGCAACAACAACAATTCGGTTCTGCACATATATATTGTACCTAGGATATACTATAAGATATTTAATATGTATGGGAATGCCTGCCATCCAGGGGAGGGGGTGCAGGGAAGGAGGGGAAAAATTCAGAACAGAAGGGAGTACAAGGGATAATGTTGTTAAAAAAAATTACCTATGCATATGCACTGTCAAAGAAAATGTTATAATTATAAAAATTAATAAAAAATACTACCAAAAAAAAAGCTTAAATATAACAGAAAAAAAAAATTTCAATGGCAAGGACTGGGAAAAAATCCAGCTAATTAAATAGTGCTTCACACTTGCTGGTTACATTTTCATAACTTTATGCTTAATATTTTAGAGGAAAATATAAATCTATCATCGAAATTTTTTCAAGAAACAGCTATTTCAATTACACACAACACTAGAATTCAATGGAACATAATTTGACTAATGTTAGATTAGGTGATTTCTATGTTCCCTTCATTAGAATTGTAAAATTCTAAAGTTTCTTGTAACTCTACATTTCACAGGATTTACCTTTCTAAACTTGGAGGAAGACTTAAAGGCTGCCTATTTCAACACCTCCCAAATGTCTATCTTACACAAAAGTAAACTAACACTTAGAAAGGTAAATTGATTTCTTTAAGGTCACAGGAGAAGATGAAACAAGATCATCTGATTAAAAATCAATCTTTCCCACTATGCCCATACCTTTTGCAAAATAATAGTTTTTACATTACATTAATTTCCAGACAGTGATCTTTCCCTTATACCAAAAGTTTTAAAAAGAAGAAGAAATGGAAAGAACTTAGCAAATCCAACCAAAACGTTGAACATATCAAAAAAAATTATATGTATATGTATGTGTGTGTGTGTGTGTGTGTGTGTGTGTGTGTATATATATATATATGCATATGATGTATGTATAGTGTGGAATACTATTCTTTGTAGATATTCTCAACTCTTCTCTAGAATCAAGTTTGATCAAAATAAATAACTAACATTCAGCTTCATTTTATTATACTTTTCTTTTATATGATGGTAACTATCTTTTATACTTTTTAGGGAGTTCATTACTTGAGTCATGTTTCCTACCTTCTATTCTAAGTTGTTTATTCTCCTCCCAAATTTTTCCCCAAAAGCTCTAATTTTATATTTTATCCATTCCTTCACTTTTTTCAATAACTCTTAATGTCTTTGTGGCCAATTCATTCTTTTTGTTTTGAGGTCTTACGGGTATTTATTGCAGAATTACTATCTTTTTATGGATTTAATTCTTGAAGTTCTCAGAATATTTCTTCTTGTAGTTAAAAGTTTTGGGGGTTTTATTTGTTTTTTTTCCTGTTTACTCCTGTCTTCAACCTCACTGATTGGGATTTTGTACCGACACTCTGCCCCTTCCTTCTTGTATTCCTATATGGTGTGGCCCACTATATAAATCCTTTAGTAGTCTAGATGATACTGCTGCTACCCTGTCAGTTTTGGATGATAAGACTGAACCATGATTCCCCTCTTCCTGGGATTGGAAACAGACCCTGCTTTCTGCTCTCAATTGCTGGCTTTTGCCATAATTTCCTAGTAAACCAGCCTAGCTCTTACCCTTTGCCTCCATCTCCTTTTATTTATGAAGTCACTAAGTAGGAGTTTTCTTTGTCCTTTATTTATAGCCATGATAAATACCAACAAGATATTAGGGATCACATTGGCTTTGGGCATCCCAGCCCAGGCACCCCCTTTCTATCTTCTATTCATTTACTGGGGGCTAACTTTGTCTTTTGCCATTGCACTAATAAGCTAAGAACAACATTTTGCTGCCTTCAGATCTCATTTATTAGAGAGTCTTCTGGCTTCAGGCCCCTAGTATGTATTGACCGGCTTTTTGTCATGCTTTTGTGTCCGGATAAGGAAGCTTTTTTCCCCCCTGAGGCAGTTGGAATTAAGTTATTTGTCCAGGATCATACAAATAGGAAGTGTTAAGTGTCTGAGGTCACATTTGAACTCAGGTCCTCCTGACTTCAGGCTCTATTCATTGCACCAAATAGCTGCCCCAAGGAAGCTTATTTTTGATCAGTGCTTTTTTTTTTTCAATAGTATTTCATTTTTCCAAATATATGCAAAGATATTTTTCAATATTCACTTATGTAAAACTTGTATTCCAGATTTTTCTCCCTCTTTCCTTCCTTCCCTCCCTTCCCAAGACAGTAAGAAATCTGATATAGGTTAAATGTGTGCAATTTTTCTAAACATATTTCCATATTCATTATACTGTGCAAGAAAAAAGTCAGATCATAAACGAAAATGCCACAGTAAAAACAACAACAACAACAATAAGCAAACAAACAAACAAAAAACTGAAAACACTATGCTCTGATCCACATTCAGTTTACATAGTACTCTCTCTGGATGTGGATGGCATTTTCCATCCCAAGTCTATTGGAATTGTCTTGAATCACTGCATTGTTGAAGAGTCACAGTTGTTGATCATTGCTTTTTTTTGGCACCCTAGTCCATGTTTGTTGGGAAATTGCTTACAGAATCAAGATTATTATAATCCCTTGTATTGTCATCTTTACAAAAAGTTCCATTTCTTCTTTTAAAAAAATTCAAAATTTCCTTGAGATCTAGATTTTTAATGCCTCCAAGTGAATTTTGTTATTTTTTCTAGAATCTAAAGTAGCCATTAGCTATGATTTTTTGATAAATTAATTTTTATTTTATTGATAAATTAAGTAGTATCATATTTTTACTTTATTTTCATGGTGTAATCATGAGCAGTGATTCTCCTAATTATTGAGTTAATTAATTTTTAAAGACTGTTTTGAAATTGCATTTATACAAGTTTCAAATATATCTTAGATTCATTGAGTCCTAGATATTTTATATGTTTTACAGAAATTCTGAAGGATGCTTCCAATATTATTTTTCTAGGTGTTTTTATTACTTTATAAAAATACTGATGATTTTTATGGATATATTTTGTGTAATATTACTAATAGTTTATAATAATAGCTAACATTTATACATAGTATTTTCTACATTATATTATATATTTACATAGTGTTTGAAAGATATTTTATAGATGTTATTTTATTGTTTATTCATTGTCTCAATTTATTTGTTTTTATATCTTCTGTGGTTTTCTAAGTAAACTGTCATGTTTCCTGCAAATAGGGATAATTTGACCTCATCTAGGCATGATAAAAGACCAAAATGGTAGAGACTTAATAGAAATAGAAGAGATTAAGAAGTAGAAAGTACTACTGACTCTGTATCCCCAAAAAATTCATAAAAGAGGGAAAAGGACCTACATATGCAGCAGCTCTTTTTGTGGTGATAAAAAAAATCAGAAATGAGTAGATTCCCATCAATTGGGGAATAGCTGAATAAGTTATTGTATATGACAATGACAATATTATTATTCTACATGAATGATGAACAGGCTGATTTTAGAAAGGCCTGAAAAGATTTACATGAACTGATCCTAAGTGAAGCAAGCAGAATCAGGAAAAGATTGTGTGATGATCAGCTATTACAGACTTAGTTCTTCTCAGTGGTTTAGTGATCCAAGGCAATACCAATAAACTTTGAATGGAACGTGTCATCCAAATCCAGAGAAAGAACTATGGAGTTTGAATGTAAATCAACACATGGTATATTTGTTTTTTTCCTTCTTTTTCTTCTGTTTTTTACTCTCATAGTTTTCCCTTTTGTTTTGATTTTTCTCTGCTAACATGACGCAATTAAAATGTAAAAAAAATGAATGTATATGTATAACCCCTCAAAATATTGTTTTTACATGTAACTGGGGAAAATAAAAATTAAAAATTAAAGAACTGGCAACATAAGAAAGATCTTCACATCATTGATAACTGTGATAGTATGATTACTGATGTAGAGCCACATCCTAGAAAATAAAGTCAAGTGGACCATAGAAAGCACTGACAATAATATAGCTTATGGAAGTAAGAGAATTCCAGCTGAGCTATTTTAAATCCTAAAATATGATGTGGTCAAAGTACTGCACTCAATATACCAGCAAATTTGGAAAACTCCACTGTGACTACTAGATTGGAAAAGATCCATTTATGTCCCAAATAAAGGACATAAAAAAGGCAATTCCAAAGGATGTTAAAATGATTGACAATTGCATTCATTTCACATGCCAGCAAGGTTATGCTTAAGATTTTGCAACCTGGGCTTCCATAATATGTAAATCAAAAATTATCAGAATAACAGGTTGGCTTTCAAAGAGGTAGAGGATCTAGGAACCAAATTGCCAACATTTGCTGAATTATGGAAAAAAGCAAGGGAGTTCCAGAAAAGCTTCAGCTTCATTGATTACAACAGTCTTTAATTATGTAGATCATAAGATTTAGCAAATTCTCAAAGAGTGGGGAATAACAGATCATCTTACTTGTCTCCTAAGGTACCTGTCTACAAGCCTAGAGCAACATTTATAATCAAACATGGAACAACTGATTGGTTAAAAATTGAAAAGCTGGGGGCAGCTAGGTGGTGCAGTGGATAGAGCACCAACCTTGAATTCAGGAGGACCCAAGTTCAAATCTAGTCTCAGACACTTAACACTTCCTATCTGTGTGATCCTGGGCAAGTCACTTAACCCCAGCCTCAGGAAAAAAAATTGAAAAACTACATTTTCACTGTATTTATTTAACATATATGCAGAGTACATCATGCAAAATGCCAGATTGGATGAATCAAAAGCAAGAAAAAAAGATTGCCAGGAGAAATATCAACAATCTTAGATATGCAGCTATACCACTCTAATGTGAGAAAGTGAAGAGAAATTAAGAAACCTTTAGACAAGAGTAAAAAAGGAGAATATAAAAGCTGACTTGAAGATTAGCAAAAATAAATGAAGATGTTGAGAATTGGCCTCGTCATTTCTTGACAAAAAAAAAGGGAAAAGAAATAGAAACAGTGTCAGATTTTATATTTATATGCAGATGGTGATTGCAGCCATCAAATTAAAAGATGTTCCTTTGAAGAAAAGCCATGGCAAATTTGGGCAACACACTAAAAAAGCGTTGGCAATCACCTTACAAAACAGTTTTACCAGTAGCAATATATGGCTATGAAACTTGGATTATAAGGAAAGCTGAGCAAAATTCAGCTTTTTCATAAGAAAAATTGATTTTTGAATTGTGGTGTTGGAGAAGACTTTTGATAATCCCTTGGAGAGTAAGAATATCAAATTATTCAAATTAATTTAGAGAGTATTTGGAGTAGATATCCCTCTAAAACAAAACGACACCTCCGGGCAAACATAAATAAATGAAAAACAAAAAAGACTCAGGGCAGAATAGGGGTCCTCCTGGAAAAAAACAAGAAAAAGCTAGTAGTCTTGGGACTAGCTGGGTTTGGATGTAACCTTAGCCCAAATTACAGGAACTTCCACATCCTAACAGTGTGTGGGGTTGAGGATCTGAGTCTGGGAAAACTGAGGGAATCTATCCTGATAAGGAAAGCCAGGCTCAACTGTCCTGTTGAAATGCAGCTCTGGGTAAGAAGAAACCACCATACCCAGTGAATAAAGAAGCAATGGGACAAGTACTCTTCTTGCAGTAGAGTAGCAATTTTTATTTGGGGTTTCAGGCCAGAGGGGAGAACTGAAGTGAAGCCAGAGGCACTATTCACCATTCCTCAACTCCAGAATTAGAGATGGTTACACTAATAAGTTCTCTCTCTCTCTCTCTCTCTCTCTCTCTCTCTCTCTCTCTCTCTCTCTCTCTCTCTCTCTCTCTCTCTCTCTCTAAGTGGGAAGGCAAAAGAGAAAGAACCTAACTATAGAAACTTACTATAGCAATAAGGAAGCCCACTGGTCATCTTCAGAGGAGGACATTGAATTAAAAAAAAAAAAAGCCTCTCCTACCTCAGAGTAACATTAAATGGCTACCTGCCCAGAAAGAATTTATAGAAGAACTATAGGAAAAGACTTTAAAAACCAAATGAAAGAGATTGAGGAAAAAGTTTTTTTTTAAAAAACCAAGAATCATCCAAGAAAAACAAGATTATGGAAAAAAATGTCAGCTAACTGACATCCAGATCCAGAGTCTTAAAGAAGAAGATGAATCTTTAAAAACTAGAATTGGGCAAGGGAAATCCATAAGGGAAGCCATAAGAGACCAAGAAATAACAAAACAAAATATAAATAATGAAAAAATAGAAGAGAATTTAAAACATTTTATTAAAAAAAACAAATCTAGAGAACAGATCAAGAAAAGAAAACATAAGAATAATTGGACTATCTGAAAGCTTGACACAATAATACAAGAAATAATCAAAGAAAGTTGTCCTGAAATAATAGAACATCAGGGGAAAGTAGAAATAGGAAAAAAAAAAACCCACTGATCACCACTTCAAATAGTTCCAATAAGGAACAGACACATAGGAATATTATTGCTAAATTTCAAACCCCCCAGGTCAAAGAAAATATTATACAAGAAACAAACAAAAAAAAAAAACAATTCAAATATCCTAGATCTACAATTAGAATCGTACAGGATCAATCAGCAGTTACAATAAAATATCACAGATCCTGGAATATTATATATTGACAATAAAAAAAAAAAAAGACCTGCAGACAAAAATGGACATTCATTCAATGATTTTCAGGATTTTGTCTTAACCAAACTCAATAAAGAATTAAACATATAAGATGCAACATCAAAGTATAGTTTCAAGGGGCCCATAAAGACAATATGTTTATGTTTTAAATGTGAAAATGCAAACTATATGTCTAAGATTGACATTAGTAATTGGGTAGTCCAAAAGAAAGACTGGGGCAGAGTTGAGTATGATCTGACTCTAAAAAGCAAAACAATCTAATAAAGGGTTAAAAAATAGTAATAATCCTATGAATGAGGTGCAGAAGAATAATAGACAGAGAAGCATTAGAGGAGGGAGGAGATCTGGTAGTTCTAAAAGAAATACTGACATTTAGAATGGATTAAATAGGAAACAATACATATATGAAATTTGTACAGAAATAAGAAGGGAGGGAATAGGATAATGTGGGGTATAGAATGGTGTGTAGATTTATGGCAGGGGGACAAGGTGTATAGATTAATGGGAATGGGATAAAGAGGGAGGAAAAAAGTGGAAAGAAAAGATAAGAGGTGGATCCATGGGTAGGAGGAGGTTAAGGAATAACAAGACAAGTTAAGGAGTAGAACTAAAGTAGAAGAGTTTTCAGGGATAGGAAATAAGAGATACACACAAACACAATAACAAGGATCAGTAGAATTTATTAGGGAAAAAAACTAGAGCTAATAATCATTAAACTTAGAGTCAATTTTAAGACCCAATCAAGAGAGAAATCTAGATTATATGTCAGCCATATTCATATTGTTTTAGATGCATATCTATGTATATATAAATGTACGTATATGTAAAAGTAGATATGCATGTAGGTGTGTGTATATAGAAAAATGAATGTGTGTAAATGTGGATGTGGGTATGTGTATATAAAACATGCACACACATACATCAATATATCTGTGCCTAACTCTAGCTGCTTGAGGGAGGTGAAGGGATGAAAGGGAAAAAAAGAATAATATTAAGTGCAAATTTATGCCTTTAGTCTCTTCCTCTTGTCTCCTTGCTATTATTATTACATCTAATATAGAACCAGTCCCCAAAATTCATTAATTTTGGAATTCTCTCCTCATGGGTGGACATGAGTGCCCTGGTATTCTTAAGAAGCAGAGCAGAGTTTGTGTGAAAGTAAGAAAGTTCTAACAGTCTTAGGATTTTCCAAGTTTGAAATTGCTTTAGATGCTGCTGCTTTCCAACTTCAAGAGAGAGAGATGTAAAAGACCAGATAGCTGAAGGAAAAGATTCTTGGAAGAAGCCAACATAAGAGGAATTGGAAATCCATCAATTCCTTGTCCCCCGCTTGTTACACTTGGGTCTTTGGGGAACTCATTCCTTTTGGGTGAGATTTGAGTCTCTCTCTTGGTTGAACTTAGTACCTTACTCCCAAGGCAGAGATCCTTTACTCTGCATTATTGGATCTTTATTCTCCTATGTACACCTTCTCCAATTTCTATTTTGCTACCTATTTGGAGAAATGTCTTCTTGCCTAAATGCTATATGTACTCATTGTGAATCTGACATTTGATAGGAAAAGGATCAAACCTTGGATATAGTACTTGGCATTCTCTTTCCCATCAAAATCGACACAGTGATCAGAATTTAGCTTGAGCCCAATCATATTCCCTAGATTAACAGTTCTAAGAAGAAGCAGATAGATATAATTCTAATATCCCCTTTCTTTGAGGAGAACAGAGTAACCTCTAGACACAACTTCCTGTTTTCCTTCTTGATTAGAATTAGTTTCCTTTGGAGAAGAGTGGAGGAAAATGAGAACTAACAACATCTTTTCAGACCTTCTTCAAACCACACAATGATATCCCCATGATACATGTGGGAGACATATCTCAAAATAAATGGGGCTTCTCAAGGGCTATAAAGTCATTTATATCCTTTGACTTAATAATACCACTACTAGGCATGAATCCCAAAAGCTGCATGCTACAACTTTTTAGAGCCACTGGTGAGAGTTTAGTGCTAGATGGGCAGAGAATGCTGAGGATGTATGAGTTTCAGAGTAGTTTCATCATACAAATTGATAATTTTCTGGAAATCATGAACCCAGAAAAGTAACGAGATAGGAAATAAAATGTCTGTCCCTTATAACCTCAAAAACTGTTTTTGAGGTCAATGACTGGCCAGTTGTAAATCCAGCATAGCTATGTTTTAAGTATATATTAAGATTATGAGGGATCATAGATTTTTAACTTGGAATCAAGTCATATCCTTGCCATATTGCAGATTAGGAAACTGACTTATCTAGGATCACACACCTAGCCTGAGAAAAGATTGTCTTCTTCATGATTCAGGAGCATCATTTGAGAGGCAGGTACTAACCAAAGCTTAGGAAAGATGAGCCCAAGATTTGGCTTCAAAGGCAGACCTCGGAAAATAACAGTAAGAAGAATCTAAGACTTAGGGCATCGTTCTCCTACCTCAGTCCAATGATTTATCCATTTAAATTCAGACATCCATTTGCCCTGTGGTGACTTCCCTTCTCTGTGGATGCTTTTTCCTGCTTTGCTTTCAATTATGGATGAGATAAAGCTTTTTTATTTACTTGTAACCTAAATTTTAAGCAATAGGTTTAACTCCATGACATTGTTCCCAAAAAGCTGTGCAGTGGGAGTGTTTAATGATATTAACTGTGTTTTTTGTTTCCCTCTGTTGAATCATCTTGATCATAGAGAGTAACTTAGGGGATCAATTGCTATAATCATTTTGCTAATTTTTTTAAAATCATCAGTATTTATCAATAATTTTTTTCTTTATCCTTCTAATTTAGATATTAGGAATTTGGTAACATGTTTTCTTGAAATAATTTTTGCAAATAATTTATATAATATATATATTAATTGCTTTTTATGTGATAGAATTTTGACAATTGGTCCACACTGCTGGGTTTTTTCTTTTAATAATTAATTAAAGAGGACTCTAGGAAGATAGTAAAGTAGGTCAGAAAACTTTTGGCTCTCGAAATTTTCTCCACAAAAAAAAAAAAAAAAAAAAGTAGAACATCACCTCAGAGCAGCTGGAATAACACAGGGCAAAGAAGTTGTCCTAAGCCAATTTGAGAAGACCCAGGAATGACTCAACCTCCAAGGGTGGAGGTTTTGTCCCAGTGAAGTGCAAATACCTCCAGGGCAACTCTGTAGAATCAACAAACAATAAGCCTTCTGGAGAAGCAACCTCAGCCCTTAGAAACTTTCACTTTGCAGATAGTATGGAGGTATCTGACAGCTGAGTAGGGAGAAGATTGAAGGATTTTCCATTGTGGAGAGACACCAAGCATCACTGTGCATACTAGATATGTCCCAAGCTGTGGCTGCAGGGAGTAAGTAGGTTGTAGGAGTGGTGTGAGTGCAGTTAGCTAGCGGTGGGGGACCCTATTGGTTATGGGCACTTTCAAGAGAGCAGAGTCCTCAGTTTCAGTTCCAGAAAAAAGAGGATAGCTGTAGTTTACAGCTACCGGAGGAACCATGAAGGAACACTGAAGGTGAGGCAGTGTGACTTGAAGAACTAACCAGGGCTTAGGAAAGATGAACCCAAGATTCAACCCCAACGCAGTCCTCAGTAAATAGGATCTGAGACTCAGGGCATGGTTCCCCTACCTCAGAACTACAATTGCATTATACTAATAGCTGCTAAAAACAAAACAAAACAAAAGTAAGTAAAAATGAGGAAGCAAAGGAGAAAAAAGCCAAAACCGTGAATAGTGTCCATGAGAGTTCATATTCAGATGAAGATATCGGAGCTAAAGAAAAAAGCCATTCTTTTTTTCAATGAAAGAAGTCAAATGGTTCCCAGAACAAAAAGAGTTCTTAGAAAAACTTTAAAAGGATTTAAAAAATCAAATAAGAGAGACTGAGAAAAAAATTAGGAAAAAATAAGAGCAATTCTAGAAAATGAAGAAAATTATGAAAAGAAAGTCAACCAACTTAAAATGGAAAATCAAAAACTTGGAGGAAAGTTTCATGAAATCTAAAATTGAGCAAAGGAAAGTTAATGACATTCTAAGACTAATAAATCATAAAACAAAATTAAAAGAATGATAAAATAAAAAAGGTGAAATATCTTATCAGAAAAAACAACAGATCTGGAGAACAGACTGAGGAGAAAAAATATAAGAATGGTCAAACTACCTGAAAATTATAATTTAAAAAATCTTGTTACAATATTATAAGAAATTGTTGAAGAAAATTGCCCTAAAGTCCTAGAACAAGAAGACAAAGAAATAGGAAAAAAAAACACCACCAACCATCACCTGAAAAAGATGCCAGGTTAAGGAGAAAATAGTGGAAACAAGAAGAAAAAAACAATTAAACATAATGGAGCTACATATAGATTACCCAAGATGTAGCAGCTACTGTGGATCTTAGGATACTATATTCTGTATAGCAAAAGAGTTGGGGTAACTTGCCCAAAAGTAATTTACCCATCAAATTTAAATATATTTCTTAATGGAAAAAATAATATTTAATGAATTGAAAGACTTTCAGACTTATGTAACAAAATTCCAGAACTTAAGGGAATATTTGACATTTAACGTCCAGGAGAAATATAAGATAATGGCCAATTATAAGGGATTTAATAAGATCAAATAATTTTGTATATGTTAAAATATTAGCTATACTCTTATTATTGTCACCATTATTTGAGTGGCTTGAAAGAAAGGTTCAGGTTGAGCTTAGTAGGATGAAATGATTCTTTAAAAAAATGAAACTATGTAGAAAGAGATAAAAAAAAAAGAATAATAATCTTATATAAAAGAGGAATAAATGGAAAAAATGGATATAGAAGTTGATAGTGGAGAAGGCAGGTAGTGCTAGATCTTTATTCTCATTAGAAATTGGTTAAAGAGGACAATAATAATTCCCCCAAAATAGGATGACATAGAAACATAGGATCGGAGATAGATTACCATGGTATCAGGGATTTTAAGTGATAATGGTAAAATAATAAACCAATATCATTCTTGGACAACGTGTATTTAACTTCATATAGGAAGAGTTAGTTGAAGTGTAAAAAGATGTGTGTGTGTGTGTTTGTGTGTGTGTCTGGAGAGAGAGAGAGAGAGAGAGAGAGAGTAGAGAGAGAGATGAGAGAGAGAGAGAGAGAGATGAGAGAGAGAGAGAGAGAGAGAGAAATAGAGAAAGACAGAGAGAGAAATAGAGAAAGACAGAGAAAGAGATACAGAGAGACATACATACAGAAAAAGACACATAGAGAATTATAACATTTTTCTTATCAATAGTACAGTTCTCTTTTTTAATAATTGATAATTTTGAGATAATTTTCCCTATTTTTTCAAATGTTTCTCTAGCTTGACATGTTTCCAAGTAAAATACTCTGCTTATCTGTTTTGATATTTTTTGTTATTGTGCTTATTGATTTTTTAAAGGAATTTCTTAAATGCCACTCTTTTGTTGAAGGGCCAGCTTCACTCCTGAATAGGCTCTGAAGGAGAGACTATTTAGTATGGAAAATTGCAATCCTAGGGGCAGCTAGATGGTGCAGTGGATAGAGTGCTGGCTCTGAAGTCAGGAGGACCTGAGTTCAAATCCATTCTCGAACACTTAATACATCCTATGACCCTGGGCAAGTCACTTAACCCCAATTGCCTCAGAGAGAGAGAGAGAGAGAGAGAGAGAGAGATCCTTTGCTTTTTTAAATACCATATTCATGTCTTCTCTTTCTCCTAGCTATTTATTTTATGCTTGTTTGAATTATAATTTTCTCAGTATTTGAAATTCTGCCTCACTGAAAAATTTGTTGCTTCCTATTGAAATTATAAAATTTACTCACTATAAGAGTTAGAGTTTTAAGTATAAGATTTTCTTTGGTGGTAATCTGTAGATTTTATTAGATAATACTTTATTTCTTATATTCAAAAGTTCTTGGCAGTTATCTTGCATTTTTCCTACAATATCGTATTCACATTTACTTACCACATTCATTTAGGACTCTTATCATCCTTAAATGATCTCTGCATCCTGTCTTTAAAGTCAGTCCTTTTTGCTTATGGAGAAATCACATATTTTTAAAAGTTATTCCCTTTTGCTTCTTTTCTGTGAAATATTCTTCTATTTCTTTATTTTTGTTCCAAATATGTCATTTGCTTTCAAAGTATCTTTCTTTTTCTATTGTTTGTTTTTAATTCTTTATTGAGAATTCAGAGCTCTAATTCAACTCCACATATAAATTCTTCTTTTAAAAGTTTTATTTTTGAAAGTTTCTGCAGTTCCATATTGTTACAAAATCTCTCAGGAGTATTTAAAATCATTTTTAATTGAGAATTTTTCACTTATTTCCATTTAGAAGCACAATTGTTCATTTTGTTCTGGCCTCTGAATTTTTACTTACTTTTCCTTTTGTATTTATAAGTCTCTCCTACTTTTCCTATTATTATAAAAGGCCATTCCAAACTCCCAGGCCTTCAAGCTTATAACCCAGTTGTCATCCTGGACTCCTTACTATCTCTCACTTCCCATAACCAATCTGCTGCCAAGGTTTGATAAATTCACTTTTACAGGATCTCTCAAACACACCCCCATCTCTCTTCTGACACTGCACCACTCTAATGCAGGTGCTTGGACTCTTGCCTAGGAGGGTCTGCCTGCCTCAGGTCTCTCCCTACTCTAATCTATCCTCCATTCAGCTACCAAAATTATTTTCCTAAAGCAGAGGTCTAATCATATCACCTCCCCATCCCTTACCCCATTCAATAAAATTTAGTGTCTCCCTATTACCTCTAAGATCAAATACATGATGCTCTGCTTGACATTCAAAGCCTTTCATAATCTAGCCCTCCTATCTTTCCAGTCTTTTTTTCTCCTTACTCCTCAACACATACTCTTTGACCTGATCACACTGATGACCTCCTGCCTGTTCCATAAGCAAGATATTCCAAACTCTGCTTTGCATATTTTTTCTGATGTTCTCCATCCCTGAAATGTTTCCACTACTCCACCCTGCCTATTAAAGGCCCTAAAATCCCATCTTTTACTATAAATCTTTTCCAATCCCTCTTATTTCTTGTGTCTTCCTTCTATTAATTAAATCCTATTTATCCTTTATATAGCTTGTTTGTATGTATTTGTTTGCATATTTTCTCCCCCATTAGATTGTGGGCTATATGAGGGAATTGCTTTTTGCCTCTTTTTGTATGTCTAATATTTAACACAGAGCCTGGCACATAATAGACACTTAATAAATATTTAAGGACTGAATTATTAGGCTTTTTTTTCATCTCTGGAAAATTAGTTGGTAACACTTGCCTATAGTTTTGCTGATTTGAAAAGTACTGAGGCATATGTTTAAGTATTTGGATCTCTTGGCTAGAAATTTCAAAACTTCGGTCCACTTGCAACAAGGAAAAAACACTGCCCAGATTCTGATAAATGCATATTGCCAAGGAGGACTTGACCCCAAAGGCTCATCCGGCTCTACTGTAGCCTTCATGGATTACTGAGGATTGTAACATAATCCTCTTCAGTGAATAACCATAGCAGATGTTATCAGGGTCAGGCTAGATTGCCTGTGGACTTCTTGTTAGAGCTCCCTCAGTGGAAGTCCAGTTTATAAATGGTCCTAATAGTCCACTTGCAATAAGGCAGTTAAAATTACCCTTAAAGGATGGATTATTCCCATCTGTTACACATTTCAGTGCTGTTAAATATTTCATGCTTTCCACTGTATAAACAAATAAAAGCAGAACTAATCTTTTTTTGTTTGAGGTTCCCTGACTGACATTTTTGGTGATTAAGCTACCTACTCTCTTCTCCCACAACTCCCTAGATGAGTGTTTCTATGGGAGAATGGCAAAAATAATAGTCTTGCACCCATATTAGTGGGTGTCTGATTGTGATGTTAATAGAAATTGAACAAAGAATGACAGATATGAATGGGTGGGAAGGAAGACACTTGACATCTGAGCTATCTGGAGGTGGCATTTCAACTAGGAAGAAATATACCTATAGGGGAGAAAGAAAGGGATTCAGTAGGAAAAGTGCATTGAGCAGAAAGTCAGGAAATCTGGCTTCATTACTTCCAAGGTCACTTTGATCTTAGGCAAGTCACTTCTTTTTTCTGACTTAGTTTTCCCATATGCAAAATGGGCAAATTGGAATGGCTGGCCTTTAAGAGCCATTATTTTGATTTAATTATTTAAATTTTGATGTATTGCGACTCTAAGGTCTCTTTAAGCTCTAAATTTAATCTCCTATAAATTTGACATTCCATTCTTCTGGTTATTCAGAATTATGGAAAATTGCTTCTCAGTAAGGCACCAAGTAAATACACACCATTGGCTATAAAACATCGCTTGATATATAAATATATCTCTAATCCTAAAATACTAAAAGGAAGGTAATACAATTATTATTTATTTGTATTATAGACATAAAGCAGAGATCCAAAAAGCAAAAAGAAATTGAAAATCAGAATTGTGAGAGGACAAACAAACCCAAATTGAGGCCTAAAGATTCCAGAGATCTTTTTACTTTACCATACCAACAGCTTTTCAGGTCTTGGTTAAGTAAGAAAATGAAATATTAAGTATTACCTTCACTTTATTACTAGTGATCATATGATACATAGTAGTGTCATTGTCTTACCAAAATGAGAATCAAAATTTTAATACTAGAATAGAGTTGGAATCCATTGGAACCTTTTGCCTTTATAAAAAGTCTATGATTCTATCATAACCTGAATATCTTAGTGTCAGCTAACAGGCACTTATTAAGTACTTACTTAATGAACTACTAGGGCTATGCTAAGCACTTTGCAAATATTATCTCATTCAATCTTCATAACAAATTTAGGGATAGGTACAATTATTTATTAATTCCATTTTATACTTGAGGAAACTGTGGCAGACAGCAAGTTACTTGATTTCTCCTGGGTCACACAGCTAGTTAAGTGTCTAAAGCCAGATTTGAGATTAGGTCTTTCTAACTCTGGCCCCAATGCCAAATCCAATGGTCTTTAGTCAGATAATTATTCCCAAATTAAAAACTCAAGATATTATTTATAATTCCAAGAGATTTCATCTCAATAGCAAGTTTTACTAATCAGAGGTTTGCTAATCATTATGCATAACCTAACACGTGTGTGTCTACAGGGCACAGTCAAAACTATGTGCAGAACTATCAGGTTAAAATCCTGCTCTAAGTACTTCAAGAAAGCTATAGACTATATTTGCTATCACATGATCAATCCTGATGGAATTTCAATAAGGAGGTTATTCAGGTCAATTCCAATAGATTTGTGATGGAGAGAGCGTTCTGCATCTAGAAAGAGGATTATAGGGACTGAATGTGGATCACAACATAGTATTTTCACCTTTTTTGTTGTTGTTTGCTTACATTTTGTTTTCTTTCTCATTTTTTTCTTTTTGATCTGATTTTTCTTGTGCAGCATGATATTTGTAGAAATATGTGTAGTAGAATTGACATGTTTAACATATTGGATTATTTGCTAAGGGAGAAGATGGGGGAAGGAAGATAGAAAACATTTGAAATACAAGATTTTGCAAGGGAGAATGCTGACAACTATCTTTGCATATATTTTGAAAACTAAAAAGCTATATTTTAAATTTTGTAATCATATTCATTAAACAATGAGACCATGATGCATTTAAATAAATGTTAAATCATTTTGCTGAAGATAGATGGAGACCTTGATAGAAGCAATCATTTTCAAAGAACTTGAAGTTCTAACAAATTTCTCTTAAAAGTTCTTTGTGTTGCTAAGTAATAGAACCTTTGATACAGCATCCCAAATGACTTTTCCAATGACCTTTTCTTAATCCTTTTCTTTATTGACCCCTGCAATCTTGTACACACTTGATCACTCTCTCCTTTTTGATATTCTTTTCTCTCAAAGTTTTCAGGACACTTTCTCTTGGTTCTCCTCCCACTATCCAACCATTCCTTCCCAGACTTATTTGCTTATTCAAGTCACATTCTGTAGTTATAAGTGTACCTCAGGGTTCTGTCCTAGTCCTCTTCCCTTCTCCCTTTATACTACATCATTTGGTGATTTCATTGACTTCCATGGATTTAATTACCATCTCCATGCTGACAATACTCATATCTCTCCATCTTGCCTCAAACTTGTACTTGACCTTTAATCTTTCAGATATCTCAAACTAGTTATCCTAGTATACATCTTAAACTAAATTTGCCCAAAACATAACTCATTATCTTTCTCCCTAAATTCCATCTTCCTCTTAGCTCCTAGTATTGCAGAGGGCAACGCCATTTTCCCGATCCCTCAGGTTCCCAAACAAGGAGTCATCCTGGACTCTTCATTCTCCCCCTAATATCTATTATAATCCACCTGCTGCCAAGGTCTATTGATTTTTACGTCTGTGAAGGACAGAGGCAAGATGGCAGGGGGAGAGCTAGCAGAATTACCTAATCTTCACATCTTCACTTGCAATGACTGACAGAGAGCACCAAACCAATTTCTGATAGAGAAAACTAAGAAAAAATCACAGTGAATCATTTTTGAGCCTCAGACATTTTAGGAAGATAGAAAGAGATGATGTGGACATTGGAGTGAGAGCTAGCAAGAAGCACAGCAGCAGCAATGCCACAGATAGAATGGCAGCATTCTGTAGCAATGGCATCAGTGGCAAGAAGCATTCTAGCACCCAAGAATAGAAAAAGGATTAAACCCCTGGGCAGAAAGAAATCCTAGGGGACTCCTATACTAGTCCTAGAAGCAGGAACAGGTACCATCTGTCAAGTCTATCACTGACTACCCAATTCCAGGTCAAATTTCCAGGGCAGAGAAGAGAAAGGAGTGATTGCAGCTGTGAGGAAGCAGATTCTAGAATAAATTCTAGAATCATATCTGTGTGGCTCTGAACTGAAGAGCAGCATGGGGACTCAGCTATAATTTTTAGCCCACATATAAGCCTACAATGGAATAAACCTGGGGAGTCCAAAAGTTCAATCATTCTGAACCTGCAGAACCTCCTAATGAGTTAACTATAATTGAATCCAGAAGGATTCTGCAGAAACTCAATGACACACAAGCCAACAGATCCATAAGCTAATGACTCCATGAGACATCAAGAAAATAAAAACAAAATCAAAAGGCTGAAAAAAAAAATTCATCTTTGAAACATATTTCAAATATGCCTTCTTCTCTCCTCTGGCATTGCCCCCATTCTTCTGCAAGTCCTCATCATCTTATGTCTGATCTATTGAAAGTCTGCTGGTAGATTTGCCTGCCTCAAATCTTTCCCTACCCCAATCCACACTTCACTAAATGATTAAAATGATGTTTCCCTAAGGCACAGGTATAATCATGTCACCCACACCAATCAATAAAATCCAGAGTCTCTCTATTTCTTTCAAAATCAAATACAAAGTTGTTTAGGATTTAAAGCCCTTCATATCCATCCTAGCCTCCTCCTGTTTTTCCAGTTTTCTTATGCCTTATTCTCTACCATTAACTCTTTGATTTGGTGACACTGGTCTCTTGAGTGTCCTTCAAACAAGACACTCTTCTTCTCTGAACATTTTCTCTGGCTGTCTCCTATGTTGAAATGCTCTCCTTTCTCCACTCTGTCTACTAAATGCCCTTGCTTCCTTTTAGTCCCAAAGCTCACTGGCATGGGATTCTCTCCTTAATATAGGAGACGAGTATCCTTTCCTTTCTGAAGGGGTGGGACAGCATTCACAAAAGAACTCGAACATTTTTCAGGCTTCTTCAGGCTTCATATTGCTTTGGATACTTCTGGCTTCCAGCTTTAAAAGAAAAGATACAAGAGGCCTATTCTATTTCAGGTTGCTGAAGGAAAAAACGCTGTAGAAAGAAACCAATATGAGAGGAGCTAGAAGTTTTCCTATTTCCAGCTTACCACAATAGACTTCCAGGAGTTTTCCTTTCTTTGTTGAGTTGAGTTACCTTACTTTCAATAGGAGAATTCCTTCACTTTGCATTGTTTAGCATATATTCTTCTAGATATACATTCTCTGATTTCTGTTTTACTATCTATTTGGAGAAATAGCTCTTTTTGGCTAAATGTTATATATGTTCATTGTGGAATTATGGTGAGAAAGGGGTAAGTCTTGCAAATAGAGTTTGAGGACTTCCTTTAGTAATCAATGATCAGAAGGTAGTTTGAAAATGATCCTCTGGGCAAACAATATTTAAGGGAGCAAATAAGTATAACTGTAGCCCTGTATCCCTCTCTGACCTCCAATCTCAATTTTCCTATTTCTCCTCCTGACAGGAATAAAAATCTTCCTTGGAGAAGGACAGGGAAGAAAAAGCTAAAATTATCTGTTGTACCTCTCTTCAAGCCACACACAATGACACCCATACTACATGTCATGCCACGTGTGTCAGTTCCATCTTTGTGCCTTTGTCCTAGCCATATCTTTTGTCTTATCTCCACATCCCCTATCATTCCTTCTTACCCTAATGTTTGATTTCTCCCTGTCCCTAAGCTCCTTTTCTACTACCTACAAAGACTCTCATGTTTTCCCCATCCTTAAAAAAAAAACTTTCAATAAATTCTGCCATGTCCACTAGCTACCATCCTATATTTCTTCCCTCCATAGCTAAACTCCTTGAAAAAGTTGTTTGCATCGGTTTATCTACTTTCTTTCTTTTCACTGTCTTGTGAACCTTCAGCAGTCTGACTTCAAACCAAGTAATTCAATTGAAATTTCACTTAGGTGTCCAACCTAATGACTTTTTCCTCCATCTTTATCCTCCAAAACCTAGTAACACCAACATTATAGCAATGGGGGGGGGGGGTTGTGAAAGTTTCTTTGCTCAGAAAAATCTAGAAAAATAGTACACTGAAGAGAGGGATGAAAAGAGGTCCACAGTGTATATGGCATCCTCCAATTCCCCCATGTGGGGAAACATGAAGTACCCTATAGTTTCCCACCCCCAAATTCTCCCTTTTAGAGAGATTAGCAAACTGATGAATTATAGTTATTAAGGCTTATGTGAGTATTTCCTATGCTGATGAAAGATTTTTCATAAGAAATCCCAGTCTATCCTAGAGATGTTACCCTTTCTTCAAGTGGCATCTGAATCATGGAAAGTCACCAGTCCTTCTACTGAGCACCTACAAGATCTATCTTTTTCTCCTTTACACAAAGGATAAAGACACTAAGCATAATAGCCATGTTCTGTCTCTAAAGTCAGAATGATCTCCTTCTTCTCACCTTTCCATCATGGCCAAGATCAATGCCAGCTTCTCCAAGAAGTCTATTTTGATTTTTTCTAAGACCTCCTGTCTGTTTGCAGATAGCAAATACCATGCGGGATATTACTAGTTCTCTAATTGTTCATAAGTTTTCATTCAACCTACTCAGTCAGAAATAAATTTGGAGGACTGGATGATGTTTTATACATCTTCTAAAATAGATGATATGCATGATGCAGTAAAAAAAATAATGAGCTTACCATAAGGAAACCTAGGTTTAAATTTCAACCATGACATTTGATATATAGCAATAGCCAAATTATTTAACTTTGTTCTGCCTCAGTTGCTTCATCTAGAAAATTATACTTTCACTACTTATATCATAGAATTATTATCACATTTCAATAAAACTGTGTATTTTATATATCCTGAATATTCTAATATTCTGCATTCCCTACAACCTACAAAGATGGATTGAGGATAGTTTCAGGGCACCATCATCCATCCTGTCATCCATGTTTGAAAGTTTACAAATATATTTGACTATTCATTTTCTCATTCTATGTGGTATGGTAAGAGAATTAATAGTATTATAATATAATATTTACATATTATATTCCACAACATATTTCTCATTAATTCCCTCCTCTAATACCTGAAGCCTCATCATTTTTCTTTTAAATTATATAAAGGCCTTCTAATTGGTCTCCCTGCTTTCAATTTCTCTCATTTTTAATATATCTTTAGTGTAGATGATAAATTAATTTCTTTCTTTTTCCCTTTTTTATGGAGGAGGCAAGGAAATTAAGGTTAAGTGACTTGTCCATGGTCACATAGCTAGTAAGTGTTAAATGACTGAGGCCAGATTTGAACTCATATTCCCCTGACTTTAGGGCTGGTACTCTATCCATTGCATCATGTAGTTGTCCCTAACAAATTCATTTCTGATCAGATCTGATAATGTTATTCTCTTTTTTTTTAAGTTGAACTTTTAAATTTTTTTTGTTTTTGTTTTTTGTTTTTATTAAAGCTTTTTATTTTCAAAACACATTCATGGATGATTTTCCAACATTGACCTTGCAAAACCTTGTGTTCCGAATTTCCCTCCTTCTCCCCACTCCTTCCCCTAAATGGCAAGTATTCCAATATGTGTTAAATATGTTAAAAATATATATTAAATCCAATATATATATATACATATTTATAAAATTATCTTTCTGCACAAGAAAAATCAAATCAAAAAGAAAAAAATGAGAAAGAAACAAAATGCCAGAAAACAACAACAAAAAGAGTGAGAATGTTAGGCTATGATCCACACTCAGTTTCCCCTGTCCTCTCTCTGAGTGTAGATGACTCTCTTCATCACAAGATTTTTGAAACTGGCCTCAATCATCTCATTGTTGAAAAGAACCACATATATCAGAATTGATCATGGTATAATCTTGTTGACATGTACAAGTGATCATGTTATTCTCTTGATCAATAGCCTCCATAAAGTATAAACTCTTTGTGCTGACATTTAAAGCCCATTACATTAGCTTCTCTGCATGCCATATTTGTTGACTCACGCTGAGTTTGTTCCTAGATCTTATTGTAAGATCAGATTCAGAGCTGCAAGGTATTTTTAAAGGTCTTTAGGTAAGGAAACTGAAATATTGAAAAAGTATTTGCCCAGAATTCTACAGCAAGTATCTGAGGCAGGATCTAAACTCATACTTTCCTAACTCCAAAGTTAATGACCCATCCACTATACCACAACTCCCTACTAAACTGCTATTTAGCCATGCTTCTCTTGTCCTTTTCTTGTATAGCTGATTTTTTATACTTGATATAGTTTTATATTATTATATTAGTAGTAGATAGGAACTCAGAAGACCTGAGTTTAACTCCTGGTTCTGCCACTAATTAATTATTAGTCAAATCATTTCACCTTTCTGATCAGGCCTCAGTTATTTCATTTGGAAAATAATGGTTTTGTATTAGATGATCTCTAAGGTCTCTTCCAGTTCTAAATATATAATTTTTTCCAATCTATCATTTTCATCTATCAAGATTTTTTTACATCTTGAATCTGCCATCTAATATGTTAGCTATTTCTCCTAGATTCATGGTATATGCAGATTCAATAAACACAATATCTGTGCTTTTATCCAAATGTGTGTGTGTGTGTGTGTGTGTGTGTGTGTGTGTGTGTGTGTGTGTGTGTGTGTGTGTGTGTAAAATAGCACAAAGACAAAAACAGATGCAAGGGCACTAAACTACAGATCTAAAATAGAACAATCTCACTGGGGTCAGTCTCCCAAATCTTATAGACTTTAACTGATGACCTGATGTTACAGGGATTTTCCCAACTTCCATGTGTATGCTTTAGGGAATGGATTCTTAAGGAAGGGAAATGAGGGAAAATATTCTACTCTGTTTCCTAGTCATTGGTCTCAGGTTTTCATAGAATTCAATTTACCCTAGGGAAGAGTATATTGACAATGTAAAGAATTCCATAGAGCATAGAATTATAGAGTTCTAAGAGAATCTCTTTTATAGATGAAGGTGCTCATGTTTAGAGAGGAAAAAAAATGTGATCTGATTAGAATCATTCATCTAAGCAGGGGCAGAATTAAGACCCTACTCCTACTCCAGTTTTCCTTCTTTTATAGCTTGAAATGTCACAGACATTAATGGAACTGTGTAAGAGTCCAGAGACTGAGTTTGAGAACCAACTGTATTACTCTCTATAAATTTGGATAATTTAACAAACTTCTCTGAGTTTCAATTCCTTCAACTATGTTGGGGTTGACAACTAATGTCTCTTAATGTCATATGCCATACAGTCACCTCTAGGTACAACAATCCTAAGGCTATGATTCCTTCTACCTCTAATACTATATGAATCTATGAATTAAATGATATTATCCATTTCTCCCCACCAATACAGACAAAAACTCTTCTATTTAGTCACACAGTAAAAATTTCTTCTCCCCCACTCACTCTTATCTACTTCTGTAGAAGTCATTTATTTCCTGGATCTTCAAGAAAACAAAATTTTTGAGTTGTAAAACCTAGTGGAGGAGGGAAGGCATAAACTCTAAGGAAGGGTGGGCTATATCAGTTTGATGAAAAAAACCTATGACTCATATCTAAAAATAAAAATAGGATTCATCTGTCATGCTTCATAGATCAGAAACTTGATGCATAAGGAAGGAACATTGCAACAAGATAAATATGCTTCAACTATTTCCCTGTGTAACTAAGGTTAAACAGGGCATGTGTAAAGCTGCTTTTCCTGATGCTGGCACAGTTCTTGACTTTTTTGGGTAGATAAGTGCTTAGCCACTTCCAGCAATGTGTGACTAAGTACTGAAGGATTTATACTTTGAGGTGAGGAAAGAACCCCATTTATTAACCACTAAGTCTAAAGAAACTCAATCAAAAAAGTTATTCTGCTGTTTTCTCTTCCTTTTATTCTCCAATAGTGGCAAATATCAGGTTGTGTCCTTTCCTCCACTTCTGGGCACAATGGTGATGACTCATGGGCTGGAACAGGTACACTCAATTAGATGATATCAGGCCTCTTCTCCTGTTACTGCTTTCTGTTTCCTTTCCAAAATAGATGATCAAACATTGATCTCAATATATACATGTTTCAGCTTGGAGATCACCTTGTGAGGATAAGTGAGACAAATGGGTCTGTTGGGTAGAGCTGACTGCTAAAACAAGTTTCTACATAAAAGACGCCCATCAACAAGTAAAAAAAGCCCAAACCCTGTCCTAGCTGGTCAGTGGACAAGGATTTTGAAGCTGGATTTGAATTCAGGTCTTCCTGAATACAGGAATAGCACTCTATATCTACTGTGGCCACTTAGCTGCCTGGGACAGACTCTAGATAAGAGTCAAATTTAAGCCTGATATAAATTTATCAATGGGGTATTGGGAGAAGAAATCTAATAAAGCAATTTGTATGAGAAAAGGAAACCGAACTCTTCTAATTATAGGCCATATTTCACCCACATCCTCTCCCAATCTCCACACAGTCCACTTGAACCCAGTCACTGTGTGCATAGGTCCAGAGGAAAGAAAGCCCTTAGTGGCTCAAGTGTCCTACTCACTTGCTCCCTGCAGTGAATTAAACCAGTAAGAATTATATTGAGAAGACAGAATCCTATAGAGCCTAACAATAAACTTGAGAAGCATGAGCTGGCAAGAGAAAAATCTGATTTTTCCCTACTTTCAGAAGTCAAACTATAGAATGGATTTGAATTTGCATTGAAAAAGCTAAGAGATCAAATATAGATATTTGTTTTGGGTCCTAAATTACAATAAGATTGTTTTTACTGATTTTTTTTGAGAAGTGGAAGAAAGGTGAATTTTTTTCTTTTTTATTAAATCTTTTTATTTACAAAACATATGCAAAGGTTATTTTTCAACACTGACTCTTGCAAAACCTTCTGTTCCAAATTTTCCCCTTCTTTCCCTCACCTCCTCCCCTAGATGGCAGGTAGTCCAATATGTTAAAATATATGTTAAATCCAATATATGCATACATATTTATACAGTTATCTTGCTTCACAAGAAAAATCAGATCAAGAAGGGAAAAAAAACCTGAGAAAGAAAACAAAATACAAGCAAACAACAACAGAAAGATTGAAAATGCTATGTTGTGGTTCACACTCATTTCCCACAGTCCTGTCTCTAGATGTAAATGGCTCTCTTCATCACTGAACAATTGAAACTGGTTTGAATCATCCCATTGTTGAAGAGAGCCATGTCCATACTGATTTATTTTGAAACAATTCTTTGGTATACACATAATTTTACCACTTATTAAAGATGAAAGCAAATTTTCATTCTAATGAGATGGATGTGCTTGTTTATTTTTGCAGAGGGAATTGTCTTGATAGAATTTTAGATACTGCAGGATGTAGAAGCTATAGAAATCTTTTATTGTTGCCAAATTTTTCCCAACTCCCACATTCACTTACATTTCCCCATATAGGGTCATAGCTCACAGTTTAAGAAGCTTTACTGTAGAGAGGGACTTGCCTACGAGTATACACCATGAATCTTTTAATTCATAAGACTCTACTCCTTTATAAAATGTATGAATAATATCTGCTAGGGCCTCTTCCATGAAGGCTGGGCTGGTATTTTTAGGCCTTTACTCCATATATCCTGGACTAGTTTTTCTTTAGAAGGTATTGAAACTATCCCTGAAATAGAATTGACCCCAGGGAAAACCTACCTCAGGCTCAAATCATGGATATGTAATCCTGATGACCTAAGGACAAAAGCTAGCACACTGATACACTGTTGGAAGATGACTTGTTCCAACCATTATAGAAAGAGAAAGAAATTTGGAACTATACCCCCAACTTACTAATTCATACATAACTAAGGGCATACCTTCAAAGCATTCAAAAACCAAAAGGTACCATATGTACAAAAATATTTTTCACAATTTTTGTTGTTGTTGTAAAGAACTAAAAACAAAATAAGAATTTATCAATTAGTTAATGGTTGAGCAAATTATAATATATCAATGAATTGCAATATTATCATACCATAAGAAATGAGAAAAAGGACTAATTCAGAGAGACTTAAAAGGAAATTATGCACAATGAAGTAAATAGATTAGGAGAACAACTTATGTCATGATCACAATGGTAATATGAGAATAAAGTTTTGAAAGGTTTCAGAATTCTGACCAAAGTGACAACCAAATAGTATTGTAAAAAACTAATGATGAAATAAATCTACTCCACTTACCATAGACTTTATAGACTAAAATACAGAATCAAATATATAGTCATGGACTAGACCAGTGGATTGATTTGGTTTGTTTAACTATAAGTATTTATCACAAGGGAGAACTTCTAATCAGATTGAAGGTAGGGTGGGTGGGTTTAGTAAGTAGTGATAGGCATGACAACATTTTTTCAAAATGTATATGTATGTGGCCACTCCTGCTGTAGAATCTCATCTCCCTCACATTTATTACTATTACTTCCAATATTCCAATATTACTGTTTGCAATAATAGCAAAAGAGAGGTTCCTATAAAATTCTTGAGAGAATCAAAATAAAGAAAATTATAAATCAATATTCCTGATGATTATTAATACAAACATTTAAAATAAAATAGTAGCAAAGTGGCTAAAACAACATGCCACAAAGATTATATACTATGAGCAAATTGATTTTATACCATGAATCCAGAATTGGTTAATAAATTAGGAAAATATAAACATAGTTGATCACAATAATAAAAAGAACAATAAAAATTATATTATTATATCATGATGTAGAAAAAGCTTTTGACAAAATATAACACTCATTTATTTAATGAAAAGTAAACAAAATAACTAGAAAACAAAGCAATAAAGAGATCTTTCCTTAGTATAGTTAATAATACATATCTGAAATCAACAATCAGTATTATGTATAATGAGCACAAACTAAAGTCCTTTACAATAAAATCAAGGAAATGAAAGTACATGAATAAGCATAAATAAAAATAAACAAAACTATTATTTTTACAGATATCATGTTGTACTTAGAAAATTCTAGATAGTCAGCAAAAATAATTGAAATAATTTATAATTTTAACAAAGTTACAAGACATAAAATAAATCTCAAAACTATTAAAATCCAGGAGGAAAAGGCAGCAGGAAAAGATAGAAAGCAAAATTCCATTTTTTAAATAACTATAAAATAAATACTATACTTGGAAAGCTACCTAACAAGATACACACAAGAACTACATAAATATAGCTACAAAATACTGTTTTTAGAAATATAGAGCTAAATAATAGTCCAAAGAAATTACAATACTACTAGGAAAAATTATAATTAAATTAATCTAGAGGAACAAAAGTTTAAGAATTTCAAAGAAAATAGTTATTAAAAGTGGGAAAAAAGGGAGTCTAGACTAGCACATCTCAAATAATATTACACAGCAGTAATTTTCTGTTTCACAAATTGTTTTTCTGGGAGTTGTTTTCTTTTTCCATTTTATCAAATCTATCTTTTAATGAGTTATATGCCTTTTCCAAACCCTCTTACAAAGTTTTCATTTCCTTTCCCATTTTTCTTCTAGCTCTCTTTTAAGATTTTTAAAAAATTCTTCTATGAGAGCCCTGTGTGATGAGGATCAGGTTATATCATCTTTTAGGGCTTTATCTGGAGACAATCTGTCTTTAGCCTCCTCAGGGTTTGAACTCTGTTCTTCCCTTTCACCATAAAAGCTGTCTATCATCAGAGATCTCTTCACTTTTTTACTCATTTTTTTAAAGTTAAGGTCTGCTTTTAGGACAAGGGAGGTTTTCCAAGCTTCTTTTACAAACAGCAGCTTCCTTTATAAGCAGCCTCATAGAGGGGTTATGCTGGGTCAGTGCTGACTCACTCCTGGTGCCGTGTGGGCATGGTTAGGTCTGTGAGATTGTGGAGTTTTGGGGTTCACTCCTTTTGTGTTTGTGCTGGATGTTTTATAACATCTCTGCTGATCTACTGGCTTGCAACTAGGGCAGAGCAGCCAACACTGCTGTAGATTCCTGTAGATTCTCTGTGACGTGGCATCTGCACCATCCTGCAGAGTCCACACCACCCTGGGACTCTGTGCTGTCCATGCTGGCATTTGTGCTCAACTGCTTGTGCTTGGCTGCCTTTCTCCCGTTTCCAATGGAAACAAATTTTTTCTGGTGATCTTCAAAATTATCTTCTGCTGATACTTCTTTACACTCCCAATATTTGTAGGTTCTGCCAGTCCAGAGCTAATTCAGAGGCTGGATTTGCTAATTAGTCTGAGGGTTGTAGGAGAAGGTCAGAAAGAAACATGTGTCATCTCTGTCATCTTGACTCTACTCCTGGAAACGACACAATAGTAATTTTCAAAACAGGTTATTGGTTTAAAAATCAGAGAGATAGAACAGTGAGACAGATTTAATATGGAATATAGAAAAGGAACTGAACACAGAAGTCTATTATTTGATAAACCCAAAGATCTCAACTATTGCAATTAGCATTCACTATTTTTTTTAATTTTGGGAAAACTAGACAGTAGTATGGCAGAAATGAGTTTTAGATTAATATTTTATATTTTATACTAAGACAAACTCTAAATCAAGGTATTTGACCTTGATATAAAAGGTAACATTATAAACATAGACAAACAATGGAGAAATTACCTTTCAGGTATATTGATAGCAAAAGTGTATGACTTAACAAGGGAAAGGAAGGATTAATAGTTTAAAACTTTAAAAAATATTGCATGTAATCAAAGCTTTCTAAATTAAAATAAAATGTTTTGATTACATGAAATATTTTTAAAGTTTTTAAACAAAAAATGCAAATAAGTATGGAAATAGCTGAGAAATAAAATCTTTGAAGTAATTTTTTCTCTTAAAGCTTTCATGTCTAAGTACACAAGAAACGTATTCAAATTTACAAAACTAAAACCAATTGATAAATGGTCTAATGATAAGACTGGGCGTTTCTCAAGGGAAGATATTCAAGATTTCTAGAGCAATTTTTATGTGCAAATACTTTGAATCACTAGAAAAAAAAGAAAAAATGTGTTTTACCTTCTATCTATAGCTTGGTGAAGCTGACAGAAAAACTGTTGGATGAACTGAGGGACAGTAGGCACACTGGCAAGCTGTGAATGAGTTCAATCATTCTGGAAGGCATTTTAGAACTATTCCCCCAAAGTTACTAAATGGTCCATTCTTTGATTCCTATGCTATGCTCACATCCCAAAAAAATTCAAAGAGGAATACTTCCTACATGTATAAAAATGTTTATAGCAATTCTTTTTGTAGCGTCAAAGAACTGAAAGCTAAGGAGATAGCAATTAATTAGAGAATTGTTGAAAAATTATAATATGTGAAATTCTAGATGAAAGGCTTTGATATTAGCAGGTCATTCAGGAGTATCTACACTACAAGAAGCCATTTCCTGTAGATTTCTCTTCTGATTTTCAGTGTTTTCTGGTTGAACAAATCAACTTATGATCTTCCCTAAAGGACATTACAAAAATGTTATATTTTTAATTTAGTTGACACACTGATCCAAATATTATGTCTCTCTCCTAAAGAAATCAGTGAGCAACAAGTGCCTAAAAAAACACAGAGAATTGCAAAGCTTATCATTCTTTCTATCCTTGGCCAATACAGACAAGCCCAGTCTGTTTTTCATCTACAGAATATTGTGTCTACCAACAAGTTAGTTTGTAGCAAAAAAAAAAAAAAAAAAATTATCAGCAAAACAATTACAAATCCAGTCTTACCTCTTGTTTTTTCTCTCTCAAATCAGAAGAGGCAGCAAAGAGCAGCTTTCAAAAATATTTCATCTCTCAAGTTCTAAGAGATGTTAAAGAGTAATTGCTAAAGATGAAACTGAATTCAAAAAGCTCCATATTCCAATCAGGAAATCTTCTAGCTGAAACCTTTGGTCAGCAGACTGTTCTAACTATTGTACTTCACATGGTTACCATAGAATTGATATTTTTACTCCCTGATGCTTCTTTTTTTTTTCTCCATCTCATTTGCCAAATTCTTCAATATAACCTTTAGTGGCTTAAATTGGATATACTCAGCCTCATCATTCACTTTTGATATTTAAAAATAAAACAACAAACTTCCCCTATGAAATCAAGTCTTTATTTAGTCATCATATATTCTTCAAAATTATATGACTTTGAAGTGTTAACTTTCAATAAGGCTTAAAAGGACATGAAAATCAGCTAAATAATCACAATGGCCAGCAACTCCAGTCATCATTACATTCTTTAGAAAAGTCCATTCTTTGCGTCAATGATAATTATGTTTCTTCTCTCTTGAATTTTATTAGTTTTTAATGAATGAAAGTCTTTAGCCTTCCTGAGCTGAGGGGAAAAAATTATATAAGCTGATACAAAATAATCATTTTGTTGCCACCTTGTTAAACTTGATATCTATATGCTTCTTTTTAAAAAAAAATGTAACTAAGGTTTATGGTTCTTTATACAGTTCTCTATTCTTCTTTGTATGTTGAAATATTTGTTGATGGTTACATTCAAATTTTTAAAATGAATAATAATCAAAAAGAATGAAGTTATGTAATGAGAGAAAAACACTGGGAATTGGATTCAAAACAGTAAAACCATTTACTAGCTGGGTAACCTTGAACAATCCAATTTTCTTCAGTGTCCCTTAATTTCCTTTCCATAAAATGGGTATAATATTACTTGGATCATCTGAGGGTGGTTGTGAAAATCAAATGAGAGAGCATATATAAATATGTTTTTATAAAATGAATTATTATTTGATGGCAATGCTTCTTAAGATAATTTGTAGGTATTTTGAAAAGATGAATATGTGATTCAAAGTTCTTTCTATACAAATCCTGTAGAGTCTCCTTTGGTTTGGGGCAAAATGAGTGGGAGTGGAGCTAAAGAGGTATCTTTTACAATTGCAGAACCTGATGCCCTTACATTCATCTTCTGCCCTAGTTTAAAAAAAAAACTGCTCTTATCCCTATTCCTGATATTCTCAAGACAGGCTCCTGTTGTCTCCAAGTAATCTGTGGTTATACTTCAGCATGTTCTACTTTGTTTTAATACCATGGAAAATATTTCTTCTGACAGAGCTAGGCATTCCATGCATATTTGCTGATTAAATGATCAATAGAGCATTTTCTTCAACTATCCCACATGCCTGAAATTATCTCCTTCATTTCTGTTGTCTAGGTTTTCCTGACTTCCTTCAAGTCCCAGACAAAATCTTGCCTTCTTCAAGAAACTTTTCCATTTCTCCTCAATGTTAGCAACTTTCCCCTATTCATTATCTCCAATTTATCCTGTAACATCTTGTTTGTACATCATTTTTTTTGCATGTTGTCTTTTCTATTACACTATAAGTTTCTTGAGAGTAAGGACTGTCTTTTGCATTTCTTTGCATGTTTAGTTCCTGGCAGTATGCCTAGTAAATAGTAAGTGCCTAATAAATGTTTATGGATCAATCATCTGAGTAATTAGTCTTTAGACAAATTTGACCCCTAGCTGGCTATCTTACTATCCTTGCAGGACCAAGTCTGTGTCAGCTACCTGGGTTAACAAAGTCACAGGAAGATAGAAAATATAGAAACAAACATGTGGCCAGGATGCATGTATAGAGAGGTAACTCATGCCTCTGGTATTTCAGTATTAATACTGATGGCTTTTAGTGTTTTCATAACACTGTTTCCATCCATCTGTTCTCTGTATTCTTGGCTTATCTAGTCTCAGAATCTCTGCAGAATACAATTTAATCAGACTTGGGTGATCCAGTGAATGCTTCCCTACTGGACACTGCTCCATTAATTAGCTTCAGGCTCTAATGAACACCTCTAACTTTTCCCTTTAGCCCAAATCTCTGATTATTTCTTTCTCAGAGAAGAATGGATTCTGCAACATTCTGATCTAAATCTGTTTTTTCTCTTTTGAATTTTGTTAGGAGAGTTAGGGATAGCACATTGGGTAGCGTCATATTGCACAATTGCATTATTTTCTGGATATTGATTGCAAACTAGAGATTGTCCCAAAGTATGCCTGTGTTCTTCATGTAATATGATATAAACCTCTGTTATAAGGATTGCTGTCCCTATTTTTCTGTTGAAAATGGCTCCAAGGTCAAGGGACTTGCCCAAGATCATACATGTAGTAAGCATCAGAGCCAGAATTCAAATGCCAGTTTTCTAGCTCCCAAATTAATGTGGGTTTTTCCTATTCTAATGCAGAGTGATCCTTGTATAGGCAAATGTATTCCCTTTAGTCTGAAGAAATCTCAAAAAATCGTGGACCAATAGCATCTTTAATAAGACAGAACATTGTTTCTTGGCAATCTAGAGTACCTAGGTGGAAAGAAGTTTATTATATTTGTGTCCCAGATTCATTTTTAAGGTCAAGTAGGCTTGACTAGTGCGAATAACAAATTCCGCAAAATAGTCAAATTATTCAAATTCAAACTGCATTAATTCATTGGCTGGAGCCAATATCTTATGTAATTATAACTTGGAATAATGTGAATTAGAAAATGTGCGACCTCTCATAAAATTGTTGTAGCCTAGGGCAGTAGTATCAAAATCAAATAGAAAAGGGGCCATTAAACCATATGTAAGAATCCCTAGGTTCTGATAAAGGCCTCATTTCCAAAATATATAGAGAACTCTAATTTATAAGAAATCAAGCCATCTCCAATTGATAAGTGGTCAAATGACATGAACAGACAATTCTCAGACAAAGAAATTGAAACTATTTCTAGCCATATGAAAAGATGCTCCAAGTCATTATTAATCAGAGAAATGCAAATTAAGACAACTCTGAGATACCACTACACACCTGTCAGATTGACTAGAATGACAGGGAAAGATAACGATGAATGTTGGAGGGGATGTGGGAAAACTGGGACACTGATACATTGTTGGTGGAGTTGTGAAAGAATCCAGCTATTCTGGAGAGCAATTTGGAACTATGCTCAAAAAAGTATCAAACTATGCATAGTTACTACTGGGTTTATATCCCAAAGATATTTTAAATAAAGGAAAGGGATCTGTATGTGCAAAAATGTTTCTTTTTTTTTTTTTTTTTTTTTTTTTTTGAGGCTGGGGTTAAGTGACTTGCCCAGGGTCACACAGCTAGGAAGTGTTAAGTGTCTGAGACCAGTTTTGAACTCAGATCCTCCTGAATTCAAGGCTGGTGCTCTATCCACTGCGCCACCTACCTGCCCCTGTGCAAGAATGTTTGTGACAGCCCTCTGTAGTTACAAGAAACTGGAAACTGAGTGGATGCCCATCAATTGGAGAATGGCTGCATAAATTGTGGTATATGAATGTTATGGAATATTATTGTTCTGTAAGAAATAACCAGCAGGAAGATTTCAGAAAGGCCTGGAGAGACTTACATGAACTGATATTGAGTGAAATGAGCAGGATCAGGAGATCATTATATACTTCAACAACAATGCTATATGATGATCAATTCTGATGGACGTGGCCCTCTTCAACAATGAGATGAACCAAATCAGTTCCAATAGAGCAGTAATGAAGAGAGCCAGCTACACTCAGTGAAAGAATTCTGGGAGATGACTAGGAACCACTACATAGAATTCCCAATCCCTCTATTTTTGTCCACCTGCATTTTTGATTTCCTTCACAGGTTAATTGTACACTATTTCAAAGCCTGATTCTTTTTGTACAGCAAAATAATTGTTTGGACATGTATATTGTATTTAACTTATACTGTAACATATTTAACATGTATTGTTCAACCTGCCATCTGGGGGAAGGGGTGGGGGGAAGTAGGGGAAAAGTTTGAACAAAAGGTTTTGCAATTGTCAATGCTGAAAAATTACCCATGCATATATCTTGTAAAGAAAAAGCTATAATAAAAAATAAAATAAAAATAAAAATAAAAAAGAATCCCTGTGAGCAACCTATTGCTTTAGAAAATCACATATTAATATATTAAATATGTTCTATTGTATTTTTATTTATCCTGTTATATGTTTCCCAATTATATTTTAATCTGGTTTCAGATATACCTACGAGTATTGTGGCCAGTTGATCTGCTCCTATTTGATATCTCTGTCCTTAGAGTGCTGAATTTGGAGTCACAGGAAGACTTAAGCTTGATATAGGCCATTTCCAACATCTACTAGCAATATGACTGTGGCTAAATAGTATAACTACTAAACTTGGTTTTCTTAGTTGTAAAATGGGGGTAATAATAAAAACAATAATTATCCTTATATGTATGTTTATATTTATGTATATATACATGCAAACACAGTCCTTTCTTATAGGGTTGCTTTGAAGGATCAAATGAGATAATATACATGAAGCAAAACATAGCTCTGAACAATATCACTTTATTGTATTGCACTCAAAGCTCTGCTTATTAGGAGAAAGGCATGTACAACAGGACCTTGGCAGTTATTAATCCCATAATGATTCATACCCTGAGAGATGGGGATCCTGGCAATTCATCCCAGTGAGCTGAGCTGAAAACTCTATGGCTTGTGTAAGAGATACTATTGAGAAATATAGCAGATAATATCTTTTTCAGCATGAACATGAGCACTGGCCATGAATCTACTTGAGTGGCTTGAAGCTTGGAAAGAACAGGGTTGGATGCCCAAAGTTTCTATTGTTAAGGGTCAAGACAAATGAAAGCATTTTGTTGATATCTCCCATTATATAAAGTTATTTGTAAGGAATGTTACCATCCATCACATAACCTTCATGATTCTTGAACTAATTCCAACTGGCAAACTGATTATAAAGACTTGCTTTTTCCATCTCAGGAAAATGATTTTCCTTTTTTGTTATTGATACTTATTCAAGATATAGAATTGTTACAAGTATTTCTTTTTCTTATTGGATAGGTAATAGAGGGGAGAAAAATAGATTTTTTTAATGTAAAGATAAGAAGTGTGTATGTACTCTCAGATAAGTATTATTAATTTGACTTAACAATTTTACTTCATTACAAGACCTTTCAGGAAATTGGAATATTCTATAAGTGTTCATACTCTATAAAATAAATCAATAAAACTTTTTAAAAATCATCCCTGAATGGAAAGAACTAGATCATCTATCTGTCAAACTCATGGCCCAGTAGCCTCAAGCAGCCTATGAAACTCTTGAGTGCTATAGAAACTAAATTAAAATGTAATTGGGCAAAGATTAAAAATAAATAAACATAAAATGTAACAAAGATAATGTTAATTTGTATTTTTCTGAATTAATATGTTGCCAGTTTAATACCACTAAGTAATCCAATTCTCCCTTTGACATGTGAAAAAACTGAGGTCCAGAGAAGTTAAAGATTCTGTCCAAATTTACATGAAAAGAAAGTTAAAAAGTCAGAATTTGAGTCCAGGTCCTCTTAGTCCATATCTAGTCCTCTTTAGCTCATCTTGAAACTGCATCTGAGAAAATTCCAATGAATCCAGAAGACTCCTGGGAGCAGTACATAGGAGGCAGTGTCTCAGGGTCATCTCACCACTACTAACCTACTTTTAGGAGTTATATCAGGGAAAATCCCTGCTGTGTTAAAATTCGTGAGGCTGAGATTGTAATATTGTGGACTCCCAAACTGGATTGTTTGATGGTAGTCTGTTTCAGTTTTTTTCTCTTTTTATAATAAAATTAATTTATCTTTAATATGGAATCACACTTTTAGAACTGGAAGGGCCTTTGGTTATCAATTTTTATAACATCCATTTTGATAACCTAAGCTTGAAGTCCTTTAATGAGATGGACTTACTATTCATTCCACTTTCAGATGTCTCTAATTGTTAGAAAAATTTTTCCTGATGTTAAGCTTAAATTTACCTCCTTAGTAAAGAGAAAATTATTATTGTTTCTTCTCTCTAGGGCTCAATGGCATATCTAATCAAACAAAAGAATCTGATAGCCCTTCAAATACTTATAATACAGCTTCCTTATTACCTGATTACTTACCTTTTCCAGTCTAAGCATTTCCTCTCCCCTCAAGAGCCATTCAGCAATTGGTAAAAAACCATACATACATTAATATATATGTGTACATATATATATTAATGTATGTATGTATGTATATATGTAAAAAAAATTTAATTTTTTAATTTCCGTTTCTTTTTTCTGAGGCAATTGGGGTTAAGTAACTTGCCCAGGGTTACATAGTTAGGAAGTATTGTCTGAGGTCAGATTTGAACTCGGGTCTTCCTTACTTCAGGGCCAGCACTCAATCCACTGCTTCATCTAACTACCTCTATGAAGAATAATTTTCAAAGAAAGTAATCCAAGCTATGAATAGCCATATTTTAAAATAGAGAAATGTAAACTAAACAACTCTGAAATTATCTCTCATACCCATCAGATTATCAAGGATAACACCAAAAAATGACAAATGTTGGAGAAGCTATAGAAAAAGAAGCACATTTATAAACTCTTGACAGAGCTATTAATTGGCCAATCTTTCTATAAAGCAATTTTGATGTATGTCCCCAAAGGAAAGAAATTATACCTCCTTTTGGACTCAGAAATACCACTACTAATCTGATAACCCCCAAAAGACCACAGAATGAAGGGGACTTGTATGAACAAAAAAATTTATCACAACTCCTTTTGTTTTGTTCCTTCCTTCCTCCCTAGATTTGGTCCAATGTTCTAAAGTGTTTTTGAATTCTGAATATTTTTGAATTCTGAAAGTCTCATTCAACATATTAGTTATACTTGTATAATCAGTTTAGAAATAAGTAGTGAATTAAGTTTCAAGTTTCTGGATTATGCAATGGAGGTTTTCCCCAGATTTCTATGTGGGAGGCCTTTAGTCAAATGATATGTATTAATAATAATGGCTCCTATTTCTTCCTATAGCATTTTAGATTTACAAAGTGATTTCTTCACAAAAGCCTCATGAAACAGGTCATTCAAATGTGGTTCAAGTTGATTTTTCTGATGAGGAAACTGAAGTTCTGAGGGTGAAGTGACTTGTCCATGATCAGATAACCAGAAATATCAGAACTTCAAGTCAGGTTTTTGTATCATTGGAGCCACCAGCAAGCTTTAGGATAAAAGTCACATATCTGGCCATCCTGCTGACATTTTAAAAGAAAAGCCATATGTGTATCAAATTAGAATTATAGAATTGAAAAAGACTAAACAAATTCTCTGATCCAACCTATACCTGAACCCAAATCCTGAAACTATATCTGGTCTCCAGCTAGGAAAGTTAAACTCAAACTGCACAAGGCAGGCATTTACAACATTTTATTTAAACACATTCACTATCGATTGTCCTAAGGCTAATATGAACTTGATCCCCTTTGGGGCTTCTCAATCTCCTTGCAGAGGTTTGCATTCACTGCCCCCTTTTCCTACCTGAGACCCCTCTGTAGTTACAGGTAATTGAAACAGAAATCTGATCTGTTCATCAGCAAAGGAACATTTTCCTAGGCACACATTACATCAGGTCTGGGTGTGTATGGTGTGGGGTTTGTGTGTGTGTGTGTGTGTGTGTGTGTGTGTGTGTGTGTGTGTGTGTGTGACTGTGTGCCTATATAGAGTGAGAAGGGAAGTGTTGGGGGCTTTTAATATCTTAAAACTCAAGAGTATTTCTCATGAACAAGAGACCTGAAATTGCTCCATTCCACCTGCCACTTGACACAAAGGTCTATTTGTATGCCTTTCCTGGCTTCCACCTCTCAACGACCAGACTGTGTGGAAATGGTCACCCAACACAACATCCCTGACTACCCTGAGAGGCAACAAAAGAAGAAAAACATCAGAGCTGGAGATCAGAAGAAGCCAAGAAATTCAGACTCTGCCAAACCAAACATGCATGGCTCAGGCCAAAAGCCTAGAGAAGAAACCAGATTGCAATCAAAACCACGGCTGAATGGCCTGTCTAGAAGCATGGCTTCAATAAAACAGGTAAGGAAACCATCTAAGGACCCCCAGTGGCCCACAGATTTATTGAGAATTCAATAAAAATCTCAGAACAAATAGCCCTGGAGCCCTGGAGACTGTGCCTCTGTTGTAATAAAAATGCAATAGAAGCCATTAGGGACTAGAGAAGGGAAGCAACAGGCTCATGAGGAAGGCCTGGAGACCTCAGCCAGTGGCAGTAAAATACATGACATGTCATTAGGGAGAAAGGAAGCAAAGGCAAAGTCTGCCTGGAAAGCACAAAGCAAGCCCAGATCAGCCACCTAGCACTGAAACCCAGTACCCCAGGCCGTAAAAATCCAGGTGAAAGGGGGAAAGGAGTAACAATTGCACAGAGACTCTGCTCCATCAGGTCCTGTCAGAAAGAAACTGTGGAGCAGAGAGTCCTCAGGAAGTCATCACAACTGCAGTAAACTCTGAAGGGGCCATGGAGACAAATCAGCATTTGATGATAAAAGAGTAATTTCTCAGGACATTCACTCTGTGTGGAGAGGAGCGAGAAGGAGAGGAGAAAAAAGAAACATAAGAAAGGAAAAAAATTATATTTAAATCAAGAAGCACAAAATATTATTAAAATGTTATAGATAGTATTGTATTATAAGAAATATTGATCATAATAAATTCAGACAAATAAAGGAAGATGAGAGCTAATGTATGGTAAAGAAAACAGAACCAGGAAAATAATGCATACAGAACACATTTCATCATTATAAAAGGAAATAATAATAAAACAAAATTGAATATAGTGTAATGGTGAAACTTGGAAGAAATAAGAAAACACTTTCCTCCTTTCTCTCAAAAGATAAGAATTAAAGTTATGTAATGTTGTATTTTTTATCTGAAGCATCCATATATCTGTAGGTTTGCTGAAATTAAAAAGGAATGCTCTTTAGATGAGGAAGGATGTATTCTGAAATGAAGGTATTACAAAAATTAAAAGCATCAATAAAATTTTTTAAATCAATCAATCAACAAACACCTACCCTATACTTCTGAATTTGTCTGAGTAAAATGACCTGTAAACAGCAAGAAGAAGAAGAATGGGTGGTAGGTGAAAAGTTCTCATCTCCCAGTAACTAAAAGATGGAATGGATAGAGAATAGGGCCTGAAGTCAGGAAGACCTGAATTCAAATGTGGCTTAGACACTTCTTAGCTGTGTGACCTTAAACAAGTCATTTGGCTTTGGCTCAGTTTCCTCATCTATAAAATTAAGATAACAGCACCTTTCTATCAGGGATGCTGTGAGGATCAAATAAGATGAGCTTGATAATCTTAGAAAAAACATGGATAGACTTGCAGAAAAAGTGAAATGAGAAGAACTAAGAAAACCTATATAGTAAAATAGCAATATTGTTTTAAAAACAACTTTGAGAGAATAAATCATTGTGACTATTATAAATACTGAAATTAACTATAATCAACATATGAAAGAAGATATCTGCATCAAGAGAAAGAATTGATAAATAAAAGTATGTATAAAATGATTTTTATCTCATTTTACATATATAAACATTTGTGTCTAATAATAGCCATCTTTAGGGTAGGGAAAGGAAAGAAAAAAGGAAAAAGAAGTTTACATGATAACTTTATCATATATTTAAAAAGAATAGAGTTGCAGTTTCGTGTCAATCATCTTTTTTTAAAAAATCATATTATGTTATGGAAATACTTTATTCCATAAATTAAAAATAAAATTAAAAAAAGAATATTTATAAAGCTCTTAGCATAATGCATCACATATAGACAGCACTGAAAATGTTAGCTATTTTTTATCCTCATTATTTATCAAGTTATACATTTTTATATTTATTATTATTATTCTCCAATCAGAATTCTTATGACCACTAGTCAAAGATCAGCACCAAAACTAGGGTAAAGTGACATCGGACTTTATCTCAGGATACCATAATATAGAAAACAATTTCTGAACTTAAATTCCTTCAGTAATGTAGAAACATCTGAGCTTGGCACTTCCTTATAATTTAATCTTCTTATCAATAAAAAAGGCTAATAATGCTTGTCCTAAACTACACCAAATCATGAAGAGATAATAAGACAAGAAATTACTTTGAAAAATTAAGAACATGTAAATGTAGAATACTGTCCTTTTTATAGAACTGAAAAAGACCTATAAGAATGTAGGAAGTCCATCTCCTTCCTATTTTCACCAGAGAGTGAATCTCAAATACTCAGAGGTGATGAGGAAGGAAGAGTAAACTTGAATTTGAACTTGGAGAACCTGCCATTTACTACTTGTGTAAGGCAAACTCTGAGAAATAGGTCAGTATTATCATGTCCATTTTTTACAGAGAAACAAAAATGTTACACACACACACACACATACACACACACACATACACAGAGAGAGAGAAGGTAGGGAATTTGGTAAAAGCCTTATTATAGAGAATTGCTAGGTTTTATTTTTTTTTAAACAGACAGTTTGACTACAATAGAGCTGAAGGTAGGAGGAAAAACATGATTTTGATTGCCAGACAGAACAAACTAACAAAGTACATCTATATTGCCTTATGTAGAAAGAGGGAAATCAATACTTATATTTAATTTGCATTAAATCAAAATACATTAATAAGTTCCTAAAAATTCTAGGCACAAATTAGAATAAGGTCCAGAGGCTTAGGATCATTGATCAAAACCAATTCAACGGCCATATGACATTATTGTCACAATGTATCTCTCCATCTCAAGAAATCTTTCTGTAAGAATGTATAAAAATGATTGTAATTTGCCTATGGTCCTATAACCCTGGAATTGGTCCCATGAGAAGTTCTTCAAATCAAAGATTCAATTCAAAGGAATGAGCATTTAGGTAACTACTGTGTGAAAAATATTGTAATTTGAGCTCTAACATTCTATGCTCTAACATGCTTTATAAAATTCTAACATCTTTTTTGACACTAACATTTTGTTAGTGTTATATTCTCTATATGCTAACATTTTGTTTTCTAAGGTGCATTTTAGCTCTGACATTCTTGGAATCCTAGAATGCTTCAGTAAAGAACATGGAATGGTTATATGATGAATTAGAATGAGAGCTTGAATTCAGGCCTCCTGGTTTCTAGTCTAGGCATTAAGATAATTTCAAAATATTTCTGATTTAGGTATCACAATGTAAGTGGTACAAAATACATTGGACTAAAGGATGCAAAAACTGAATACATTCTAAAACTTGTAATCATAGGCAAGTTACCTAACTTCTCTATGCATATTTTTCTATCTAAAAAAAAGAATTAAAAAAACCTTAAAATATTTATACTACTTACCTCACAGGTTTGGAAATTATTTGTGAATATTAAAATGTTAAATAATTGTAAGCTAACATTTTTTAGGGCAAGCAGTCTCTGAACAGCACCCCTGTCCAGGAAACTTGATATATAATTACAGAAGGTAAAGCTCAAATAATGAGGCATTACACTAATCATACAGAAGTATGTACACAATGTCTTTTTATAAAATGTGGGAAAGTTGCCTTTGGTTAAATTGGAAAGGGCAATGCCTTTGCCTGGATAAAGATTGTCCACACCCTTGCTGGCTGCTTAAAAAATTGAGCTTACCCACTCTTGAAACCAGTTCTGATAGGGGGCAAGATAAAAGAAAAACCCTGCTTTGAACTAGAAATTTGGATGTTCTTGCTAAAGATGACGAAGCTGTGAGAAGCTACATAGGGATATAATAAAAGAAACACAAGCAGAAGTCACCATTTGACAACTCCTAGGACTTTGGGAGCAAGGCTCTGTGGTCTACTTGGGCACAAATAAAGCTGGGTGAATGTTCCATAACTAAATTTTGTGGTTCTTCCCTCTACAAAAACTGAAGCAGTAATTCTTTATTTTCTTTTTCCTCTTAGATTCCCTCATAGTGGGGTGGGGTCTAAAGTCTTTCTCCCTGAGCATGGGAAAGACTTTCTTAAAAATGTATTTTTATTTTTTAAAAAGTTTATTTTTATATTAAAAGTAGCATTAATTAAAAACATTTAATAATTATTGGGAATTGGAAGGATATAATTGGAGAAAGGAGAGTATTTTCAAGAGAGGAGAGTGCTATTGCTAGAAGGGTGTGAGTTGGTATGTGTGGGGGTGTGGGTGGTTGTGCCTTCTAGGTACAACATTTCAGAGTAGGGAAAAAATGTTCTGCTGGGAGACTCATCTAGACAATTAATCAGTAATACTGTAGGGCTGAATAATAATTGCTAAACAACTCTGTTAATCACAGTCCCTCTCTCCAAAACCACTACTGTTACATTTTCTTTTAGGTATAAAACTGATAATATAAATTCTGACATTAATTGAATAGGGAAGCAGGTTGAGTTTTTAATCATTCCTTTTTTTCCCCCAAAGCAAAGAAAATCAAATATGTATTTGGTTATTTTGCTCTAGAACAGAAAATAGAAATCTGGGTAAACGGGTAAGATGACCCAGGTACATGATTGAATGGTATATAAAGCATGGTCTTCTCCAGGGCCTAACTACTGGACTAAGTGAACTTTAACTCAATAATAATACTTTTTTTTGGTATATATTTTTGATAGAGTCAACTTTGTTTCTCTATTCTAAATATCTTTTTTTTCTTTAATTAGGGGATCAAGGTTCTAATGCTAATACTAAACTGATCTAGAACCTTAGGAAAATCACTTCCTTTCAATGGATAAAAAAAGACCTAAATCCTGTGAGTTTGGGAAAAACATCTCCTTAGGGGAGAAAATAATTCTAATGATATTAAAGAAGAGGATCTATAGGGTTGTGTAACTTCAGGCTATATTTGATTCAACAAGGTAAATCTAATGGTTCTAGCTTGAAGGAGGTCTCTACTATCTTAAGAAACCTGAATCAAAAGGATTTCTTTTTTTTTTTTTAATTTTTTATTATATATATATATATTTTTTTATAATATTATCCCTTGTATTCATTTTTCCAAATTATCCCCCCCTCTCTCTATTCCCTCCCCCCGATGACAGGCAATCCCATACATTTTACATGTGTTACAATATAGTCTAGATACAATACATGTGTGTGAATATCGTTTTCTTGTTGCACAATAAACATTAGATTCCGAAGGTACATGCAACCTGGGCAGACAGATATTAGTGCTAACAATTTATATTCACTTCCCAGTGTTTCTTCTCTGGGTGTAGCTCCCTCTGTCCATCATTGATCAACTGGAGGTGAGTTGGTTTTTCTTTATGTTGAAGATTTCCACTTCCATCAGAATACATCCTCATACAGTATTGTTGTTGAAGTGTACAGTAATCTTCTGGTTGTGCTCGTTTCACTCAGTATCAGTTGATGTAAGTCTCTCCAGGCCTGTCTGTATTCCTCCTGCTGGTCATTTCTTACAGAGCAATAATATTCCATAACCTTCATATACCATAATTTACCCAACCATTCTCCAACTGATGGACATCCATTCATCTTCCAATTTCTGGCTACTACAAAAAGAGCTGCCACAAACATTTTGGCACATATATGTCTCTTTCCTCTCTTTAGTATTTCTTTGGGATATAAGCCCAGTAGTAGCGCTGCTGGGTCAAAGGGTATGCACAGTTTGATAACTTTTTGGGCATAATTCCAGATTGCTCTCCCGAATGGCTGGATTCTTTCACAACTCCACCAGCAATGTATTAGTGTCCCAGTTTTCCCACATCCCCTCCAACATTCATCATTATTTGTTCCTGTCATTTTAGCCAATCTGACAGGTGTGTAGAGGTATCTCAGAGTTGTCTTAATTTGCATTTCTCTGATCAGTAGTGATTTGGAACACTCTTTCATATGAGTGGATATAGTTTCAATTTCTTCCTCAAGAGGATTTCTAATGGAATTAAGTACAGAAAACATCTCCATTGGAACAAATGTATCTCTGGCAGCTTTGAAGACCTCAAGATATTGTTCCCTAAATCACCTGACATCCTGTCCCTATGACCCAATCTCCCAAATAAAGAAAATGATTGAACAACCTGGATTATCTGATGCTTTCAGGAATGTCACCCTATGGCTATGCTCATATTAATTAATTACCTTCTAGCCTGCATTCTTGATTTATTATCTCCACTTAAATGGACCAAGGTGGGAAATAGTATATAGAATATTATAATGGAAAGTTATTTAAGAACAAAGCTTCTTAAACTGTGAGTCATGACCCTATATGGGATCATAAAACTAAATATGGGGATCACAAAATTATGATTTAATATAAGAAAACATTTGATATGTGTGTATATTTTATAAACCTATATACCTGGAGTCATATTAAAATTTCTTGGATAAAAAGGGGTCCTGAGTGGAAAAAGTTTAAGCCCTGTTTTAGAATAAAAGGGACTTAGAAATCAAAGATCCCTTAAAACATAGAATATCTTACCTGAGCTATTATAACACTCTTCTCTTCTATTCTATTCCTTATTCTAGTCTCATCCCATCCCCAAATCTCATTCCACTTACTTCAATCTATCCTTATGTTTCAAATAACCTTTCTTTTTTCCCTTCAAGGTCCTATACAATTCAAAATTCACCTTCAACCTGTCTATATAGCATCATATCTTGCATCATATGTTCCCCTTCACATAATCTGCCTCTCAGCCCACATTCTCTGCTAAATTCCATCTACCTTTTATTTCCACAGTCCCTTAGCCCCTAAATAAACTTCTTTACCTTCCTTCATTGGCTACGAAATGCTTTCTTTTTAGACACAACTGAAGGGAGGTTTCCTTCAGAAAACCTTTCCTGACTGCACTAGCTAAAAATGATCTTTCCTCTTTCAAATTTCTTGTATATTTTGCATTTCTACTAGGAACTTATCACAATACTTATAACACAATAATTTGTATTAATAGTAATTCCCCTAGCTCTTGGAAGGCTTTCTGTTTTATTTATGAGACATCTAGAAGCAGCTAAATGTCACACAGGGGAGAAAGCTGCACCTGGAATCAGGAGGACCTTAATTTAAATCTATCTTGAGGCACCTAATAGCTATGGGAACTTAGGCAGATCACAAGCTCTTCATGCCTCAGTTTCTTCATCTGCAAAGTGAGGATAATAATAGCACTCACTTCCCAGGATAGTTGTAAGGATAAAATGAAATAATGTTTTAAGATCTTTGCAAATTTTGATGGACTATATAAATGTTAATTGTTATTATTCCTTTTTTACATTTTCTTGTACTCCTCCCTTTCCCAGAGGAAGAAGTGATTTGCCCAAGATTACATATTGAATTAGGAGCAGAATTAAGGCTAGAATCCAAGTCAGTATACTTCTCACTTCACTATTTTGAGAGCATCAACTAGTATTTGTTTTCCCTCGTTCAGATGCCAATAGACAAGATCATGGGAGACAAAATATTAAGATGTGGATAGAGCCTTATTGGCAAAAAAAAAAGTTTTAAAGAGTTTGGCAATTAAAACACTACTATATTTTTGATCTCATGGCTCTGTTTTTTCTTGCCACTAATACTAGGAGATGCTATTATTTTATTGAAAATGAAAGCTGATTTTTTGGAGAGTAATGCCAAGGCAAATCTCAGTGCCTGCAGAAAATCACCCTCACATGACTCATAAGCACTTCTAAACAGGAAATACTCTGCTTATTTTGTTAGCTGTGTTTGTGTAGTAAAGGCTCTCATGTGAGGGCAAGGAACACATTTCCTTGTTTTATTAAACAGCATGAAAGGATTAATTACACTTCCATCTCTTGTCCTGTTGGTAATGAAATGGTACAAACAATAAGCCAAATTAACCAACTCCCCCAGGGAGAAAACACAGTCGGAGGCCTTTTGATGAAAGTCTACTCACAGTGATCAGTTCCACATCATTGGAGATATCATAGGGACACACACACACACACACACACACACACACACACACACACACACACCTGTGGAAATGTGCAGAAGAAGAAAGTTATTGGTCTGTGAATCAGGAAATTTGTGTTTTAAGTTAACTTTCTATACGACTTTGGGAAAAGCACTAATTCTCATGCACATTTTCCTTATTTGTGAAATGAGTGGACTAAATGACCCTTTAAGCTCCCTTCCAGTTTTAATATTTTCTGATTTTGTGAAATAAAACTAAATCTTTAAGATCTCTTACAAATATGGTAAATAATAAACTTCATTTTAAGTAACAATTGAGACAATTCAAACTTGATGCCCTGCCCCAAGACTAAAATCAGAAACCTAAATAAAAAGTTAGAAAATGATCTTATTCTTACCTCTCTTTCAATATTTTGTTGGAGTTAAGATCTCATCAATGTGAGTAATCTTTATTGTAGTACATATAACAATCTATCCCACCTTTTCTTCCTATAAGAGGCATCTAAGTGGTACAATGGATAGAGCGCTGGGTTTCAGATCAGCTGTGTGATTCTGGGCAAATCACCTAACCTCTGAATTACTTAGTTTCATCAATTGTAAAATGAGGATAATAGCATCATCTATATCAAGTGTTGAAGTAAGCATTCAAATGAAATAATAATTGTGAAATGTTTACCATGGGACATAAGAGGTACTTAATAAATGTTTTTCCCCCTTTCTTTGCCCTTTATGTGATGTTTGTTCATGATCTCCTATAATTCCTGAATTGTAAGGGGTGAATTATTTCAGGTCAGAAAGGAATTGGTAAAAAGATTTTCTATGGGAATTTTGCAATTGGAAAAGGAAAGCAAATTAGATTTCCTTTGGAAATAATGCAGATCTTTTCATGATCAGAGTTTCTCCCTGAAACAGAACAATAATATTCTTTCAATAATGTTGTAGGGTGAGGCATCATGAAATATGTCTTTGAAGAATAAAAATTGTGAGTCACCAAGAAAAAAATCTTTTCAAAAGGCATACAATCAGCATGAGTGGGGTTGCATTATCAATGAAGAAGTGAACTCTGAGAGTTACATTATTGAAAAGAAGTTGGAAGGACCATATATCAAGAGTGGGGGATGACTGATGGATAGCCTATATGTTCCAGGAATTTCCATGCAATGACAAGAGATCTAGACTCTCTATTGCAGGTCATGGATAGTATCACAAAAGATGATAAGCTGTGGAGAGATCGAGATATAAACTTTTGTAGGGAGTATCTACATTGATGAGATTACTAATTCAACAAAATTTTTAAGAATCTTATATATATACATATATATATATGTATATATACATATACATATATATATATATATGTTAAAAGGCTCTTTAAATTGAAAGGAAGGGATTGTACTAAAACAGGAAATTAATGGAGGAAATTATGGTGGTGATTATGATAAGAATGATGATGATGACAGCAACAATGACAATGGAGGCTATCCATTGTACTAAGAACCTATTCAAGTTTATGAAAAATGTGATCTAAATGAAAGAGCATTGTATTGGAATCAAGAGAGAAATTTGGCCCTGCATCAAGTGATTTGTGACTTTGAGAAAAATCACTTCCCTCCTTCAAATCACTTTCTTCATTATAAAATAAGGGAGTTGGATGACATGATGTTCTCTATCTTGGATAGTATATAAAACTGTCAAATGCTTCACTGAAATAAAATATGTTTATAGTATCCTCTAAACATACAAATCTGGATAGCTTTTCAAAAAAGAAAGGGAGGTTAATTGGGCATGAGTATTCTTGAGGAAGCCATGCTGGATTTTGAGGAAACCATGCTGGATTTTAATGATTACTACTTCTAAATATTCACAAGCCATTTTTTATATAGTACATTCTAGAATTTTGCCAGCAGGCTAAATCAAGCTCACTTAATTATAGTTTGCAAATTCTACCCTCTTATGCTTTTTGAAAATCAGAATATTTGCTCTTTCAGAGCATCCTGAAACATTCTCTTCCTCTACAAGATCTTTCAAAAATTCGATAGCAATAACTCAACAAAGATATCTGATATTTCTTTCGATACTCTTGAGGAGAGCTCATCATAGTCTCATGATTTGAACTGAGCTCAAACTAGAACATTTTCTTACTTATTTTGAGCTTCTACTCCCTGATAAATAGTTTGGTTTTATCCTCCATTCTCCAAACAACATTTTCCTTAGAGGAGAAACAGAAACAATATAAGAATTGAATAGTTATGCTGTGTACCATTATCCATTATTATCTACATTATTATCAATGAATCCTACCAACCTTGATTCATAGTACTATGCTTCCTTTGATTTTTATTTTGCCTTCAAAAGAATCTAAAAATCAAATCATATACTATAAGATATAATGAAGATGATGACTTTAGAGAAATCTAGAAAGATTTATATGAACTGATATAAAATGAGAGAAAACAAGTTATACAATAACAATACTGTAAAAACAAACAATTTTGAAAGACTTAGGAACTCTAACTTAGGAATTCATTGTGACCAACACAATGGAACCAACCATATCTCAAAAGGACTCATAATGGATAGATGCTGAACTTAATGTGCAAAATGTTTTTGGATATGACTAATGTAGGAATATATTTTGTTTCATGCTATGTATATTGGTAATGGGGTTTGCTTTTCTTGCTTTCACAATAGATCAGGAAAGGGATCTGGGAAGGAGAAAATTCAAAACTGAAAATTGCATTAAATTAAGTTTTTTAAAATTAAAAAAAATTCTCTGTTGCCCTTAACTTTTATCATTATCATCCTAGTGGTTAATATTGTTGACAGTTATTCTAGGAACACAAACCATTTTGTTTTCATTCTCCTCTTTCTTCTAGATATGTTGTTTTTAAATCCATGAGTTCTCTATTCTAATTCTTAAGAACTTCTCATTCTCTTTGGACTGACTTCCTTTACAAAAATTAAGTCCATTATACCTTACGTCATTAGCAGTTGGAATAAAGTTCTTGATTTCAATGAATTTAAAAATGAAAGGAGGTGATCAAATTATCCTAATGTTGTTATTTCCTTCATTTGATAGCAAATGCTTCTTCATAGAATATTTGGGATAAAATGTAGCAAATCCTGAAGTTGCTTTCTTGCAATCACCAGAGCTACAGGAGATGGAGGAGTCTTCAGACAAGATGCAGATTCTAGAAGATATGGGCCTTGAGAGAGATAGTGCAGAGTCAAATTGAGGGTGAAATGCCTAACTGGGAATCTTATCATATTTCTTATTTCTTATTTACTGTTTTAGGTAATGATCTTCCAGGAAAGTATAACTATAGTTTTAAAATTCTTATTTTTCAAGAATTTATTAACATGCATTTGTGCACCTCTTGGGTTAAGCATTTCTTTTGAGTAGAGAAAATAAGTAACTTCTTCACAATTGATTTACTGGGTACCAATGCACTTTCCCTTTTAAGAGAGACCCTAGACAGGTGAGGGTGTAAAGAACCAAAAAGTGTGAGAAAAGAGGCTAACCTTACTCTCTAAGGTATGCTCCCCCTAGATTGAAGCTAATCTTCACTTGTGGCTCTTGTTGAGAGGGAGAAGGCAAGTGGCCCAGTCCCCGTAACACCAAAAATGGTTCTTATTTTTACACTAAAAAGCAAAATCATATCCATATGCATATAGTTAAAAGAGATATGGAACTTACAGACAGCAGGCATAATGGAAAGCATTGTAATGGTTAAAATGTGGTTGCTCTGCCACACACCACTGAGGATAAGGATTTATTTGTTTAGGAAACAGCCAAACAAAGAATAAACCAATAAGAGACAATAAGACAATACTAAATTCAATTTTCTAATGAGATGACCCATCTCATTTCAACTTTCTGATGATATCCAGATATCTTCCCCTATTTCCTTGGCCACTGCTGTCTGTCACCACTGAGGATTAAAGCAGACAAAACCACACAAAACAAAAACCAATTAACTCAGGAGACTGACACAACTGATTCAACTAACATTTGTCTACAAATAGATGGGGAAGAGGAGGAGGGATGGGGGAGGAAAACAGAATACACAGTTCTGGAGCAAAAGGGGAAGCAATCTCTATAAACTGAGATAGCCCTTACCCATTCAATAAATGAAATATGGTATATTTTGATACATTTGCTCCTGTCCCTAGTTTTTACAATGTTTTGAACAGAGTCCCCCAAATTTTTAATAGTACTGTATTCAATAGCTTCCCAAATGCCAAACAAAAAAGGCCTAATTATTCTATTCAGCACCATTCCCAGAAATTCCCCAAATAAAAATCTATTTGGAGAGTTCAGGCCCAGCAAAGCTAGTGGGCCTGGAAATCACTATTATTCCCAAATACAAAATGTATATAAATTCAACAAATGATATCTTACAACATCTTTTATCCTTAATGCATAAAATACACAATCATAGCTATCTTTTCTTCTTGAATACCCAAGAGATAGTTTGCTTTCTAATCCTTCCAGTACTGGAGGTCTGTATAAGGCAGAATATGTTGCCATAACAAGCACTAGGCTTGAATTTGAATTCCTCTTCTGAAATCTATTAGCTGTATCATCACAATTAGTCATTTGCTGTTTCTGAGCCTCAGTTTCCTAATTTGTAAAATGATAACAGAATCTCCAGTTACATACTTCCCCAAAGTTGTTGTGAACAACAAATGAAACAATATAAAAAGGCTTTTTATATTCACTGATGGCTCAGTGAATAGAGTGCTAGGCTGAAGTCAGGAAGATTTGAATTCAAATCCAACCTCAGATTACTATATATAACTAGCTATATTACCCAGAACAAGTCACTTACTCTTGTTTACCTGAGTTTCCTCATCTGCAAAATGAATTAGAGAAGGAAATAGCAAACCAGGATCTTTGTCAAGAAAATTCCAAACGATGTTATGAAGACTTGGGCATTACTAAAATGACTGAATAACTTAATTTTAGATTACTACATAAGTGTCAGTTATTACTGTGATGATAAATGATTATGTTTTAGAGTATCTCCTACTATGGATATATCATCACTTTCCATGTAATTTGTAGCAATTAATATGTAGAATAATTTAATCTCTCAGATGGAAGGATCTTTAATCTTGTCTAATCTCCATCCAAAACATGAGCCCATCCTAAAGAGGGAACTCACTTTGGGGCAGGAGACCTACTATCTGGAGAGAAGTAAGGAGAGTGTTAAACAAAAAAAAAAGGAAGAAAATAAGAGAATGAGTTGACCTGTGGGGGGAAATAAAAAGGAAATTATCAAAGAAGCTGAACTAGTTTAGGTGGTATATTCTGAGATCTTTTACTCTAAAATAGGGGATGAGACCCATGGTCCCAAGATAATAACTCATTTGGAAAGCTTTGAAAAAGAACTTTGGCCTGGGTTCTGGCAAAAATCACAGCCAAACTAAATTGAGAAATTTCCTAGAGAGTGAAATAGTACCTAAAAGTTTTAATTTGAGTGCCTGGGTAGAGGAATACAGAGCCAAGGAATCTCTAAAATAAAACTAGTCAAAGCCAGAATCTGAACAGCAATCTAGCCAAAGTCTAAATATTAACACTTTCAAGGGCACTCTTATATATTCACTCTTCCCTTAGTTTTTATGACACTGTTCTCTCTTATTCCCTCTTATTCCCTTGTTTATAGCTGTTCCCCAAGGCTTAGCCCTGAGCCAGATTTTCTTTTCCTTCTATATTATATCACTTAGTGAAACTATCAGCTCCTGTAGGTTCAGTTAATTGATATATCCAGCCCTAATCCCCCTCCTGAACTCTATTCCTATATCAGTCAAACAACAACAACATTTATTAAACACTAAACCAAGTGGTGTGTAAAATGCTAGGAATACAAATACACATAAAAGACAATCCCTGTCTCAAGGAGTTTATAATCTAATTTCTAATGGGAGAAAGCCACATAAAAGGAAGCTGAAAATGGGAATGGGGAATGAAGAAGAGAAGGTACTTAGTATAAGGGCAAGAAGACCAAAGTAGCAGCCAAGTAAGAAATGAAGAGATGAGAAACTAGGCATTGACCCACACCTAACACCATATATCAAGATAAAGTTGAAATGGGTTCATGATTCAGACATAAAGAATAATACTATAAAGAAATTAGTAGAACAAAGGATAGTTTACCTCTCAGATATGTGTAGAAGGAAGGAATTTATGGCCAAAGAAGAATTAGAAATGCATTATGGAATGCAAAATGGATAATTGTGATTATATTTTTATCAACTAGTGAGTTCTTATCCCAAAGTTTAAATCTTTATTTTTATTAATCACATGTTTACTATAATCATTTACTGCTGTGTGTTAAAAGTCTATTCCGCTGATCCACCTTTATTTGCTAGCCAACACCAGATAGTTTAGATAACTACAGCTTTATAATTTGGTTTAAAATTTGGTACTGCTAGACTTTCTTTTACATTTCCCCCTCCGTTATTTCTATAGAAAGCTTTTGTACAAACAAAACCATTGTAGACAAGATTAGAAAGGAAGTAGTAAACTGAGAAAAGTTTTGTTTTGTTTTGTTTTAACATCCAAGGGTTCTGATAAAGGCCTCATTTATAAAATATATAGAGAACTGACTCAAATTTATAAGAATACAAGCCGAGTGGCTTAATAAATGGTCAAATGATATGAACACACAATTTTCAGATGAAGAAATTAAAATCATTTCTAGTCATATGTAAAATAAAAAAAAATAAAAAAAAGCTCTAAATCACAGTTGATCAGAGAAATGCAAATTAAGGAAACTCTGAGGTTGCCTTACTACACACCTCTCAGATTGGTTAAAATGACAGGAAAAGATAATGAGGAATGTGTGGGAAAACTGGGACACTAATACATTGCTGGTGGAGTTGTGAACTGATCCAACCATTTTGGAGAGCAATATGGAACTATGCCTAAAGAGCTATCACACTGTGCATAACCTTTGATCCAGCAGTGTCTCTATTTGGGCTTGTATTCCATAGAGATCTTAAAGGAGGTAAAGGGACCCATAAATGCAAAAATGCTTATAGCAGTCATTTTTGTAGTAGCAAGGAACATGGAAACTTGAATGAATGCCCATCAGTTGGAAAATAGGTGAATAAATTATGGTATATAAATGTTTTGGAATATTATTGTTCTATAAGAAATGATCAGCAGAATGATTTCAGAGAGGGCTGGAGAGACTTATGTGAACTGATACTAAGTGAACTGAGTAGAGCCAAGAGAACATTGTACACAGCAACAACAAAATTATAATTATTCATTCTAACGGACATGGCTCGTTTCAACAGGAAGTTGATTCAAACCAGTTCCAATGGTCTTGTGATGAAGAGAGCCATCTGCATCCCTGCATCCAGAGAGAGGACTTCGGGGACTGAGTATAGATCACAACATAATATTTTCATTCTTTTTGTTGGTGGTGGTGTTGTTTTCTTGCTTTTTGTTTTCTTTCTCATTTTTTCCTTTCAGATCTAATTTTTCTTGTGCAGCATGATAATTGTGGAAATATGTAAAGAAGATTGAACATATTTAATATATATTGGATTGCTTGCTGTCTGGGGATGGGGGGAAGAGAGGGAGAAAAATATTTGGAACACAAGGTTTTGCAAGGGTGAATGTTGAAAACTATGTATGTGTTTTGAAAAATAAAAAGCTTTATAAAAAAAGAAATGAAGATATGAATGGCATCAGACAAGTGGCATTTGTAGAAATGTACTGGACCTAGATTCAAGATGATCTTAGTTCAAATTCTGCCTTACAATAGCCAGTCATTTAACTGCTTTCTCAGTTTCTTTCTTTCCTTCCCTTCCCTTGGAAACACAAAATGAACATAATAATGTGATCTAGCTTTCAAGACTGTTGAGAGAAAACAATGAGATATTTTTAAAGTGTTTCACTAATCTTAAGAGTTCTATAGAAATAACAGAGGGGGAAATATAAAAGAAAGTCTAGCAGTACCAAATTTTAAACCAAATTATAAAGCTGTAGTTATCTAAACTATCTGGTGTTGGCTAACAAATAAAGGTGGATCAGCGGAATAGACTTTTAACACACAGCAGTAAATGATTATAGTAAACATGTGATTAATAAAAATAAAGATTTAAACTTTGGGATAAGAACTCACTAGTTGATAAAAAAATTATTGAGAAAACTGGAAAGCAGTTTAGCAGAAACTAGGATTAGATCAATATTTTACACTATTTACCAAGATAAGGTCAAAATGGAGGCATAACTTAGTCCTGAAAGGAAATATCATAAGTAAATTAGAGGAGTATGGAACATATTACCTATCAGATTTATGGATAGGAGAAGAATTTATGAATAAAAGCACTGTAAAATGTAAAATGGATAATTTTATTACATTAAATTGAAAAGGTTTTATACAAATAAAATTAAAATAACCTAGATTAGAAAGAAAGCAGAAAATTGGGGGAAATGAATTTATAAACAGTTTCTCACATCTCAAATATATAGAGAACTTCATCAAATTTATAAAAATATGTAATATTCTCCCAATTGATAAATGGTCAAAAGATATGAACAGTTTTTTGAAAGAAGGAAATCAAAAATATATATAGTCATATGAAAAAATACTCTAAATCATTTTTGATTAGAAAAATGCAAATTAAGACAACTTTGAGCTATCTCACATCTATTTTATTGACTAAAATGATAGGAAGGGGAAATAATTATTGGAGGGGATATGGAAAAACTGAGACACTGATATACTGTTGGTAAAATTATGAATTGTTCCAGCCATTCTGGATAGTAATTTGGAATTATAAAAAAGCATAAAGCGGTAAATACTCTTGGCCCCAACAAAAGCTGTTTCCCAAGGTGATCAGTGATGAAATCCTCAAGAAATGGGTGCAATTGGCAAAGAGAAACTAAATTTACTCCCTAGGGCAGGCAGAGAAGGGCACTGATAGACATCAATTTAGCCTTATGATTCCACCCTCTGTGGAGGTCATGCGTAGCCCTACTTTGCAAAGTCCAGTCAGAAATCTGAGTTATATCAAATCCCAAGGTTAAATTTCCTCTATAAATCTATCCATAGCTCACCCAATATTTGCTGAATCTCTTTTGGGATTATAGCTCACCATGGCACTTTGCTTTATAGTGTCTTTCTCCGTGTCACCCCTTCCCATGCCATATGGTATCTCTCCTCTCAAACCTCCCCACCCCCACCATGCTTTATGATATCTTTCTCCTTATAGCTATCTAACTCTTTTAGGGTGCTAAATCTCCTTTGCTATTTAGCCTGGTGGCTCAGGGCATATTCCAACTTTATGAGGTGTTCCCTGTCTTCTGGTAAATTGTGAGCTCCACTAGGAAACTTGTCTTTTCCATCATTAATTGTAAAAACCCTTTTCCTTAATAATTATATGCTCTCCCAATTTTATTTCATACTTACCACTCGTGGTGCCTATTGTATCTCTTCATTTTATCTGCAACTTCTTCTCCTGAATAAATCTACCATTTGCTAAAGAGAATGGCCATTGTGAATTCTTCACAGGACTGAGCCTCAATATTTAGTACCTACAATAAGATCATCAATCAGGAAAATAGGAAAGGAACTTATACATTCTAAATATATTTATAGTAATCCTCTTTGTAGTGACAAAGAAGTGGAAAGTGAAGGGATAACTATTAATTAGGGAATGGGTGAATAAATTGTGGCTATTATTGTGATAGAATACTATTATGTTAAGAAATCTTCATGAAATAATAAAAAGTTAAGTAAACAGAACAATAAAATGTTATATATAATAACAGTAATATTGTTCAAAAAATAACTTAAAAAGCTATTCTGAGTAATATGAATATTTAAGTCAACTACAAAGGGCCTTTAAAGGAAGATATCCACTTCCAAAAATTGATATATAAAAGTATGTATTTCATGGTTTCACATACACACATATGTCAAATTCTGGCCTTCTCTAATAAAGATTTGGGAGGAGGAAGTGAAACAACTCAGAACTTAAAATGTAATTTTTTAAAAAAGGTTCTATATAAATGCTAATTATTATTATCACCAAATGTCTGATTAGAAAAGTCCACCAAATATTCTATCAATATTCAAATTCAGCATGTCCATGTCAAAACTATATTTTCTTTCAAACCTATGTCACCTTCAAGATTCCCTAATGTTTGTTGAGGGTACTATCATTCCTCTAGACAGGTAATTTTGGAATTATCTTTGTTTCCTTTCCCTAACCTTTGATGTTTAATCACATGCACAGTTTTGTTGATTCTATCTTTTCTTCATTCATGCAAACACTTTTCTCATCACTCTTTACCTGGACTATATTGATCTCCCTCTTTTCACTCTTTCCCTTCTCTAATCCATCCTCCACATACCTGCCACATAAATATTCTTTAAAATATGTCTGACAAAGTTATTCCTCTAGTCTTCAGTGGCTCCTAATTGACTGTAAGAGAAAACTCCTTAGTCTAGTATTTAAAGTATTCCATAATCTAGTTCCCATTTACTCCTTTAAATATCCCCTATTTACTTCTCTTCAATTACACTACATCCTGGCTAAACCATCTCACTAGCTGTTTTCAGAATTTGACAATCCTGTCTAGTTTGACTTTGTTTCTTCTCCCATATCTGACGTTTATCCCTTTCTTACCTCCATCTCTTAGAATCCCTAGATTTTTGTCATGTGAGAATACCTGACATTTATAGAGTTCTTATTACAGTCCAAGCACTGTGCTGAGCACTTTACAAATATCTCATTTGATCTACACTACAACCCTGGTAAGCAGATGCTATTATTATCCCATTTTACACTTGAGAAAACTGAGGCTAACATATTTGCATAAGATCACACAGGTTTATGAGATAAAATCTGAATTCAAATTTTCCTGAATCCAGGTCTAGGACTGTGTCCAGTACACTTACATACCTGTAATATGTCATTGTCTCCTCTGAGTCCCTGTATTGTTTTTACATACTTATATATCAGTAAGGGAAGGAACTATTTTTTCTCATTGTTTACATATATTGCCATTGAATTTATCTTTATTACGATTGGTGAGAAGAAAAATTTCATGAGCTTATTTTACACACACACACACACACACACACATATATATATGTATGTATGTTACCCACATATACATATATTGTTTTATATGCAGATGTATACATATTGTGTAGATATATACTTGTATTATATACATATATTGTATATATAATACATATATTATATACATATATACTTGTGCTATATACATTTGTTTTACATATATATTATACATGTCTGTGTGTGTAAATTCTGATAATTTTTAAAAATATGGTTTCCTTTTCAATCCTATGTACTTTAATTGCTGTATTTAACAGCATTATTTTCAGAAGGGTCTACCAGGCCACCAGAGGGTTCCCCCACGCAAAAAAAAAAAAAAAAAAAAAAAAAAAAAAAAGATTAAGAACACCATACTACATAGAACTTTTTTTTAACTTTTAATCAATTTAAAAATTTTGGGTTTGTTTTTAACATGTTGTTCAATTTTTAACTATCCTTCAGCTTTTCTCTATGTATCTGTAAATAGATTCTTCTGGTGATAATTACCTCTCTAGTTCTGAAAAATTTCACTCAGCTTCCCTCAGGCTTACTATACCTTATCAGACTACAGTATGAGGGAGGAAAAATAGCCAAAGAACTTAAACAGCCAACTTTTTCATATCATTTCTAACAATCATTAAGGTACTTCAAGGGTTGTCATCCTCTTTTATTTGAAATTTCTGAAAATTGGCAAAAATCACCTAAGGACATGAGATCTGGAGTCAGGAGTCCTAGCTTTGAATCTTTGTTCCCAAGGTTTCAAAACTTATGAGTTCTGTGACCATAGGTAACCTATGTGACATTTCTGAACTTCACTTTTCTCATCTGAAACAAAGACATTCAAAAAGTATGCCCTGACTTCTTGTGACATGTGTTACAGGAAAATAGTATAATAATAATACTTAATCACAAAGAATTTTGTTGGGGGGAGTTCTTTGCAAAATGTTAAGAACTTTATAAATGTGGATTATTATTATTAGTTGGTTGAAAATTATGGGACTAGCCCAGGAGATGTATCTAATATTGTCAGAATCTGGCAAAATCATAATATTTAGAAAGGGAAAAGACCTTAGAACCCATCTAGTACCTAACCTCTCCCCTCCCACTCCACACCCCATTTTTCAGGAGCAAAAATTAAGGCCTAGAAATTGCATGGTAGATTGTGGCCAATGTGGCCCTAGAAGTTTAGTCTTCTTACTCCAAATGTAGGAGCCATTCAGTCCTGCATTCACTACACTTGGTGTCTGAGGCCAGTCACCAGTGATCTTTATTAATGAGCTACCCCTCATCAGTTCTGTCTCTTGTCCTCTCTCTTTCTCCAGTCAACCAGACGAGGGGGAAGATTTGGTCTTAGAGCTGGAATGATTTGGCAGGATTTTTGACCCTGGCCTGGTTAGAGAGATTTTAAATATTTATATGGGCTGCTTGGCAACAGGGGTCACATGATACTGAGACAATGAGTTCTCATTGAATTTACTTTTTTTTTTTTTTTTCTTAACAGCCTGTTAATGGCCATTGCTCAATGAGGGTTTTGTCTAAAGAAATACCCAGTACAAAACATGTCATTTTGTATATTGTTTTGGAATTCTGAATTTTTCCTCCAAACAAAAATGTCAGGGTTCAGTGAAAGGAGAATTTGAATCAGGTTGTGCCTAAAGGGAACCAGTAGACTCCGAGGGATCAAAGCTGATGCCTCAGAACCTGTTTACAAGCGGAGGACCATTAGAACTTCAGAAAGAAATGTTTTCTCACTATCTCATTTGCCAAAGGGAGCATTTTGATTGCTAATAAATTCATTGTTTTGATAATAATTTTCAAACTGTTACAGGGAAAGTTTTCCTGGCTAAGGCCACAAGTTCACTGTGGGGAAACCCCTCCCCCTACCTCAAAGTTCTAGAATTCTTTTCATGGGGATTTGAACTTAACTGCTAAATAAAATCTGATAGCACACTTGGCAGCTGAGTCACAAATGCAATTCAAATATTTCTGTTCTTGAAAAAAAAAACCAGGAAACAATGCAGTTTATTAGACCTTTATTTATTGCCCTCTCTGCAAGTCACCATTCCAGGGGAAGGAAGTGAAAGAAGCTCCCTAGTTTAAGTAAGACATTATCCCTGTCTACGTGTCGCTTATATTCTCATAAGAGATTATGACAAATACAAAAATAATATAATATGTGACCATCAGGGGATGCTGATAGACACCATATGTGCTATACACACCTACCACCAGAGGGCAGTCAGGGATATCAGCCAAATTCCCATATAATTCTTATGTTCTCAGAGTAACTGACTTACTTTATCCTTTGGATCAACTTCTTCTCGGGTAAGATTTACAGTGCTTTGTACTTGTATCTGCATAATCTCATCAAATACCAGATTTTAATCTCACTAGCTCCTCTCCTTCCTTTTTTAACCACTTTATTTAATTGAAGATAATTTCCAAGGACAAACTGTATAAAGGATTTAATGATAGCAGTGCATCAAAGCAAATTGATATCATTATATCTAACGGAGACATTTCCAACACTTTTGTCCATGTCTAAACCTCTATTCCTCCAAAATGCAGACCGGGCCCAAATCCATACATTCAGGTCATCCCTGACTCAAATAATATATAATAAGTGCTTAATAAATATATATTGATTGATTGACTAGACTACTGGTTTAAGGGGGGAGGAGAGAGAAGATGAAACCGAATGAAAAAACTAAGGCCATTGCCTAAAAGATCCTTAAGATAATTTCTGACATCTTCTGTCTTAGGCAAAGCAGTAAGATTACACTTATATGGGAGTCATTGAAGTGGATTCTATGTCTTGCTCTTATTCTGCCTATGGATTGAGAATTTACCAGTCCTTTTGACATATTTCTTACTCAAATGATCCACTAATTCTCTTAAAAGTTACCAAAGTTAGAATTGTTTGTGTTTACAGTTTTTTTTCTAGTTAAGCCAGCAGTCTAATTAAGTTAGTCAATAAACAAATGTTAAATGCTTATCATGTGTTAGGCATTATGCTAAGTTTTGGGAATTACAAAAAGAGGCAAAAGATAGTTTTATGATCTAATGGAGAAGAACAATAAGCAAAAATATACTTGTTTGTACATATACATAAGATAAATATGAAATAAAATAAGAAGGAAGGCACTAAAATTAAGAAGTGCTGGGAAGGGATTGATGTGGAAGTTAAGATTTAAAAGAAGATAGGAGGGAGGACAAGTAGATGGTGCAGTGGAAAGAGCACAGACCCTGAAATCAGGAAGACCTGTATCCAAATGTGGGATCAGACACTTACTAGCTGTCTAACCTTGGACAACTCATTTAATCTCGATTGTCTACCATCTCAAAAAAAAAAAAAAAAATAGATGAGGATCTAAAAATTTTCTTACATAAGATTTGTTGATATTTTTTAGAATCATTACCATTTCTAGACATACTTCCTCTGTTAAAGGAAGGGCCCAGACCAGCCATATCTCAATTACCTTCTCCATCGACCCCTTTGACTCCTTGCTTCCATTAGTTAACCTAGAACCTCCATTTTGAAGAATGTCCTCAACCAGCAATCATTCAGTCATCCTTTGTTCTCCAAACTTTACTTCTTCCTCCTTTTCCCTGTTCTCCACTTTTCAGCTCCTTTTTATACAATGTCTTTCCCTTATTAAAATTTAAGTTCTGTAAGAGCAGGGACTAACTTACTATTTTGTTTGTATTTGCATTTAGTCCAGTGCCTGCAATATAATAAGCACATAATAAATACTTGCTGACTTGACTTATTTCTTTCTTATCCTTCCAGAACTGAAACTTTATTTTTAATAAAATGTAAGGGAAATTCTACAGAAGGGTATAACTCATGCAAGATGCATGGAAATGGACTTTGGGGACCATTCTTTTCAACTTGCATTGGAGAGCCTCTGGAAACTTCTGAAGATTCTTAGGATATATATCAATCAAATAGAAAGGGCTTGCACTTTTGACATATATGAAGTAAACTGATTAGCCACTGAGAAGGAAGAGCAATTGAATAAGTACATCTTTAAAAGGAAATGACCACCCTCTCTCACTTTCCTTTCTTACAGGTTATAGATCATGTTAGAACTTTATGAGTCCCTCCTAGTGGGAGATGCAGGGAGGGGAAGTGACCCTTTCCCTGATCTGGCTATATGATGATTGCTCCCATGTGAAAGTTAAAGAAAGTGCTTGCTTAAGCAACCTTAGGATCCCTGGATATTTCTTCCACATCAAAGTCCCTATATCCTTTGACCTAGAGATTCTGTTAACACTGAAACCAAACATTCATAATAGCACTTTTTGCTGTGGAAAAGAACTAGGAGCAGAAAAAGATGTGCTTATAGATTGAGGAATGGCTAAACAAATTTTGGAGCAGAAATGTAATAAAATATTACTTTTCAGTAAGAACAATTAATAGCATTAGTAGAGAGAAGCATGAAAAGACATGTGTGAGCTGGTACAAAATAAAATAAACAGAACCAGGAAAACAATATATACAATGGAAGCAACAAAAGGAATGGAAGGAATAGCAAATAATTGAAACTGAATGCCACAAAAAACTGAATGACCAAGTATGGCACAAAATAAAGGCATAAAAAGATAGCCCCTCCCCTCAATTTATTTGAAGATGTTAACAGTCATGACTGTGTAATATTGCATTTAACACCAGACTTTTTTGCTTTTAGTATTGAACCTTGTTTTCTTCCTTTTCTTTTAATTCTTTATTATAAAATATGGATCTCTGAGAGAAAAAAGAAAGGGATACAATAGAAAAAATAGATGATGGTTTAAAAAAAAAAAGAAGATCATTAAAAGTTATTTTCAAAAGAAATAAATGAGATATTAGAGGGAGGGGGAAGAATTATGATAAAAATAATAGATAATGCTTTACACATAATGACAGGGTATGAGTCACTGCCTCACTAGCAAAAATTAGAAAAGAATGCCTTTGTATATTTCCCTTTCTATCAAAATTATGTTGGATAATTATGGCGTGACTGGGTAAATTGTGTTAGCCCTTGTTACGGATAGGAAAATTTCTAATGCTTATCTATAGCAAACAATGCTACCTCAGTTTCAAATGGGTAATTTTTTAATTGTATTAGGAGAAAATGTTTCCATTCCTGTGCTGTTTAACATCTTCAATATGAATGACTTGCATCTTATTAATAGCTGCTCTTATGAACATTAATGTGATCATATGCCATTTGTGTATTTTATCATTAGAGTAGTTCATTATTCTGTCTCTCTCATATTAAACAATCTTTATATTCCTCATCTGTTTTGTATAATCACAATGTATGTTTTTCTATATTATTGAATTGATTTGCAAGATTTTCTTTCATCAATATTCTTCAATGAAATAAGTCTGTGCTTATCTCTATCTTTATCAGGTGGGGAGTGAGCATTAGAACCATTATTTGTCTCATTAAAAATGACAAGTAAAATGATATCTTTATTCTTGAAATTTTATACATTAAAGGAATTATTTGTTCTTTAATTGTCCGATAAAATCACTTATAATTACATCTGATCCTTGTATGTTTTTACATGACAATTCATGAATAACTTATTCAATTTCTCTTGATGATTTTTTTGTTATTTTTCTCCTATTTTGTCAATTTGGAAGTTCTATATCTTTAAATAAATAATGATCTATTCTTTTATAGTCTAAATTATATTAACATATTAACTAACATATGTAATATATTAATCTCTGGAGTTTTATTTAATTTTTCTTCATATTTAGTGACTTTCCTTCTTATTTCTAATTTTAGTAATTTGACTTTCATAGAAACATAGACCTTCAAAGTAGGAAAGAGACCTCAGCAGTGATTTAATACAACTGATAGGAGAGAAAAAAGAATTTCCCCTATGATTTACTTGACAAATGAGTGTGCAGCCTCTTCCAATGGAGGAAATCCATTGCCTTTGGAGTCAGAGAATCCTATTTTGAGGAACCACTAATTGTTAGAATATTTTTCCTGACATCAAGCTTATATTTACATTCTTGTAGCATCTAATCATTCCTCTAGGTTCTATACCTTGTGAGGCTAAAGAGAAAAGTTTTCATTCTTTTTCCATATGACAAACCTTTAAATACTTGAAGGCAGGTATCTTAGCCCCCCACAAAATGTGCTTTTCCTCAGATTTAAAAAAACTCAATTTCAACAGATCCTCAAATAATACAGTCTCAAGTCACTGTTCCTTCCTGTTGGTATTGTCAAATGCTTTCTGACTTATCAATGTCCTTAAACTGGGATATCCAGAACTAAACACAGTAATTTAATGAAGCAATGTATAGAGGAACTAATAACTCCTTATCTCTAGAGCTATGTCTCCCTTAATGTGTCCCAGCATTGCATTTAATTGTTTGGTGGCCACCTCACATAACTCCTTCATACTGAATTTACTGACCACTAATACTCTCAAATCTTTTTCAGAAAAAAGTACGATCTAACTATACTTTGTCCATCCTGTATTCATGATGCTAAATTCTCCCATTCTTTAAGTTAAATGTTAATGTTTTATAAACTTTACTGGTCTTTAAAGACATTTTTATTAATTCTGTTATTTATTTTATTAATTTATTCTTTATGGAAGTGTTTTATTCTTATTTTTGGTTTATAAATTTGTTTACTTTCTAATGTTTAAACAACTAAATTTTCTTTTTCTTTTATTAATAAACATTTAAATACACAATATATATTAGCCATTGAGTAATGCTTCAACCATATCCCATAAAATTTTGATATGATGAATTTGTTTTGTCCTTATTTTTATAAAAGGCATGAATAAAATAGGAAATAATTATATTTTCCAGTATGTCTCAATTTAGAACACAAATATTTACTGGAAGACCATAAGATATTCATTTTCTATAGGCCATGTGTCCATGAAAACAGCTTGTTGGTAAAAAGGTATTTCTTGGAAGCCAAGGAAGTTAATACTGAATTCTGCTAGCTATATTGCCATGTATCATCCAGAATAGGATCAGGAGTCAGCAAACTAGAAGCTTTGTGCAGACAATATGATTTGAACCCAGATGAAAAGAAAGAAAATTTACCCATAATTTGGATCCAAATCTGAAAAGGTACAGATACGCTTGGATCATAGATTACTATCTTTAATATAATTTGATAATGTTCCTAACCATTACTCAGTAAATCAAAATTTATTTATTCTCCTGATAGGGCTTAGTTGTTTTTTTTTTTTCAAATAAAATTTTATTAGACAACTTTTTTTACTTCATTAACATTTGTACCTGTATTCTTTCTCATCATTTCTCCCAGAGAGCCATCCCATAAAATATATTTTCCCTTAATTCTTTTTTTCAAAATTTTATTTTATTTGAAGAAACAGAATAAGCAAAACAAAAACAAAAACAAAAACAAAGCCCAGAAAAGTGATACAAAACAATATGAAACAAAATAAAAGAGAACACTATCATATGACCAGAAGGATATCATGCTCTGGATTCAAAATATATAACAATAAATACCAGTTTAAGAAAGATTATATATAAATAGAAGAAATTATTTTCATGAGTGTCTATCTTTTCTTTATTTCCTTGTAAATTGATTTTTTGTTCTCTGCTGCACAATTTATTTACTTTATTCTTTCACCCCCTTTCATCCTTCCCACCTCCCCCAAGCAGGCTATAATTAAGAAAGGATATATTTATATATAGATATGTATATAAATATGTATATAACTGGATATACACATATATACACACACATATCTCCCTTTCATCCCTCCATCACTTCCAAACTATCTACAATTAAGAAAAGACATATTTATATATCCATATGTAGATACATACATACATACACACACACACACACACACACACACACACACACACACACACACCTGCATACCCCCCATATACATACCACACATGTCTTTCTTCTTCCTGCTAATTCTTTTATTAAATTCTACTTCATAACTTGGCTTACTATTACTTAACCCCACCCAAAGATCTTCCCTTGTCTTCTTCCTTCATCCTTTTTTTCCTCATCTACCTATCCTTCCCCTCTATTTCTTTATAGATTTTTGAAGAATGCTATATCCTGCATGATATATTGTCTATTGAATTCATTCCTAATGTGAGTAGGTTTTCAGAACTACAAGCCCTTCTCCCCCCTATAATGTCTCTGTATCTATTCTTCCTCTGCATGTTATTTGTATAACATGATTACTATTTTACCTTTACTTTACTAATATTTCTTTTGAGCTTACCCTATTATTGATATAAATCTTAAACATAAAGTATACATTTCCCATGTTAAAAAAAAAAAGCAGTTTGTTTATGTTTAAACAGTTTGTCCATGTTGAATTCCTTAAAACTGCTCTTTGATATTGGCTCTTATATATTACATTTACTGTTAAGTTCAGGTTTGGTTGATAGAAAGCCCTGAAAATCTGCAAGTTTGTTAAATGTCTGTTTTTTCTCATTAAAAATTATAGATAATTTTGCTGGATATAGTATTTTGGCCTCAGGCCTAGTTCTTTTGCTTGTCTGTAAATATGATTCCAAGACCTGTCATCTTTTATTGTAACTGCTGATAAGTCTTGTACACTTCTAATTGTAGCTCCAGAATATTTGAATTGTTTTTTCTTGTTTCTTGCAAAATTTTATCTTTGATCTGGGGCTTTAGAAATATGGCAATGATATTCCTATGTGTTTTTCACAAAGAATCTCTGAGGTAATGATCAGTGAATTTTTTTCTATTTCTAGTTTCCCCTTGTGTTCTATTACTCCAGGATAATGTTCTAGGATTATTTCCTGCATTATTGTATCAAGGTTCTTTTTTTGCTCACTCTGGCAATCCATTTATTCTTATATTTTCTCTTCTTAATCTGTTCTCTAGATCTGTTGTTTTTCTGATGAGATGCTTTACATTCTGTTCTATTTTCTCATTATAATCTGTTTTGTTATTTTTCAGTCTCTCATAGTTTCACTGGTTTCCCCTTGCCCAATTCTAATTTTCAAAAAGTTATTTTCATCTTTCAGATTCTGTATTTGCTTTTGTAATTAGTTAACTTTTTAATGATCTTGTTTTTCCTGAATGATTTTAATTTTTTCTTTAGTTTTTCCTCGTCTCTCATTTGATTTTTTAATTCTTTTTTGAGTCCTTCTATAAATTCTCTCTGAGCAAGGAGCCATTTCACATTATCCTTTAGGATAGGAACTTCCTTTTATTTAACTAAAGTGTCCTCCTCTGAAAAATAATTCCAGTCTTCCTTGTTCCCATATTATGTTTCAGTGGTGGGGTTTTTTCTTCTTTGCCAGTTCATTTTTTAAAATAAGAGATATTAGTACAAGTACCTCTAATTGTGGAGTAGGGGGGGGAATTATGCCTCAAACTTTAGGGTTTAATTTTCAAAGATGTCTTACTTCTATTTTTTGTATTCCTAGGACTTGGCTGGATGCTCCACACTTAGTAAACACTTAATACTTATTGAGTGACTGACTCACTTATCATTCTATATCATTTTTATCTATAAATGTAGCATTTAAAATATCTTCTTTTCTAAATGTATTTAGGACTTCTTTGAATGCTACAAGAGGCATACTGATATAGTTGTTGGAACAGAAGTCCTGGGTAGTTGTACTGCCTTATACACATAATGATTATGTGAACCTGGGCAAGTCATGTATTCTGTACTGCAAGCAATTCTCAAAGACTAGAAGTAGCAGAGGAGGTACTGATAAGAACTGACAAAAGGAGTAGTTTATTTCATTTGGGAGTTCCTCTATATTGGTGACATTATAGCTTCAGTCCTCCCTATCTTCTTCCTTTTGTTTATAAGACCATCAACATTTTAGGAATTTTCATATATTTGTAGGAAAAAAAGCTTTTTTTTTTTTCTTCCCATTTAGTTCTCTCCATGTAACTCTCATATCCAGTTTTGTCTTCTTTCGTTCCCTCCATTTGAAAAATATAATATTAATCTGTTGCTGCTTTCTTCCCTCCATCTTTTTTGCTTTCTTCCTCCTTGTCTTACTTCTTTGATGATACCTATGATCAGTTTATTTTTCTACTCTATTTCTCCTCTCCATGCTAGGGATTTATATGTTTCATTTGTAAATCAAAATAGTCCTGCCATTATTTTCCTACAGATCTAAAACTACCTCGGGAACTATGGAAATCCTACTGAAGGAAGCAGAAGGTCAATAAACTGCATATATGAGTTAAAAAAAAAACTACCTGTGAAATAATCCCCATGCTATTAGATCAAGATATGAACTAGTACTGAAGAGGGTCCGTTTTCCCATCCAGAACTGGATCTAGAAATGTGAACAGGATACAGAGAAAAGAAATAGAAATACAACCTTATGATCATCATAGTGATTCTGCTATATTCAGCTGTCAGATATTATATTTCAAGAAATCCTGAAAGAAAATAGCTTAAAACTACTTAAATCAGAGAGTAAAGTGATACTAGACATATTCATGAGGTAAACACCTGGGGGAAAAAACCTAAAAGTTAATACATTTCTTGAAATATGATTCCTAACTTCCAAAGCTTCCCATTTTTTTAAAAAGAAAAAGTTCTGCAAGAAGCCAAAAAGAAAGGAATCAGAGCCCAAGAAATCATAGTCAATAAAACAAAAGATTATTCAGCAAACATAATTTTTTTTAAATTTGGCATGCAAAATAACCAAAGGCAGAAAAAAAACAACCTACAAGCAAGCATGGTGTCTTAAAATAATTTAACATGTACTATGGCATAAACAAATGCAAAAAATCAGAAATATAAACAAACTATATCCTTTACCAATCACATGGAAAAATATAATAAAATATAATTTGAAGAAAGAATTCAGACTTGTGAAAAATAAAAAAATACAGGAAAAAATAAGTAAATAAAAGAATAAATGATATATATATGGCAAATAATTTTCTGAAATAAAATGATGAGACAACATTCTTTGGTAGTTGAATAGATAATCTTGCTTTACTCAACCCTATTAGATTTCTAGAACATTTTAAAAATAAATTGGCCTTGGTTTTTATATTTTATTAATTTAAAAATTAATCTAAAAAGATAATTTGTTAATTGTCTTTCCATACTTCTCAGAATTCTTCTTCATGATTACCTTTTTTATAACCCAGTAATATTTATTATATTTATATATCATAATTTGTTTTGTCATTCCTCATTAAATAGGCTGTGCTTTGCTTCTCCTTCTTTGATACCACATTAAACTGCTATAATAAATATTTGGGTATATGTCACTTTTTTGCATTTGTCTTTGATCTCTTTGGTATATAAAAGCTTAAAACTGAGGTCAATAAAAGCAGAAGTATTGAAATTTTAATCATTTTCTTAGCATAATTTCACATTTTCAGAGCGACTGGACTAATTTGCAGCTCACCAAAGTGGATTTTTCATTCTTTGGTGATACAGAAAAATCTTTCCTTATTTAAAAAAATTATATTTCTAAACATTTTTATTTACAAAAGAAATAAAGATCATGTAATTATGCCAACAGAAATCCCCAGAAGTCAACAAATTTAAATCCTCAAAGAAACACAAAAATTGATATTCTGAAATCAAAGGAGAAAGAACCCAAATGCTAGAATCTGAGTGTTGGGGTTTCAGCTGTCATTCAATCCATTTATTTATTCATTTATTCATATCTCTTTCACATGGGGAGATTTCTCCAGAATTCTCTGCTCATTCCCCAGTCCTTATTATACTCCTCCTCATATTTGAATCAGCAAATAATTGGCTGTATGTTTTGAATACATTATCTCTGTACCTGACCACATTATTACAAAGATTAAAAACTTGGTGATAGAGAAGAGTCATTAGGAAGTAACAATGATATTTTTTAAAAATCAACAAAACTTCAAAAACAGAGAAGAAATGAGAAGCTCCAGAGTATATGTTTTCTCTTCAAGTAACGAGAGATGCTCTGATACAAAAATTATGTCACTATTAATAACTTAAATTTTTACATAAGATTTACAAAAGCTTTCATCTTTCTCTTCTCCCCTCTAATCCTTCTTGACCATTAATACAGAACAGCCAAAGAGAGAGTAAAAAAGATGTAGTCTTTTCCTGAAAGTAGAGAGAAATGGAGAAAGAGGAAGACTAACCTTTTTTGCCTTGTAAATGTCCCTAGTATCTAATCACTAACAGGTGAACCCATCAAACCAGGAAATAAACAAAGACTACCCAAGAACAGGGGTCAGATAGGCTTTTCATTCTATTTTGAAATGTCACTAAAACTGTTCCATAGAAGGCAGCTGTAATTGAGTGGTAAAAACGCAGGACAAGCAATCAGAAGATTTGGGTCTTAATTTTGGATCTAATGTAGATCTCATTATCTGTGAGATCTCAGGCAAGTCATTTTATTTTTAAACAATTGAAGTAACAACAATCATTTAAAATAATTTGAATACTATCAGAATTTAAAGGGTTATAATCAGTCAGTCAATAAACATTTATTAAATGCTTGCTATGTAGCAGGCATTGTGCTAAGTGTGAGGGATACACAGAAAGCCAAAAGACAAGGAGCTCATGATTTAATGGGGGAATATAGTATGTGCATGCAAATAAGCTCCATAAAGGATAAAGTGGACATAATCAGCAGTTAAAAAAAAAAAACATTAGAATTAAGAAGAATTGGGAAAGACCTCCTATATAAGAGTGAGGGGGGACTTGAAGGAATCTAGGTGTGGGTAATAAATGTATAAACATCTGAAACTTTATGTTTGTAACCCAGGAGGAAAAGATAACCTACTGCCTTCTTTCTGACTCTTCTTTCCTGTATTAGGCAGGAAGGAACCCAGAATATATTGACAATCTACCAGGGATATTAGCTTTCAACTAAATCCCCTTCCTCAGGCAAAAGGAGAATAAAAGCTTACAAGTGCTGTGCCATAATCTCACCCATCCTGGCCATCAGTTCCCAGTAGAGCAATCATTCTTAATATTCTAAATACTATTTTTGACAATATCAATCCACAACAATCCAAGTGAAGAGTGGTTAAGAGTGTAGTTGATTGGAGGGTGGAAGAAAAGGTGAACTATACTAGAGCATACCACTCTGACACCTAAACCTTCTGCACATCTGAGTGGCTGGCAATATGGATTCTCTGCTCCTATTGCACCCTCTATTCCCCAGGATTCTCAGAATCAAATTTTAAGGCCACTCTTTTCATGGACTTCTCTTTGGTCGCCCTCAGCACTTCTGACATCTTGAATATCCCTGGCAACTTTTATTGACTATTAAACTTGAGACTACAGAATATAAGCATATTTATCAAAAAATCTTATAGAAGGTGACAGGAGAGTATAAGTAGATCTATTCATAAATTGCAAGAGGCAATGGAAGAGAAAACAAGTTTACAGAAAGCTTGGAGTGACCCAATTGAACAAATCATCCTATTGTACCCATGGCTCTCCTCACACATAGGTACTCTGAAATCTATCCTATTTCTGAGGCATTTTACAGTCAATAAGCTTCTTCCATGTGTTTATACTTATACCAGCTAACCAGAGGATAGTTGGGTTTAAATTAAATTCATTTAAATAAACATTATAATAAAATAAATTACAAGAAAATCCCTTCACACACACATACATGTTCAGTGAAGAACTCCAATAGATTACCACAAAACCAAAAAGGATAGGGTATACATACAGAAAACATGGAAACCAATGAATATACATAAAGAACCACATGGGTAGATAATGCTTATGGTCAGAGAATATGTATAACCAGGACAACTGATGAAAAAGATGTGTCAAGATCATGCCCAAAAATAATGGGCATAAGATGAATTTGCCTCTACTCCCCCCCAAAAAAACCCCTGTGATTGTATTAACCTATAAAAAGTTACTCCACTGTTATTGCAGATGAACAATTCAACTGAAAATTTAGAGTCTGAGATTTTCACATGGCACTAGAAGATAAAGTACCTTGTTCTATGTCACATAGCTAACGAGTACCAAAATCAGGTCATACTGACTCTAGGGTTGGCTTTCTATCACCATAGTCAAGAAATGGAACAAAAAAGATTATTCAAATTGGAAAAGGCAAAGAGGTCAGTTATTTAGCTAGAGTGATCATAAGCAATGGACAGCTTGTATGCTTCAAGAAGCAAGTATTTAGTAAGGGCCTTCTATGTATTAAGTATTTTACAATTTTTATCTCAATTGATCATCACCATAACCCTGTATTGTGGTATTTTTTGCTATTGAGGTAGGCATTTTTTATTATTATCCTCATTTTATAGATGGAAAAACTGAGGCAGAGATTAAGTGGCTTGCCCAAGATCACACAGCTAGTAAGTATCTGAGGCTGGATTTGAACTCAGGTCTTTCTGATAAAGTCAGCACTCTATTGTGCCAATAGCAAGGAGACTTAGAGAAAATGTCCCCAAAAAACTACTTGTGAACAAAAGGATGCATAGATTGAGAAAGTGTTGGGATGTGGGTAATGTGTACTGTTTGGAAGAACTGCTCCAATCAATGAGATCATATATACATTGATATAATGAAAAGTACAGTTTACAAATATTATTGGGATCCTGTGCCCTTCTTTTCTCTATACTATCACCATCATGGAGGAAACAGATATATATAGAGAGCATTTTATGTTTTCTTTGTTTCAAGGGTTGGTATAGTCAAAGACTTCATCACCCAATGGCCAGCCTACTGGTAATGAGCACTTTCAGTTTAGTTGATAAGTTCCCTAGATAACAGACAGTTTCATATCAGCACCGTATTCAATGCTCTGCAAACCTGAAAGAGCTTAAAATTCACCAGCCTAGCCTTAGACAAGCCAAGACCACCTCCACCTCCTAAAGAGACTGTGGAGCCAATCACTTTATACCCAGTAGTCAAATAAATAGAAAGTAATTTGAGGAGGAAAAGGACACTAACAAGTTAGGAGACCAGGAAAGGCTCCAGGAGGGAGGAATACTTGATCTGAACCTTGAAGGAGATCTTTGACAGGAACTACTGAGATAAAGAGGAAATAACTTGTGTAAATATGTGAAAGCAAAAGATGGAATAAATGTAAGCAATAGCTAATAGGCTAATTTGCCTGGCTCATAGAAATAAATTGATAGATTATTAATAACATCACTGGTAATAAATGATATTTACATAGTACCATGAAGTTTGCCAAGGGCTTTCCATAAATTATTTAATTTGAAATAATGGATTCTGGGCTTGTTGCCTAAAAACAAGAGTAGTTTCTTTTAGCAGGATCATCAGTATGCTAGCTACCAAATAGTTACTATTTTTGGCCACCACAGTTCATGAAGACTATCTACATAAAGAGAAGAGGGGATATAATCTATGTTGGCAGAATACCCATCATGATGAAAATGTGCATCTCCTGAACTATAGAAGTATTACTTTTACAATTATTATCTTCCTAACTAAATATTAATGTTTTGGATAGGACAGGGCTCTGATTAAAATATTTCACTGGGTATTTCCAAGTGCAGAGAATCCACAAAATGAGTAATGGGAAAGTAATCTGAGGTAATCAAAAGAAAGAATAAACCGCTGGATATATGGAGCCAGATCTTATTATTGTAGCAACTTAAATAAGGCCCTTTAGTGGGGCATTTTAACTCTCAGGCCATTAAAAATCATTGAAGGAAAATATTTCTCTTATTTTTATAAGTAATTATAATAAGAAGAATCACTTACATCTCTATCATTTAAACAATTAAAAACATGCCTATATACATCATCTGGCTTCATCTTCATATTAAGTAGAAACAACATTTTACAGGTAAAGATGTTGAAGTTCAAGGAAGAAATTAACACATGTATCAAGCACCTACTTTGTGCAAGGCATTGTATTCAATGCTAGCAATTATTCATTTGTGAAAATTGAATTACTCCTTCTTTCTAGAAGCTTACATTTTACTGAAGACTTCACATCATTCACTCAGCTAAATATTATACAAAATAAGATGTAGTGATTATGATGGAATTCTAGGAAAGTTTGAAGAGTGGGAGCAAAAAAGAAGAGAAAGCTTCAAGGAGCACTTCATAGTGATGGTGATGCCTAAACTTAATCTTGAAGTGATTTCACCAAGATTTAGTCCATACTTCCAGGGTGTTTGAGGACTATCACAATAAAAAGGAATTAAATTTGTTTGGCTTGGCTTCTCAGGATAGAACTAGCCACAATAGCAAACATTGAAATGAAACAAATTTAAACTTGATACAAAGGAAAATTTTCTAAAAGTCAGAGCTATACAAAAGTGGAATGAAGTATATCAGAAAGTAATAAATGGAGATCTAAACCCCAAAGTGTGGAGCACTCAAATACCAACAATGGGACCCTTCCACATGCCTCAGCATAACCAGGGGAAGCAATAGACTTCAGCTCTAGGAACTATCACATGGTTCAGCACAGCCCCAATCAAACAGGCAACCTGTAGCAGCCATCTCCACATCTTTAGTGAAGCACCCAGGAAACACTAGGACCCCAGCTCAGTTCCAGGCAAGCTGTTAGACTTTGAGCAGTGCAAGGCACCCTACATCCCAGTTCCCCAGCACAGCAGCACCTAACATGAAGCTTCCCTATGGGCTTGAGAGGAACATTAATTCAGTACCAGGTCAACATCCAGGACCTGTAGCCACTGACACAAGAAGTTTTGTTTTGTTTTGTTTTTTGTGTTTTTGCAAGTACATCATCCTCTTCAAACTACCTAACTGTGAGTATATACCAAGACTCAGTCCTGAGCTTTCTTCTCTTCTTTTTCTATAGTTTTTTTTTTATTTTATCAGTTTCCCTTTTTCCAATTATCGGTGTTCTATAAATAATTCCCATATCTACATATACATGCAATCCCTCTTGTGAACATCTATCTATTGGATATTCTTAACTAGATGTCCTATAAACACTCCAAATTCAACATGAGCAAAACAGAATTTACCACATTTTATTTAAAACATATCCATCTTCCAAACATCTTCATTTTTGTCATTGATCCTTCATCACCTAGATTCGCAACTTCAGCTTTCTCCTTATCTTTTTGTTCTCTCCCAATACTTTACATGTAATCAGTTATCCAGTTTATTGTTTCTACTTCCTCAACATCTCTCACATATATTCCTTTCTCTCTCTTTACACAATCACCATTTTAGCCCTTATCAAGTCTTGGGAAGACTCTCCCATGCCAATCTATTTTTCACAGAGTTCTCAATTATTGTTTTCCTAAAATATAGGTCTCGTATTATATTTCCCTCCCCAATCACTCAAAAAACTTCAATAGGTCCCTATGACCTTTAAGATAAAAGCCTTTCAAAACATAGATCCTGATGGTTTCTTTTCCCAGATGCATTATTGTTATACTTTTATTATCTGGTTCATTAAAATTGACTTTCCTGATGATCCTCATATATGACTTTATTACATATCTCCATGACTTTGCATTTATAATTCCTAATATCTGAAATGGATCCCTTCCCTGTGCTTTAATAACTTATGTCTCAAAAACTCCATTCAAGTTCTACTTTCTAAATGAAATCCTTCCTGATGCTCTTCAGCTACTAGTGCCCTTTCTCCCAAAACATCTGAGTTATACATACTTATATACAGAGTGTATATATATATATATATATATATATATATATATATATATATATATATATATATACATCTGACTATTCATACATACACAATATAGTCTGCTACAATGTGAACTCAATTTTTATCTTTATACCCCATCTCTTACAGTATGTGTCATATATCAGGCTCTTAATAAATATCTATTAATTAACTACTTGATCAATTGGTTTTTTCCTTTTGCCTAGTCAAATTAACCCATTGTCATGCTGAAAATGATTTTATATCACTTTTTAAAGCTAATACTTCCCTCGTATAATCATGATTATATTGTATCCTGAAATTTTTAATTTTCTTTTTAAATTTAAATAAATATATGTATACCTATAAGAATGTAAGTTACATGTATGACTTGGAAAAATCTTGAATATGATGATATAAAATATTTAAATTGTAATTCCAAATTAAAAGACAAGAAGCCTTGAAGTATGAATCTATGTATTGCTATTTTTAAAAAATAGAAAAATGAAATGAATGGAAGACAATACATAGAAGCTTTAAAAAGTCTTAGAAAATATCTTTCAGAATTGAAAATTTAACCTCCTCAAATAATACATATACAGAATCATAACTCTTTTTTCATTATAGATTTTCATTGACAAAACATATGCATAGGTAATTTTTCACCATTGACCCTTGCAAAAATTTCTGTTCCAACTTTTCCCCTCCTTCCCTCCACCCTCTCCCCTAGATGACAGGTAGTTAAATATGTTAAATATGCTAAAGTATATGTTAAATACAAAATATATGTACATATTTATACAGTTATCTTGCTGCACAAGAAAAATAGGATTTAAAAAGAAGGTAAAAATAACCCAAGAAGAGAAACAAAAATGCAAGCAAACAACAACAGAAAGAGTGGAAATGCTATGTTGTGGTCCATACTCATTTCCCAGTGTTCTTTCACTGGATGTAGCTGGTTCTGTTCATTACTGATCAATTGGAATTGATTTGGATTCTTTCATTGTTGAAGATAGCCACTTCCATCAGAACTGATCCTCATATAGTATTGTTGTTGAAGTACATAATGATCTCCTGGTTCTGCTCATTTCACTCAGCCTCAGTTCATGTAGTCTCTTCAAGCCTCTCTGTATTCATCCTGCTGGTCATTTCTTACAGAACAATAATATTCCATAACATTCATCTACCACAATTTATGCAGCCATTCTCCAATTGATGGGTATCCACACAATTTCTAGTTTCTAGCCACTACAAAAAGGGCTGCCACAAACATTTTTGTACATACAGGTCCCTTTCCCTTCTTTAAGATCTCTTTGGGATATAAGCCCAGTAGTAACACTGCTGGATCAAAAGGTATGTACAGTTTCATAACTTTTTGAATGTGGTTCCAAATTGCTCTCCAGAATGGTTGGATCTGTTCACAACTCCAACAGCAATGCATCAGTGTCCGAGTTTTCCCACATCCCCTCCAACATTCATCATTATTTTTTCCTATTATTCTAGCCAATCTGACAGGTGTGTAGTGGTATCTCAGAGTTGTCTAAATTTGCATTTCTCTGATCAATAATGATTTGGAACATCTTTTCATATTAGTAGAAATAGTTTTAATTTCATCATTTGAAAATTGTCTGTTCATATCCTTTGACCATTTATCAACTGGAGAATGGCTTGATTTCTTATAAATTTGAGTCAATTATATATTTAGGAAATGGAGTCTTTATCAGAACCTTTAACTGTAAAAATCTTTTTCCAGTTTATTGCTTCCCTTCTAATCTTGTCTGCATTAGTTTTGTTTGTACAAAAGCTTTTTAACTTGATATAATCAAAATTTTCTATTTTGTGATCAATAATGATCTCTAGTTCTTCTTTGGTCACAAATTCCTTCTTCCTCCACAGGTTTGAGAGGTAAACTACCCTATGTTCTTCTAAATTATTTATAATCTCATTCTTTAAACCTAGATCATGAACCCATTTTGATCTTATCTTGGTGTATGGTGTTAAGTGTGGGTCAATGCCTAGTTTCTGCCATACCAATTTCCAATTTTCCCAGCAATTTTTGTCAAACAGTTAGTTCTTATCCCAAAATCTGGGGTCTTTGGGTTTGTCAAACACTAGATTACTATAGTTATTGACTATTTTGTCCTGTGAAACTAAGCTATTCCACTGATCAATTAGTCTACTTCTTAGCCAATACCAAATGGTTTTGGTGACCACTGCTTTATAATATAGTTTTAGATCAGGTACAGTGAGGACACCTTCATTTGATTTTTTTTCCATTAGTTCCCTTGAAATTCTTGACCTCTTGTTTGTTGTTATTTTTCTAGGTCATTAAAATAGTTTCTTGGGAGTCTGATTGGTATAGTACTAAATAAATAGATTAGTTTAGGTAGTATTGTCATCTTTATTATATTTGCTTGACCTATCCAAGGGCACTTAGTATTTTTCCAATTGTTTAGATCTGACTTTATTTGTGTGGAAGGTGTTTTATAGTTTTGTTCATATAGTTCCTGACTTTCCCTTGACAGATAGATTCCTAAATATTTCATGCGAATCATAACTCTTAAAGTATTATGCCATCATCTCTTATTGTTTCTTATTACTTAAAGGATTAGTTCAATGTTTTAAAATTACATCTTTAAGATCAAGTCAACAGATAATTACCATGGCCATTGTATAGTCAAAAACACTCATATGGGGAATAGAGTGACTTTTAGTTCAGAAATTATTATTTAAAAGATAAAAAAAAATTAATTTTTGCCTAGTCTAATGCCTAGCCTGGCATACTGAGAACTAAGCCTCAAGTGGGGAAAATGATAAATTAGGTCTTGAAGAAACCATCTATGAAAAAAAAACCCAAAATGGAATCATTAAATATCTTTTTAATAGAAATTTGATATAGAAATATGATCATTGCAAAATTGATTATTAGATTCTAAAGGTTCTGATTGTAAGGAAAACTAAATTGATTTTGTAAATGTATGTATTTAGTCTCAGACTCAGACTAATGTTTTTTCTGGAACTTGATGAATTGCTGTGAATGGGATCAAATAAAATAATATTTATAATCTGCTTACAAAGTGTCTAAAATATAGTAGGCATCACTACCCCCTTTACCATTATGGCCCAAGCATTTTACAATTAGTATAACAAGAGAAAAATGAGAAAAATCCTTTTTTCTCAGAAAGCTCATATTTTAATTGGAGAAGGTAATACTTATAAAGACCAATTGTAGAGAAATTATGAAGGACTAGAAGTTCTAAGAGTCAGTACTACTGGTGCATCAGATAGATGGTAGCATCCAGGAATCTGGAGGGCTTAAAATTAAGACAATTTGTAAGACCCAAGGTCCTTTGGCAGAACAGATGATAGAGCCTGATGTCTTTCATTTAACCATAAACATTGTAGTTAGTTACTCAATGCTTATCCATAAGGAGCAACCATGACCACTTTAAAAGACAGGAACCTGGAAATGGGGGGATGCCCTAACCGACACCATTAGGCAATGGGACAAATATTTACAGCTCCAAATGGTTCTGAATTCCCACCCAAAGGGGCAGAGAAATTGCAATCCAAATTCTGCAATTTCAAAAGTGTCCAGATACACACTCATCTTAATAGATGCCTTTCTTGTTTTGATAGAACTCCATCACTTTGTAAAATCTCATAATGTCATTGTTTTGTTTTTGTGATTATTCATTCATGGCACAGATGTTTGTTTTGAAAATATATGAATAGAATAAATAATACTTAATATATTAATGATGGACAAAACAGCTAATAATAAGAAAGGAAAAAAATTTTGAACAGTTAAACCTCTTCTTAAATGTTCAGTGGACACAAAAAATTTTGAGATATTATATTGTGTAATTATGTAACATTTTGTAATTTGTAATTATGTAACATATATGAGAATATCCTAGTGTCTTTTATTAACAATGTCAATATAGTAGCAATTACATCCAGAACTAAATTGCTCTCAATAGAATCTATTATATAAGTACTATCATTTAATTTATGTATAAGGGCTGATTTATTTATTGCTTATGACCTTACTTTGATCCAGGCAAAAGTTATGTTGACATAGAAACAAGGTACTCACAAGGGAAAATGTCATCATCTACTTCCCAGAGAATATTGTCTAATACCTCCAAATGTTAAAGCAGTTCTAAATAGATGTTGATTTTCTGAAACATTGAGCTGATAGCCGTTCAGACTCATTTCCCCCAATACTTTGCTGGGTAGTTCAGTGGATAGTATTAGACCAGGAACAGAAAAGTTGAGTTCAAATTTTATCTCAGACACTTAGCTGTATGACCTTAGACAAGCCTCTTAATTCCCTTTCTGTAAAATAGTGAAATTATAGCAACTACCTACCAGGGTTATTGAAAGTATCAAATGATAATAATTGTGAAGTGCTTATATTAGCAAGTATCTGGCACATAGTAAGTGCTATATAAATGCTAATTGTCATTATCATTCTCTTTGAACAGAAAAAAAAAACCTATCCATAAAATGAGTTATGTTCCTTGTGTTATAATTTCTTTTCTCCAAATGATTGTTGACACTTCACCCTGAATTAAACAGAATTAAGTAGTCTTATCCCTACATAATTATGATCAGTTTATAGTTTTCAGACTCAGACTCAATAAAAGTTTGAAGTTATCACACTATCCTACATATGTATCTGGGTGGCCCAGTGAATAGAATACTAGGCATGAAGTCAGGTAGAACTCAGTTTAAATTCCATCTCAGCCACTTACTAGCTGTGTAACTCTGGACAAATCATTCAACTGCTGTCTGCCTTAGTTTCCTTATTTGTAAAATGTGGATGATAATAGTTTCTAATTTCCAAGTTTGCTACGAGTTGAAATGATGAGATTTGTTGAGCACTTTGCAAATCTTTAAACCTTACATACTCTTCTTCCTTTTCTTACACTAATACTACTTCTACAATTAGAATAACTACTACTACCACTGATGATAATGATGATAAGTGATCCCCTATGCAATATACCTTTATGGGGTAGGAGATCATAAAATGGAAATAGCAGATGAACTCTATTCATAAATCAGCTGCCCGAATTCTAAGGCATTAAACTAATTCCAGGATATCTGTACTCATCTCCTCCTATATTTTCTCATGTGCATCATGAATCCATTTACTGTTAGTTATTTTGAGATATTAACTTTCTATGTTAAAGACTTCCATTCCCAGGACCAATTATAATTGAAACAATTGGAGGAAATAAGGTGACTTAAATTTCCTTGTGATAGCCCAACAAATTCTCTTTAAACTGTCTTATCTTTGAGGCTAATTGAAAAATCTGCACAGAAGAAATTGGCAGCTCATCTCCAACCAGAAGACTTTTGCAAAGATGAAAACTGATTTTCCTAATACTAATATTTTCTAAGAATATGTACTTATAATTGTTTGCTAATACTTAGGATGAATTAAAAGGATGTAAATACAGTCATGATTATTAAAGGCATTTCTTCCCAGATTTGGTATTTCCTTATGGGACAAATTGTAAAGAAGAAATTGCAGGACTCTGAAGTTTCAAGTAAATTCTCTTCATATTACCCTGGATATTCAGGAGTTATACGAGAAAATAAGGAAATTTTAAAGAATCAGATAGCTAAAACTTTTGCTCAAACAGGACTTTCTTAAGTTGCTTTTTGCTCATTCTACTGTTCCTTTAGCAATTAGCAATGTTGTGATATGAAAAGATGCCTAAAACAATGTGGGATTCCCATGTCAGGACCTATGCAAATATCATCAAGATATTTATTGTCTCATACTAAAAAAAACCCTCCAAAAACTCAAATGATCAGACACTAATAAAATTTATTAATTTTGTTCAGAGGTATCAGAAATTTTGTCCCACCACCTGATATACTCTACAACAATCTTTTCCACTTAAAGAGTTTTTTTAGAAAATCCTACTAAGCATTGCCATTCACCATGAGGACATCCTTAAAAGAGGATGCATCTCCTCCTGTACTTCATGGATACACCCAATTGGGATCATGGGCAAAGAACCCTCGAATGAGAGTATCAGTTCCCTTGACTTAGATATACTTGCTATATCTCCAAATGTTCCCAATAACTCATTTTATACTCTTTATATTTTTAGTTTTTCCTTCCCCTACAAGTTTTCAAGTGTGGGATTGGAATACTTTGTCATTTCAGGTGATACCATCCAGCTGCTTTCCTTGTCTCCTATTCTGAGGACTGTGGGTGCTAATTCTGTATTTATAAAAGTTTCAAGATAGAGATTATAGAATTAAGCTACTAGAACTTCAAAGAAAAATATGTCTTACCAATGAGAGAAAAGTTCTGCACATTTCCTCTCCCCACATGAGTATATTTTTAAACTAGTCTCCATTTCAATGTAAAATGATCAGTCAAGTCAGGTATCTACTCCTTGCTGTTCGCCTTTACTTTATCCAAGTTCATCTGCCTGCTTGTTAACCTCAGAGCAAAATAAAGTTATTTTATTCTGCTCCCCTAAAGCCAGAATCAAAGAAACTTTTGCTCTGTTTCTAATTTGACTGTCCTGCATTTTCTTTTGCACCCTTTTATCTCTCTACCTTTCTACACATTAATATATTTATGTAGCTTACAGATATAGGAAATGTGTATTCAGAACTCATTTGTTTGACGATGGAAATGCTATAAATTAATCTCTTCTTGCCATGGCTCATTATAGCAACAAAGTTTCTCTGTCTGACCTGTAACTCAAATTATGTATTAACAAAATATCAATTTTCCATGATAATCTTCCAGCTCTAAATCCTGGAAATTCACTCTCTTGAGATTCTGATTAGGAGCATCTAACCTATCACCATCCAGATAGACCATTGCTGAGAGGGATCTAACAGCTTGTAGTCAGGGACTTTTGGTGGAGAGATTTTTCTAACTGGCTTTCATGATGTGATTCTAAGGCTATGGTGTGGAAGTATCTTGAGTTCTTGCCTAGATTGTCATTTCTACTTATTAAAACCCCAGAAAAAATGGGTGTGGCTGGAATGGATTGTTGCCATTCAGTGAGATCTGTGAAAGCTGTGAAGTATTTCAACCCTCATCTCTCAACACACATGATTATCACCCCCCAAAACAAGACATTTATATAAAAAATTTCTATATTTTAAAGTTCATTATTTTTGATCTTCACAATATCTTAAAAGCATTCTTGTTGTTAAGATAAAATTATGACCAATAATAATATCTTCATGATATGAACACATTGTTTCGTACAATGTAATGAACTGATGAATGTCTTGTAGCATTGTACACAGAGAGAAATCATCAAAAAAAAATTCTCTGGTACTTAGAAAAATGGCACAATGAAGAGAGGGCAGGTCCTGGAATCAAGAACAACTGAGTTCAAAATCAGCCTCAGACACTTACTCACCATGGGAACCTTGTTACTTAATTTTATCTGTCTCAGTTTCCTCATCTATAAAAGGGAAATAATAATAGACCCTATCTACCAGGGATGTTGCTAGGATAAAATGAGCTAATATCTGTAAAACACTTAGCACAGTATCTGGCACATAATAAGCACTATATAAATGTTAACTATTATTATTATTGTTGAAGTGCTGGGAAAAAAAAGCTTCTTTTCTGACTGGGACTTAAGCCATATGAAAAAGATTCTTGTTAATTTTTATTTTTACTAATAATTCTTATAAACTTTTCAATAGCAAGGGGATTAAACCATGAGATTTAAGATAACCATTAGCCCAAAGATAAGATTTTGGAATAAATAGATTTAGGACAAGGAGGCTTAGATGCTCTAAGCAAGATGTTGTCCTCAAAAGCAGTTATCCTTAAACAAGTTCACTCATTTTTCCTTTTTTAAAAATTCCTTGTTTTATTCTTTTAAGTTGTTCTATCCCTTCTGCTATCCTCCACTCCCATATTGAGAAAACTTTCAGAGAACAAAATCCTCAACACATAAAAGCATATTCTGGCAAAACAAAATCCTACTTTTGTCATCTAATCAATAATTATTCATACTCTGTACAAGAATAGGAGACATACTATATGAAAAAATTTTGTAAGTCATTAAACTATATCCACAGAATTCCCCTCATCGATTAGTTTAGAAAAAAAAGACACAATAGCTGTCTTCAAGCACTTAAAGTATTATCCTTTGGAAAAGAGTTAGACTTGTTCTGCCTGGCCCCAGAGAGAAACAGTGGGAACAGTAGAAAGAAATTACACAAAGTCAAATTTAGATTCAATATAAAGAAAAATATTCTTAATAATTAGAGATGTATAAAAATGGGAAAATTGCTCTGTGAGGTAAAAGCCCCTCACCCTGGATCCATCTCTGAATATCTCACTCCAAGGCTGGATGACTACAAAAAGATTTTATAAAATAAATTCCTATTCACTTAGGGATTACACTAAATGCCTTCTGAGGGGCCTGCCTATTCTGGAATTTTCTAATTCTGAGACTGAGAAACAGGTCTGGGGTAGAGTCAGTTCTTACTAGCCTAAAGCCAATTATGAAATTTTCACTATGAACCTTTATTTTATATCTTAGAAATTGGCAAATGCTACAGTTCAGGACTTGATTTATTACTCTATTGATTTCTAGTCTTAAGGAAGTGATGGAAAAATGTTAATAATGTTGATTAAACTTAAAGTAGGCCACATAATACATTCTTTATATATGCACATATATGTGTACAATCTATATATTGAATATATGTGTATATTTCTATACATGTATGTGCATATACATATGCAAATATGTATATGTTGGTGGTTAAGCATTTACTAATATACCATTACTTAGGAAACCTAAGAGATTAAAAGTTTAATATAATTTATCAATGTGATACTTCTAAGAAACTAAAAGAGTTAAGATAATCTTAGGTTTCATCAATAGAACTACAGAATCCAAAACATTATAGATCTATTAATCTTTGCCTTTTTAAGATTCCATCTAGACTAGGAGCAGATGAAGAGAACCACAGTTTGTAAAAGTCATTCATAGATCAGAGCTATCCAACAGGATAACAAGGGGATTAGAACTGTCATATATAGGACGAGTGAAAGATTTAGAGATATTCAACTTAGAGTAAGATTGAAAAGGAAGAACTGTGCTGCTCAAATATGTGTGTGGTCATGTGGAAGAAAAGTTAGATCCGCTTGGCCTTGAAAGGCAGAGATAGATCCAATTGATAAATTGCTGAGAGGTAGATTATGATTTAAAATAGAGAAAAATTCTTAACTTTTGAGTTATCTTGCAATGGAATGGGCTGGGTTAGTCTTAGAGGGCTGGAATTAAATTATCACTAGAGATATTTAAGTGGAAGCTGGATGAATGCTTTGTTAAAATGTTTGTGGCAGCCCTTTTTGTAGTGGAAAGAAACTGGAAACTTAGTGGATGCCCATCAGTTGGACAATGGCTGAATAAGTTATGGTATATGAATACTATGGAATATTATTGTTCTATAAGAAACTATTAGCAGAACGATTTCAGAGAGGCCTGGAGAGATTTACATGAACTGATGCTAAATTAAGTGAGCAGAATTAGGAGATCATTGTATACAGCAATAACAAGATTATATGAAGATCAATTCTGATGGACGTGACTCTTCTCAACAATGAGATGATTCAGTTCAGTTTCAATGATTTAGTTAGGTAATAGACTAACTATGCAAAATGAAACACACTTTTGTACATCGTCAACATGGGAATGAGAATTTCTTTTGTTTGAGCAATCATTGTTCAAGGATATTTTTAGTGAGATGAGAGGGGAAAAGGAAAAAAACAAATGCTTACTTATTTAAAGATAAGTTAATTTTTAAAAGTAAAAATCAGAATTTTGCATCCATTGATATTTGCTCTCTTTTTGCTTTTTTTCTGTATATTTGGAACTTTTTTTCTGAGTATTTGGAACTTACCAACCCAACCAGCAAATATATACTATTGTGCCTGAAAAAATGGCTAGAATATGTGCCTCTTTTCAGATTTGGAAACTTCCCAGTCTGCTCAGGCTGGCCCCTATCCAATGGCTGTCACTGTCCATGTGAGTATTTGGAAGTTCAACTGTGAGATCATTCCCACATTATGGTTTTACAGTAATTAAAGAAGACACGTCATTTTGTGTATCACTAAAACTGGTTAAGATCAAAGCAGTATAGTCAGGGATACAGGCAGGAACTCCCTGGAAATGTCACAAATTGTTGAAAATTGTTCCCAGTTTATTATGGCAATTATGGGTTCATTAAGAAAAACAATTCAGTTTATGGTTATTATCAGTAATGGGACTATGGCTCACTGAAACTACTTAAACATTGCTTTTCTGACAATAAATTTGAGAATAGGGAGATTTGAAAAGAGAGGGGTCCTTCCAATCCCATTTGAGTAGTAAACTTCCAAAGGCTTTTTTTTTTCAGATCTAAAGGTCTTTCCTGCTGACTCATGCATCAAACAGTAAGAAAAATGACTCCACAAAAGTCTCTCAATTGGTTTCCCAAGAGAGCAGTATGGGTGAAGGGAGGCTAAGAATTAAAAAAAAAAGGTATATGTGAGAAAAATATTTGAGATATATAGAATTAAATCAGAAGTCAATAGAAAAATATATAGGGACCCTGTCTGAAATTGATTTATTTTTCAAGAAAAAATTTAAATCCTCACTAAGCACTTCACCCATAATTTCTTAACAAAATCTTTAACTGCTCTATCAGAAGAGCCTGTCTCAAATAGTTCCATAAAGATGTTGTCTCTGGGGTAAACCAAGTAAATTGAGACTGCACTCATACATACACACACACACACACACACACACACACACACACACACACACACACACATACACACACACACACACACACACATGATCTATTGAGCAGAAGGCTTGGTCTTTTTGTTCTGACAGGCAAGCAGAGAAGAAGAAGGTTAAGGTAAGGACAAAGTTAGTAATCAAATCATTTCTGTCAGAAATCAAAGCTCATTTGTAGATGTGTACTCAGTATCTTTGTTTTGAATGTTTTTCCAATTTTACAAGAGATAAAATATTGATGATAAAGTAATTGAATTAAATATCACACCATTTCATGCTTTTAGATGCATAATCAATATGAATCAGATGTTTTATTTTAAAATGAATAATTTAGAAAATTGATTCTTTAAGATTGCCTTATGAACTAGATCTAGCTGCTTTAAGGCCTTGCTGATAACATTAATAAACAATTAAAAGTTAGAGGTCAGATGTAAACCAAAGGAAGCACAGACTTTTACAGCAATCTTAATTAAGGTTTCACCATTGTTCTTAAATCCAATAGAAATCAGTTATTCAGGAATGTATATTACTTTTAAGTTTTTTTAAAATATATTAATCTAATTATTGGAATTACAAAGTAGAGTTTTGTAAAAGAAATACTGTGATATTAAATTAGCTACTTGCTAGAAACTAGTGGAGAGGTTATGCTTTAAAAGTATTTCACAAACTATATTGGCAGTTTTCAAACTTTTTAATTAATAAGTAAAAATTTTTGAGTATGCACATCACAATAGATATAAATGTCTTTAAAATTCTAAAAACTTAAAATAGATGTAAATGCCTTTAAAATTAAAAAATACACATACTGATTTAGTAATATATTACACAGACATTAAGTGAGATAAAAATGAAATAAACAATATTCTTAAAATAATTTTATTTACTTTTTAATAACTATTTTTCCAATTAACTACCATCTATTTTCTCTGATTTACCTCTTCCCCACCATTGGGAGTAAAAGAAAGAAAAACAAAACTGTTGTAACAAAGACCATGTCCAAATAAATATGTTTCTGTACCCTAAGTGTATCACCTCTTTTTCAAGAGGTAGATAGCTTATTTCATCAATAGCTTTCTAAAATCATGGTTAGTTATTGTATTGACCAGTTATTATTCAAACTGCTCATTTTTACAGTATTATTGTTATTGCATATTTCCCCCTTTTTCTATTTACTTCACTCTAGATCAGTTTATATAGATCTCCCTAAGTTTCAATGAATCTGTTGCTTTCATCATTTGCCATGGTGCAGTAGTATTCCATTATATTCATATATCAAAATTTGTTCAACTATCTCTCAATTGATACATAACTTCTTTAGGTTTTTTCAGTTTTTGTTTTGGGGAGGTTTATTGATGGTGGTGGTTTTTTTGCTATTATAATAAGAGCTTTTATAAATATTTTAGTACATGTGGATCTTTTTTTCCTCTTTCTTTAATCTCTTTGTGATGTAGCTCTAGTTATGGTACTATTGAATGAAAGGTATCTACAGAAATGACTTTTAGAGTATAGTTCTAAATAGCTTTCTAGGTAGACTAGACCAATTTATAATACAATCGTGTATTAATATATTTGTATTCCCATAGTCCTCTCAGCATTTGTTATTTTCCTCTTTGGTCAACTTTTCTTACATGATAGGTGTGAAGTAAGATCTATTCAAAGTTTCTTTAATTTGCTTTTCTCTAATTATTAGTGATTTTGAGATTTTTTTAAAAATAGAGATTTTTTTTGATTTCTTCCTTTAAAAACTCCCTCTTTACATCCTTTGACAATTTACAAAATGGGTAATGGTTCTAATTTTTATCATTTCAATTACTTCTTTATATAAATTGAAAACTGGACCTTTGGCAGAGATTTTTCCCAATTACTTGTTTCCCTTCTGACTTCAGCTAAATTGGTTTTATATGAAAACTCTTTAGTCTTGTGTAAAAAAGTATCTACTTCATCTTCAGTGATTCATTCTATTCTCCATTTTGTCATGGACTCTTCTCCTATCCATAGATCTCAAAGGTAATTTATTCTTTGCTCCTCTAATTTGCTAATGATGCTATCTTATATATCTAAGTTAGGTATCCATTTGGAGCTTTTCTTGGCACATGCCATAAAAAGTTGGTCTATTCCTGGTTTCTCACAACCTTCTTTACAATTTTCTAGAAGTTTTTATCAAATAATGAAGTTGTATTCTGGGTTCTTTGGGTTTATTAAATACCAGGCTACTAGGTTCATTTGCTTCTGTACATTGTGTATCTACTCCATTCTAGGGATCAACCTCTTTATTTCTTATCTAGTTCAAAACATTTTGATGATTATTCTTTTGTAATATCGCTGTAATCTGATATCTTTATGCTTTATTCTTTCCTATTTTTGCCTTTATTTTTCTTGAAAGATTTTTCTCTAGATGAATTTCATTTTTTTAGCTCTTTAAAACAATGTTTTAGCAATTCAAGTGTTATGGTATTAAATAATTCATTATCTGAATTAATGTCACTTGTGTTATGTTGACTCAGCCTACCCATGAACAATTAATATTTCTTCAATTATTTAATTCTATCTTTATTTGTCTGAAGTATCTTAGTAAGTAGACACCCAAGTGTTTTATATATTCTATCATTATTTTAAATGGAATTTCCCTTTCTTTTGCTGCTAAATTTTCTTTGTAATATATAAAAATACTTATTTTTGCATATTTATCTTCTATTCTTCATTTTTTCTAAATGAATTTTTTCAATTTTAAATGACTCTTTAGTATCTCTAAGTATTCCATTATATTATCAGCAAAAGAAGTATTTTTTTCTTCCTTGCCTTATTTCCTCATTTTTTATCTTGTCTTATTGTCACAACTAGTATCTTTAGCACTATAACAAATAATTGTGGTAACAATTGATATCCTTGCTTTACCCTGATGTTATTGGAGAGGCTTCTAATTTATAGACATTACATACAATGCTGGCTTTTATTTTAGATAAATACTATTTGCCATGTTAAGAAAAGGTTCGTTTATTCCAATGCATTCAAGAATTTTTAACAGAAATGAATATTGTAATTTTAAATATTTATTTGCATTTATTGATATTATAATATGATTTTATTAGCCCTATAATTAAATATGAATGTATAGTTTTTCTAATATAGAACTAATCTTAAATTTTACTGAATAGACTTTTACTTATGTCCTCAATTATGTAAGATAACAAGTTCCCACCACTGTTCAATTTTCCTTTGCTTCTTCCTTTCCTTTCTTCTTCTAAGATCACTAAATACCACTTCCAGGCTCATAGAAGGCTTTCTATTATTTCCTCTGTGACTTCTGATGACATTAGGACTGTGAAGGTGCACTTGTACTATTCTCTCCCTCCCATTAAAACATTTCAAATTGATAAAGTTCTTTTTGATTGCTCACCATTACCTTTTTATCTTTTTACTTTGCTCTTAGGCTTATATTTCAATTTTTCTTTTCAGCTATGGGCTTTTCATCTAAAATGTTTAGATCCCTTAGTAACAGAATTGGGGCCCAATTCTGTTGCAGAACTAGAGCAGAATCCTCAATTTTCTCAGGGTGGCCCTGAGTTGTTGCCCAAGAACTCTGTTCAAGGCCCCAGGGGGCAATTCTATTCTTCCTCTACTATGGTTCTTGCTTTTGTCACCTAACAGTGGGCTAAATTTGTGAATTGGACCTAAAAGATAACCCAGTGTAGTTTTTCTTTACATCTCCTGATCACTACTTGGTATCAACTTTTCTTGATTTTTTATTGAAGTAGTTGTGGGGATAGCTATGCTGTACTGCTTCCTCCTACTCTGCCATCTGGTCTCCTACTTAAGTAATGGCACAAAAAAACTTATTCTCACAGAAATGTGATTCAGTGTAATTAATTAATTTTAAATCGTAGTTTAACAATATGACAAAGCAATTTAATTTATTGCAATAGTTGGTTTTAATGGTCATCATATTTGAAAAGGATGCATAGATGAAAATGGAAGAAGCATGTCCCTGATGATGCTAACTAAATTATGGTACTAATTTTTCAGTCCCCTCTATCAATTATGCAAAGATTTGTATTGGAATTCAGGTATTTAATTTCCATATTCCTTTGCATCAAGGTAGAGAGGGAGATGATATGTGAGTCAGACCTTGGGCCCATAAGGGGTAGCTATTCCAGGTAAGGAAAAAATCATAATGGTTGGACAGATGATAAATTATATGGGTAGACCCTGATTTCCTGATTTCCAAGCTGTCAATTGGGCTTGCTATCTTGTAGAATTGTTGTTCTAAGATTGTTCTGACCTTTCTCCTTGAGCCTCAAGTCCACTATCTCTCTTTTCTTGCTTAGTGGCCACTGAGGCTCCTTGTGCCAGCCAATCTCCAGTCTCACATCTTTGTTTTTCAAACATCTCAAACTGGATTCCAGTAGATATTTTAAACTTAATATGTTTAAAACAGAAGTATTATAATTCTCCAAAACCATCTCCCTCTCCAGCCTTTCATATTATTATAGAGGGCGACATCATTGTCCCAATTCCCCAGGCTCACAACCTAAGAATCATGTTGCTTCCCCATTAGATTGAATGCTCTTTGAGAATAAGAGCTATCTTCTGCTTCTTTTGTGTGCTCAGTGCCTAACCTATAGTAAGTACTTAAAAATACTTATTAATTAACTGAATAATTTAATGAATTAAAGAATAATATTTGACCTTGAGGCATCATGATTCTACCCCACCAATGCATCAGTAAGAAACAGCAAATTAATAAAATTATGTATTTATCATGATTCTACTCGACCAATGTATCAATAAGTAACAGTGAACCAATAAAATTATGTAATATGGAGCTAATCAGGAGGTCCTTGATCAATCTGGATCTCCTTTGTTCCCTTTCTACTTCCACCTTACCCCCACTAAACCCAAATGCATCTGATGACATCACAAAGTCTAGATCTCTGTCCACATCAAGATGACCATCTTAGCCCTTGCTGAAATGACAGATAGATAGACAGACAGACAGACAGACAGACAGATAGATAATAAGCATTTATTAGGTATGTGGCAGGAACTGTGGTGTTTTATAATGATTATCTCATTTCATTCTTGATAACTAGGTGTAATTTCTACCCCCATTTTACATATGAGTAATCTAAGGTAACCAGAGTTGTCAAGACCCTTACCCAAGGTAAGGGTGAGTGTCTGAGGCTGCATTTGAACCTAAGTTTTTGGGATTTCATGTTCAATGATACATCCACAGTGCCACCTAGATGCCTAGCATATAAACAGAATCCAAATGGATTCTTTGATCATTTCTTTGTAACAGATACTACTATAGGAGAAGGCAGTGGGACATGAAGTAAACATATTCTCTCAGGGCTTACTACACAGCCAGGACTCACCATTCTCTGCATGTGTTCTAGTATTTACTCTCCTCATAATTCCTCATCAAGGGTCATTCTCCTCACTTTAGACCCATACACAAACTGCTAGAATTCTCAAATCCTTGGATTTTCTCATATGAAACACAATGACTCTTGGTTTACCATTCATTCTCTCTCTTATTCTCATTTGTTCTTCACTTTTTTGTATTGACTTCCAAAGTGCCCTAATAAAACAACAATTCTCCGATTCCTTATACTGGATTGACAAAGTCAGGGGCTAGTTTCTATCACCATACCTACTTTATCATAGCATCAAAGGAATTGTTCTAAATATACTCAAAGTAATATTGACAACTAAAAAATAATCACATGTTTGAACAGCCTCAAGCACATAGAAGATCTATATACTCTGGGATCTAAAATAATCATTCATTCAGGAAGTATTTATAAAGCACTTGCTAGATACTAAGACTATGGATTAGCATCAAGGAAATTATGAAGATGAGGCACTCTTCCTGATCTTAAAGAATTTATGTCATCATTAGTGTCATGGGTCTATGGAAATAGATAACAAGTTAAGAATTGGTGCAGAATCCAGAAATTTCCAGGTTTAGAGAATTTATTGCAGGGACAGAAACTAATCACATGCTATTTAAGGACTGTCTTCAGTCCTTATTTTTCTTGTCATATATATATAATGAGAAATAAATGAGACTTCCTAATATAGGAGTGGTCCCGGACCTGGTAGTCCCACACACCTGGAATATGCTCTGTTGTGGGCTAGGTCTGCTTTAGGCCAGACCCTTGGAATTTAGATTCAACATTAGAGACATTTAACAGATAATATAAGAATATTTATTTAGCAATAATGCAAGAAGGATATTTGATGAGAATAGATATTGAGGAAGTTTCAAGACAATTCATTTAAGCAAAGATTTCCCCTGAATTAGCCATTGGTCTGCCAAATATCACAGAGAACATTTAGAGCTCCTTGTGGCTATTTTTAACTGAGGAAATGAGGAAATGTTGTCAACAGTCTAATTAGTCTTTAATCCTCTGAGTCATCCAAGACCTCAGGATGGTCTCAGTGCTTTTAGAGGGAAAACTAGTTTAACTTGCATGAGAGAAGGGGTTAGGAGAATGTTCCTGTTACAAACTGTATCTTACCTCCAATAAATAAGAGTCTTCCTTTTAAAGATGCAAATCAAGCACTATCTTCTACATAAAGCCCTTCCTGATTTCTTCCACTGCTAATGCCTCCTCTCCTAAATTACTTTATACTTAACTATTATAATATAAATACATATATGTGTGTGTATTTGTATTTATCACTCTACATTTATGTTGATATATACTTGCCTCCCTTATTAGAATATAAGCTCCTCACAAATAGAGATTGCTCTATTTTTTATATTTGTGTCTCTAATGACTAGCACATAGTAGGTACTTAATAAATAATTGATTGATTGATTAGGGTCCTGATATCCCATCCTATATTATCTCTGACCAAATATAGGATCATATAGATTTAGAGCTAGAAGGGACCTTACAATCCAACTCCCTCCCTAATTTTATAGATTAGAAAACTGAGGCTAAATTATTTTTCCACTATCACAAAATTAGTAAGTGATGATCAGTATTCAAATCTAAATTCTCTGACATTAAATTAAGCACCTTTTTCACTATATTAAGCTAACTGTGGAAAAATTCCAACTAATATTAAAGTAAAGATTACATACTCCAGAAAATATTTTCTCAAAATGAAAGCAGTATTATTCATGCACCTTTAATGTATATTCAAAGAGAGCACCTTATTCTATTCATTTAGTCTTTTTTGCATACCTGATTTGTAAAAACAGATAGAAGTTGACATTTCTCAGCTGATGTCATTTGAGCTTCACTGGCTCAACAGATGGTATAACTTTTCTTTCAATACAGAAAAAAAGTTGATTCACATGGAGCAATTTTCTGGTGACCAAGGTTCAAGAAGATGAACATTAAATATAACATTCATATTATTACCCTTTGAGTTTGAGGAAAGCAAAGGGACTCAGCTTTAGGACTTTTTTCCATAATACCTTCAGGAGCAGGACACCCACAATCAAAGGCAAATATGGGCAATATTACAAACTATTTTTAGTTTCCAGATGCTTGTCAACTTCACTAGTTAGTTCATTTTCTTGCACAGGTAAAATCTGCCAGACCTCAAGGGCTGCATAAAATGGCTATGAGAATCACAGCAAAAAGGAAGTGACATCACTACTGACACTTAACTATATTTAGCTGTATTTTTAAAGGAATTCAGTTGTCACCAAAGATTATAAATAATATTCAATGGACTAGAACAACATTGCTGAAGTTTGGCATCAGGCAATTGGTGGAAAAGGTTATCCCTTTTAACATGACTGCTTTATTTTTTTTTTTTAATGCATCATTATTCTTCCATGGAAAGTTGAACTCTCTTGTTCAATCAGCTCCCTGGGAATGTCATTAGCCACATGATCCTTGAATTAAATTTTACAAACAGGAAAAAGGTAATCTTTTAATAAGTCAGTTTGGGGAGCTATTTGCATTCATTATTAAAGAGCTCACTAGAAGACTAGGGAGCTAGACTGAAAGGGGAAATTAATTTAGAACTAGAAGTTGTCTTTGAGACAACGTAGTCCAATCCCATCACTTTACAGATGACAAAAAATATAGGGCCTAACAGCTCAAGTAATTTGCTTAAGATGCACATAATTTTATACATATATGTATGCACACATATATATATACATACATATATGCAAAGTCTACCTTTATTTTGAAAAATAGAAAAATTCTTCTTCTTCTTCTTCTTCTTCCCTCCTCCTACTCCTTTTCTTCCTCCTCCTCCTCCATTTCATCTTCTCCTCCTCTCCTTTTCCTCCTTCTCTTCCTCCTCCTCCTCCATTTCATTTTCTCCTCCTCCTTCTCTTCCTCCTCCTCCTCCATTTCATCTTCTCCTCCTCCTCCTCCATTTCATCTTCTCCTTCTCCTCCTTCTCTTCCTCCTCCTCCTCCTCCATTTCATCTTCTCCTCCTCCTCCTTCTCTTCCTCCTCCTCCTCCTCCATTTCATCTTCCTCCTCCTCTCCTCCTACTCTTTTTCCTCTTCTCTATTCTTCCCTCCTCTTCCTCCTCCTCTTCTTCTTCCTCCTCCTGTCCTCCTTCTCTTCTTCTTCTTTTCTCTTCCCCTTCTCCTCCTACTTTTTTTCTTCTTCTTTCTCTTCCCTTTCCTGCTCCTCCTTCTCCACTTCTTCCTTTTCCTTCTAGTCCTACCCTTCCTTCTTGCCTATACTGATAAAATAAAGGTCCAATAAACAAAAGAAATAATCTAAATAATAGTGTGAAATTTATAAGGCCTTCTGTATCTCAAAAAGGTAAAAAAAAAGAGAAATGGACACACATGTGTAAAAATGTTTGAGAAATACCTTTTTGTAATGGCAAAGAACTGGAAACTGAGTGGATGCCCATCAACTGGGGAACAGCTGAATAAGTATATGAATTTTATGGAATATTATTGTTCTATAAGAAACAATGAGCAGGATGATTTCAGAGAGGCCTAGAGAGACTGACATGAATTGATCTAAACGAAGTGAGTAGAACCAGGAGACCACTGTACACAGCAACAACAAGTTTATATGATGATCAATTCTTATGGACTGGCTCTTTTCAGCAATGAGGTGATTCAAGTCAATTCCAATTTAGACTTGTGATAGAGAGAGCCATCTGCATTCAGAAAGAGCCATCTGCATTCTGTTGGGACTGAATGTGGATCACAATATAGCCTTTTCACCTTATTGTTGTTTGCTTATTTTTTTGGTTTTTTTCTTATTTTTTTTCTTTTTAATTTGATTTTTCTTGTGCAACATGATAAATGTAGAAATATGTATATAGACGAATTATATGTGTTTAACATGTATTGGATTACTTATTCCCTGGGTGAAGGGGGGGAAGAGAGGGAGAAAAATTTGGAACATAAGGTTTGCAAGAGTGAATGCTAAAAACTATCTTTGCATATATTTTGAAAATAAAAATCTATTACTTAAAAAAGAAATTTATAAGGTCCTTTTGCCATAAAACATTATTAGATAAGTAGTGTAAGCATTGAGATATGTTTTGTCTACCTATATTTATATTATATGTTATCTTCTGGAGAGAATGTAATCTCCTTGAAGGTAAAGATTATTTCATTGTTTTTTTTTTTTTCTTTGTAATCCTAATATCTAGCATAGTTACTACTATAGAATAAGTACTTTTTTTTAAAAAAATGAAAGCTGATTGATATATTTTTATTTTACAGATGGAATAATTGAGTCTCTGAAAGTCCTAGTAACTTGCCTAAAGTTATACATTTAATATAAGAACAGTGAATCAGATCTAGGTTTCCTGATTCTAGGTTCAGTATTTCTTTCATCACACAAATATACCATTATACTTCCTGCCTCCCACCCCTATTGCTATATACATCTTCCTTAAGACTTTTCCCTTCACAATTGTTACAGATTTTCTCTCACCTAATGTTACCTAGATGCCAGTGCTGGAAGGGAGAGGTGGGAAGAAGGAGAGATTCATAGAACATCATGATTTACTTCTGAAGGCTAAGGCCAAAGGCATAGCACAGCACAACAATAAGACAAATCTATCACCACAACACTATCCTAAATTGTTAGCAATGCACATGAAGGCCAAGGATTCCAGCTATAGTCACACCTGAGATGAACCATGGCAGCACCCATGTGTATCTGGGATAGTGAGAAGGTGGATTTAGGTCAGGCCAATAATGAAAGACAGTGCCAGTGTATAGACATTAAAATGATGAACTCTTGGAACTGTTCATTGTGGGAGACAACATGTCTCAGGTAATATTCTTAAGTACATACAAGAAAATATAGAATTTCAAAGGAATCCAATTTTATCGAAATACGTTTAGCAATTCTTTTAAGACAAACAATAAAAAAACAAGTTAATAGAACCCAGGTTAAAAACCCTCACTTAAAAAGAAAAAATTATAGGTATTTTTAAGAATATAAAATGTTAACACCTAAACTTGTTCTGCCTGACCGCATAGTGTAAATCTGGGAACAATGAGTGGAAGTGGTAAAGAAGCAAATTTAGGCTCTAGCTGCACTAAAACTTCCTTGCCATTAGAAATCTGTAAAAGGGAAATGGGCTGCTTCAGGAAATAGTGTGTTCCTCCTCTCTGGAGGCATTCAAAGGCTAAATGAACACTTCTTAGGAGCTTTTTTCATATAGGACTCCCTTGTTCAAGTGCATTTTAACTAGATTAGATGGTCTCTGAGGTTCCATACAGCTCTAAGATTATGCAGATCTGAGCAACTATTTCATAGACTTATGCCAGAATTATCTATTTAACTTTTAATGACCTCTTAGAGAAGGGGTGTACAGAATCATGTACTGGAAATAACAAAGTAACATATGTAAACCAAATTAAATGAAGGAGAACTCAAGGAATAGTAGAAAGAACATTGACCTTGGGATTAGGAGGAAGGGGAGTGAGTAAGCATTTATTAAATGCCTACTATGTCCACACACTGTGAACTAACTTTGGTTCAAATTCTTCTTCAGAATCTCACTGTTTGTGTGATCACATGCAAATCATTTAATTTTTCTGAAGCTCAGGTTCCCATAATAAAATGAAAAGTCCTAAAATACCTCATAGGATTGATATGAGATCAAATGAGATAAAGTGTATATAAATGTCAACTATTATTAAACCATGGCTGGCTGGAAGTAATAGCTTGTCAACAAAAAGATATACAGATATAGGGTCAAAGGTAAGCTTACTCAGTATCAATTGCCAAAAGGAGAAAATTTGCTTCACTGAATTTCCTAGAGCTGCTGTTCCTTTTCTGAGTAAAAGAGCATAAAACTAGCTGGGTTTCCCCAATTTATTTGATTAAGTTGTAGCTGTGAAATTGAAGACAGCAATTAACATATTTTTCCATTGACCTGGAGAAAATAAATATATAAAAAGATGATTTTTGACAACCTGTTCTAGCAGAAATAGTTCAGAATGTTCAGAAATAGTTCAGAATTAGAAGATTTGCGCTTGAATCCAGCCTCTGCCAGTGAAGTGCCTATAGGCAAGTCATTTAACTTCTCAGGCAATTCTGAGATATGTTTAGATAAATTGATAGTGGGGTTTTCTACACTGTGAGTTTCCTATATTAACAGTAAAATCACAGGCATGAGGATTCAGATATAGCTATATACATTTGTATTAGACTTATATTTATTTATAAGTCTATTATAAATATTTATATTTGTAAGTCTATATTTACATAGACATACACATTTATCCTGAACTGGTTTAAAGGCATCCATAGATAATACAAGATTTAGACATAGAATAAAAATTTCCACTGGCTCTCTTATCGGTTGGTTAGTTGATTTGTTAGTTGTTGTCTTCATTCTCGAAGAGGACCAAAATGATATCACTGTGTTAGACTGAAGTTAGTGTGTCCCACTGTGGCTTGATATGACCAAGACAAGCTCGGACTGCTCTGCCACAGGTCAGACATAAATAGTCCATATAAACATCGGGGACTAATTCACTTCTGCTTTGCTCACAGAACCCAGCACCTTCTCTGATGAGGGCACGCCATGCTGAGTGGTCCTGTGCCAGTGTCTCCCATGTCATACAATCGATTCTAAAGTTCTTAAGAGAGACCTTGAGAGTGTCCTTCTATCCATTTTTCTGACCATCTTGTGAGCTCTTTCTCTCTCTAAGATCTCCATAAAATAGTCCTTTTTGGCAAGCGTACATTTGGCATTCGAACAATGTGGCCAGCCTGATGGAGTTGTACTCTCTGCAGCAGAATTGGAATGCTTGGCAGATTAATTCAAGAAAGGACCTCAGCGTCTGATATTTTATCCTGCTGGGTGATTTTCAGAATCTTCCTAAGACAATTCAAATGGAAGCCATTCAGTTTCCTGGCATGCCACTGGTATACTGTCCAGGTTTTGTAGCATACAACAATGAGGTCAGCATAGACTTTCAGTCTGGTAGTAAATCTAATATCTCTCCTCTCTGACACTTTCCTATGGAGCCTCCCAAACACTGAGCTAACTCTGACAGTGCATGTGTCAATCTCGTTATCAAGGTGGACATTCCTGGAAGTACACTGCCAAGGTAAATGAACTTATCCACAGCATTCGAAATTTCACCATTTGCTGTAATTCATGGTTCCACACATGAATGGTGTGGTACTGGCTGATGGAGGACCTGTATCTTCCTTTTACTTACTGAATGAGGATAGCAGAATTTTACTTTTATGTCTGAGGCAAAATTTGATATTACTTCCCATCCCCTCTTATGCAAAGTAATCTTTTTCCAGACCTATTTTGAGACAAAATATTAAATTTTAATATAAAAATCACTACAATCATTTTATCTATAGCTCCTAACTCTCTTCTTCTTTCCCCACCATACTCCCCCATGTTTATACTCAGTGAATTAGATACAGAAAGTACTACATATAGTTATAGTTTAATAGGGATGGAATAGCCATATGACCCTGGACAAATCACTTTACCTCCTCTTGCCTCAATTTCTTCATCTGTTAAATGAGCTAGAAAAGGAAATAGCAAATCACTCCAGTAGCTTTGCCAAGAAAATCCCAAATGATATCACAAATAATTTGACACCACTGAAAATGATTGAACAATAACCAAACATTTTTTAACATGGAGATAGTTATCAATACTTATATCTTCCTTTCTTCTTTTCCCTTTCCCTTCTAGTTTTCTGCAATTTCGCTGTATGTATGAGAAATAGAATGGAAAAGCTTTTACCAAACCTTTTCTATTTACTAAGCACCATGCTTCATTGGGGATACAAATAAAAAAAAATAAATAGCTCCTGCTCTCAAGGGACTCACATTCTACCTCGGGAAGATAATGTTTAAAGAGGGCCTCGTGTTCCTATTCAGTTCATGGCAGATGGAAAGGCCAGTTAGTACTTAGTTTCTGACAGAAAATAACAGGATGAATGGCAAAATATTTGAGGACATTAGGGAGAGATAACAAGGCAAATAGTGGAGTGGATACAACAGAAGTGACAATGTGCGAGTTAGCATCCAGCTGACAGAATGGGTGGAGGGAACAAGTTTTCCAGAATCCCCTAAAAGACAAAAGAAATATCGAGAAAGCAAAAAGGCTTTCTGGCTCACTCATCTAATCATTAAATAAAATTCTTAATAGCTCATAGCCTCATGCTTGTATAACATTTGTTCCTTGTTTAATTAAATATGATTCTGATGACTTGATGGTAATTGTTTCTTGATTCTTCTTGAAAGTTCTAATTTATAAGAAGCTATAAATTATGCTTCATTATTACTTCATAATATTCTCTGTCATAGAAGATTTAGCAGGCTTTCAGGGCAGAGTTCAGAACAGTTCTTTTATGACTGAGGGCTTGTGTTAAGTGTTAAGCTAAGTGCTTAAGTCCCATCTCCATTAACTTGGCCTATAGGAAGATTCAAATAGTGAAAAGAAGGCATAATTTCCCCAGATTACCTATGTTTAAACAGAATATAATTTTTAAATATAAGCCTGGTCCTATCAGAGCCACTGAGGGAAAAGGTAGCGTGTCAGTGCTGGAATTTAGGTCTGTTCAGAAAATCCATTTAAAATAATAAGAAGTGGAGCACAAAGGAAAAATCCCAAGGAAGGAGCAGAATAAGTACATTAATTCAATTTGTGAGCACTGGCTGGGAGAGACAGGAAAGCCAGAAGCAGGGTATTATCAATGTAAACAACTTTCACTTTCTAGTGGAAGAAAAATATTCTGAAACCCTAACTGAAAATCCTGGGATTTCTATTCCAAGAAAGAGAATGTTTTCCCTTCCTAAGATGGAGACAGAGTAGCAATCTGCAGCATAAATCAGTTTTGAATGACCATAGATTTTTATATGAAAAAATCAGGAAAAGAAACAGCTTAAAGAGATAACAAGAAAAAAAAATCGTATAGAAGCTCTTGCAGGCACCAGAGGAGTCTGGGAAGGTAGATGAGAATGGGATGATAATAACTAATAACACGGAGACACAACTATTCAATTATTATTTTACTTCTCTCAACAACTGAAGTTGACCTTTGTACTATAAAGAACAGAACAAAAATATTTTATAGGAAATTGATACCCAAGGTAATGTAGGAGAAAAGAAATTAGCTGCAGTTGAGTATGTCAGATGGACCAGATGAATTACATCCTAGAATACTGAAAGAATTAGAAATTATGACTGTTGAATTATTGCCAATGACTTTTAAAAGTGTGTGGAGAATGGGAGAGATAATACAGGATAGAGAAAGGTCAAATTTTGCTTTCCCCCCCTTTTTTTCTTTACAAAACAAAGAGAATGTGAAAACTATAAGGCAATAAGCTTAAAAATGACAAGATTGCCCAATATATTTGCTGCTTATGTAGATGCTACTCTACAAATTTCTTAGGTGTGTCCACTCTGTCCACTGATGACATTCAAGAATGAATTAAAGTTGAAAGTACCAGGAATGCTTATCCTGGAAGACTAAAGACTTAAGAAAGACAGGAGAACCATCCTCAAATAATTGAAGGACTATAATATTTTTATAGTTTTTTATTTTTCCAAATGCATGCAAAAATAATTTTCAACATTCACTCTTGCAAAATCTTATATTCTAACCTTTTTTTCTTTCTCCTTCTTTCCCTCCTCGCCCCCCTCCCAGTCAGCAAGCAATCTGATACAGGTTAAATATGTGTAATTCTTCTAAGTATATTTCCATATTTGTCATATTGCATAAGAAATATCAGATCAAAAGGGGGAAAATCACAAGAAAGGAAAAAAAACAAACAGGTAAACAATAACAAACAGATGAAAACACTATGCTGCGATCCACATTCAGTTTCCATAGTTCTTACTCTGGATGCAGATGGCATTTTCTATCACAAGTCTATTGAAATTGCTTTGGATCACATCATTGTTGAAAAGAGCCAAATCCATCGTAGTTGATCATCATATAATCTTATTGTTGCTCTATACAATGTTCTTTTGGTTCTACTCACTTCAATTCATGTAAGTCTTTCCAGACTTTTCTGAAAGCAGCCTGTTCATCATTTCTTATGACAATAATATGCCATTACATGCACATTTCATAACTTATTCAGCTATTCCCCAAATTATGAACATCCACTCAATTTTCAGGAAGAACTATAATATTAAAGATGGATTAAACTTACTCTTTTTGACCCCAACAAATGGAATTAGAAGCAACAGATAAAAGCTGCAGAGAAGCTACAGAAAAGTTAAGTTCAAGAAAAAGCAATTAGAACTGTCCATAATATAAGGTAATGGGCTGCTCTGAGAAACAGTGTATTTCCCTTCACTAGAAGTGATCAGTGGAAGGCTGGATGACTATTTTTCAGAGGTGAAAATGTGATTCTTGTTCTCTATTATTATTCTATGAATCACTTCCTATGTCATAAATGAGGTAAATTCAGATATGAAGTGACAGTAAGAGCACCTAATATTTTGGGGGAAAGGGAGACAATCAGGGTTAAGTGACTTGCCCAGGGTCACATAGCTAATAAGTGTCTGAGGATAAATTTGAACTCAAGTCCTCCTGACACCGGTGCTCTATCCACTGTGCCATCTAGCTGCCCCTAATAGAATGTAATAATTTAGCCAAGAAGTATTCAGGAAATATTAAAAACTTAATAGAGCCAGGACTGATGTCTCAAGTAGTTTTATTTTCATTAAGCAGTAATAAAATGCTGTTTTCTCAAGGATTGCTAGAAACCTTCTGTTTTGCCCACACACAATCATCAACTGACAATGGCATAAGCAACAGTCCCCTTCTTAAGGTGTTGTAATCATTAATGTGATTTTTCTCCTTGCCAGTGCTCTAAAAAATAAAAAGTGGAAAAGCCATAAATTTTGAATTTTTGAAATAATTTCTTTTCAATTATACTTATTACTCAAGAAAACTCAAATATTTAAGTAGAAATATGTGGATATTCCCTATCAAAAAAAAAAGGCATCCCATTTGTGCCCATCCATTCTACTCTTGACCACATTCTCTCATATATTCATTATAGAAGATACAATATCAGAGTGTAATGGCTATCCATTCATTACCCCTCACTCTTACCACAAGAACAACTACCTTATTTTTAACTTAGACATTCCTCTGGTACCATCCTTTATATTGCTTCTTATTTATAATTATTTGTTCATCATGTGTTACAGCTTGTTCATACTGTTCTTGTATCTTTCAATTGTCTTTTGAATGATGCCACTTCTTTTTTTTCTTCACAGACTATGATAATCCATGATTCATAGTCATAAAAAGAACACTGGAAGAATAATGGTGTTAAAAAGATGGGATTTGATTCTTCCCACTCTGGCTGTTTTCCTGAACTTTATCATTTCTAGAAACTCATTCTTCTGCAAGATGAAATCAGTTCTGATTTTCATGCTTCATATTATTTCCTACCCAGCTTTCCCAACTTGGGAAACCTCCCTGTCTCTTTTCAAAATTATGAGTTTCCAGAGAATAGGGACTGTTTTTGCATAACTTTGTATCCCAAGTCCTTAGGCCAATGCCTCCCACATAGTAGGTGCTAAAAAATGGAAATATATAGAGAGATCTTAGGAATTATACTCTAGGTGGAGCTAAGAAAACAAATTAGAGATAGCAAGCCATCTAAACTCACTCAACATTCCCCTACAAACGAACTTTAAAATAATGCATCAAATCAAATTCTGGAATGGTAGAGCTAACAAAAGGTCAGGGTGAAATATTTTTCTGCCCTACGTAAACAGGAGGTTGACAGGAGACATCTTTGACATTGGGGTGAAGGCCTGTCCAGAGTTCACTGGGGCAGAAGCAGCTGCAGCAACAGCAGCTTTGAGAGCTCTTAATACAGAAACCAAAAGGGGGTAGGACATCTAGCCAGAAAGAGATCACAGAGGACATTTTGCTGGCACTAGTTACAGTTGGTACCGATTGGCAACTCTGCTGATCATATAGAGTTCTGAGTTGCTGGGTTGGGATGGATAGGAGCTCTTGTAGTAAATCACAAGGGAGAAAGTGCCCTGATCTCAGTTCTAAGATAAAGAGATAGTGCTAAAAGTTGTGGCTAGAGGGATCCAGGGGCCTTTCCTGGGTAAAGACCAGAGCATTGACCAGGAGAGTAGTGACCAACCTCTCCATGAAGCACACCATCCTGAAAGTACCAAAAACCTGCAGACTCCCAGAACTAGCTCTGAAAAAAGTAGCATGAAAAAGTCTAAAGCTAGGCACAATGCCTCTCCATATCAAAACCAGCAAAGTTCAACCTTAACATTAAATTCAAAGTCAAGATTTAAATTGGAAAAAATGGAAAAGCAACAGAGAAAAAACTCAACCATAAAAAGTACTGCAGTGATAATAAAGATCAGGGCAAATTTAGAAGAAACAATGTGTGAAAACATCTATAAACAAAGCCTCAAAGAAAAACTACTAATTGGACCCAAGTCTAATAAGAATTCCTGGAAGATTTATAGAAAGATAAAACTAGTAGAAGAAAAATTGGGGGTACATGAGAGTAGCACAAAGAATTTTGAAAAGAGAATTAATAACTTAGTAAAAGAGACACAAAAATACTAAAGAAAATAGCACCTTAAAAATAAATTTTTATTAAAAAATATTTTTATTAAAAAAAATTGTAAAGAGATTAAAAAAAATTCATTGAAGAAAAAAAACTCCTTAAAAAGCAAAATACGCTAAATGAGGGAGAGAAAAGTATAAAAATCTCACAGAAGAATTCCTTAAACATTAGAATTGAACAAGTAGAAGCTAATGATTCCATGAGACATGCAGAAACAATGAAATCAAATCAAAAGAATGAAAAGAAATAGAAGAAAATGTGAAATATCTAATCAGAAAAATAATTGACCTGGAAAATGGATTAAGAAAAGATAATTTAAGAATTATCAGACCAGCTGAAAGCCATGATCAAAGAAAGAGCCTAGACATTATATTTTAAGAAATTATAAATGAAAACTGTCCCAATATCTTAGATTTAGAAGGAAAAATAGGAATTGAAAGAATCTACCAATAGCATCCTGATAGAGACCCCAAAATGAAAAATACTAGCCATATTATGGTCAAATTCCAGACTTGCCAGATCAAAGAGAAAATGCTTCAAGTAGCTAGAAAGAAACAATTCAAATATTGTTGATCCACAATCAGAATCACACAATTTTTTTGCTGAGGCAATTGGGGCTAAGTGACTTGTCTAGGGTCACACAGCTAGGAAGTGTTAAGTGTCTGAAATCACATTTGAATTCAGGTCCTCCTGACTTCAGAGCTGGAGCTCTATCCATTACACCAACTAGCTGCCTCAGGATCCCATAAATTTTAGCATCTTCCATGTTAAAGGAAGATAGGGCTGGGAATATGATTTTCAATAAGGCAAAGGAGCTAGAATTATAACCAAAATTAACTACCCTGCAAAACTCAATATAACCTTTAAGGGGGGAGGGGAAAATGGATATTTAATGAAATAGAAGACTTACAAAATTCCTGATGAAAATACCAGAGCTGTCTAGAATACTTGACATTTAAACACAAGACTGAAAAAAACCATTTTAAAAAGGTAAAGATGAAAGAGTAATAATAAGAGACTCAATAAAATTAAACTGTTTATACTCCCATATGGCAAGATGATACATGTAACTTCAAAGAATTTTATCATTATCAGGGCTGTTAAAAAAAAAAAAAAAAGTTTATATAGCAGAAGGCATGGGTGGGAGTTGATTATATTGGAATATTCTCAAAAAAAAAAAAAAGTGAAGAGGTGAGGAAGAGGGATGCTTTCAGAGAAGGGGAAAAGAAGAAGTTGTTTATTGTTCAGTTGTTTTTTTCAGTCGTGCCCAACTCTTTATAATTTTATTTGAAGTTTTCTTTGCCAAAGATACTAGAGTGCTTTGCCATTGTCTTTTCTAGTTCATTTTATAGATGAAACAAGTGACCTGCCCAGGGTCATGGAGCTGGATTTGAATTTCCTCATTCCAGACCTGTCACACTATCTACTATACCACTTACCTGCTCCAAGAGAGTGGTAAAATGGAAAATTTTATTTCTACATAAAAGAAGCACCCAAGAAAGAACTTTTACAGTGGAAGAAAAAGTGGGAGGGGCAAGGTGGCACACAATGTTTGAACCTCACTCTTAGCAGAATTGATTCAGAGGGAAGACTATATATGCATGTGTTTGTGTGTGTGTATACACATATGTATACATATACCTACATACATACATACATATTCATATACACAAATACACACTCAGTTATGTATAGAAATATAACTTATCCAATAGAAAAACAGGTGGGAAAGGGGATAAGAGAAAGGGACAGATCATAAAAAGGAGAAAGGATTAGGGGAAGCAGTGGTTAGGAGCAAAATAGACTTTTAAAAAGAGACAAAATATAAAGAGAGAAGAAGAAACAGGAAAATGGAATGGAGAGAAATAACACAGCAATCTTCATAGTAAATGTGAATAGGAGGAGCTTATCCATAAAATAAAAGGAGATAACAGAATGGATTAGAAGCCAGGATCCAACAATATGTTGTTTACAAGAGACACACTTTTAAACAGAAAGACACACAGAGTTAAAGATCTTGAGGGAAATCTAATAAACTTGACTTGAAGTAAAAAAAAAAAAAAGGCAGCAGTAGCAATCATCAGATCTGCCAAAACAAAAGCAAAAATAGACCTAATTAAAAGAAAATAATTTTTGCTTAAATTAGTATCATAGGCCATGAAGTAATATCAAAAATTTTGCAGCAAGTTTCTCTGATAAAAGTATTATTTTTCAAATGTCTAAGTATAGAACTGAATCAAATTTATTTTTTAAAATTCATTCTTAAATTGAAAAATGGTCAAAGGATGTAACCAGACTGTTTTCAAAGAAATCAAAGCTACCCATAGTTATATGAAAAAAAAAAGTTCTAAATTACTATTTATTAGAGAAATGCTATTTAAAACAAGTCTTTGGTACTAGCTAATAGCTATCAGAAATGATAAATGCTTGGAAGGGAGACTAATGAATTGTTGGTGGATTAGTGAGCAGGTCCAGCCATTTCTAGAGAACAATCTGGTGAAGGTCAGGAGTATGATTTTCTTTTACTGGGCAAATTCATGGAGGCAAGAGAAGGAATATGAATTCAGGGAGAAACTAGCAGCCTAGCTTGCTTAAAACTTAATATATAAAGAGAAAACATGTGAATAAAGTTACATAGATAGTTTGGGGCCTGACTGCAGAGTGCCTTAAATGTCAGGCTGAGAAGTTTTGTATTTTTATCTTAAAGGAAATAGGATGTCCCTGCAGGACTTTATAAGCATGGGAGTGACATAGTCAGATCTATTCCTTAGGAAGCTTATTGTGCCAGCTGTGTGGAAGATGAAATTAATAGGAACTTTTTATAACAGTCCAAGTGAGAAGTAATAAAGACCTGTATGGTACAGTGGCAATGTGAGGTTGAGAGAAGAGAAGGGGTACAAGAGATACTGAGGAATTTGAATTATCAAGACCTGGAAATAGACAGGTTATGGTGGGAGGAGGTAAGGAATTAGTAAAAGACAGGTAAAGAGAGAAGATAATTAGCTATTTGAACACATTGAGTTTGATATGCTGACAGATTGTCCAGGGAGAGATATGTAGCAGTTGATGATTTTTGTTCAGAGAAATCCAGAAGGGAGGTTAGGGGTGGATACAAATATTTGGAAGTCACCAGAACAAAAATCACATAATCATAGGACATCAGAGTTGCAAAGGACCTCAGGGACCACTAGACCAATCATATTGTTGATCAAAATCTTTCTTTTTTTTTTTTTTTTTTTTTTTTTGAGACTGATTCTCCATTTCTTCTGGGCTAGAATTACAGAAACTACTCATGAGCCCTACAACCTTGCTTTGACCTATTCAATTTCTGAACTATTTAGTGCAGTTTATACCTCCTTAAATTGTTTTACACAAACCACCAACCAGTTTTTGTCCTTCTGCTGCTCAGAACTCCCAAACTCAAATAATCCTCCAGCCTTAATCTCCCTAATAGTAGAAATTATATTAATGTCTCTAAATTCCCACCTATTACCACTAGCTCTGTTATTAGGATAAAGTAGGACAAGCCTATTCTTCCACATTTTCTAGTCCTTTAGTATTGGATAATTATCATTTCACATCACTTCCTCCTCTACTAGTTCCCTTCATTCTAAATCTCTTCTTCCCCAAGCTATTTCCAGTGGTGTTCATACAACATGTTTTAAAGTTTGATATTATCTTGGTCCCTTTCTTCTGGGTGCTTCTCCAGATTATCAAAATTTTTCCTAAAATGTTGAAACTGAACATTATAATAGATTATAGTATCTCAAAATTCAGCAAGTCTATCAATCACTTCCTAAATTCTGGGCACTGTATGACTAATGCATTTTACAATAGGATTAGCTTGGTTTATGCCATGCAGCTGCTTTATTTTGAGTTTATCATCCATTAAAATTTTTATTTTTTTAAAACAATTTGTAATTTAGTCAGGTTATTGCCTCAATCTCTCCCATCTTATCTTTGTGAAGTAAATTACTTTAAACCAAGCCAAGGAACATATATTTATCCTTATCATATTTAAGTTTATTTAACTAATTCCAAATGCATATTGATGCTGTCCTTAACATGTTAGATTTCTGTCACCCACAAATTTCATAACTATGCTACCTATGTCTTTATTCAAGTCATTGATAAAAATAAAAAACAGCTCAGAACAACGCACAAATTCCTGGAGTAAATTTGAGACTTTCTCCTAAGCTGATATAGTGATACTAAATAGGCCTCCTCCTCTTTTTCCCGAACCACTGGCAGTGATATTATCTACATCATACTTCTCAATCTTGCACATAAAGTATCCATGAAAGATTTTTGTCAAATGTTTGGTTAAAATAAGGATAATCTAAAGTTCTAACATTTTCTTGAACTAGCATTCTAGTTCCCCTGTCAAAAGGGGAAATAAAATCAATACTGGTCTACTATAAATTTATGCTATCTAATCTCAACTAGACCTACATCAAAGTAAGACCATTCTACTCTTTCTTGTAATTAATTACTTATTCACCATAATGGCTTTTCTAAAAGTCATCTTCACTCCTTAAGCTTCCCATAACACTTGTTTTCCTTTCCCTGCTCAAATGAAGCCCTTTGCCAAAAGTTGTCTTCTTCCATTTTCCTCATCTCACATCCCTGTGAAATCATCCTTCACAATCTCTTCCTTCGCCCTAATCTCTGATGAAAGAGATGGCCTTTCCTTCTTGCCAAGACAAAACCTTCTACATAGTATCCTTGATTGCAAGCTCTTCTGTCTTCTCCAGAAGATTGCCTCAACTATCATTTCTCTTTTGTCTAATTCTTTACCTCTCCTTTATTTTATTTATTTCTTTTATTATCTCTCCTATTCCTTTTGCAGAGGCTTACAAATACATTTTCTTCTCCTATCCCTTAAAAAATCCTCACCAGATATTATCATGCCAGCTAGATTTTAACCTTTATTTCTCTTCCCATTTTCACTTAAACTTCTTAAGAAAGTCAATTAAACTGGATGTTTCCACATCTTATCCTTTTAACCTCTTCGAAATAAACCACATTATAGATTGATAAATATTTAATTTAAATGACATTTAGAATGACAAATATTTCATTTTGTTCCAACCTCTAACCTGAAATACCAGACTAGTCATGAGTCATGCTTGGCCTACAGAACAAAATTTATATAAGAGGTAGCCCTTGACCAGAGTCTTGAAGGAAACTAGGGAATATCAGAGACATAAGTAAGGAGAAAAGGAATTCCAGGCATGGAGAACATCAAATATAAAATGGAAGGAATATCACATGAGAGGAAAAACAAATTGTCAGTATGTTTGGGCTATAGGTTATAAAAGGGGGGATGATAAGGAAACTGGAAAGTGGGAGAAGAGCCATGTGGAGAAAAGCTTTAAATTTCAGAAAAAAGGCTTTATTTTTGATCCAGTAGTAACTGAGGCCATAACAAAGATGAGAGAAAATTAGGAAGACTGGAGATATTAGAGGTGACAGTGAGAAATAGGGCCTAAGAATGCCTCCCATGTGGAGGAGCCTAGGAAGCCTGGTTCTGGAAAAGGTATACTGTGTAATAGAAACTCCTCAAAGATACTTGAGTATGTGTAGAAATTCTGTAATTAGTTCTGTCAATCACATGAGTCAGTAAAATTTTTGTGAATGCTTATGCACCCAGAAGAGTGACCAGATTTTTTGTCCATCCTCTGGTATAAGTATAGAGGCTTTGGACCCTGTCCCCACTAAGACTGACATGTGGCCTTATAATCAATTAATCAATCAGGAAAGAAGCATTTATTAAGCACCTACTATATGCCAGGCATTAGAGAAGAAAAAAGAAATGCAAAAAATAGTCCCTGCTCTGCAGAAGCTCATAGCCTAATGGGAGAAATAACCTGAAAATAATTGTAAAACAGACCTCAATCTTTAGCCTTTTCATTATGCTAAGGATAAAGGGACTAAAGATTTCAACCTCATGAGTTTTATAAGGTAAGGGTAAGCCTCTTCATGCCCCATGTCACAACATCAGGGTTTTGTAGCACTGGCATTCTAGGAATGGAGAACAAACTTCAGAACTGACTGAAAGGACACTTTCAAACTAAAGGAAACTAAAATGACAATTCACTTGACAGTAAAGTCATAGCAGACACGAACGTGATAGAACCAATATTCTATTTGGAGAGGAGAACGTGACCTGAGGTATGAGAAAGATGTTTATGTTTTTGTTCTTGCTAGTTCTTAGAAGTAAATGGGGCCTTTTGTAAATGTTAATTGATGTTAAGTGGTTTGACTGAACTGGAGTGCTAGTCACCTCCACCTAACAGTGGAGGGAACCTAACTCATAGAGCCTTGAGCTAATATTAGCCAACTACACTCTAAATCCTTAGGAGTAACCATTACCTTGAGGAGAAGGTATTGCCAGCCTGGCTCTGGGAGAGAACCAAAACGATTGCAGATTGTCTATAAACAGATTTAGTGACATGGACTGATCTGGGTTTTAGCATAATCACTTTGATGAAAGATGTTGGGGAGACAGAATTGACAAAATGGGGTAAAGAGAAAGATGAATACAGTACAGAGAACTTGCCTAGAATGGAGGATATTTAGAAAATCTACTGAGAGGAATATGATAAACTATTAATAGTGGGAATGAAAGGACTTCCATGCAGCAGTGGGGCTGTACTTCAGTTGATAGAATATGGTTATATAGCTGTAGTTAGAGTTTGCAGATCTGCCTTTTTTCTCCAAGATTAAGGGTTGTTGTTTGTCCATTGCTCTCAAAAAAGAACATGACAAATGGGAGATGATACCATTTCATGCAAGTGAATTGAATTTTAGTGAGGGAGGACTAACCCTCATATTCTTGCTCAGAGACATCTGGATTCAGTGGCCAAATATAGACCATATGACTGGAGATGGCTCTGGATGCAGTGGGAGACCTTGACCTTTTTAAGCTAATGTCTTCAATAGTCTCAATTTGATTGCAGATGGTAGGTATGATTTAGAGCAAAGATGGGCTGGTCATAAATGGCAAAGGGTGTAAGGAGTTCAAGATTAAAGCTGAATTAGTTGATTATAGGGTCAAGACTATGAAGAAAGGAGAACTGAGTCCCAAATAGGAATAAGGAACTGGGAGATTAAGAAAGAATACAGATATTGGAAGTGACAATGAGGATATATAGATTTAGGAGGCAGAGGGTTAGAATTATAGATTCATTGAATAGTGGAATAGGAAGGAACCTTCATTTTCCTTTAGTTCATCTCTTAACTATGAATGTTCTCTTTTGATTCTTCAATAATATCATCCAAAATAGTCAAAGAAGTTGTATGTATCATTACAGCCTTGATCCTATGGTTGTGAATTTTGTTCCTCTTAAGCTTTTGACTTTGATGGCCTAAGACATTCTGCTGAAGTTCTCTCAGTGATGAATATCAGCTGGAAAGCTCAATTTTTATTACATAGTCTAAATGAATAATTTCTGCAACATTCTTGCAGATATCTCTTCATACATGTTTTCTCCAATAATTTTCTTGTTTGTGCTTGCAACTATAGATAAGGTAGCATTTTATATTGCTTGTTCTTGCAAGGAAGAGAAAAAAAAATATGGTTTCTTTTCAGAGAATTTACACTATTTATAAATTCTCGTGTATATGCACATGGAAAAATAATAAACCTGTCTCTGGAGTCAATTATTTGCTTTTTCTAAACTGGAATGTGTATGATCTGGCCTCACACTCTCAAGTCTAGGCCTGTTACATTGCCCTTATGGAGGGGGATTCTGAAAAGTTTTATGAAAATCACTTTTCTACTATCACTGACTTCTATTGCTTTAAGCCCCAACTGTCTGGATCCTCCTTGTCCCCTCCCCACCACATCCTTCCATGTTATGGGTCAGGGAATCACTTAATATTTAATAGCTTCTATAAGTCTATGTACTTCAGAGATATAGGAAAGATAAACATACAAACATTTCCCCCAACATCTCAGGGGTATGATATCTTCTAAGCCATTTCAGTCTCAGATATGTCAGAAGATTAGGATCAGTTCCTACATAGCATTGCTTCCACTAAGTTCACAAACAAAAGCGCTCCTGCTACTTGATTAGTCTTTGTGTCAACCACTCCTGGGCTGAGATCCCTAAGGTCACTTCCAAAAGTCACCCCAAATTCCTCAGGGAATCACTGCTGCACTGGTAACAAAAATGATCCTGGATTTCAACTTATAGATTCTTGTGGCTCATTTTCTTACCATTCCATTAACCTAGAATGGAAAAATAATTTAATAGCTCAAGGACTAAGGCCTGTTTCTTGGGGCTTTGTAAAATCATATTGTGCTCTTTTTTACTACATGGTTTCTCAGTAAGAAAGAGAAATAAGTCAACTGAGAAAGGTTCCTCCAATTACATGCTTAGCCGTTATAAAATGTCTACATATGCTACATGGTTTCTCTGAGACTCTTTTTTTACATCATCACAATTCTCTTTGGGGCAAGTTTCTTAGCATCCTCTATATGGAGAGTGTGATAAGTCAGTCAAGCTAATTAGGAAGAGAGTGTCAATGCATACATTAGACCCCCATTATACTGGCTGGAGGAAGTATTTTATATAAGAGAACTGGAGCTTCTCCAGATCTTTTTATGTTGTATAGATGCCAATGGAACACACAGACATGGGGTTTTGTCAGTTATTTTTCACAACTATTATGTGAATGACTTTTTTTTTTCTTTTTGGTCATAAATTTCTCTGACTTTTTTTTTTTCTGAGCAACTTTATTCATTTATTTAAAGGTTTGGCCCATCTATGATAGAAAACAAAACAAAAAACCCCAAAAGCAAATTATGAAGAATGTCTATTGTCTAGGTTTTGATGTGTAGTTGGATGGATATACCTTCATTTCTTGGGTGACCATTGCAAATGGATGATGAGCTGGGACAAATAGAAACTGGCAGGAGAGTGAGCAAGACTGTCTTTGAAAAATTGCATCAAAATTTTATTTTATTTTATTTATTTTCTGAGGCTGGGTTTAAGTGACTTGCCCACGGTCACAAAGCTAGGAAGTGTTAAGTGTCTGAAACCAGATTTGAACTAGGGTCCTCCTGAATTCAGGGTTGATGCTCTATCCACTGCACTGCCACCTAGCTGCCCCCCCCCAATCAAAATTTTAATGGTTCTCCCTGAAACAACATTTGCTCTTTTAAAAATGAAATTCCTGTTGCTACTTGAATCCAGAGAAAGAACTGATAAATAGATTTACAGAATAATTTTATATATATATATATATATATATATACACATATACATACATGCATACACACACACACACACACACACAAACACACACCTGTTTGGGTCTAATGACAAACATCTCTAAAATGGGGGAGAAAGAGAGAAGGGAAGAAAAAAAAAGAAATTTGCAGGACAATATTGTTATGTATTTGAAAGGAATAGCAAGTTGTGCATAGTAGATTTATAGTTACATACACAATCATCTTTATAATTGTACTGCTATAGAAATGCTTGTTTTATTCCATAAGTTAAAAATAAAACTAAAAAAAATTTGTTCCAGTGATGCTCCATGGCTTTGGATGAGAGAATACTACAGTCTCAAAAAAAAAAAAAAAAATCAAAGTTGTGTGTTTTCTAAAGGACCAGAGAAGTACATGTTACAAGTAAGCAAGAAGTCAGCATATCACAAAATTCCACAGAAGTATGAGGACATAGTCTTGGTAAGTATTCTTAATCTTCAAATTCTTTCATATTTCTGGCAGTAGTCTTTTTAGGAAACAAAAAATTATTATGTACCTCCAATAATTTTCATAAAATGATCTATTAAAATGATTTCTTTAGCTTATATATTTCTGATAGAATTATTTGTTATTGTAACCCAAATTTCTAATCTATAATAAAATAATATAACAATTATTTTGACTGATATGGTTTCATGTTTGTTTAGGTTTCCCTGAGACTAGGTATTGTCCCCTTTCCTAGCTTCTTGCTTGTTGTGGCATAACTAGAATTAAATTTTCTGTGCCTTGCTCTTCATCATTCCTTCTTAATTCCTTATTAAGCAATTTAGAAAATATCCTGATTGCCACTCCCAAGGAAATACTGATAAAGATGAACTCTCAGCTCCTTGAACCAGTGTTCAAACCTAGCATCAGACATAATTAGCTGTGTGACCCTAGGCAAGTCACTTGATCTGTTTATCTCACTTTTCTTATCTGTAAAAAGGGGATAATAATAGTATCTACCTCCACAGGATGTTGTAGATTAATTGAGTTAATATTCAAAAAGTGTTTAGCATGGTACCTGTTATATAGTAGGTATTATATAAAATTAGTTATCATAATTACCATTATTATTAATACAGGTAAAGCCTTTATGCTAAAAATAAGACATTAAAGGATTCCAGTGGAGGTTTGTTTTATTTGTTATGAAGTGATTATTAATAGCTATAATGAACCAGTGATTGTCAAACAACTATGTAGCCTCTAAGGTTGACCTTCCTAATTGAAATGAATGTTTTCATCTGTGAATTCTAAGTAGTAATAGATTTACTAAGTATTCTTCCTAATAGCGGACATTAACCCTCTTTTCAGACTTTGGCCATGTTGTACTTTAAAAAGAATGTTACATATTTGTTACAAAGGTTTTATTTTTGTTTTTCTTTTTTTTTTTTTTCAAAAGATGTGAGCTAGGAAGGAGAAGGAAAATAAATTTTTGTTAATTAAAAAATGTAAAATTTAAAAAATAGAATGCTACAGCATGGAAGCAATCCAATTGACTTTACCATCAACACAACTTGATGTTGTTCTCTATGGCAATTGACAATTTTCAAATTTATTGTGCAGAAGGTCAGACTTGTTTTATGATAGTTGTCTTTAAGTATCTATAGGCTTTATATTTCTCACATTCTAACTCTCAGAAGTATCTATATATTAGTAATTAATGTAATTTGGACCCCAATGGAATGGATTTGATAGTTGAATTTACTATTTATTATCCATGTGATTTTGTGCAAGTCACTAAATATTTCTGGATCTCATATTTTTCATCTGTAAAATGAAAAGGTTGCTCATGATTTTTAATTATAAGTTGTATGACCCTGAGCCTTTTCCTTTAAAGTGGTAATTATTACAAATAATGACAGAGATCATGGGAGAGGAAGGAAACAAGCATTCATTCAGGGATAGGCATTGTGTTAAGAGCTTTATAATTACCTCATTTGATCTTCACAACAATCCTGGGAAGTAGGTGCTATTATGTTCCTTATTTTATAGTTGAGGAAATCAGAGAGGTTAAATGACTTGCCCATGATCATGTAACTGAGAGGTGTTTGAGGCTGGATTTGAACTAAGGTTTTCCCAATTCCAGGCCCAGAGCCACTATCTAAATCAAAGGATCATAGATACATAACTAGGAAGGACTTAAATATCACTTAATGACCTTTTCATTTTACAGATGAGGCAGCTGGTTCAGAAAAGTTGTGCAATTTGTCCAAATCAATAGTGCTCTTTAAAAAAAAAGTCTGGCAAACTTTCATGATTTTTTTCTTTTAGAGGTGATTTCATATTTATCCCCTATTTCTCCTTTTCTAAAAAGTGCTCACACAAATAGGTTGTTTAGTCCTGTAGCCATCAGTAAAATGTATGATTGTTCTTTGTAGTTAAAGAACTTCCTTCTGAAGTGAGATTTCCTACAGCATTGACAATCCCAGCATAGATTCAGATCATAACAGATTTAAGGTAGCTAGGTAGTGAAGCTAGACCTGAAATCAGAAAAAATGATTTCAAATCCTGCCCCAGATATTAGCTGTGTGACCCTGGGCAAATAACTCTATTTGCTTGAGTTTCCTCATCTGTAAAATGAGCTAGAACTTGAAAGCCATCCATATCCAGAGAGGGAACTATGAAGAATGAATGTTGATAGTATTTTCACCTTTTTGTTATTGTTGTTTGCTTGTTTGTTTTTTCTTGTGTTATTTCTCCTTTTGATTTCTTTTTGTATAACATGATAAATATAGAAATATGCTTAGAAGAATTGCACATGTTTAACCTATATCAGATTGCTTGCTGTCTTAAGGAGAGGGAGGTTTTGCAAAGGTGAATATTGAAAACTATCTTTTCATGTGTTTTAAAAGAGAAAATAAAATACAGTGAGCTGGAGAAGGAAATAGCAAGCCAAACCCCAATGGGATCGTGAAGAGTTGGACATGACTCAGCAACAACAAAATATAGAGTACTTTAGTATCATACATTTTATACATGAGGAAATTGGGACACGGATGAAGCAATCTGCAGAAAGTTGTACAAGTTAGGAGTGAAAGAGACTTCAGAAGTCCCCTAATCAATCACCCCCTTCATTTTACTGATCAGAAAACTGAATCCTACAGTTATTAATTTACCCAAGTTCACATGGATAGCAAGAGAGCTGGGGTTTGGATCCTAATACTCTTTGTCTATAAGCAACTTTTGGGGGAAAGCACTGGCTATACAGGCAGAATTTGAAACCTTTCCTGACATGTTAACTATGTGGATATGAACAAGCATCTAACCTCTGAGAGTTTCCTCATTTGAGAGATGAAATGTTATAGGAAACTTGTAAGCATTAAAATAATTCACAAATGTGAGTTTTTAAATGTATTTATGTACTATTTTGTATTATGGTGATCTGGGTAGCTATAGCATTTGTTCTCTAATGTAAACTCTGAGGACAAGGGACCACGTTGCTTAATCTTTGTATCATCCAACATCTAGCACAGAATTCAACTATGGCATTTAAGAAATGTTGAATAAACGACTCAACCCATCAATCTAAGAGGATTGATATTTCCTATCTGTCCCCATCAGCTCATAGACATGGGACTGGAAGGGAATATGTAATGTTTAATAAAAGTTAAACCAGGATAATCAGTTGGTTGTTGTCTCTGCTAAACTCATTCCATTCACTAGATTCTATAATAAATGACCTCTTCTTGAGTCACATGTCCATGTTTCATATTGATAAAGGACTCGTTTCCCTTGTGACTGCCTTATCATAGAGGAAGGATGATTCTTTTTGATTTTCATTTGGAAAGAAAATGACTTCCTGAGAGTTATAATTCCATGACTATTAACTAAAATAAATTGAAGTATGAAAATACTAGAGATGGCTAACAAAGGAACTAAATAGGGAGGTTTCTGATATTCATGGATTCATGGAGGACCACAGTTGGGGAACCTGGAAAGAGAATCTGTTTTGTATGTAAAACGGACGTGAAGTCATCACCAAATAATTGCTTTTCAAGCACTTTCAGGCTTATAAGGCTCTTTCCTTACCATACACCTCTCGGCTTATGCAGCCTGTTAGTGTTAGTCGTGACTTAAACCTGTGTCTTGTAACTTGAAGTTTGAATGTGTCTTCCTTAACTATTCTTTATCTGTCACTGTACATGGACTGCCTTATCACCGGCGCCTGGGTGTAGGAGCTGCTGAAGTTTCAGCCCAGCCCTTCTATTTACTTATTCTCTGGCCCCAGACTACCTGCCATGCCCCAGTTCCCTTTTTTATAAGATGGAGATTGTGAAACTCGAGGGTGTCACTGGCGAGATGAAGTCCTGGGAATGCTCAGGAATGACCTGTGGCTGTCACCGATCTTCCTTTTTTCACACGAAACCCTACATCACTTCTACACTTTGTATCATGGGGCAGAGTTTGGATCAGAGCGCCTCATGCCTAGGAGTTGTCCGATACCACGGCTCTTCCCCCTCCCTCTGAAACAGTGGGCCTCGGACCGGCTCCAGTTAGGAGCAGGGAGCACTGTGGCCCCAGTTCCATCCTCTTCATCTCTAACACCCCTCTCTCCTAAGTCAGGCTCGTCAGAAGGTAGAGCAGGGATACTGGAACAAACTCTCGCGCCACAAGGGCCCTCAGAGCACCCATTCTCTGGAGTGGAAGCGTCCTTAGAATCATAGAAGACAGGAGTGAGAGCTAGAAGGACTTTTCAGGTCATTCGGCCCAGACTCATTTTTAGAAGGAAAAACATGTTCCAGAAGGGAAATAGCTCGCCCAAGTTAATGAGAGCCGAGGCTATCAAGTTGTTCTGATTCTTCTCTCCACCAAACCAAGCATCCCCGCTTATGAAAGCTCTTTAATGATTAACAGACAAGCTATACAAATGGTGGGAACCATCATTTGACTTGATAGGGAAAAGAGGAATGGTTTTTCGTCGCTCCCAGTGACATTCCCCCAAATCTCATTTCCGGAATAAATCCAGAGGTGCCGAGATAGAAATCAGATGTTCCAAGATGACCCCGCTCCCGCTCCCCAGGAACAATAATGGGGGGGGCGCAAGGCTCTCGGGAAACTTCTCAGAACCGAACTCCGCCTCCATGCCGACTCTGCCTCTCCCACCCCTTGGCTCCGCCCCGCTCTTTCTGTCTCAATGCCAGGCCGATTTCCCGGGGCGTGGGCGGCTCCTCTCCGGTGGGCTGCAGCCTCCGGGGAATGCGGGGAGTGAAGCGAGGCCCTAGAACAGTTCGGAATGACCCCGGGTCTGAGGGCGGGCAGGGCCCCGCCCCTGGGGCCGGGAGAGTCGCCAGGTCATCGGCAAATATTAACCAGGTGTGCCTGTCTCTCCCGATCGCCGCCGTCATTTGGTTTAAACCTGCTGTGCGTCACCCGGAGCAGAGCCTCGGCAACTCAGAGACATCACAATATAGGCGGCGGGGACCTCAGACTTCATCATCGCCAGTAACGAAAGAAAGAAAATACAAACAAACAAAAAACACGAAAAAAAAAAGAAACAGGGAAAGGAAAACACACACACTAACAACTGCTCCATTTCGGGCTCGGATCGAGTTTTGCCTTCCTCCCTCCTCCCTCTTCCCTCCTCCCTTCCCCTTCCCCATTCCCTATCCCCCTCTTCCCCTTTCCTTACCTTCCCTCACCCCCTGCCCCCTCCCCACCACTGGCCCACAGCCTCCATGGGAATGAATGTGTGTGCATGAGCGAGGCTCGCGAGCGTGAGCGTGGGCGGGAGACGCGCGGGTAGCCGACTGCCCTTCTCCTGGACACCACGGGGCAGCCCCGGTAGCCCTGGCGAGGCCACTTCTTTGACCAGGCCTCCCTCCATCTCCCGGTACCCCGCTCCTCCAGCTGTGGTGGAAGACCTGGCTCGGGTGCTCTCCAGCTGTGCTCCAGCGGGGACTGCAGCGGAGCTCCTTTCTGGCCCCTCCTCCTAACCCTCCTCCCCTTAGTCTCCCCCCTCCGCCCCCCCCCCCCCAGCTGTTCTCTGCCACTACTGCTGTTGCTACAGCTGATTTGCTCCTCCGCTCCTGGCTTCGGCTTTCCTCTCCCCCCTCACTACCCTACCCCACCCCCCTTCATGGCCGGGCACGAGTGGGACTGGTTTCAACGGGAAGAGCTCATCGGGCAGATTAGCGACATCCGAGTTCAAAACCTTCAAGGTAAAATAAATAAATAAATCACTTTCGTTACGAATGGGTTAGATTGATGGCTCTTTAAAGGGTTCGAGAACTCTGATTCAACTCCCCCCGTTTCCTGCTCCCTCCGCTGCCCAGGCCGGGGCTGTGGAGACCATTCACCCCGGTCTCTCAGCGCTGTGACTGCGCCCTTGCCTGACGGGGGGAGGAAGCCCGTGCGGCTGGGGAGCAGCTGGGGATCTCCGGGACCAGTGCAGGTGTGAGGAGAGAGCAGAGGTGCCGGCTGAAGTCCTCGGGGAACTTAGGTGTCTGGGCTGGCGCGCACGCGGCCAAATGCAGGTGTCTCCTCCCGGCCTCAAAGTTTGGACCAGTTGCGTTTGTCAGCAAGGTCGTGGGTAGAAGGGAGACACAGACTAGTGTTCTTGCTTGAGATTCTGCCGCTGGGGTCAGGTACTTCTCAAGATCCTTAAACCACCAGGAACTTTTTTTTTTTTTTAAGACTGTGTATATAAACATGATTATAGATATAATAGGAACTTTTTGGAAAAAAAAAAAAAAGCCATGGACAATGGGAATGAATGAGAAACCAAACATATGTGTGAGGAGACAGGCAAAAGTTTCTGAAATCGTTCCTGTGGGGTCAGGCAGAGGCACTTCCGCTTCCCCCCCAAGATCACATTCCTGAAGGAATGATACCATATGGGCTCCTTTATTGGTGATCCTGATGTGAGGGAGCAGCCAGAGCTCTGCTTACGTCGGGGTCTGGGTTTAGAGACTCTCCCTGCTCTTGATCCTAGCATAATAGCAGGTTGCAATGAATTTTTTAAAAAAGAAAAGAAAAGAAAGAAAAAGTCGAGACAATTCAAATCAGTCATTTAATTTTTGTGCTTTCATCATTGGTAACTTGGGAAAAATACTTATTCCACTTAGCCTCACAGGCAATGTGTGGATAAAATAAGTTGGACAGAGGCTTGGAAGGCCTTTTAGAATCATAGTTATCAGTGGGAAAAGGACCACTAAAATCAAACTATACAGTGTTAGGACTGGAAGAGACCCTAAGATGTAGAATGCTGTAGAATGTAGAATGGTGTTCTTGGAAATTAGTCATTGAAAGAGAAACCTCAGTTTCTGAATAGGCAGGGGAGGAGGGGCAGCCTTGTAAACTGTAATAAAACTGGATGGGAGACTGGGCCAGAGAAATGCAGCTTTCTCAAGCAGGTGATCTGACTTTATTGCCAGAGGGCAAGCTTGTTTGTTTGCTGGGAGGACCGGTGCAGTAAAGTTTAAACATTACACAGTTAGAATGTTTCCTCAGAAGTTTTGTTTATCATTCCCCCCAGTAGGTTGAGTAAGGACTGTATTCTCTGAGATAAATTGGCCAGAAAGGGGGGCTTTGTAGCTTTACTCTTGGAAGGATGGAAGCTGTTTGCTACCTAGCCCGATATCCTCCACATTGTGATATACATAAAAACAAGATATCTAGGAACTGGAACTGAAAGGATTTTAGAGATAATCTAGGCCAACCATTTTATAGATGAGGAAGAATTAGACCAGAAAGGTTAAATTATTTGCCCTTACATAGATAGCAGATCAACCATTAAAAGTCAAGTTATAAGACTCCAAATCTAGAGTTTTTCCTACTGCAGTTATTAAAAGAATACTAAGATTTGCATTTCTTTTAGCCTGGGAAGGTGTTCCCCCAGGAAGAACATTGGATTTGGAATCTTAAGAAAGAACTGGGTTTCCATCCAGTTTACTTTGGGCAATTCAGGCAGATAAGACATGTGAAGCACTTCAAAGCATTTATCTGAATGCTAGCTGCTATTATTAATTCCCTTAATCTCCCTGGGTTGCAGTTTCTTCTGTAAAAATAAGGTAATTGAACTGGGCGACACTAGGATTCTCTTCCTAGTTCTAAATCTATGATCCTTATGCCCGAGGCAATGCCAGCATTTCTCTGATGATGTTTTAAGGCTTTAGTTAGAACCTTAAAATGTTGAATGTTAACACATAAGACTATTAGAGATGAAATGAACATTCAAGAGCATCCAGGCCTTTTTGTTCCTCACTCAGAGATAGCTTTCTCTCCCAGTATTTTAATTATTTCAAGTAGAAATAAAGGTATTCATATTGTGTTATCAATAGATTAATACCTGTTTGTGTTTCTTAATTAGTCAGTGGAAGGCACATTTTAGCTGCTTAATAAGTACTAATTGATTACTTACATGCTTTGGTGTAATGACTTAGGCATTTTATGAATGCATCCCTTCTGTGTTCTCTTCTTTGACTGGCAAGGGGATACCAATATCTTTTCTATCTAGAATTATTGCGAAAGGCCTAAGTATAACTAAGTATAACTTTGGTGATTTTACCTGTCAGGACTTGAGTTTCTTCATTGATAAAATGAAAGTAATTGAGTTGGATGGTCCCCAAGATCCCTTCCAATTTACAGTCTTATGAGTCTGAGAGCAAAATATCCCAACCTGCTTTTGGCTCCCTCTCTCTCTTCTTCAATCATTTACTAAATATGAGCTTAATCCATATGTCTTGCCTCAGTGGAGGCATTGTTTGCCAAGTCCAGTAGTTTCCTCGTGCTCTGTTGGTATTTAACAGCCTATGACAAAACCGATTAGTTTCCCAACCCATGACAAGTTTGACAGGTCACCTGTTAAAGGCACTAGCTCTTGGAGTTGAGTTCCTCAGCAGTCAATGTGGGTGGGAATTAAGGAAATAGGAATACTAATTCAAATAATTCTCGTCTCAAAGCCTGCAGTTTGCTTATTACATTGCTTAGGTAGTATAATTTATCCTGATGATTCAAAGCTCCCATAAATGCACTTAGGATTTTTTAAAATTGTGATAATACAGGACCATGACTATATGTACTCTGCCCTGGACAGCTCATTTTGATAGGAACAGGCCTGATTTTTGTTCTAATGTGGTGTCTGTATCTTCTCTTTGCTAGTTGTGGTTCTCGGACACTAGCTGAGTGCACAATAGCAAGGAACTTTAAAAAGAGATTATTGTGATATACAAAACAGTTCTGGTGAAAGTATGTTTATCGATGTTTCTGGGGCTGGAGTTGATAACTAGTAGGAAATAGATAAGAGAGGGGTATAATCCATCTAAACATTTAATAAGTGCAAGGATAAGGATTGTCATTTGATGTTGACTTTAGCAGCTTATACATAGCTGGTATTTAGCTGGCTTTGTCTGAAGAACACACCCATCCCTTCAGCAGATAATGTCCCTGCTGGCGTTTTTGTTTGTTTATTTTTTTACAATGCTTTTTAAGGAAGCTGAGGGGACCCATATTGCTGACCTATTGATAAAATGACAATATAAAATCACAGAGATTTGACAGACCTCTAAAGCTCTTCAGAGATAAGAAGAGTTGAAGAGAATTAACAGTCTATTGGGGCTAAGGATAGTTTGACTCATGTTTGGGTTACTTTAACTGTAAAAGACCTTTGTAGTACAAAATGTATGGCTATGCTACTTACAGCACAAGTCACTTTGGTTGGATTGTTTTACCTCTTTTTGGTCCTGTTTCCTTACCTTGGAGGCATCTAGATGGCATAATGAATAGAATGTTAGGCCTAGATTCAGAAAAAACTGAATTCTATTCCAGCTGAAAACACATTCTAGTCACAATCTGTTTGCCTCCCTTTGCTCAGTTGTAAAATGGGTTTAGGAATTGCATCTAACTTCCAAGGTGGTTATTAGGATGAAAAGATAGTATTTGTAAAGCACTTGTGCCTAATATTTAGTAAATGCATAATAAATATTCTCTCTTCTCCTCCTCCCCTTTCCCTCCCCTTCCTCTTCTTCCCCTCTTCTTGCTTTACTTCTACATTCCCCTCTCCTTTCCCTTTTTCCTCCTTTCCCTGTCCCTTTTTCTGTACCTCTTGCCCCTTTTCTCTCCCATCTCAGTGCCTTATTCCTTTCCTTTCCTGCCTTTTCCTTTTTCCTTCCTTCCCTCTCCTCCCCCTCCCCTTTATTGATAACCACTGTTTTTTTTACTTTATTATTACTGATTCAATGCTCTCCTCCAGCCCCTGCAAAATATTTCACCTTTCACTTGTAATATGTGTAGTAAAACAAAACAAATCCACACATTAGCCACATCTGAAAACAAATTCTTTATTTTTCTAATCCATCACCCCCTCCATCAAGAGATGGGAAATAAGTTTAAATTTTGTTCTCTAGAATTGTTGGGCACAGCATTGAGCAGAAGCTTCTTAAGTGTTTCAGAGTCATTTGTCTTTACAATGCAGTAGTCATTATTTAAAGTGTTCTGGTTCTGTTTCATTTCTCTGTGTATTAGCTTATGCAAGTTGTGGCCTTCACCTCTGGCCAGTATAAAATCACTGATTAGGAAATCTTGGGAAATTCAAGATCTTTATGAATGCTCTTTTCAAGTGATGGGGGAAGGGAATAGCAGAAAATAAATACTCATTGTCTTCTTAGTGATAGCATTATTAAAAAATTGAAGTGTTGGTTCTCATGGAAACAGCATGATTTATCCAATATGAATGTTTCCGTAAAGGGGTAGGTAGTTTGTGTGAAATGGAAATAAATCTAAAAATGTGATTTTAAGAATTACTTGAAGTATTTTCTTTCCTATATGAGCTCATTTCACCTTTTTAAAAATTTCTATCAGAGAAAGATAGGAAATTGGAAATTTGCTGATAAACATTCCCAGAAAAAAATAAGTTGAGAAGCAAGACTGGTTGTTTTCTCATTCAACAAATGTTTGAGCTTCCATCCTCTTCCTTCATTCATGGATCTGGGTCTAACAGTCTAATAAAGCTACCAACATGATTGCTATGTGACACAAGATTATATAATCATCACATAAGAAGGCTTTAAAACAAAGACATTGGACAGAATACTGGGCCTGGGAGTCAGAAAAACTTGAGTTCTAATCTGGAATTAGATACTTTCTAGCTAAAGTGACTCAGGATAAATCACTTAACCTGTCTGCTTCAGTTTTCTTAACTCTAAAAAACAGATAATAATTGCTCTGACCATCATTCAGGATTGTTGTGAGGATCAAATGAGATAATATTTGTAAAGATCTTAGTTCAACATCTGGTACACAGTAGCTGTTATACAAATGCTTATCTCCACCCTTACCCTCACTCACTATGTTGTCTGAGGAAAAAAAGTCATAACTAATAGGATCAAGAAAGACTTCCCAAAGGAGATGTTTTAAGATTTAGGCAGTAACTTTCTCATAAGAGTACTGCTGTTATAAATATTATTATTATAAGTTTTATCCTTAATATGCAGATGAGGAATAAACGTTAGAGAAAGGAAATTATTTGGTCAATGCTAGAATATTGAATATAATACTGGGTCATTTAATCCAACTCCTTCATCACATCAAATTATATGATACTGGAAAAGTACAATCCAAAAAGGATCCTGATTTCGGAGTGGTGATGCCATATGTTGCAAGTAAATTGGAATTAAGTGGTGGAGGGCTGTGCAAAGGCACCAAACTTATTTTCTCCCCCAGAATCTTCTGTTTTCGGGGGAAAAGTAGAGATCAGAACAACTAGGCTGCACATAGCCCTGGATGCAGTGGGAGACCTTGGCCTTTTTAAACTAAGGTCTTTTTCTTCCTTCCCTACCTTGCCTTATCCTCTCCTCTCCCTTCCCTTTCTCCCTCCCCTTCTTGACTCAAGGGCTGGGCCAGCCTGTAATTGTACCCTCTAGTTGTCCATTCCTGGAAGGAAGTTCTACTTGTCTTAAATGCCACCTAAGGTCCAGTTAGCAATTTTTTTTTTTTTTTTTGGTTACTACTATTATTCCTATTAATTAGCATATACTCCTTGAAGAAAGAATTCAAACTTAAATGAAAACAAAGAATGGGTGGGTCAAAAAACATTATATAAACAATAATTTTGAGAAAACAAAACACTGGGACACTAGACCAAAACTTTGGGTTTTAACCAAATCATTCATTGGGAGAAAATGATCTTCTTAAAAACACTTTCATCAACAAAAGAGAAAGAACAAATCAATGAATTGGGTATTCAAGGTAAAAAAAAAAAATTACTGATTGTTCCTATTAGCTTATGCTTCACTAAAACTACACAGCTCATTCAGAATAACAGCCATCTATCATATATTATTGTTGAACAGCTAACAAAAGGTTTATTTAAACCTAGCTTGGCAACAATATTCAGTCAAACATTTATTAAACATTTATTAAATGACAGAAACTGCTAAATGTGGGGGATACAAATACAAGAAAAAAAATTAGTCTCTGTGGAAGGAGTTTATATTCTAATGGGGGAAAACAACTCCCAAAAGGGAGCTGAAAAATGGAAGGCGGTAAAGGAGTGGATCTTGACCTGAGAAGCAGAAACAGAGCCTTGCCTCCCTGATGAAATAGGAGGCCCTTGGAGAGCAACTCACCCAGAGGGCTAACTTGGTGGAAGAATGTTTCAAGGGAAAAGGGCCCAGACATTGAGGAAGTTCCAAGGTGAGGTGGCATCTGAGACATGAGTTCAAAATCCAGTGTTGAAAACAGTTGAAAAAATCCAGAGTCTGAAACAGAGAAAAAAGAAGGATGGAGGGCTGGGGTCTTCCCCAAAATGGGGATCCTCAGAGAAACTCATTAATTAGAGAATGGCCTAATAGAACAGAGATTGATGAGCCAGGGTGAGAAGGCCCTTTGCACTTAGCTTCAGCAGACCCGTTCCCCTTCATTTCCATGTGTAAACATATCTGGTCTTCAGGATATAGTGACTCACATAGTCTTAGGATAGCCATCAAATCTGAAAGGCATCTTTTGTAGGTGGGCATATTTATGGCCTTAGGTGATCAGGAAGCCACATCAGTACAGTCAGAGACTACCAGGAAGCTGGTCAAGGGCGGCACATCTTGAGCCTTGCCCCATTTCTAGGCCATTAAGTCCTGGCTTTGTCATCTTCTGAGAAAATCTAGCCTAACTAGTAAGATTGGGGAGGAGAGGGATCTTGGTTATAATTTGTTCCTATCCCCTGGGTTACTGCACTGGTGGCTTCCTGCTCTTGGATTCTGGCCAGCAACCCATTCTGAGTCTTGTTCTATGGTATTCTAATCTAGATCAATCTCTCTCTTTTTCTCCATATTTTCTCTGTTTTCTCAAAACTTTAATAAAATTTAAATAAACTTTATCCTTAGCGTTCTTTTATCTAACAATCTTTGTGTTTTGTTGGGATTTTTCTGCCTTGATTACCCAATTCATTCTTTCTCTCTCATTGAAAGTGTTTAAAAAGGCAATTTCCCTACTAATGAATGCTTTGGTTACAACCTTGGTCTGTTGCTCTATATTTTATTTCCTCAAATGTAATTATTGTTTGTTTTTTGACCCACCAATTCTTCAAGATTAAATTCTTTTGTCTTTATTTAAATTTGGATTCTTTCTTCAAACAACTTATTAATTATAATTTTATTGCATTGTAGTTAACAAGGAGGGGTGTTTAACATTTTTTGTTTTTGTGTCTTAATATGTGATCAGTTTTTGTAAGTGTCATGCATAGCTAAAAAAATGTATATTTCATTCTATTTCCATTCAGCAATTGAGGTTATGTCTAACTTTTTATAAAATTTATTTGGGTCTCTTTGTTATTTCTCTAATTCAATAACTTTTCTTTTATGTTCTTAGATACCCTGACATATAGTATATATGTATTAAATTGGGATATTGTTTTCTTTATCTTTAGTGCTTTTAAAGAGCTAGAATGAAAAAAAAACAAAAGTACTACAAAATTACATTATGATCATGTCTCTAGTTCCTAATGTTTATATTCTTTCTAACTACATGCAGTATTTTTTTCTTTGACTTGGAAATTGTGGATTTTGTCAATGACATTTCTAAGAGCTTTTAAGTTTCTTTTGACATGAACAGTGGATCCTTTTCTCTTTAGTTCTAATAGAACTGGGCAATTTTGATATTTTGGATTATGATCTCCAAGTTTTTAGATGGTTGTCCTTTCAGGGAGTTTGATTTTGAAATTATCCTTTCCCCCCCCCCCCCCTTTACTTCTTGTTTTCCAGCTGAATTTTTTCTTTTCCTTCTTGTAGGTTGTCCTTTTATTTTCTTCTGTGCCCTTTTTTTTTTTTTTTTACTTTATTCTTTTTTCCCCCTTTTATTCCCCCCATCTCCCTAAGCAGGCTGTACTTAAGCACAGATATATTTAATGAATACATATACACACAATATACACATATACACACATACCCTGCCCACACATATATATACATACACACATATATATACATATACATTCACACTCATCCACAAACTTGTACACATATACATATATCTATATACATACATAGATAGAGCAACATGTTTTTTATATTTACATATACTCAAACACATATATACAAACATCTACCCATATACAAACATGCATCTAAAACAATATTAGTATGGCTGACCTATGTCAATTTTCTCTTGATTGAATATAAGTTTGACTGTGCTAATGATTATTAGCTGTACTTTTTTTTTTCTAATAAATTTGACTCCCAGAATATGTTTGTGGTTTGTGTATATCTTTTCTTTCCTATTCCTGCTAACTCTTCTGCTTTAATTCTGCTCCTTAACTTGCTTTGCTATTACTTAATCTTTCCCCACCCATGGATCCTTCCCAGGTCTTCTCCCCTCCTGCCCCACCCATCTCTGTCCCCTTATTTCTTTTTTTTTTTTTTTCTTTTTTCAAAATTAAAACTTTTTATTTTTCAAAACATATGCATGGACAATTCTTCAATATTAGCCCTTTCAAATACTTGTGTTCAAATTTCCTCCCCTTCCCCCACACCCTCCCCTAGATGATAAGTAGTCCAATACATGTTAAACATGGTAGAAATATGTTAAATCCAATATATGCATACATACATGCTGCACAAGAAAAATCCAATCAAACCAGTTTAAAAAAAAAAAAAAAGTAAAATAAATAAAATGCAAGCAAACAACAAAAAGAGTGAAAATGCTATATTGTGAACCACACTCAGTTTCCCCAGTCTTCTCTCTGGGGGTAGATGGCTGTCTTCATTACTGAACAATTGCAACTGATCTGAATCATCTCATTGTTGAAGAGAGCCACTTCCATCAGAACTGATCATTGTATAGTCTTGGTGCTGTGTATAGTGATCTTCTGGTTCTGCTCATTTCACTCAGCATCAGTTGATGTAAGTCTCTCCAAGCCTCTCTGTATTCCTCCTGCTGGTCATTTCTTACAGAGCAATAATATTCCATAACCTTCATATACCACAATTTACTCAGCCATTCTCCAATTGATGGACATCCATTCATCTTCCAGTTTCTAGCCACTACGAAAAGAGCTGCCACAAACATTTTGGCACATACAGGTCCCTTTCCCCTCCTCAGTATTTCTTTGGGATATAAGCCCAATAGCAGCAATGCTGGATCAAAGGGTAAGCACAGTTTGATAACTTTTGGGGCATAATTCCAAATTGCTCTCCAGAATGGTTGGATTCTTTCACAGCTCCACCAACAATGTATCAGTGCCCCAGTTTTCCCACAGCCCCTCCAACATTCATCATTATTTGTTCCTGTCATTTTAGCCAATCTGACAGGTGAGTAGTGGTATCTCAGAGTTGTCTTAATTTGCATTTCTCTGATCAGTAGTGATTTGGAACACTCTTTCATATGAGTGGATATAATTTCAATTTCATTATCTGGGAATTGTCTGTTCATATCCTTTGACCATTTATCAATTGGAGAATGGTTTGATTTCTTATAAATTAGGATCAATTCTCTGTATATTTTGGAAATGAGACCTTTATCAGAACCTTTAACTTTAAAAATATTTTCCCAATTTGTTACTTCCCTTCTAATCTTGTTTACATTAGTATTGTTTGTACAGAAATTTTTTAGTTTGATGTAATCAAAATCTTCTATTTTGTGATCAGTAATGATCTCTAGTTCTCCTCTGGTCATAAATTCCTTCCTCCTCCACAGGTCTGAGAGGTAGACTATTTTCTGTTTCTCTAATCTATTTATGATCTCATTCTTTATGCCTAAGTCATGGACCCATTTTGATCTTATCTTGGTATATGGTATTAAGTGTGGGTCCATATCTAATTTCTGCCATACTAATTTCCAGTTTTCCCAACAGTTTTTTCCAAATAATTAATTTTTATCCCTAATGTTGGTATCTTTGGGTTTGTCAAAGACTAGATTGCTATAGATGTACCCTTTTTTGCCCTTTGTATCTAATCTGTTCCACTGATCGACCTGTCTATTTCTTAGCCAATACCAAATGGTTTTGGTGACTGCTGCTATATAATATAGCTTTAGATCAGGTACACTTAGACCACCTTCATCTGACTTTTTTTTCATTATTTCCCTTGCAATTCTCAACCTTTTATTCTTCCATATGAATTTTGTTGTTATTTTTTTCTAGGTCATTAAAATAGTTTCTTGGGAGTCTGATTGGTATAGCACTAAATAAATAGATTAGTTTGGGGAGTATTGTCATCTTTATTATATTTGCTCAGCCTATCCACAAGCACTGAATGTCTTTCCAATTATTTAAATCTGACTTTATTTTTGTGGCAAGTGTTTCGTCATTTTTCTCATATATTTCCTGACTATTCTTTGGTAGATGGATTCCCAAATACTTTATACTCTCAACATTTGTTTGGAATGGAATTTCTCTTTGTATCTCTTGCTGTTGCATTTTCAGAGCAATAATATTCCATAACATTCATATACCATTAACTTATTCAGCCATTCTCCAACTAAGGGACATACACTCAGTTTCCAGTTTCTAGCCACTACAGAGAAGGCTGCCACAAGCATTTTTGCACATATGGGTCCCTTTCCCTCCTTTAAGATTTCTTTGGCATATAAGACCAGTAGTAACACCGCTGGATCAAAGGGTATGCACAGTTTGATAATTCTTTGGCCATAGTTCCAAAATGCTCTCCAGAACAGTTGGATCCATTCACAATTCCACCAACAATGCATCAGTGTCCTAGTCTTCCTACATCCCCTCCAACATTCGTCATCTATTCTTGTCATTTTAGCCAATCTGAGAGTAATGGTACTTCAGAGTTGTCTTAATTTGCATTTCTCTAATCAATAATGATTTGGAGTACCTTTTCTTAGAACTACAAATGATTTCAATTTCTTTATCTGGAAATTGTCTGTTTATACCCTTTGACCATTTATCAATTGGAGAATGACTTGAATTCTTATAAGCTGTCGATTATGAGTCAATTCTCTATATATTTTAGAAATGAGACCTTCATCAGAACCTTTGAATGTAAAAATGTTTTCCCAGTTTATTGCTTTCCTTCTAATCTTGTCTGCATTAGTTTTGTTTTATTCAAAAGCTTTTAAACTTAATATAATCAGAATTATCTATTTTGTGATCAATAATGATCTCCAATTCTTCTTGGGTCACAAATTCTTTCCCTCTCCACAGATCTCAGAGATAAATGATCCTATGTTTTTCTAATTTGTTTATGATATCATTCTTTATGTCTAGATCATGAACCCATTTTGACCTTATTTTGGTATATGGTGTTACATGTGGGTCAGTGCCTAGTTTCTGCCATACTAGTTTCTAATTTTCCAGCAGTTTTTGTGGAATAGTGAATTCTTATCCCAAAAGCTGGGGTCTTTTGGATGTGTCAAACACTAGATTGCTATTATCATTGACTATTTTGTCCTGTGAGCCTAACCTGTTGCACTGATCAAATAGTCTATTTCTTAGCCAGTACCAAATGGTTTTGATGCTTTATTATAGTTTTAGATCTGGTACAGCTTCATTTGCTTTTTTTTTTTTTTTTTTTTTTAATTTCCCTTGAAATTTTTGACCTTTCGTTCTGCCAGATGAATTTTGTTATTTTTTCTAGATCAGTAAAATAGTTTCTTGGGAGTTTGGTTGGTATAGCATTAAATAAAAAATTAGTTTAGGTAGTATATTCACTCAACCTATCCAAGAACAGTTTTCCTATTGTTTAGAGCTGACTTTATTTGTGTGCAAAGTGTTTTGTAGTTTTGTTTCTATAGTTCCTGACTTTCCCTTGGCAGATAGATTCCCAAATATTTTATACTATCATCAGTTATTTTAAATAGAATTTCTCTTTTGTATCTCTTGCTTTTGGATTTTGTTAGTGATGTATAAAAATGTGATGATATATGTGGATTTATTTTGTATCCTGAAACTTTTCTAAAGTTGTGGATTATTTCTAAAAACTTTTTAGTAGATTCTCTGGGGCTCTCTAAATTTACCATCATATCATCTGCAGAGTGATAATTTGGTTTCCTCATTACCTACTCTAATTCCTTTAATTTCTTTTTCTTTTCTTATTGCCAAAGTTAACATTTTTAATACAATATTGAATAGTAATGGTGATAGCTGTCCCCTTATTTCTGTATAGATTTTGGAGCTTCTATACCTTTCATGGAATTTATGTAGTGTTACATATTTAACTTATTCCTGATATAAGTTTTCAAAACTGTGAGTCCTTCTTCCCCTCTAATGCTTCTGTGTCTCCTCTGCACCTCATTAGGTGCTTTCTTTTGAGGTCCCCAATTACTGATGTCAGTTTTTAAAAAGCTTTTTATTTTCAAAACGTATATTAGATATTTTTAAATATTTACCCTTGCAAAACTTTTTGTTCCAAACATTTTTCTCCCTCCTTTGCCCTCCCTCCCTCCTCTAGACATTAAGTAATCCAATATATGTTAAACATGTACAAATCTTCTATACATATTTCCACAATTACCATGTTGCACAAAAAAAATTTTGTTCATGTTAAAGTTCCTTCAAATTAATCTTAGATATTGGCTCTTATATGCTAAATTTTTTATTGAGATCTGGTTTGGTTGTTAGAAAGTCCTGAAATTCTGGAAGTTCATTGAATGTCCATTTTTTCATTGAATATTATGGATAATTTTGTTGGATATGATATTTTTGGCTCCAGGCCTAGTTCTTTTGATTGCTGGTATATATGATTCCAAGACCTGCAACCTGTGGTTGCTGAGAATTCCTGTACAATTCTAATAGTAGCTCCAGCATATTTTAATTTCTTTTTTCTTATTTCTTAAAAAAATTTCTCTTTGATATGGGCGTTTCAACATTTGGCAATGATATTCCTATGTATTTTCCACAAAGTATCTCTTTGAAGTGGTGTTTGGTGGATTTTTTCTATTTCTGCTTTCCTCTTATGTTGTATCACTCCAGCACAATTTTCTTGGATTATTTCTTGAATTATTGTGAAAAGGGACTTTTATTGATCTCAGTTTTCCTACTTTTATAAGAATTATTGTTATATTTTCTCTTTTTGATCTCTTCTCCAGATCTATTGTTTTTCTTATATTTCACATTCTGTTCTGTTTTTCTTTTTATTATGTTTTGTTATTTCTTGGTCTCATAGTTTCACTGGCTTCCTCTTGACCAATTCTAATTTTCAAAGAGTTATTTTACTCTATGATTCTGTATTTTCTTTTCTAGTTGGATAACTCTTTTTTTTCATAATCTTGTTTTTCTTGTATGGATTTTATTTTTAGTTTTTAGTTTTTCTCATTTGATTTTTAAATTCTCTTTTGATTTTATAAATTCTCTTTGGGCAGGTAGTCATTTAAAGTTACTCTGGGATAGAAGAAGTTCTTTTTATTGCAGTGTCGTCCCCTGAAGATGAATCCATCTTCCCTATTACTCATAGTAAGTTTCTATGGTTGGGTTCTTCTTTCCCTGTATTTTTTTTTAACTGTATCTGTCTTTAATAATACTAGTATAAAGAATCCTTGGTCCAGAATGTTTGTCGACTCTCAGGAGATACTTTGTTTTCAGGCTTCATTAAGACCTTGTATTTTTTTTTTTGAGAAATATTAGTGTAAGCACTTATAATCATGAGGTGGTGGTGGGGGGAATGGTGCCTCTGCCTTCACTTCAGCTCTCCCTTCTAACCTGGAACCCCAAACCAAAAGTTCCACTCTTCTGCCTGGGCCCACAGTGTCCCTGCCTCACTGCTTCTGCACTCACTGGGGGTGCTAGCTAGATCCTTCTTGCCCAGGGCCATGTTTCAGCAGCACAACAGGGCCTGGCATTCCTAATCAGGGGAGGTTCCCTCAGTCTTCCAAGGCTCAGACCCCTGACTCTGCAAACACTGAAATTTCTGTGGATTCTGCTGAGGCTCCAGCCAAAGACTATTTGGTATTTCTGCAGAGCTGTCCCAGAGGATCTATCTCTGTTCTGTCCTAAGTCCTCCTGTTCTGTCCTAAGTCCTCCTGTTCTTCTACCAGGCTATGTTCACCTTGAGATCAAATTTGTTCTCTTTGTGAGGGAAATCTGGAGAGCTTGAAATTTATCGACCTACGTCTTCATTTCCCTAGAATCCTCCCAAGTCATCTGATCTGATTTTGATATTAGAGACCTTACAAGTTCTCTTACTTTTTCACTGTTGGGACTTTGTTCTAATATTTCTTGTCTTAGTAAATCACTGACTTACATTCAGTCCATTCTCTTTTTCATATAATTCATTATTCCAATAAAGTTTTTCATCTTCTTTTCCAAGCTATTCATTCTCCTTTCTTTTTTTTTCTCTTGAACTCTCATTTTACTTATAATTTCATTGTAATATCCCCTGGTTCTCTTTAGAGAAGTTAGGGCCAGGATCTGGTTTTATGTTCCTGATCATTAAAGCCCTCCTTGGCTTATGATACTGTTCTCTCTTTGCAGGTTGTTGGCGAGTTTCAGGTTCTTTTATGGGAGTTCATACTGACTTCCTTGAAATGACTTTTTTTCTTAACACTATTGGCTTCCAGCCCATTTATCTGGGTATTCTGGGTTCATTGGGATGATTCTTCTCCCTGCTTCTACTGGCTTTTGCTGATACTTGACAGTGCACAGAATTTTCTGGTACCTCAGTATGCCTGTTCTGGCTTTTTGTTGTGTTCTTTGTACAATTTTAGACTGGATAAAGGAGCTTACTTCTGCTTCTTTCTTTACATAACTCTTTGTTTTGAATAACACATAATAATTACTGAAAAAGATATAGCATTTTATATTATTCAAAGCATTTTTACATAACATCATTTTAGCTAATTCTCAGTACAAGTCTGTAAAATAGGCAGTTAACAAAAAATAAATACTTTAATAATTTCAAAAGAATACTTTATATAAAAAGCTTTAAATTTGAGCTAATCCAACCAAAAAAGAAAATTCATTGTCCTTGGTCCTGCTGTGCCTTTCTTTGAAACTCTCTATAACCCAGCAGTCATTCAAAGTCCTCAGTAAATTGAAAATCAAAGATTCTGCATTCCAGGCACCAGAGTCACATCAATATTTAACTCTAAACAGGGTACACTCCAGTCCCCATGAATAATAATACCTCCTTCTAGCCAGGATTCAATAAGGTTCTTTTCACTTGGCCATACCCTCTCAAAGCAATTTCCCCTCTCCTTCCCATATTCATAATAACCATCTGAATTAAAGGGGAAAATAGATCATATATTGGATTGATATTTGTCAAATTGGGGATTGACACTTGAAGCACTGCCACAGAAGAGGGTCAACAAAGCTATGGAGTTTGAAACTGTAGGGCTGTTATGTGGAAGAGAAATGTTTGATTTTTTTCTTCTTGTTCTCAGAAGACAGAACAAGAAGCAGTAGATGGAAATTGCAGAAAGGCAAATTTTGGCTCCATAGAAGAAAAAATTCACAAATGATGACATCTATACAAAGGTGGAATGTCTCTGGAGCAAGCAAGTTCCCCATTGCTGAAAGTCTTTTTTTTTTTTTTTTTTTTTGCTGAGGCAATTGGGGTTAAGTGACTTGCCCAGGGCCACACAGCCAGGACATGTTAAGTGTCTGAGACCAGATTTGAACTCAGGTCTTCTTGATTTCAGGGCTGGTGCTCTATCCACTGCATCATCTCGCTGCCCCTGGAACTCTTTATTCAATAGCTGTTTGACTACTTGTTGGGGTTTTATATAAGGATTAATTCTATTTAGATATCTGGTAGACTGCATATGCTCTGTAGTCTCCTCTAAATTGAGATCCTCTTGTTCTGTATTACACATTTTGTAATTTTTTCCGTCAATTAAAAACAGTGTGGCTAGAAATGGCATGTTGTCTGACTGGGTAACACATTTATTTCTGTTTCTTTTTAGTTTTCTTTAATTTTAGTTATCCTTTCAGGGTCCTTTTCAGATATTTGTTGTGATTTGTGTGGGACATCTTGGCTTATCTACTACTTTTCATGGCGCTTTTTCTTAATTATACAACTTGATATATTAAACCTATATTATTCTCTGTAGTATCATATATTTTCTCAGCAGAGTAAAATCAAAACAAAATAGCTTGTAGTTCTATAGATTCTCTTATCATCTATTATCCTATTCCTCCCAAATACTGAATGGAATAATGTAGTGATATCTTTCTTTAAAGAAAGGTTTCTTAATTTTTTTAATGGACTCCCTTGGGCCCCTAAAGCTTGTGGACCACTTCTCAGAATTACATTTTTTAATATATAAAATAAAATGCACATGTTTACAAAGGGAAAGAATGATTTTTAAATAGTTATCAAAAATTAAAAATAAATCCACAGACCCCAGGTTAAAAGCATCCTACCTTTTTAGCAGAAGTGAAAATCATCAGTAAATATAGCAAATCCATCCTAACTTATTCAAATAAACTTTTAAAAATTCAATTTTATTTTCAGCTCAAAATGTTCTCTTTTTACTTCTCCCTCATTCATTGGGGAAAATATAATAGTCCACTACACATGTAAAGTTATGAAAAACATATTTCCATATCAGCCATATTTCCAGGGGGGAGGGGAGAAGAAAGAGAGGAAAAGATATGTTTAATCTCTATATTAAGTTCTCTGTCTAGAGATGTATAACATTATCACTTGTGAGTCACTTAGAATCGTGGTTTGAAATGTTGTATGGATAATAATTATCAAGACTTTTTTAGTTGATTGTTTTTACAATATTGCTGTGACTATGTAAATTTTTTGGGAGAGTTCTGTTCAATTTTCATCAATTCATGCAAGTCTTCTTAGGGCTTTTTTTTTTTTTTTTTTTTAACCTGTCCCTTTCAGCATTTCTTACAACATAATGATTTGCTATCACATTCATATACCATAACTTGTTTAGTCACTCCCAACTAATGGACATCCTCATGTAAACTATTGATATCATAAATGGGAAAGAGAAATAGAAAAGGAAAAAGACATTTGATATGATTATCAAAATTTATTCCAGAATTTTAGTTAATATGGTACAAATATCAAAAGCAAAGAGAGCTAAAAAACAAAAACAAAACAAATAATAATAAAAAAAAACCAACCTAGAAATTTCCTGTTGTGTTTGTTCATTTGAGTCCAACTATGATCTCATTTTGGGGTTTTGTGGGCAAAGATTCTAGAATGATTTGCTATTTCCTCTTTTATCTCATTTTACAGATGAGCAAACTGAGGCAAACAGGATTAGCTACTCTCTCAAGATTACACTGCTAGTATCTGAAGCTGAATTTAAACTCATAAAGATGAATATTCCTGATTCCTAGCCCAGTGCTCTATCTACTTTACCACTTAGCTGCCTGCCCCTAAACTACAAGAAATGTGTTCTCTTTTCCAAATAGAAAAACAAGGCAGCCAAAGATAACATTGTTTTGGAATATACATCATTTGTAAAGTGTTCCAGGGGGAAATCCATCAACAAGGTTTTACTCAATTCTCACTACATGCCAGGCACTGTATTAGGTGCTAGAGATATAGACATAAAGGATGAGGATAGATGATTATGCATATTCTATGTCAGAAAGCAGCAAAGATGTGGAAGGGATAAGTAAGTGCAGCATATTTAACCTGAGACCCAAATATGCCAGATCACTCAGAGACAAAAATAGAAGAAAAATGGACAAAAACAACCAAATGTTTTTAGCACTTCTATAACAAAATTTACCATTATGAGCAGAGTCCTTCACAGCTGTCTTGAGTAATCTTATTGAAATGGCAGTTAAGAAATTCAAGTAGAAAGAATAGTTGGGCCCTAGACCAAATAGAAAAATTTATGTTCTGGAAATAATTATTTTGAAAACATTGAGGAACCAATTTTTAAAATGTCTAAATATGAGAGTCTAAATAATTATTTTAAAATTCAGGTTTTTTCCTAAAAAGGAATCAAGAGACTATCAATAACTCCTGCAGTTTCTCCCCATCATGGAAAATGATCTTTAAGAAAAATATTAAAAGTAGTCCATAAGTTATATAACAATTGACTAAAAATTATAGAAATTACAAGATCCATAATTTTTGATTTATGCAAAAAAATTAATTCAGTGAAGCAAATGGAGTTTAAAACTTTCTTCCCATTAATTTTCCATGCATATGTAAAAGTTATTTCACATGTCCAAGTTGAGATAGGAATGGCTCAATAATGTCTTATCTGAAGAACATCTGTGTTTTTGGTTTTTTTTTTTTAATTGTATTTCAGGTCTGAGAGGAGCAGTCCAAAAAGCTAATATGATTTGTCTACATTAAGAGAGGTCAATAGACCAGATAGGTGGTAGGTATAGTGGATAGAGCTCCAGGCCTAGAGTGAGGGAGACTCATCTTCCTGAATTCAAATCTAGCATCAGACACATACTAGCTGTGTGATCCTGGCCAAGTCACTTGACCCTGTCTATTTCTGTTAATTCACCTGGAAAATGAGCAGGAGAAGGAAATGGCAAATCACTTTAGTATCTTTGCTAAGAAAACCCAGATGAGGTCACAAAGAGTAACAAACTCTAAACAAGAGGGGTCCTGCATCCATAGGGGGAACTCTAAACAAGAGGGGTCCTGCATCCATAGGGGGAGGACATGATAATTCTGTTGCACTCTACCGTGATCAGTGCACATTTTAGGTGGTATATTCACTTCTGGATGCCACATGATAGGTAGATAGTATATTGTTAAACTGGAGAGTATCTAGAGAAGTATATGAGGGTAATAAAGAGCCTACAGCCACAATGATTGGTTTAAAGAAATGGAATGTTTAGCCCAGAGAAGATTTAGAAAGGGACATGATAACTGAATAGTATTTGATGGGCTTTCCATGTAGAAAAGGGATTATACTTTTTCTGCTTAGCTCTGGAAAGCCAAGAATAATGAACCAAAGTTGCTGAGGCAGATATAAGCTTGATGTAAAGAAACATTTTCTGACTGTTACAGTTTTCCTGTAGTAGACTGGACTGGCTTGGTAGGCAGTGGGTTCTCCCTTTCTAAGAATCTTCAAGGAATAGACTGGATGTATAATCACTGCTATAGAGGGGCAATGCTAGAGAGGGGATTCTTCTTATAAATGTTGACATCTGAGACCCTCACCCAAAGATTTTGTGAATTACAGGGTATAGTTTAATATAGTAAAACTGCTTATCTTAAAAGATGACATAATTAAATAGCATCTCTGGGTTATATTTTGAGGGCACATAAGCAACTTTTCCATTCAACTTTTCCACTTAATTTTATCTTAGCAGTAGCCAGGAGTTCTGTAGCCTTTTTTCCTCTCCTATGAACAGGATGAGAAAAATCCTCATCAGAGATTTTGCTGAACCTTCAAAGCTAAGATTTGATCAGTAGGATTTAAAATGCAGTTCAGCTTGCCAAATGGAATTTTAATTTGATGACCCAATATTAAACCTCACATTTTTTTCCAAGCTTAACATAGAGCATTCACAAGTTACATATCTAAACTGCAGGAAGAAATATATGAAGCTGCCTAGGGAATGTAACATTTGGTTTCTGAATTATTTGATGTTGTAGCTCCAATACATTTTAAAACCCTTCCAATCCAAAAACCCCAGGTTATTTTGGGGAGAGAGAATTTGTTGCAGTGTGGTTTTGAACATAAAGCTATTTTTAACCAAGAGATTATCCTGGCCAAGCTGAGAATCAGATAATGTTAGGCTGAATTTATTCAATGTTCTAGATTTTTGAACTACTGGGGATGGAGTCATGGCTAAACAACCCTAAGGGGACCTCTAGAAAAATTACAGTATTGATCTAGAAGTCTGCAATATGCCCTATTTATAAACAAATTGTGTATCTTTGTGTTCCCTACTGAAAATATATAGGCTCAGAGTAACAAATTTAGGAAATTAAATAATTGTTGGTTGGTTTTTCTTTTTGTTTTTAAATGAATATAGAGGGGTGTGTGTCGGTGTCTCTCAAGCAACACCATAGGATTGTGAATGAAGCAGAGCCTAGAATTCACAGTCATTAGATGTGTAATCATGAGCAAATTATCCTATTCCTCTGAACCTCAATTTTTTTTCTCTGGAAAATTGAGATAATAAAACTTGTAGTACCAAGATTTCCATTCCCTCCATTTCCTCCAGGATTTTCACACTTTGAAATCTTATTATACCAAAAATTCCCTCAGTATTTGGGTTATCCTTTTCCTTGGAATTCCCAACCATTTCTGACCTCTATAAGGCCCTCCATTTTCTATCCTTATCCTGTTCTTGGCTTGTGGACTTCAAAACCATGTCTCTGTGTAAGATGAAGACATCTTCATCTCTTCGTCTTCATGTCTTCATCTCTTTCTCAGTCCTTTCTATCTCTTCTATGTACTCTCACCTGCCATTAGGATGTAAGACCCTCAAGGATAGGAACTCTCCTTTTTTATTTGTCTTTGTATCCCTAGTGCTTAGCACAATGCTTTACACATAAGTAGATTATTTTTTTTTCCTTCCTCCCTTCTCACCTTACAAAGCTATTATCAGAAAAGTGTTTTGTGGACTTTGAAGAAGTATATAGAAGTAGGAGCAGCAATGGGAATAAGAATGAGGATGTAAGCAATTTAATTTAACCATTTATAAAGCACCTCTGAGAGGCAGTATGGAATAATAGATAGAGTTGGCTTCAGGAAGACCTGGATTCAAGGCTCACCTCTGCCACATATTGGTCGTATGGCCCCAGGCAAGCCACTTGACAATTCTTGAAGATTGAATATAAATTGCAGAGCACATTGATCCCTTCATTGGTCAAGTCAGTTTTCAGCCATGAGTTAGCTTCCTTTGCCAGTAAAAGCACAAGTCTAGACTTTATAAGCTACCTGCTATGCATAGAACCTTTTGCCAGCTTTCATAAAAATATGGAGATCAATAAGACAGTATCTCTTTCCTTGTGGAACTCCCATATAACAATAATGATGATGATTAATATGCGTATGTTTGCAGTCCTTTAGAGTTTATAGAATATTTACAACAACCCTATGAAGTATATAATTGCCTAATATTGAACATGATATTGGAAGAACCTTAGAGGCAACTAGATAGTATAAAGGTTAAAAGTAGATTTGGAATTTGGAAGACCTGAATTGGATTTCTGCTTCAGGCATTTACCAACTGTATGTCCCTCTTTCAGCCTCAGTTTCCTCATCTGTAAAACTGGGGAGATAATAGTACCTACCTCAAAGAATAGTTTGTAGTAAAGTTTGGATTGGGATAATAAAATATAAATAAGGCTTTACAAAACTTAAGGTGATGCAGATTTGTTAATATTGTTGTTGTTTTTACTATAGAGTTTTTAATCCTTTTTGAAAATCATGACTGGCTTTGCATTCTGGCAAATCCAGTATGATATTTTTTGCCTAATTGAAGGAAATGCTAAATGTTATTAAGGAGGCAATGAAAATAAGATTTTTATCTCATCCTTGTTTGTGGACTCTGGAATCCATGGATTCCAGGTTAAGAATATCTACTCTAGAATGTCCATCAGTTGGGGAATGGCTGAATAAGTTATGGTTTATGAATGCAATAGAATATTATTGTTCTATAGAGAAATGATGAGCAGGCTGATTTCAGAAAAGTCTGGAAAGACTTAACATGTCTGGAAAAAGACTTACATGAACTATGTATAAACTTAAGTGAAGTGAGTTGAACCAAGAGAACATTCTACACAATAACAAGAAGATTATGCAATGATCAACTGTGATGGACTTGGCTCTTTTCAACAATGAGGTGATTCAGGTCAATTCCAATAGACTTGTGATGGAAAGAACCATCTGCATCCAGAGAGAGAAGTATGGAGACTGAATATGGATCAAAACTTAGTTTTTTCACCTTTGCTATTGTTGGTTGTTTGCTTGCTTGTTTTTTTAATTTCTCATGTTTTTCCCCCATTAATCTAAATTTTTCTTGTACAGCAAGAAGAATGTGGAAATGTGTTTAGAAGAATTACACATGTTTGTATCGAATTGCTTGCTGTCTGGGAGAGGATGGGGAGGAAGGGAGAGAGGGAGAAATATTTGTAAAAAAAAAAAAAAAAGTTTTGCAAAGGTGAATGTTGAAAACTATCTTTGCATGTGTTTGAAAAAATAAAATTATTTTAAGTTAAAAAACAAGAATATCTACTCTAGTTAAACTTCTTCATTTTATATGTGGGCAGAGTAAGGAAGTCACTTGGACAGTAAGTAGCAGGACTGAAATTTGAACATATGTTCTTTGACTGCAAATCCCACAATTCATTTTACTTATATGCAAACTGAGTGATAGATTGATGAGGAAGAGGTTGTTTAGAATAAGTAAGTAGAACAAATTTTATTTTTTTTATTATAGCTTTTTATTTACCAGATTTATGCATGGATAATTTTACAGCATTGACAATTGCAAAACGTTTTGTTCCAACTTTTCCCCTCTTTCCCTCCACCCCCTCCCTCAGATGGCAGGTTGACCAATACATGTTAAATATGTTAAGTATAAATTAAATACAATATATGTATACATGGTAGGACAAATTTTAGAATGGAGGAGGTAGGGTCCCAGCTGTGCTTTAAATAATGTGCAGGAATCACATTACCAACATTATGGGTATTACATCCCATAACTGCTGGACTCAGGTAGGGAGAAGAAAAGAAAGGTCATTCTAGATAGGAAAAATATTCATTTGCATATGCAAACACAATAAATGAAAATAAGAATTCATTCAATAAACATCTTCCAGACACCTGTTCTGTGCAGAGAAGAAATAACAAAGTTTAGCTGCAATAGGATCCCTGCCCTTAGATCTCACAGAGGCAGGATCTTGTGTAACTGTACCGGAAGAGAGATCAGCACTTGATTCTGTGTCTCATTGCCCCTTGGCATTGTCTCTCATGTGATCCAGGAACTGAACGACTCTGCCAGCTTGATCTATCCCATAGACTTATTCTGTCACTTCAGCACTTTTACCCCTAAGGCTGAAACACTCCCTGAGGAGAAAGCAGAAGGCTATGGGGCATGCCCCAGCTTCCTTAACCTGCAGGAAACTTTTTGTTTGACCGACCCCTTGTGTCTTTCCAGTAGTTTTTCTTTTTAAAGATCTGATCTAAGGGTGGATTTAGGCTAGATGCTCAAAAACTGGCTCTAAATTGATTTTCCTTAATGTTGCCAATAGATCAACAGGGTACCCAGAGCAAGAAGAGGTTATAGTTTAACAGGGAAGACATTTTCCTTTCTAGAACAAAGTCTTGAGACTTATTCTTTAACTTTGTAAACAGCCTTTTTAAACCTCACTAGGGTTCTCTTGAGTACCTAATCTGCCTCGATTAAATTTCACTGTCATATGTTGTCCCATCCTAATAGCCTGTGGAGATCCTCTAAAGCATCCATGTCAATCTCAAATTGAAACCCACCAAAATTGTATAGGGATCTCTACATTTGCATATTGACTTAAAAGCATATATTGCCATTTTTAAATATCCTATTTTGTTGTAGTTGTTATTGTTAAATATTTTCTAGTTTACATTATAGTCCTGTTTGATACTTCTGCTTCAGAGTATTGGGTCTGCCATTTTTTACTATGTGGCCTCAGGCAGGGTGTATCCTCCTTTGATCTCAATGACTGATAGGTTTTCAGGTTATTTGGGGTCAACATAGGACTCTTACTTATCTCCTAAGGCTCAGTGAATCACTTAACCTATTGGTGTCCCCAGGCAACTCTCTAAGGCCACAAGTTGCAGAATATTTATCTGTCTGCTTTGATAGGTAATTAAAGGTTTAGTAAGAAAAAAAATTAGCATCTAGAATAAAGAAGCAGAGATTTCCTTTTTTATATGCTCCTATCAGAAAACAGCTGGGATATAGTTTTCATTTTGGGGAACTACATTATTGGAAAGACATATACAAGTTCAGATTGTCTGGAGAAAAGTGGTCAAGGTAGTGAGAGGCCTGGAGACTATGCGTAGGGGCCCAGGCAGTTGAAAGAACTATGGATGGCTTGCCTTGAGGAAAGAAAATTTTGAGAAGATACTTGTAATCTGTGAAAGAAGGAAAAGGTGGGAGTTACTGGTAGAAGTTGTAAAAAGGGAGATTTCGGTTTATTGCTAGGCCAAATTGCCTAATAATTAGGGCTACCCATACATTAAATATGTGTTTTAGAGGTAGCTAGATAGTACTGTGAGTAGGGTGCTGAGTCTGGGATGAGGAAGACCTGAGTTCTAATGCTGCCTTGTAACGCCGTAGAAACTGAGGAAAACAGATTAGAGAGTATTTAATACAGAATTTATTAAATGGAGAGATTTACTGGGATCAAATGGATCCATGGTTGGTCCCAGGGCTGAACAAAACTATCTTCTCAAAGAATCCTGCACTGAATATCGGATATAGGATTTTTTATAGGGTAACAAGAACAATGACATAATGGGGGAGGTACTTGGATGGGGATGACCTAATGGGGGGAGGCACCTAGGATAACAAGATGGAGGGAGGTACTGGAGAGGCTCCTGATTTTTCTAATGAAGTCTAAAATGGATAAAGACCTTTATCTCATCAAACATTAAGAGGGAATAAGTATAGTCTAAGGTTTGAGATATAAAACCTATTTATCCTAACATTAGAAGGGAATGATTATAACCTAAGGCAGAGTAACTGAATAGGACAATTAGAGAAACTGAGTCAGGACATTAAAAGGGAACTGTGGCACTACATTCTCAGATTCTTATTTTGTTTAGTATGTTCCTGGACAAATCACTTCACCTCTACCTGACTCAGTTTCCACAACTGCAAAGTCTAAAATGGGGAAAATCATGGCATCTATTTCCTAAAGTTGTCTTGAGGATCAAATGAATAGTTGGGTCATTGAAAACTTGCTTTCTGCAGTTTCTGCCAACAGTTCTTGTTCTCCTCTATAAGGCCAAATAGACCAAGTCAAATCCCAATTCCAGATGACAACCCTCCAAATACTTGAAGAAAACTATTCCATCCCAGCAGAATTTAATGATTTCCAAGGTATTCTTTCCTAATTCCTATAAGAAATCCTCCTTCCATCAAGGGTCTTCATTAGATGCTGGAGGAAGGAGAGATAATGGAAGTCTAAGGAACAGTGCTAGGAGAGTGGGTAGGAAAGAAAGAAAATTGATGCACTTGGAATTTGGCTAGTGGTTCATTTTGACTGGAGCATATATGATGAGGATAGTGGGAGATAAAGCTTGGAGGAGGGTTGGTAGGGACCAGATTGTCAAAAGAAGGCTAAAGTAAGCGAGTTGTGGACTTTGTTTTGTAGGCATGGAATTAGATTTATGTTGTTCCTGAGATGACTGGTTTTCCAGACAAACTCCCATCTCTGCTCTCTTTCATTCTACCTCTCTCCCTCCTCAGTAGCTTCCCATCAAGAAGGGATGAAGCCCAAGATCCTCTCCCTTCTTTCTCATTCTTAAATTTTGCATCTGGATATGAAACTCACTTCTCAATATTAGACTTTGCCAAGAGTTAGTTAAGATAAATGGGAAAGGGGAAGCCAGTCAAGGAAATGGAAACTGTCTGAGCCAGTCACTTCTCTTGTATCCCAGACAGATATCCCACTGTGAGAAAAATCTTAAAAGTGGCACAGAGCCCAAGGGGCTCCTGTAAGGTTGTCTCAGCTTTCACCCTGGAGTGGCTGATAGTGATGTCAACAGTTTTCTTAAGCTCTCTATCATTTCACTTCTGGTAGAGAATAGAGAAAGAAAAGTTACTAAACTGTACACTTTCATCCAATGATCTCATTATAGGACTTGTATTTTAAAGAGAGTCAATCATATATACATATATTGTATTTCATTTATACTTTAACATATGTAACATGTATTGCTCAACCTGCCATTGGGGGGAAGAGGGTGAGGGGAAGGAGGGGAAAAATTGGAGCAAAGGGCTTAGAAATTGTCAGTGCTGTAAAATTACTCATGCATATATCTTGTAAATAAAAAGCTATTAAAAAAGTCAATAAGTGTCCCCCACTTATAAAACATTCATTTTGCTTTTTGTAGGAGAGAAAAAAGCCATACCTACTAATTGGTGAATGGAAGAGCAAATTATAGTATGTGAATGCAGCAGAATATTTTTATGCCATAATTTTAAAAAAGCATATGCCTACTAATTGTTGACTAGATGAACAAATTATAGCATCTGGATGCAATAGAATATTGCACCAGATTATTACACCATAATTTAAAATGAAGAATACAGGGGAGACTTTCATGAACAAATAGAGGACAAAGAATACAATACAATACTGAAAACATAGAACCCAGAGAATATAATTCTCATTATTGTAAACATAACAATAAAAGGCAATAAAATTCAGATCAAATATTTTACCCAGTCCTGCTCTGCATTCCTTTAAAAAATGTTCTCAAATGTTTGAGACATATTTTTGTTCATTTATACTTTTGGCTACATGAGTAATTTTCTGAACTTTATTGTTTATATTGTATTTTTGTGAATTTTGATTTTCAGTGGTAGCTATCATAAAAAAGCAAGTTATCATGCAAAAATCATTGTGGAATAGGAAATGAGGGCGATGGTACCTAATCTGATTCAAAGATATGAGATATATTGTGCACATATTTGATTACTAAGAAAAATAGTTATTTAATAGAATGAAATGAAAATAGAATTTTTTCTTTCAGTTTATATATAATTTTTTTAGGTGGCTACAAGTTGTTAGGACATAAATACTTTTTAAGTAGTTTGATCTAACTTCTTAATAAACGGAACAATTAAGTATTTCTTTTGGCTGAGAGGTCCTGTAAAATTTTTTTCTTAATATTTTAATTTTCTAATTATTAACATATCTTTATTTTATTTTGTTTAATTTTCAAAATTCATTTTTGTAAAATTTTGCATTCCAAATTATTCTTCCTCTCTCCCTTAAAGCCCCCCAAGGCAGAAAGTAATCTGATATAAGTTATAATGTATAATCATTATGTATAATACATGTATGTCATTTTAAATGTATAATCATTTCAAATATATTTCCATATTAGTCATGTTATGAAAAAAATCAGAAAAGGGAAACAGTGGAGAAAGTAAACAAAAAAATGTGAAAACAGTATGCTTATATCTTGCAAATTATAATACCCTCTCTAGCTGCAGATGGCATTTTCCATCCCAAGTCTATTGGAATTGTTTTATATCACTGTATTGCCGAGAAAAACCAAGTCCATCATAGTTGATCATCACACTGTCTTGCAGTTAATGTATACAAATGTTCTTGTTCTGCTCACTTCACTCAGCATCAGTTCATGTAAATCCTGTGAAAAACTTAATGAAATATTAAGGGTTCCATTAATGAATAACATTTAAGAAACTGGTCTAGTGATAAAATGACTTTTGGGTTCATGTGACTACCTTCTTATTTAAAAAAATTTATATCAAATGAAAAGTTATTAATAAAATCACAATATAAATTGTGCTTTGAGGCTTCCATTAGGAAAATCCTTAGCATTCAGACAGAGGTTTAATTTTGTGCCCTAATATTTAAGACTTTTGTGTATTTTTAGCCAAATCCTAGTCTCTACATTTTTGACAAAAATCAGCATACAGGAAACAAGTAAATAAAAAAAAAAGTTGTCAAAATATATTACAATCTTTTTTATATACAGTTGTGGAAGGGGAAACTGGGAAAAGAACAAACCTTTTGTTTGAATTACCCTAAGATACTGAAGAGATTAGTACAATATCAGTAGTTTCAGTCCTAGTTTAGTTCCTTCTGTTCAAAGATGCCAGAAGTCTTTTGGCCCTCCCTAATCTTTCCCTTTTCTTTTTTAATTATCTCCTTTTGGTTTCTCTTTTCATTTGTTCTTTTGTTCTATTGTCCTTGTGTTGCCAGTTATTTCTACCAATACTCTTTAAATCCCAATCAGGATTCATCAACTAGACATGCTGTCTCTCTTCAGATGCTACTTAGGTCTTACAATCCCCACTCTTCAGCTTGTTTCTTATATACTATGCATGTCCCCCAGTTGTGACTAAAATCTTTCTCTGTCCTTTTTCAAAAAAGGGTAGAGACCTAGGATTTGAAAGAAGCCTGTTCTATTTCAATTTTTCATGACCTTGGGTCTGAGTTTGTTACCCATCAGATGGAAGGTAGGAGCTATATATCCTCTCCTCTTCTACAGTTCTTCCTGTTTTAAAGCTGAATTTCTTCAGTAAGTGGCAACCCCACTGTTACCTATTGTGACCATTCAATTGCATTTCCCAGATTCCTATTGGGGTCTTATGTAAATGATTTGTCTGGGAACAAAGGAATTGAGGTGATCTGTGCTGTGGAGTAAGTCTATAATCTTTACTGGCTTTTTTCATGTACATTTGAATTACTCAAAGCCTCTTTCCAGATTATGGAAACTTCATTTATACCAGACATTCTCTAACCTTTACATTTCATTTTTTTTTTTTTTGTCCTTGCCCTTTTAGACTTTCAACTTCTCAGAAATTTAACCAGGGCAATAGTTTATATCTATGTTAATTATTTGAAATAAATTCAGTTAACTCAATAATTTCAATTAAATTCAAAATTAATTCTGGAAGATTAAATGCACCAATTTTTCATTTCTTAACAAAAACTTACACATAGTACTTTGCAAAACACTTTCCTCATTATAGTTATGTGAGAATATGAGGGTAAGTAGTAAGATATAGTACCTTATCTCAAACATGCTTTCTCCTTTCCTCCCTCCTTCCCTTCCTCCCTCTCCCGCCATCTCTCCCACTTCCATTCCCTTTCCCTGTCTCTCTCTTCCCTTCCCTTCTCTCTCTCTCCCCCTCTATACTCTTTGTCTCTCTCCTCCCCCCCTCCTCCTTCTTCCCTCCTTCTCCTCTTGATAATTGACTTGTTACTTTTTTTTTTTTTTGAGGCCATATATCAGAGATAGGACTCAAATCCATGTCTTCTGAGTTTACACGCCCTGTAACATATTTAAAAATGCATGTGTCAGAGAAAACAGTTCTTAAAAGATTGTCTTTTATCAATACATCAAAATTATTCAAGGTTATTTAATAGAATTTTGTTCAGAGAGCCTCTAATTGTAAAATTAGGTTATACATTGAAAAGGAGAGACATCACGGTTTTCACCACTATGATGGAGGATATCTAATAAAAAGTACAAACTGAAGAGTAATTTCCTATGAAGAGTGCAAAACTCAAAAAGTTCCTGTTTGCAGATGATGGGATGATTGCATCAATTGAAATGTTCTAGAACATTCTGGAAGATAACTATAATCACTCAAAAAAACATCCACATAGGAAAAATGAAGCAGATGAAGAGTATCTATATGTAATTTTATGACATGTGGTTAAATGGATTATATGGAGAACCATCTCCTGTTTGTCTGTCTGTCTGTCTACCTACATATATATATATATATATATCAACATACATAACTAAGTGAGCTGAGATTTCACTCTGAGGAAATTAGATTACTATCAGGAAATTACAGTTTCTTTCATGACCTTGACCCATCAGTGCTATTGAATGACTGAGAGTTATCTAGAACTACAGCTTTAAAACAACTAAAAATAAATATTTTTCAAAGCAGCTGAGAAACATCACAGGTGTGTACAATCTTCAATGTATCTGAAAAATTATTTTAATTATGTCTTCAGGGAACAATATAATTAAAATTAAATGGATTTGTCTTGGTTTAATGAAAATGTTATCTTTCCAAAGGAAGCCATGATAATAATTAATACTTCTACATGTAATTCTCACCATCAAGCAGGAATTGATTATTTAAGTGAAAATAATGGGAACCTTATAAAGACAAATGACTATTGTATATTGAAATTTCTGAAAGAGGAAAACTAAAATAAATAAAGTTGATTTGATCATATAGTGAGAACAATAGATAAAAGACCTGTGTGATAGATTTCTCCTGATGTTAGAAGAAAGTGGGCAAAGTGCATTAAATGGACCTACTCTAGTAAACATCTAAAAACATGAAAACAGGATGGGCATTCGCAGCTGGGCTGCCATCTGCATCATTGGAGATAGCCATTTAAGTTGATTCTATCACAGATTCAAATAAATTTAGATAAATTGCCATGTTGCGTTCTTGCCCTTTGATGATCACATAGCTTATGCATCTTCTTTCTTCCTGTGTTTCTAATCCAGAGAAAATATATCCATTAAGGTGTCATGGCATCAAAGATAGCTTGGTGCAATGGATGATAGCAATGAACTGGAGAGCCCTAGAGCAGGGATATCCAGTCTTAGGTCTTACCATACCACCTCTATGACCTTGGGTAACACTCATCTTCTCCTATAGGTCTCCATTTCCTCATCTTTAAAATGACTTATAATTAGAAACTGTAAAACTTTAAAATAAAATTCTTTAATTATCTGATGTACTTGAGAACTGTGCACTATAGTATCTTGTCAATTTTTTTTTCTATGAATAGAAATTGAAAGTTTGGTGGTGATAGATAATGGAACTTAAGACTTGAATTGCATTGTTCTGCCATTTATTACCTAGCCTCTTCCTCCCTCTCAGCCTCAGTTTCTTTATCTGCAAAATGAGAATAATACCACTTGTTCTGCTTGCCTCACAAAGTTGTTTTGAGTTTCAAAAAAGGTAAGGAGTGTGAAGTCCCTTAACTGCAAAGCACTATACAAATGTCAGCTATTATTATTAAAGAAGAACTCTTGATAACAGATGATAGGAATAGAACAAATAATTAAAATCCACATTAAATCCCCTAGTCTCAGTTTAGTCATTAACTTTAAAGTTTTTCTGTTTCTAGACCTATACAAGGCAGCTAATCATTGCCAAGCTGGGACACATAGGTCTTCTGTCGTCACATGGTTTTGTCCTTTTCTTGGGGGACATATAAAGTCCATGATAGAAGGAAAGAGAGAGGGGCTAAAAAGGCGCATGGTTGATTCACCAAACTGGCTTTTGCCCAATTTTCTCTTTTCATAACTGTCATAGATGATGACCATTACTTGGTATCTTTCTCTAGGGACAATAAATCAGAACTTCAACTGGTACTAGACAGTGCTAGTTGGATATGGAATCTAGCTTCATTATTTATCCCTGCAATTTTGATAAACAAGGCATGTGGACTCTGAAGCATGCAGCTTTAAGATTATTAATATTCTACACACCAAATAGATAACAGCATTAAATATGTAGGATACAGAAGCTGTACTCTATCTCTCAGACTTACTTAATCTTTGTTCTTCACTTCCTCTTTCTTTCTGCACATTCTTACTATCATCCTGGCTGATTCAATCCAATATACCCTATCCCACTCCCCAAATGCCTCATTACCTTTAATGTCCCTTCCCTAATACCAGTGCATTCAGTCACTGCTAGATTCACCTGTTTGCTATAAGTTTGCTATCATGAGCCAGGGTCCCCACAATATTCTTCAACAGTGTGCCCTGCACATCACAGTGCCCTGTTCTCTCCACTCACTGGCAATAATGTTCAGTATCCATTTAATTCTGAGACTAATTATGTTCTGTGTTTACATTATTATCTAATTATTTGATATTCATATCTTGTCCTCCCAACTTGATTTTAATTTTCTAGTGGACAGAAAATAACTACTTAGGAAACTGGAAAGCCCTATATGAAATGATTCAGAGTGAAGTAGAGAATTAATATAAATAAGGATAAACTTTGAAAAAACAACTTTAGAATTCTAATCAAAACAATAATAAACCTTTAATCCAAAAGAATAACAAAACAATTTTGATTCTTGCCAGAATAGTAATGAACTTTAAATGAAGTACAAGGCTTACCCTGACTGATAGCACAAGCAGCATCAGTACACCCTGAACAGTGTGAAACAATTCCATCTTTATGTAGTCAGTCAGTAAACAGAGCATTCTCTATATTAGTTTCCATAGATTGGAGGGAATGCACACTGCCTGACCAGAAGTGAGTGACTCAGAGATAAACTTGCTCTCCCACCAGAGAATTGTGGGTACATTTCTGAAAGGAACCTGAATTTAGCTAAGATTTTGAAGGATAAGTTGTCAGGACAAGGAAGCAAGCCATTTGCAATGAGTGGAAATTCAAAGCTTATGTGTTGAATCATCTTTAATGAATGGATTTTTCTGCCATCTGCATTATTAGCATCTTGATGTCAGTGCTGAATTTTGTCAAGGACATTTCTAATTTATTTTTGTCTTAACCTCTTGGTTTTGATCCTGTGTTTGCTTTCTTAGGAAATATATAGGACAGAATTTTGTTTGCATCTGGTGGGATGTTGAGGTTGTTCTGATAACAGCATCAAGCCTACACTGCATAGATATAGCATTTTTATCATAAGTATGATTATCTGTAATTTCATATGCATGATACAAACTTGTATTTGACACAAAGTCCAACTGTTTTTAGGGGTAAAAAGGAACTTGAGAGATATATCTAGGCATTTCAATAACTTCCTGATTAAAAAAAAAATAAAACTTTTGAAAAGTATTGCTCGACTATCAATACTATATATATATATATTTTTTTTTTATTTTTTTTATTCATTTTTCCAAATTATCCCCTCCTTCCCTCCACTCCCTCCCCCCGATGACAGGTAATCCCATACATTTTACATGTGTTACAATATAACCTAGATACAATATATGTGTGTAAATACCATTTTCTTGTTGCACATTAATTATTAGCTTCCGAAGGTATAAGTAACCTGGGTAGATACACAGTAGTGCTAACAATTTACATTCACTTCCCAGTGTTCCTTCTCTGGGTGTAGTTATTTCTGTCCATCATTGATCAACTGGAAGTGAGTTGGATCTTCTTTATGTTGAAGATTTCCACTTCCATCAGAATACCTCCTCATACAGTATTGTTGTTGAAGTGTATAGTGATCTTCTGGTTCTGCTCATTTCACTCAGCAACAGTTGATTTAAGTCTCTCCAAGCCTCTCTGTATTCCTCCTGCTGGTCATTTCTTACAGAGCAATAATATTCCATAACCTTCATATACCACAATTTACCCAACCATTCTCCAATTGATGGACATCCATTCAACTTCCAGTTTCTAGCTACAACAAAAAGAGCTGCCACAAACATTTTGGCACATACAGGTCCCTTTCCGCTCTTTAGTATTTCTTTGGGATATAATCCCAATAACAACAATGCTGGGTCAAAGGGTAAGCACAGTTTGATAACTTTTTGGGCATAGTTCCAAATTGCTCTCCAGAATGGCTGGATTCTTTCACAACTCCACCAACAATGTATCAATACTATATTTAAAGAAAATCAAAAGTAATATTACTTCATCAGTATAATTGTTTATGAATTTCTGCACGTCACTTGCCCTAAAAGTCTGTTATATTCTCACATACTGGTTTGAAAAAAATCCAAATTAATGAAATTTAATTAGTCTATTTAAAAAAAATAGAGGAATGAGAAAAAAGTAGTATATTTAGAAATATGCTAGACTGGTAGAGTTAAATTCAAATAGAAATATGGCTCCTGAAGGTATCATATTGACTTAGACAACCATAAATTAACATTATTGTGTAGTATTGTATTTTTATTTGTTTTGTTAAATATTTCCCAATTACATTTTATTCTGGTTTGAGCTGAACTTGACACTTCTGCTTATAGACTACTAGGACAAAGTGACAAAATAGATGAATTCAGAAAATAGATCATAAACCTAGCATGGAGATATAAGGTAATGGTGATGGAGCACTTCAGTTATTCAGTAATATGTAGCTCAGTCTTTGTCAAAAACAAAACAAAACAAAACAAAACAGCAAAAGTAGTATTTATCTTGGCTTGATGAAAATGGATTTGTCTTGGTTTAATGAAAATGTTATCTTTCCAAAGGAAGCCATGATAATAATTAATACTTCTACATGTAATTCTCACCATCAAGCAGGAATTGATTATTTAAGTGAAAATAATGGGAACCTTATAAAGACAAATGACTATTGTATATTAAAATTTCTGAAAGAGGAAAAACTAAGGATAGATATTCAGCCCAAGTTTTTGGAAAACAGATCTTTTGAAGACTTGAGGGCTGGTTCCTACAATCTAAAGTTCTACAGAAGAAGCCAGCTCAGGAGAAAAGCTCTCAGGAAATAAAAATGATTATCATGAGATGGAAAAGAAAAGCTCTCTAAGGATCTATCAGCATACCAAGTACTCTTCAGTTATGTTAGATTGTAAGATATGTATGGAAAATGAAAACAAGGCCATGTGACAGAATGAATACAAAAGCAATTCTGTAAGAATAGTGTTAGTTGGTAAAGTTCAGAGTGAGCTGAGACTGCCTCAGGAATGTTAAGAATAAAAGTTTTTCCCTCTTATAGCTACTTTGAACCAAAGAAAAGGATCAAAGGAAGGATAGAATTTCAGCTTGAGAAGGATGGTATGATAATAACAGATGGAAGAAAGGCTAAATTTCTCAATTCCTGTTTTGCTGCTGTTTTCTTGCCAAGGCAAATGACCTTTGGCCTGGGAAGGACAGGGGGAAAATATCTAATGGGGAGCCAGTACTCAAGATAAGAAAGATGAAGATAGCTTGAGAACACCTTGCTCATTGTGATGAACTCAAATCACAAGGCACCAAAGAGCTAAATCTTATAGGATATAAAAACTGGCAGATATGATTGCTGAGGCACTATTAATGATATTTGGAAGAAAGTGTTGAAAAAGAGAACCCCTGGTCTAAAGAATGGTAGATGATGCCTAAATTAAAAAATAGAAACAACATCCCATTGTGAAGCCAGGTTAATGATCTTGATATTGAGTCCTTGCAGAGCTTTTAGAATGCACTATTAAATGAAAGATTATGTGGTATATAATTGTAATGGGATATTTTTATACCATAAGAAATGATAGATGATGAGGAATTCAGAGAAACATGGAAAAACGAGTATGAACTGATGAAGAAAGTTGTAAGTAGAAATATGGTAGTAGTATATACATTTACTGAAATGATACAAATAAAAAAACTTGTTTTTGTTTTAATGACCAATTTCAGTTTCAAAGAACTGATAAAGAATAACATCTCCCTCCTCCTCAGTAGAGTCATGGGGGGGGGGGTATCAATACAATTGATATATAAGTTATCAGATAACGGAATCGCAGAATTTTTGAATTGGGAAGGAGCTTAGATGTCTTCTAGTTTATAGTACTCTCTAAAATAATTCCAAATTTAACATAATCAACAATTAGTCATTCAGGAGGTAATTGGTATCTAGATCCTTTTCTTTGGTTCAAAGTAGCTATAAGAGGGAAAAACTTTTATTCTTAACATTCCTGAGGCAGTCTCAGCTCACTCTGAACTTTACCAACTAACACTATTCTTACAGAATTGCTTTTGTATTCATTCTGTCACATGGCCTTGTTTTCATTTTCCATACATATCGTACAATCTAACATAACTGAAGAGTACTTGGTATGCTGATAGATCCTTAGAGAGCTTTTCTTTTCCATCTCATGATAATCATTTTTATTTCCTGAGAGCTTTTCTCCTGAGCTGGCTTCTTCTGTAGAACTTTAGATTGTAGGAACCAGCCCTCAAGTCTTCAAAAGATCTGTTTTCCAAAAACTTGGGCTGAATATCTATCCTTAGTTTTTCCTCTTTCAGAAATTTTAATATACAATAGTCATTTGTCTTTATAAGGTTCCCATTATTTTCACTTAAATAATCAATTCCTGCTTGATGGTGAGAATTACATGTAGAAGTATTAATTATTATCATGGCTTCCTTTGGAAAAATAACATTTTCATTAAACCAAGACAAATCCATTTTCATCAAGCCAAGATAAATACTACTTTTGCTGTTTTGTTTTGTTTTGTTTTGTTTTTGACAAGTGCTGGACAGCTTTACTTAAGTTTTTCCTGACATCAAGCCTAAATATGAGTCTTTGAAACTTTTTCTCACTGCTCTTAGTTCTGTTTTCTGGGGAAATCTAATTCATCTTAATTTGACTATCCTTCAAATACTTGAAGACAGTTCTCATTTTTCCTTCTCTTCAGACCTGTTCTTTCAACTAACTCTTACATGACATGATCTCAAAATTTTGATTATCCTTGTTCCCATTTCCTGGATGCTCTCCAAATTATCAGTAAGATAATGTTGATTGCTTTTGATAAATGTCAGCCTTTCATTTCATTTCAAGGAGGATGGGGGATGATTTAAGGAGAAATGACTGATTTAAACACAAGAAGCAGCAATAACACTTTAAAGTTGATGGTTAGCAAACATTTGGTAAATGAAGAAAATAATCATAAAGAGTCAGCATTATTTCATCAAGAATAGGTAATACCAAACAAGATTTTTGACATAATCAAAGACTTGGTATTGAATAAATGTTACAGATGATCTTTACCTGCCTTTTGTGGATTACATATAGATATACAGATTTCATAATACTGATATAAAAGGATGTAGCTTTGGTTTAATGATTGTGAATGCAAAGAGTGATTTAATGGATTATTGTCAGTTGGGCTAGAAGTCTTTAGTGAAATGCCTTGGGATCTGTCATTGGTCTTATATTATTTTACATTTCTTTCACTAACTTAAATGAAAGCATAGATATCATCTTTATTAGAATTGTAAATAATACAAACCTGGAAGGCATAGTTTTGGATAATTGTCATGATGCCATGAGATCTTGAAAGGCTAGAATATGGAGCTTAATTTAATAAGATGCAATTAAATAGAGGCAAACGAAAAACCCTATACTTGATTTAAAAACAAGAAAATAACTTCATAATTTTGAGATGAGAGAATCATGTCTAGGTAGCAGTAAGTATGAAAATGATTTAGGGGGAGATAATCTGTTGATCATAAGGTTAAATTGAGTCAACAAAACAATAGAGAAGTTAAAAATCCAATGTGATTTTAAATTACATTAAGAGAAACATATTATTTTGAATGAGGGAGTTTGTAGTTCTTTTAAACTCTGCCTTGGTCAGACCACATTTGGAGCATTACATACAGTTCTAGGTGCATATTTTGATGAAGAGCATTGATTAGGCTGAGGGTGGCCCAGAAATTATTCCATATGTGTAACAGTTAAAAGGACAAGGCAAGTTTAGCTTCATTAAAAGAAACCTTTAAGAGTATGTGTGTATGTTTATATATGTGTGTATGTATATCTATATCTATATATATAAATAAATGCACATATATATGTCTGTATGTGTGAGTGTGTATTAGACTGAACTTCCTTCCAAAGAGGTTATAGTTTCCATATATACAAATGGTTGCTATGTAAAGGAGGGATTATATTTATTCTTCATTTGCCCACAGGGCAGAATTAGGAGCAAACCAATTTAAAAAAAAAAATGTTAAGCATCTTTGGTGTGATGTAGTGAATAGTACTGGACTTGGCTTCAGGAAGATGTGTTCAAACTTGCCTCAAGTACTTATTAGCTGTGTGACTAAACAATAAACCTTCCTTCATTCTCATCTTTAAAAAACTAGATGAAATAGATGGCCTCTAAGATTCTTTACAGATTTAAATTTTTGATGCTGTAATCTTATGAAGACACTGGGCCAGGCAACGAAAATGCATAGATAGAAGTTGTAGAAAGGCAGATTTGAGCTCCATTAACGGAAACATTTCAGAAGAATTAATATACCAAAGGGATATAGTCTGAGTTACAAGTAGTCTGCTTCTCCCTATCCCCTTCCCCACCCCATGGGATCTTATAGGAATGGCTAGATGACCTTTTACTAAGGATGCTGAAGCCTTATAATGATTATCAGGCACTTTTTAGCTTTGAGAGTGTGTGATTTGACTATTCTGTATTCAGGATATTGTGACAGTTGTCCAAGAGACTTCATTCATTTAACACATTTTTAGCCTTTCTGGAGCCTTATCCAATTTCCTTTGAAACTAAATTTGAAACTAAACTATAGAATGTGAAAGCTAAAAAGGGTCTTTTATTTTATAGTCCAGTTAACTAAAGTCGAGAAGGCAAGGTGAATTATTAAGGTTAAAGAAATGGACTTATCTCCTAACCGAAATACATAGCTCTTTCTACTGCATGTGACATAACTTCCCTTCCTCTCTCCCTCTGTGTCTGTCTGTCTCTTTCTCTGTCTCTTGTCTTTCTCTCTCTTTCAACTTTCTCTCTTTCACACACACACATCTCTTATACCTCCCTCCTTACAATCCATAGGTGTGGAAGACTGCGGTTTCCTAAGCAAACCTTTTTAGCTTTACTAGGAGGATTTACATTATGATGGGTACTTGACTACTGTCCCCTAACCTCTTGCTTCTCTAGGTAATCTAAAGATTATCTTCCCTTTAAAGCATTTTGCAATAATTAGTAAAGTACTTAAACTGAGGCACTGGGGAAAGGCTGGTCCCCTCCTTTCATAGCATTCACAACATATAGCACTTAGAAAAATAACAGGTCCAATAACTGAAAGAAAGCATTGTCTGACAGCCAATGATATTTTAAGGCCATTTAGCCCAAGGGGAGACCTAGGAATTAAACCCCGACTGTGGGGCATGTAGGAACAACAGCTGTAGCCACTGAGACTTATTAAAACAGATTTATTTTCACTTATTGTCCCAGAGAGCAAAGCATGGGGAGAAAAATTAGTAGACATACTGTCGCTCTCAAACTTAATCATCACAAAGGGTTTTTATTTTCAATTAGTATGTGGATTTGGGTAGCTGGCTCACAGCTGTTTGCATGTTTGAAATTAGTAAGCTTCCACACTGAGTATTCAAGATGTATCCAGCATTTAAAAATCCAAACTTCTTTGACTTTAGACATGGACTCATAGAATTTTAACTCCATCTGGATTTAGACTGTGGGGGTGTAATGACCCTAGAATCACAGAATCCAAGACCAAAGTTAGGAATAACCTTGGAAAATGTTGATTTGCCCTGTTTCTTTTAAGCTGTGAGGAAACCAAGATCCAAAAATGAATCATAAAATCAAAGATTTAGTGTTGAAACACATTAGAGGCTATCTAGTTTGACCTCCCTGATTTTATATGCAAGGCTGAGAAATGTTCAGTGATTTGCTTAGGGTTGTCTCAGTATTAGTGTCAAAGGTAACAGTGGAACCCAAGGTTTTCCTGATACCAAGTCCAACTTTCTACGTCAGTATTTACATATTTACATTTCTCCAATGTCAGAATAATAATCTGAAAATGGTCAGAAAAACTAACTTAATAATCCACAATTTTAGGCTTCACAATAAGACCAAGATTGTATATTCATTCTTATCCCATGCTTACCAAATATAGAAATGGAGGTAAGAATTTGGTTATTTGCCCAAGATTCTACTGTTAGAAACTTAACAGCTAGCAAATTCCTAGTCAACTATATTCACAACTTTTCGCAATGATGGTGCTTTTAAATTTTATTGTTTTACATTAATTGTTTTTGTTGAATTTTGTCTCTCCAAACTACTCTTTTTGCCAACCAACTCTTCTCAACCATTCATTATTAGGTCCTTGTCCCTTGGAGCTGTTATTATTCTGCTATAGCAGAAAACTAAGTTGTCCTTTTTCTGCTAACCTCAGTACATCAAGAGCATCAAATAAGGAAGAATGAGCTTTCTCCCCTGTGGGTCTGAAGAATGAGTTATATTTATACTTGATTCCTCAAGCTATTTAAAACCAAGGACATGGCCCCATTGGAAACATTAAATAAAAGAATACAGAGTGTAGTCAGATTTCTGATTACACTTTGCTGAGAATCATAAGATTTATTAAAAATTCCTTATTTGAATGGACCTCAAAGGCCAGCTAGTTCAAACTGTAGTAAAACAAAAATCATGTCAACATCATATCTAAAATGGTGTCTACCTACATGACTTTTAATGTCCATTTGTGAGGGGGAACTCATGATTCCTCAAAGTCTAATCCACTTTAACACAGTTCTGATATACTGGGATGTTTCTTATAAAGTCTAAATTAGCTTCTCAGCAACTTCAACTTGTTACTCCTAGTTCTTCCTTTTGGGGTCAAGCAGAAAAAAAAAAAAAAAAATATATATATATATATATATTTGTATATCCTTTTAATACTGAAAGCCAGCAAGCATTTTCTTCTAAATATTTTTTTTCCTTCATGTGTTTCTGGTGATCCTCATAAAGCATTGTTTACTGATTTTGCTTTTTAAAATTACCTTTGGATACTTTCTAGTTGTAGCACTGGTTTTTCTACAGTGTAGTGTCCAACATTGAATATAATATTCCAAATATGGTCGTGATTAGGATAGAAAACATCAGAACTGTCACTTTATTTCTTCTGGACCCTATGCATCCCTTCATGCAACCCAAGATTGCATTAGATTAAAGGTAAGTTTACCAATCTTGATAAGCCCCAAAACACAGTTAAATCCATGACTAGTCAATTAAGATTGGGTCCACAATTCATATGGATAGGGACTGGAATTGGACCTATGATTTCACTGGCACAAAGAACTCCAAGATGAAGAAATTCCCTCTATAAATATAGGTCAGCACCTTCTCTGCAGCACATAGTCTTAGGAAGATGTCTAGAGCATTTAGAGCTAAAGTGACTTAGTCAAGGGCGCACAGCAGGTGTGTGTTAGAAGTCAGATTGGAACCAAGGTCTTTTCTGGTTTCAGGGCAAGCTACACCATGATACAGCTCTCAATAATTCCTATGAGAATAGCTAAATAGTTAGAAAATGCCTCTTGTCTGGACTAAAACATGCACTTAATTCAGTGGATTCAATTCAATTAATAATTTGCACTTATTAAGCATCTATTCTGTGAACTGTGTTCAGCACTGGGAATATAAAAACAAAGAAAAAACAGTCCTGAACCTCATGCAGCTTATATTTCATTGTAGGATGCAACAAATAAACAGTACCTGGTACTTATTAATAAATATTTATTGACTGACTAAAAGAAGCTAATTAGAGAAAGCAGAGAAATAATAAAGAAAAGTACAATCTACTTAGTTCCTATAGAATTCAATCAGATTAGCACAGACCTGAGAAGTAGTTTGCTTGTTCAACAAACTCCAAAGTAGTTTTACTTTCTAGAGAGTAATCTAAATTATAGATGGGACTATGAGTTTCAAGGAAATTGTAGGTGTAATAAATAGGGACTTCCTAGAACAACAGGATTGTCCCTAATAAAAATCCTGACACAACAATATTCCATTACATTCATATACTACAACTTATTTATCCATTTTCATAGGATCTATTTTGTTTCCAATTCTTTGAAACTATAAAAGCTGTTCTATTAAGCATTTTGATGTAAAAGGGATTTTGTTTTTTTAAAAAAATAATTGTCTTCTTTAAGACCTAGAGGTGGATTCTCTGAAACATTTTAGTCTCTTTCTTATCTTAACTCCTAATAGCTTTCCAGAATGATATAACTAATCACAATTCTATCATTGGTGCATTAAGTGCTTGTCATTATATAATCCCTATAACATGTATTATTCCCGTATTTGTATGAATTTGTAAAATGTAAAGTGAAATATCAGAATTATTTTACTTTGCATCTCTCTTCTTTTACTTCTCCTTTTTCTTTTCCTTTTCCTTGTTTTTCTTCTTCTGATTTGGAGCATTTGTTTAGATTATCAATAGGAGAACTTTTTTCTTTTGAGAATAGTTTGTATCCAATTATTTGTTGAGAAATAGCTTTCAGTCTCATATTTTCATGAATTCCTTAATATCTTGAGTGCTAGAAAAATTAGGGGGTTCAGTGAACAGAGTTTTAAGTCTAAAATTAGAAAGACCTGAGTTAAAATCTAGCCTCAGATACTTACTAGCTGTGTGATCTTGGATAAATCACTTAACACTGTTTGCTTGGGTTCCTCATCTAAAAAATGACCTAGAGAAAGAAATGGCAAACTACTCCAGTACCTCTGCCCTGCCCAAAAAACTCCAAATGGAGTCATAAAGAGTCAGATATGACCAAAACCACTGAAGAACAATTAATAACAATTGCTGTTGAATATTTGACATTGTTAAAGATATTTGATATAAATATTTTTCTTCTCCCTAGTCATCAACCACTTCCCTTTTTATCCTGGTTGCATTAATTTTGTTTGCACGATAACTTTTTAATTTTATGTAATGTAACTCTAGTTTATCTTTTGTGCTGATCTTTATCCCTTGTTTAAGGATTTACTTCTTGGTAATAACTGTGAAAAGCATCTCATCTAATCCTTTAAGTTTTTGTTTTGTTTTTTAATGGCATGCTCTCTAATCCTGTATAATATTTAATTCATCCACTTTTTAACTTTTATGGTATATGGTATAATGTCTGTCTAAGACTAATTTCTGTCATTGTTTTTCCAGTTTTGCCAAATTGGGAGTATTTCCCTAAATAATTTAATTTAATCAGGTTTATCAATTACTGGATTATTGAGTTCAATTATTTCTGATTCTTTCTTATCTACTCTGTTCCACTAATCTACTTTTCTATTTTTTTAATCAGTATCCAGATGGTTTTGATGATTACAAATTGTAGTGTAATTCGAGGTCTGGGAATCTTTTTGTTCCTACTTTTTTCTTCTTCATTATTTCCCTTTAGTCTCTAGAATTTTTATTACTCCAAATGAATTTGGTTGTTATATTATTTGGTTCTGTAATATATCTCAATAGTTTAATTATGCCACTATGGAGGCTGAGGACCTGAGTTCAAATTCTACTTCTGATACTACTGATATGATGCTGGACAAATCATTTCACCTTCGTTGGTTTTCTCATCTTTACAACAAGAGATTGAACCAGATGGCCTCTGAAGTCTATTCTTTCTAGTTCTAAACTTATGGTCCTATATCATATCCCCTTTAAAATGTGAGCTCCTTGTGGACAAAGACCATTTTATCCTTTCTTTCTTTGTATCCACTGCAGTTGGCTGTGCCTGGCCCAAATTAAGCACTTAATACTTATTTGTTATATTAATTAAAGTAATATGAATTAATAAATAACTAAAGGTATAAATTGATTTAGACAGTATTGTTATTTTTCTTTTATTTTGGCACAGACTAGATACCAGCAAACTACAGCATGCCTTTGATCTATCATTCTGGTGATCAAAGGAAATGCGATGATTGACTTGATTTGAGGAAGAGAATGTTGATATTTTGTGTTTACTATTTCCTTTTCTAGCTCTTTCACCCTTTTAATAATATGTTCTAGAAATTTTCAAGAATTTTAAGTCATGCATATGTTTTAAGAAAAAGGGTTGGGTTCTTGTTGCTATCATCATAGAGGGAGTAGTTTCAGATTGTTGAAAGCACTGGGAAATTTTCCAAGTACTGTTCAATCTTTTCTTTTCCCTTCTTTAATTGTACATTCTACTCATTATGCATATGCTTTAACTGTCACAGATATGGGTACAGATGATTTACTATAATAGTTTGGCCTTCTGTGTGCATCCTTATGTCTTATTTACTATTTCTTAATTGCCTAGAATTGGGATGTAATTTTGCCTCTCTTCCACATATTAAAATTTTAGATTCCTTTAAGAATGTTTAGGTACTTCCTTGTAGCGAGCTGTCGTCTCTAGAAGCTGCTGGATCACTCTCTGGGAAGAGATCTGCTGTGTCTACTCAAATCTCTCCGACAGATTCTTCTTCCTGTAACGAACCGTTGTCTCCAGGCAGTTGCTGTTAACTCTTGTCCAAAGAAGTGACTTCCCTTCCTGCAGAGAGCACCGTCAGGCCTGATGTAATGCAGAGAGTCTTCTTCTATCTCTGAGAGTCCTCTCTTTTATTCTCCCAGAGAATGGGCGTGGGATAATGCAAGGGCTTCTGGGAAGAACCACCCCAGCCAATGAGCTTGCCCCCTCTATCAAGTCAACCTGAGTTCTCACCTTGTAATTGTCCAGAAAACCTGAATTCTCACCTTGTCACTGTCCAGACAACCTCAGTTCTCACTTAGTAATCCTAACATCTCCCCCTTTCTTTTGATTTAGAACATAGGACAGTCATGACCTTGAAACATAAATCCATCAATATGGGAAGTATTACAGATAATTACATAAATGACCTTGAAACATAAATCCATCAATATGGGAAGTATTACAGATAATTACATAAATTACATAAGCACATAGTAACATAGTAACATAATACATTCTAGAAGTATATAACATAATCAAATAATCATAAATTGAAAATTTATAAATGTCCATAAGTCCATTGTCCATTAGTCTCATCTTGTGTGAGGAAGTCCAATGATTCCTGCTGGTTTTTAAAGTTCTTTAACAGTCTTCTTATTATCCATGCTCTTTCAGTGTCAGATGTTTCTTAGATCTTCTCCTTTATTTTGAGGTCTTTCTCTTTTTCTGTCTTTCTCTGATGGACAAGGCGAATATGACTTGTTGGCACCCATCTGATTCCTTCTCCTGCTGAAGAAATACAAGCAAACCCTCTCCCCCAGGCAGTTAACCTATCTAATTACCTTCTATTTACCACTTTCTAAATCTCTTCTCATCATCTGGCAATTACATTGGAATTGTTTGCACTGGACACAGCCCTGTTGGTTTAAAAGGCCTATATTCTCCCCAAGTGTAATCCATTTTTGCAATCTGATTGCCTTTTGACTCACTTATCAGGTAATCCCTTTCTGCCATGTGATTGCTTTTCTGCTGATTGATTAAATCAGAGTCCTGGCCTTCTAAAGGCTCTTTAGGTATAACATCAGCTGCCATCATGCCGCAAGTCTTTTTTGCCTGGGGCCCTGGACCTGGGCCCCTCATCCCATTTCCCTGAATTATTCTACACTCTGATGCCCAATGGAGTCCTCTGTTGCATTTTGGACATGGGGTTTTAGGTCTTCTTTCACCCTGTCTTCTCACTGTATCTCCATACCTACACTGAGCTCTTAGATGTCCAATTTTTCCACATTGAAAACATCGCCGAGTTTCTCTAGAAGTCCCTTGCCAGGAGGGACCCTGTCTTTCCACATTCATCATTGTCCGGGTGTAAAAAGCATTTGTTCCCACTGTAGCACAGCGTCTTATGATCTCCTCTAAAGGAGCATCTTTATCTAATCCCCATATAATTCTTTTGCAAATCTCATTGGCATTTTCCTTAGCCAGATGTCTGGTCATTATTTCTGTAGCTGCATTTTCTCCAATAGTTCTTTTGACAGCAGTTTGCAAACGTCCCACAAAATCTGCAAAAGGTTCATTGGGACCTTGCTGTATTTTAGTGAAAGCCTCTCCACGATCTTTCTGTCCAGGAAGGACACCCCAAGCTTTTATTGCAGCCTTAGCAATTTGTTCATATATTGTCATGGTATAATTAATCTGTTCCGAATTCTCTCCATACTGACCTTCACCAGCTAAGTGCTCAAAAGTGAATTGTGTGTTAACTCCTATTTCCAAATTGCATCTGACTTGAATTTTACATAATTCATGAAATTCCGCAAGCCATAATAAATTTTCTCCAGGTTCCAGACATATCCTTGCTATGGATTTCCAATCATTCGGGGTTAGGACTTCATAAGACAAACCATCTAGTAACATTTTAACATAAGCTGATGTAGCCCCGTAAAGGGTACAACCTTTTTTCAAATCCTTAATTTTATTCAAATCTAAAGGTGCATATCTTCTCCTTTTATTACCTACAGAGTCAATCTCTTCAATCACAGGATATGCATGTATAAAATCACTTATATCCTGTCCTTCTCTCTTAGCTTTAACCAATGCTTTTTCTAATCTTGTCATAGGCTTAGACTGCTTCACAGGCAATTCTGTTTGTGTTTCTGCCTCTTCCTCTCCTTCTTCTTGCTCCACCCCTGAAGGGTTAATTGAGGGAGGAGATGGGAGGTGCTCCTGTTGCTGTTGCTCAGAATTGTACTTAACTTCATTGTTATCTGATTCATCCTTTTCACCTAGTTTAGTTAACACCTCCCCATTTTGCTCCTTCATCTCTTCCTTTAGAATAACATTGTTTAAAGCCAATTGGATTACATTGTATATATGAATTGTATCTTTGGAAATTGAGTTTGGCCTGGAATTGTAGTGTTCACCTAATTGCTTTCCTACTAATTCCCACTCATCTGGATCCAATTCTTCTTCCAGAGAAAAAGAAGGACATATAACCTTCACAGTTCTTAAAAGTTCAGTAATCTCCTCTAAAATTATAATCAATCCTTGGCTTTTCATAACCTTGATGATGCTCTCTAAACATTTTCCTTGAACAGAAGGTGTTTGCCCCATTTCAGCTATAAGAGATTCCTGGTTTAGTCCTTAACAAGTTCCTTATTTATCTATTAGCACACTCACTTAATCTTTAACAAAGTTTCCTCGTTACTCACGGTTCTGGGTCAGAGACACTGAGATCTGGATGGGAGGCTTTTCCACTGAAATCAGGACCGTGTCTGTCCCTGTGCGGGCGCCAAAATGCGAAGGTCTGGTCTAGCTCTTCTTGTCAGGATAAGCAAATGTCCTTGCCCCACGTGTGGACGCCAAATGTAGCGAGCTGTCGTCTCTAGAAGCTGCTGGATCACTCTCTGGGAAGAGATCTGCTGTGTCTACTCAAATCTCTCCGACAGATTCTTCTTCCTGTAACGAACCGTTGTCTCCAGGCAGTTGCTGTTAACTCTTGTCCAAAGAAGTGACTTCCCTTCCTGCAGAGAGCACCGTCAGGCCTGATGTAATGCAGAGAGTCTTCTTCTATCTCTGAGAGTCCTCTCTTTTATTCTCCCAGAGAATGGGCGTGGGATAATGCAAGGGCTTCTGGGAAGAACCACCCCAGCCAATGAGCTTGCCCCCTCTATCAAGTCAACCTGAGTTCTCACCTTGTAATTGTCCAGAAAACCTGAATTCTCACCTTGTCACTGTCCAGACAACCTCAGTTCTCACTTAGTAATCCTAACACTTCCTGAATTGTAAAAAGTGTTTTTTAATCTAACTTGGTAGATGATGATAATGATTAATATTTATTAAAATGATTCCTTATAATCGTATGAAAAATTAGTTATCTGCATTTTACATTTTTCTATTGTTTTAAAATTATTTTTATTTTAACATTTTAAAAAATTTTGAGTTCCATATTCTCTCCCTCCCTTGAGCCCCACCCCTATTAAAAAGGCAAGCAATATGATGCTAAAATTATACTTGTGAAAGTCATGAAAAACTTTTCCATGTAAACTATATTACCAAAAAAAATAAATAAAACAAAAAAAAATTATGCTTCAGCCTGCAATTAGAGTTCATCAGTTTATCTCTTAGAGATAGCTAAGTTTTCATCATGGATCCTTGGAATTGTCTTGAATCATTGTAATGATTAGAGTAGCTAAGTCTTTCAGAGTTGATCATCATTTCAATATTACTGTTAATGTATTTAATGTTCTCCTGGTTCTGCTCACTTAACTTTGCATCATTTTATATAATTCTCCCCAGGTTTTTCTGAAACAATTCTAGATAGTATTCCATCACAATCACATACATAACTTGTTCAATCATTCTAAAATTGATGGGCATCCTTCAATTTCCAATTCTTTGCCACCACAAAAAGAACTGCTATAAATTTTTGTACATATAGATTCTTTCCTTTTTTTCCCCTATAAATATCCCCATTTTACAGATGAAATTGAGTTAACCCAAAGGTCAGATGGCTTGCTAGATTAAGATTACATCTAAACTCTTTGACTATGTCAAATTGCTTGTATATTGGTAGTTTCTTTTCCCACTGTGTTCTTTTAAATTTTTTGACCTTTTGATAAGAGCTCCAAGCCTGTAGGGAAAACATATTTTCCCTTCCTCTTAAGTATGTTCCATCCTGGGTCAAGATGCAATCATTCCTCTATCTTGATCCCCGTTCTAGAAGTCTAATCCTCACTGTGAGATATTATCTGCTTAATAACCAGTTTACTTCCCAAGTCTCCCTTTCTTTTCAGAAGTTGTGATGAAAATTAGCAACTGTCTCCCTAAAGTCTTTTTTGTTGTTAGGATTCGATCATATTTAACTTTTTTATAGATTCCTTGTGGCCTTATCATATATCCCTATACCAGTCATTATAACTGAGTAGTGTTCATCTAATTTGGCAAGTTCTTTTTCATTTGCTGTATATGTGCTCTGGGATAATAGCAGATATCTTTGTGGTCATGTTAAAAACACAAATAATTGCCTTAAAATCCTTCATCCGAGAATCACAATTGTTATGAATCGCCATTGTTATGCATATCTTAAGCAGTTCCTTCCTGAATGATTCCTCTATCCCCCAATGCTTATGGATAATTCTATATCATCATTTATCACAAGCAACTGTCTTCAGAGGCTTTCCCTCCAACTTCTATAAGAAAAAAATCTAATATGTCATATTCTCCACTCCTCCCCTAGCTCATAGCCCAGATTGAGATTCCTTTATGTTTCTTCATGTCATTTTCTTTCTTATTTTTCCTTATCAACAAGGACACCATTTGCACAAAATGATAATGAGTTTATTTGGGAGCTTGAGCTGTTTTTTTTTTGGTAAGGCAGAATGGAATAGTGAAAAAAACACTGGCTCTGAAATTTGAAGAAAGGTTTTGCTACTTACCTGTGATATGGGTAGATTAGGTAAGTACTTTCCTTCTTGCAACCTTAGTTTGCTCATTTATAAAAAGAGATAAGTGACTGAAGATCCCTTCTGGCTCTAAATCCTATGACTTTCTCTAGGGGAAAAAAAAAAAAAAAAAAGGATAACCATGGAAAATTTCTCCTGAGACAATAGAAGCTCTCTCTGTTCTGTGACCAAAAATCAATCTGAAACTACTACTCAGAAGTTTAGGATATGAATATCAAATGGAATTTTTTAAAACTAGATTTACTATTTTTTTTTGCATCAATGGCTTGAACTTCCTGTTAATTAGTTGTTATTCACATGATAGGATGTATATGAACCCAAATTATGTATAAGATAAAAGTGTCTGCTTCTGGAGGAATTAGAAGGGCAACATTATTTTTTCCTTGATGGTGTTTCATACATTGAGACAAGAAATCTTCACTTTTGTTATAATTGTCTCTGTGTGAATCAACAGCCATAGGCTCTTCAGTATCATTAACTCATTTAAATCTATTTCCAAAGTGTTTTAGGTCTATAAGTTAAACTCAAGGAAAGATATAGAATGAGGCAGGATGGAGAGTTCTGAGGGTTCTGTTCAGAGCCCATTCTAGTTATGATGATCAAGAGTATCATCCTGGGCTTCAGAATACTTTTGGAGAGCAGACTGTGGAAATATGGGGACATTGGGGGTAGGGGAAGGAGAAAAATATGGTTTAAAAAGAACAAATGACTTGCCCAAATGATCTTAATTGGTGGCAAATCCAGGACTTAAAAAGTTATGATCTTCTAAATCTTCTCATTTCAAGGCCACAGAAAAACAGTGATTACTTCCCTTTCTTAGACCTTAGTTTCTTCAGGTAGGCAATATATCTTTACTGGCTACCTCTTCTTTCAAGGTTTTAGGGATATCCTGAATGGTTGGAAAAGGCTTTTCTTTAATGCTATCTGATTGAATTCGACTGGCAATATTTCTCCTATTGTTTCACCACTGTGACTAGCATCCTTATTCCCATTCAGCCACTTAAAATGAATTAGCTTTATAATAGGATATTCATTCAGAAGGTATAATAAGGTTAAAAAAAAAGTACAAACATTTTCTCCCTCCAACTTGTAAAGTAGTGTAAGGTAGAGTCTCTCTTCTATCACAAAGTCCAGGGAGAGTAGATTTACTTTTATTGAAGTTTTTGCATGCATTGATCTTGCCAATTTTATTTCCAAATGTAGCATTGCTGCTGGATGAATCCTCTCCTCAGCTACTGCTGAGTTGGTTCCCAAGACTACCTAATTTTTTCTTTTTTTTATTATAACTTTTTATTGACAGAATATATGCATGGGTGTAATTTTTCAACATTGACCCTTGCAATCACTTCTATTCCAACTTTTCCCTTCCTTCCCTCCATCCTGTCCCCTAGATGTCAGGTAGTCCCATACATGTTAAAATATGTCTTAAATACAATATATGTGTATATATTTATACAGTTCTTTTGTTACACAAGAAAAATCGGATTTAGAAGGGTATAAATAACCTGGGAAGAAAAACAAAAATGCAAGCATTCCACACTCATTTCCCAGTGTTCTTTTGCTGGATGTAGCTGGCTCTGTTCATCACTGATCATTTGGAACTGAATTAGATTCTCTCATTGCTGAAGATAGCCACTTCCATCAGAATTGATCCTCATATAATATTGTTGTTAACATGTATAATGATCTCCTAGCTCTGCTCATTTCACTCAGCATCAGTTCATGTAAGTCTTTCCAATCCTCTCTGTATTCATCCTGCTGGTCATTTCTTACAGAACAGTAACATAATTTATTCAGCCATTCTCCAATTGATGGGCATCCATTTAATTTCCAGTTTCTGGCCACTACAAAAAGGGCTGCCACAAACATTTTTGTACATACAGGTCCCTTTCCCTTCCTTAGTATCTCTTTGGGATATAAACCCAGTAGTAACAATGCTGGATCAAAGGGTATGCACAGTTTGATAACTTTTTGAGCATAGTTCCAAATTGCTCTCCAGAATGGTTGGATCTGTTCACAACTCCAACAACAATGCTTTAGTGTCCCAGTTTTCCCATATTCCCTCCAACATTCATCATTATTTTTTCCTGTCATTCTAGCCAATCTGACAGGTGTGTAGTGGTATCTCAGAGTTGTTTAAATTTGCATTTCTAGTGGTATCTCAGAGTTGTTTAAATTTGCATTTCTCTGATCAATAATGATTTGGAACACCTTTTCATATTAATAGAAATAGTTTTAATTTCATCATTTGAAAATTGTCTGTTCATATCCTTTGACCATTTATCAATTGGAGAATGGCTTGATTTCTTATAACTTAGACTCAATTCTCTATATTTTTTGGAAATGAGGCCTTTATCGAACTTTTAACTATAAAAATGTTTTTCCCAGTTTATTGCTTCCCTTCTAATCTTGTCTGCATTAGTTTTGTTTGTACAAAAGCTTTTTAACTTGATATAATCAAAATTTTCTATTTTGTGATCAATAATGATCTTTAGTTCTTCTTTGGTCACAAATTCCTTCCTCCCCTACAGTCTGAGAGGTAAATTATCCTATGTTCCTCTAATCTATTTATGATCTCATTGTTTATGCCTAAATCATGGGCCCATTTTGATCTTATCTTGGTGTGTATGGTGTTAAGTATGGGTCCATGCCTAGTTTCTGCCATACAGATTTCCAATTTTCCCAGTAGTTTTTGTTAAGTAGTGAATTCTTATCCCAAAAGGTGGAATCTTTGGGTCTGTCAAACACTAGATTGCTATAGTTATTGACTATTTTGTCCTATGAACCTAGGCTATTGTACTAATCAAATGGTCTATTTCTTATCCAATACCAGATGGTTTTGGTGATCGCTGCTTTATAATACAGTTTTAGATCAGGTACAGCTAGACCACCTTCATTTTTTTTTTCATTAGTTTCCTTGAAATTCTTTACCTTTTGTTCTTCCAGATGAATTTTGTTATTTTTTCTAGGTCATTAAAATATTTTTTTGGGAGTTTGATTGGTATAGCACTAAATAGATTAGTTTAGGTAGTATTGTTATCTTTATTATATTTGCTCGGCCTATCCAAGAGCACTTATTATTTTTCCAGTTGTTTAGACAAGACTACCTATTTTAGTATCATTGATGGCCTGGTTGTAAAATATGACATAGACTCCAATTCTTACTCTCCTGACTTTTCTAAACTGACAAGATCAGTGTTACTAATCTCCTTCACTAAAAATTAAAGAACAAATATCAAGAATAAGAATGAAGGTCTATTTTCCTGGAGCGACATGATCTCAGAGGGAGAAGGACCCATTACCTCCTACTTTACAGCATTCTCTCTCACTGGAAGCCATCAGTAAAGGAATTAAATCAAGACCAGAAACTGAGAACCAAGAAAATGGCTAAGACCTAAGTTGACTAATGCTTTTGAAGGCATCCCTCCACCCTAGTTCCAGTTATAAAACAAGAGACTATCATTTACCACCAGTTATTAGTAGACTAGGAACAGTTATATAGTATGTCTACATATGCTCTAAAGTATCTCAAAGGCATTTTCATTATGTTATCAAGAATCTCCCAGAAATAGGCTCCTTGCCTTTTCCATGTAAGAAATCACATCATGTGTGCAGATTTCTTGTTAAACTCATCTATTAAGTTAGATATTAGACAAGCTAAGATGCCTTCCAAATCTAAATTCTGTGATTTTTTTTTCCTCCTCTGGGAAAAGGATAGCCATGGAAAATTCCTCCTGAAGCAATAGAAACTCCTGTTCTGTGACCAAAACTAATCTGAAACTGCCAGCCAGAAGCTCAGGATATCAAAAGGAGTTATTCCAGTCAATTCTTTCCCTGCTTTCACAGATGCTCCTCAGGCTATTCTTTAGTGGTTTCTTTTCCCTTGAAAGACTGCCCTTGCTATTTATTTTAACCTGATTTCATCTAGATTACAAATAGAGAGAAATTGAGAGGACTGCTTTATGTGATTTAACTTAGATAGATCTCACATCCCCACTATCCAGGGCCCTGGTTCTGTTTTTTTTTTCCTGTCATCTCTTGTCCTTGGAAAACTCATCTAAATTCTCTACTTGTTCTGTTTTGTCTAAATGGGTCAGGTAAGACTAAGTTACCTAGCATTGGTGTTATGGAGATTAATGAGAGAGTTTGAATTCAAATTGCTGCTTATTTGCTGAGTAATGTGCATTGTGCCAGTTTACTAAGGAAGAGTTTACATAAGCTTGAGTACTCGTTTATAAGTATACTTTTAGAAGATGTCATATTTTTCAGAATCCTTTAAATCCTTGTAGAAAATGCCTTTCATTGTAATTCAGTTTCTTTTTTTTTTTTAGGCCGGGGTTAAGTGACTTGCCCAGGGTCACACAGCTAGGAAGTGTTAAGTACCTGAGACCAGATTTGAACTCCGGTCCTCCTGAATTCAAGGCTGGTGTTCTATCCACTGCACCACGTAGCTGCCCCCTGTAATTCAGTTTCAATGAATATTTAAGCACCTAATATGTTCGAAACACCCATGCTAGGTGTTGAAGATACAAAGACAAAATTGGAAAATTTCTTGTCCTCTAGGATTTAATTGTGGGAAAGGATGGGAAGAGAGAAGAAGCAGTGTACACAGAAAAACAAATGCAAAATATAGAGCAAAAAATAATTCCTGAGAATATGGTACTAGCTTTGGGGAGCTCAAGAAATGAAAATGAATGTGGAAACCAGAGAATTCACAATCCTAATAGAAGTTTGCATATTTATAACAATATAACAAAAGGAGGAGGAAAAAAACACATATCTCTGCCTACAGGGGTGTGACTTGGGAGTCAAGGTGGGAAAACCCTACCCAAAGGGGAGGAGCAAGGCCTCTGCAAAAACCACATACTTTTCCCTTGGGAACTGCTAGACCATGAAGATAGGCTGGTTTCCTTATCTACAAGGGCCCAGCTGCACAAATCTAGTGCAGACTGTCTGGCACCTATCTTGACTCCTGAGGACACCTCGGAAGTCCAGTTTAGTATATGGACCACAAATTGTCAGCTGGCCTGGGATGGAGTGAGGTGGGCTTCCGGCATGCTCAGAGTCTGGTATTTCTAGAAAATATGGCAACTCAGACAAGTTCAGGGGACCTCTTAACTGTCCTTAATAGAGGGCAGAGGTATAGGAACTGAAGGAAGCCAGGGATTCTATAAAGGTAAGGAAGAATTGTGCTCCAAGTATAGGAAAGGGATGAGTCTGAGCAAAGGTACGGAAATGGGAGATTGGATGTTTTCTAAAGAAAACAGAAAGCAGTTCAACTTATTTAGCATGTAATTTGTTAAGGACAATCATGTATGAGGTTTGGAAAAAAAGGATAAAGTCTGACTGTGAAGGGCTGACAAGGAGTAGTTTGCTCTCTAGCACCTCTAGGATAAAATACAGAGGAATGACTTCAATAGACCAGTGCTTTAAAAATACCATTTGGGCTTTGTGGAGGATGCTGCATTGGAGAAAGAGGAGATGGGGACACTAATTAAGAAACTATTGCAAGATCCCAAACTAAAGATGGAATCTCAATAATAATTCACAATAACTCTTGTGAGGAAGGCCAGTGAGTTATTTTTATCCTCCTTTTTTTCTGATGAGACATCTGAGGCCCAGAAAGATCAAATAACCTGTTGGATTGGAAAGAATGCTAGAGTAGGAGGCTTACACGGCTTGCTCTGCCAGTTCCTGCTAGCTGTGCTGTGCGGCTTAGGACAAGTCACCTCACTCATCTGGGCCTTGTTTCTTCATCTGTAAAATTAGGATGTAAATTAGGCTCACAATTAAGGTCCCTTCTGGATCTGACGGCTAAGATAATAAGCAGTTATATGTAACTGCTTATGTGACAGAGCAAGGCTTCAAACTACTTCTAAGTTTGTTGCAGAACTCTGCTCTGATTATAATTAGATCAACTTCAGTTTGCTTGGAATAAGGAAGCAGCCTTGAAGAATTTGTTGTAAATTACCTTTAATCATAGGATTAAGTGGCTTTTTTAAAAAGTTTACATTATTTTGAAAAGATAATCCTCAAAGAGATCTCCCAAAGAGTGAATACTTTCCCTTGAAATTATGCACACTCCCAACTGTTCTATTTCATTTTATCCTTTCCTAGTAAACATTTACTTTTTAACTATTTTAGGCCTAGATGCTAACTAAACATGAGCTTAGTGCTAGACAGCTGTCCTTCGAAATTATGCATCAATTTTAACTTCTGTCCAAATTCATTCATTCTTAGATATTTGATGAAGTATAGGCAACTTGTAGTTCTGTGGGGAATCATGTGCCCAAGGCATAGGTACCCCATAAATGAAGGGCAGAGTTGAAGAGCAGCTGCACTGATGGAAGTGTTGGCCCAGATGGCCTCTTCTGTATTTGGCAAGTGTAGGGTGCGTAAGGGGGTGGGAAGAGAACAGCAGAACAGGATTTAAAAGTAAGAGTTCCTAAATAGAAACAGGTTCCATTCACTTTTGGCTCACCCAATATATTCTCCTTCTGAAAAGGACAAGTTAGACAATAACTTGGGTTTTATCTCTCCCAAAAAGAAATAGTTTTTATTTTCAATAGAGTAGAAAGAGAATGGGAATTATGAATTATGGAGAAGCTAGAGTAGTGAAAATAAAATGTTGGACTGAATCCCTGCTCCTATACTTACTTACCTGCACCTGGAAAAGTTACTGCAGGAACCTGAGATTGTTTCCCCATTTGTAAAATGATGGAGTAGAACTAAGATGATTTCAAAGGTTCCTTCTTCCTTTAGATTCTCTCATTATGTGACCTGACTGCTCTTGACTGAACCAAGGATTTTAGGGAATTTGTTTTTCTGATTCTCTTTACTCATTTTGTACAATGGAAAAAATCTAAGTACAAAGGGAAAAATCTAAGTTTCCATAAGATAAGTCAAACATTAAATTCTCAGTGTGGGCATTTACACATAGGAGAGGGCAGAGATTACAATAAGCCTCAGTTTATCATTTTGCTAATTTTCTAGACTTTAAAACACGTTGGAAAAAATGTTAATGATGCTGATTAAACACAATGCAATTTATTAAACATTTTCCAAGATGCTGTTGATAATATCTATAGTACATACTTGACAGAGTTATTGTAAGGATCAAATGAGGAGGTAATATGTGTGACCAGAAATTTCTATATACACGATAAAAATATTATTAGAATTCTTTATTTCCTGGAGCACCTGACATTGTGTTTGGCATAGTATTCAGTAAGGTTGTCTCAAAAGTCTTTGCTCATTAACTTACAAATGCACTAAGACTTTTGGGATGGGATTTGTATTTGCTTACCTGAAAGCAAATCACACAGCAAATAGTTAAGAACTTCACTCTAATGGCACGTTAGCTTATAATAAGCCTTCAACAAATTCTCAAGATAACTGGGTTTTATGTTATATATACTGTATTGCTTGTAATAATTAAATATTCAGTTTGACCAGTAGAGGAATTCCAGAGTGGGGAGGGAGGAGGAAGAGGGGAAGGGAACAAGAAGAGATGAAAAGGGAGAGGGAGAGAGAGAAATGGCTCAATTGGTAGAGTCAGTTTCCAACAGTAAATGAGAGGTATCCTTCTAGTACCAGGTTGTCTTTTTTTTTTTTTTTTTTCCCCTGAGGCTGGGGTTAAGTGACTTGCCCAGGATCAATCACACAGCTAGGAAGTGTTAAGTGTCTGAGATTAGATTTGAACTCCGGTCCTCCTGAATTCAAGGCTGGTGCTCTATCCACTGCGCCACCTAGCTGCCCCTAGTACCAAGTTCTTTCATTGGAAATTTCAAAGAGGCAAATTTGGATTTGATATCATGGAAAAAACTTCCTAACAGAGCTAAATAATTGTGAAGTATGCTGCATAAGGAGGGAAAATGCCCCCATCTATTGGATGCCTTCAAACAGAGACCAGATGACTTCATTAAGTAATTTTTTGATGGAATGATTGTTTATCTATGAATTAGACTAGAAGATTGTCCTCTGAGGTTCCTTGCAGTCTTAAAATTATATTATTTTGTAAGGCCATGTAGACCATGAACTTGTTTTATAGTGAATTCACTTACTTATCTCTCTTTCTGCGTTCCTAATAAATGCTTTGGGAAGCTAGATGATAGAGTGCTAGGTCTGGAATCTGGAAAATACATCTCTCTGAATTCCAATCTAGCCTCAAACACCTTGTGTGTGTAACCCTGGGTAAATCACTTAACCCTGTTTGTCTCAGTTTACTCATCTATAAAATGAGCTGGAGAAGGAAATGATAAACTACTCCAGTTATTTTTGTCAAGAAAACTCCATAAAGCATTTGACAAAATGACAAATGCTTTGGAGATTCATAGATGCGTCTATTTACTAATTTTGTTATCAGAAACATGAGAAAATATTAACTAATAGAGATACATGAATTAATTAATAAAATCCTATGTAGTTTGTTATTCTTGTGTTATTATTTTTCAGGCTTTATCCCTCTATTAGATTGCAAATTATTTGAGAACAGAAACTGTCATTTATCTATATTTTTCCCAAAATCTGTTATGTCATATTGTATAGGAGGCACTTGATAAATGCTTATTGAATGCAACTTGTTAAATGAATGGTTTCACCCTGTTGTGCTGGAGATGACTGAGTGGTGAACTGGAGAGGGATATCTTTGTATAGTGAATTCAGAGCAGCAAATATGGATTTTACAGAAGGTTTGTGACCAATGACTAGAAACAGTATAAGTGCTAAATACAGATGCTGCCTCTTATTAGCATTCAGGATTGTCAAGATGATAGGATATAGGTTGAAACAAGTTGTAGTGAACTTAGCCCCATTCTTGAATTTGAGGGGAAAAAATTAGTTTTATTACTTGGGTTAGATTAAGAAGCCACACTGAAACTTTCTGTCAAGGAAAGAACTGATGCACAAAAGGGTTAGTGTTTGTGAAGATGCCTTTTTTTTTTTTTTTTTTTTTTTAGGGGGAAATTTGAGTAAATGAGAATTTAAGATGTCTGAATTAAGATTTGTTATGGTTTGGGGGCAAAATCAACACATCAAAAATATAACTTTCATTTCAAAGAATAATAGAATCCCAGTGTTAGAAGGATCCCCAGAGGTCACCTCTCTGTATTGTACCAGCAATAAGTTAAGATTGGGGAAATAAGCTTCCTCTCAACCCTTCAATCTTAATTCCTTTGGGCATCATCAGATATGGGAGGTGCCGTGCAGGGGACATTTGTGATATAGGATATAGACAAACTTTTGAATTTTTAGCAATGATAATATTTCTTTGTGTTTAATGCCAGCATACCTGACAAGTTGTCTATCCAGCTTTTGCTTGAAGATCTCTAATGAGGAAGAAACTATTATCTTTGTTAGGAAGTGTTTCCTTTCTCAAATTGAAATTTGCCTCAATCCATTTTAGCTCATTGTTCCTAGTTTTATCCTAGAATAAGTCTGCTGCACCCGTCTATGTAAAAAATGTTCAAATTCTTGAAGGCAACAATTGTGTATCCTGAATTTTCCTCTTCTCTAGGCTAAACCTTCCCAGATCCTTTAGCTGATCCTCATGTAGGGTGATCTCCTTTTAATCTTTGGGTTTGTAGATTATAAAAAAGTACTTTACAAATATTTGATTCAACAACTTTGCTTGATAGGTGCTATTTTAATTCTCATTTTACAATTTGAGGAAACTGAAGCAAAAAGAACTTCAACGTCTAGTATAGGGTTATACAGCTAGTAATTGTCTCAGGGTAGATCTGAATTTGGGTCAGGTTTTTGTCCTCCAGGACCACCACTCTACCCTCTGCACTCTATCCATATTTCAGAGGCTTCAAACATAATTATCAAAACTTGCCAGTTTTCAAGCATATCAGTAGACTCCTATGATGGCTGAGGTTTTTTTCCCCCTACTTATGTAAATAAATGGTGCTGGCATTGAGTGAATCAAATCATGCTGGAATTGGCTGCTTTAAGACTATGTCTTTGTATCTTGTGACCTTCTCCCCAGATGCCCCTATTGGGGATTGCCTCACTTGTACACAATAGTCACATTTCTGAAACATGTATAAATTGACTCTTTATAACAATTCCCCACAATTTCTCTTCAGAGAAATTCAGAAATGCTTTATATGTATTTCTATTTCATCTAAAGGGGCCTCCTAATGGAATCCTTTAAAAAAAAAAACAAAAACTAGAGAAAGTTAAAGCTGAAAGGGAATTTAGACCTTAGAATACAGTGTTAGAACTAGAAAGGCCTAAATCATTTTATACAGGAACAAATAGCATAACTAATTAGAAATGTAGATATATTATTCAGACTTAGATTTTCTGTCTCAGAGGCATATTGAGGTTTCTCTTAAGGAAAGAGATTTGCTACTTAAAGGAAAACCAGCGAATTCTATTTCAAACAGAATAACAACAACTGACATTGTTATTCTTTAGTTTTCAGTTTCTCTTTATGATACCATTTGGGGTTTTCTTGACAAAGATATTAGAATGCTTTGCCATTTCCTTCTCTAGCTCATTTTACAGATGAGGAAACTGAGACAAACAAACCCTGTGGCCACAGGGTCACACAGCTAGGAAGTATCTAAGGCTATTTGAACTCAGGTCTACCCCAAACTTAATGTTCTAGCTGTCCAGCTGACAAAGTATAAAGCCACTTGAATCCATTATCCAATTTGATTTTCAAAACAATCTTATAAGGTTTCTTTAATGTAATAGCAATAAGGTTTATATCATAACCCTATGAGTTCAATTATGGATATTATTCCCCTTTTACAGAGAAACAGCATGCTGGAGTGGAGAGTACTTCTCAGAGTCAGAAAAGACCTGGTTTTAAGTCCTATCTCCAATACATACTTTATGACCCTGGAGAAATCATTTTATCTCTGAATGGTCTCTTAAGATTATAAGTTATAGAGGAAGTACTGATCTGTATTAGTAGAAAGGAATTGTTATACCAGTGAAATCCCAGGTCCAATTCAGTACCAATAAGTGCAAAGACAGAGAGTAAATGATTTCTCCATAGTTACACAACCAGTACACATCAGATGTGAAGTTTGAACCTTAAAATACAGAATACTAGAACTAGAAAATTCATGAATTCTAAAGCATCCTTGCTTACCTTTGGTAAAATATATATATATATATATATATATATTTTAAAAGGATGATCATTCTTGTTTGATTTATTCAGTTTTTCATTTAGGAAATTTTCTCAAAACGAAGGCACATATTCAAATTTGATTATGTGGGTTTGTGTGAATCAAAAATCATGGTTTGAAAATATTATATAATTTAGTAGGCCTGCTAAGTGATTCTAGACAGTATGGATTCTGGATATAAAGTCAACATATCTATATAAAATCCTGGCGCACACAGTCATTTTATGATTGATTTTTGGTAAGTCACATAAACTCTCTGAGCCTACTTTCTTCATCTGTAAAAATGGAGATTGATAGTTGCATTATCTATCTCACAAGGTTGTTTTTGAGGGAAATACTTTGTAAAATTAAAATACTATGTAAATGAGAATTCCTGTAATTTTAAGTGATAAAGGAGTTCAGAGGAAAAGAGTGCTGACTAGGGTGACCAAGAAAAACTTTATGAAAAAGGTAGAGCTGGAATTGATTTTGGAAGATCAGGCAGGATAATGTGAGTTCTTCATGAGTTAACCTCTTCTCCCAAGATAAATTTCATTGAAGATAACTTGGCATTTGTTTTTTCTTCTGGGGATAATTTATCTAGAATATGCCTTGGGTTATAACTGTGTCCAAAATACAGAAATATGTAATGATAATTTTCTTAGGTACAGGTGGGACTTGAGAAACACTTTTATTTTTCATCTATAACTTAAAGAGAACCATAGTATTGGACATTATGTGAGTATAGGAATAAGAAAGAAGGCAAGAGGGTAGATTTTATGTTCTGGGGAAAAAATATGAAAGCCTCATTCAGGTTGCAAATTGTAGTTTCTTCCCATCCACTTTTGTGTGACCTGGGAAAGTAAAAAAGAATTTTGGCTACCATTTACTGATCCTGTGACTTCAGGGTTTTTTTTTTGTTTGTTTGTTTGTTTTGTTTTTAAGGAATAAAGGTAGCAATTATATTTCAAATCCTACTATTGCTATCAAATGTCAAAGAACTATGGTTCTCCCCTTCCCCATGCATGCTCATACACAAACCCGTTCTTTTTAGATTTAGGGTCTGAGACTTGCTTGGACTATGAAGCTTTGTAGCGGTAAATTAAACAGACTATATAACTTTAATTTTCTTTATGCTTTGAAACATTTTTGCATGTGTTTTATGACTTTTTCACTTCCATCTGTCCCTCTTCTGATCATTTCTTCATATTGTTGTCAGATTAATATTCCTTATAAATAGATTTGGTCATGCTCCTCCTCTGCTCAGAAATCTTCAGTAGCTCCCTATTGCCTGCTAAGTAAAGTTCAAATCCTGATATTGAAGATCTTGCACAACTTGGTGAGGTTTACCTTTTCATCTTTGTCTCAAGTAAAACTGAACTATTCTTTTTCCTTAAATATGTGCCATGTTCTTCAAGCTCTTGCTGATGTTTCTGGAATGTATTGTCATCCACTTCATATCATTCAGCCTATGCCCCAGCCATTATCCCTTTTTCTTACCCATGGGGACCTTTAACTTTACCTTTAAAACAATCTTAGTGTCTGATTGGTGACCTTTTGACTTATCTCACCTGGAACTAATTTTCTACCTCAAGAACATTAGTTCAAACTGGTAGCCATTATCTAATGAGATGACAGTACCTAGCATGTAGTAGGTGCTTAATAAATGCCTGTTCCTTCCCCCACTATTCCCTCCTCCTAGATGTCATTCTGTTTTTCTTCTGCTATTAGATTGTTAGCCCCTCTAAGACAAGGATTGTTTTGCTTGCTTATACTTGTATTCCAAGTACCTGGCACATAGCAAATATGTAAAAAATGTTCTCCCTTTCTCTCTCCCTCTCTCTTATCTTCGCTCTTTATTCATCTCTTTGGGCCTTTTATGTCCAATTTAAATGCCACCTTCTCCCTGAATCCTTTTTATACTCCTTTCCTTCATCTTCTATTGAGACTTTATATAGTCTCTTGTTTCTTTCTTTTTTTTTTTTAACTTAGGTTTTGAATTTTATCTAGGTTTAACAACAACTTCATTTCTGATGAAACACCCAGTGAACTTGCCCTTATAACAAAAGTTAAAGAAGAAAAAATCTTTCTGCCAAACTAACTCATCAACTGGGTCATCTGATTATATATTCAATATTCCTCACTCAGATCCCTACCATCTCTGCAAAGAAGGGAAGGAAATACTGTTTTTTTCTGCAGATCTAGACTTGGTCATTGTAGTTACACAGTACTGAGATTTATCTTTTTTTTGTTGTTGTTGTTCTTTCCATTTTCATTCTAACAGACATTTCATGTAGTTTCCATGAGTCTACTTTAGTCTGTATCAGTTAATATAGTTCTTCCCAAGCTTTGCTGAATTTCTTCATATTCATTATTTCAGCTGGTGTGAAAGTATTTTATTACATCCATGTAATCCAGGGTAACTAGGTCCACAGTGTATAAAGTGCCAGGCCTGGAGTCAGGAACACTCATCTTCCTGAGGTCAAATCTGGCCTCAGACACTTCAGACTGGCAAGTCACTTCACCTTGTTTGCCTCAGTTTCCTTACCCATAAAATGAGCTGGAGAAGGAAATGGCAAACCACTCCAGTATCTTTGCCAAGAAAACCCTGAATAAGGATACAAAATGTTGGACTAGATTGAAAAGGACTGAAGAACAATATCCATGTGCCACACAGAGCATTTAGTTAATCCCCGATCAATGGCACCATGTGTCCTAGGATCATAAGAACAAGAGCTGGAAGGGACCTTAGAAGTCATTTAGTTCAACCTTTTTTTTTTTTTTTTTTTTTTTAACAGAAATAACTAACAACCCAGAAAGGTGATATTTTTGCTCATATCCATCCAGATAAAGAGCAAAGCTAAACTCCAACCCCAGAGATCCTCTGACTACAAATCCTGGCCTTTCCCCAATCTATCATGCTTCTACTCCCGTTTTTGAACTCCTTCTAATACATTTATCAACAATTATCCTGCCATAATTTTCTGTGCCTGTGAATTGCCCTTTAGACTCTGGGGTTATGTCTTAATCTACATTTTGTACTTCCTACAGTGCCCACCTCAGGACTTGACTGAAAGTAACCACTTAATAAATCTTTATTGAATACATATTCAAATGAGAGACATTTTAGGATTTTATGTCTGGGCCTATAATAATTAGAGTGCCAGCCCAAGAGCTGTATGCCCTCTGCTGCCCAGATTGATCAGATGGCAAGAACCAAGAAAGGGCTATATGACCGAGTCCCTTGGGTCTATTCTGGAAGCTGATCTGCATCCAGGCCGTTGCCCTGGAATATTCTGGCATTCCCTGGAGTTGGATTAGTAAACGTTAATTCTCTTCCAGCAAATAGAATCTTTTTTTCAGCATTGGGGTGGGCTCAGTCCTGTCAGACCATGTTTATGGACCTCAGGCAATAGACAAACAAATGAAGAACAAAATGTTCTTGGGGGAGAACCTGATACTCGGCATACAAACGCAGCCTTGTTTAGACAGCTTAACTGTTTATTTTAGTTTTGGTTTGACCAACTGAGTGCCTGCTTTACTGTGGTTTGGGAATAAAGGCTACATAATACTGCTGTCCAATGGGCTGTTGCCACTGATTATCTCTGTTGTCAAGATCCTCCTGCCCTAGCAACATGGTTGACTGGTTATGACTTTGATTTAATTACCATGGCTGATAGAGGTGGGGGGAAAAACAGAGTATAGGCAATTTTGACATTTTGCAGAATGCCTTCTGAAGCCTGAGCAATCTGCATTTTTGACATATCTTTGTTCCTTATCTTGCTGCCAAATGTTTGTCATCCTGCCAAGCCCGTATAAATTTTCAAAGTTGTGTTTATTAATGTGGAATCTGCTAATATAATGTGTCAGACACATTTACTTTGGGGGCCATTCAGATTGGAATTTTCCTTATTCAGACATTTGAACTTTGTTTTCATTTAGAGGGAGTGGCCTTCAAATAACCCCATTCCTCCTCTCCTTGGCCTGGTTTCCTTCTACTTACTTTGCCTCCCCGAGGAACAGGGCCACTGGCCTCAAGCAAAAGAGGAAAGTGGGCCAAATTTGTTTTTTGCCCTCCCCTCTCGATTAAAGAAGGTGATTCTGGTGACTGGAATTTTAAGCACCTGGGGTGAAACCATGAGGGACATTCTTCCCACCTTCCCTCTCACATGAGTGTGTTGGCCCTCTATTTTAGCCAAGAGTATTCTCCGAGGTTCTCTCCAAGGTCTATGGCTGGAGCATGCTTTTGTGTTCTTTTTTGGTCAGGGGTTTGTTACCTCTTGCAAATACTACACATTAGCCAGGCATTCTCACTTGCTTTCTTACAGGGGCCTTCAGACCGTTTTCTATTCTGGGACTGATTCTTGTCTGAAGAGAAGGATATTCCTTCCATAATGAAGGAGTTCATTATGACTGGATTTTATCTCTTGAAAGCCTAAGTTCAAATGCTGGATCTGGCTACTTAAACCTCTATGTGATAGCTTCTTGTTTTGTATCTCCTAGATTGTCACACTTATTTCCTCTCTTTGGATGCTCACTCATCACACCTGACCCCCGAATACTAGATTCATCTTTGTCCACTTGGTTCTAAGCTCACTATGCTTTTGTGACTTTTCTTTTTGTTTTCTGATAATGAGACTCTCAACTCTTTTTATCACTCTACCATGAAGAACTGAAACAATACATTTGCATTAATTATCACAGAAACTTTGGACTGTGGATTTAAAAGTTTTCAAACACAGAACAGAAAGTAATCCACCCTAAAGGAAACTTAGAATCATAAACCTCTTGGGGGGGGGGGTCAGTGATGTTGATGGCTGATAATCCTAAATTTAGAATTTGAAGGAGCATTAGAGGCTTTTTATTTTATAGATATGGAAGATAAGTTCTGGAGAAGGACCTAGCCAAGTGTAATAGTGGATTTTAATCCAGGTCTTTCTTTCTCCAAATTCTATACTTCTACAGGATCTAAAGAAAAAAGGTGTAAAAGTCACTGCTATGGGGAATATGTTATAATTTGTGTTCAGGGAGTAGTTGTGTTTAAAGAGAACTATTTCAAATTATGAAATGGAAATGAATCTTAAGAGGTAATCTTGGGCAACAAGGTGGCGCAGTGGATAGAGCATCAGCCCTGATGTCAGGAGGATCTGAGTTCAAATTTGGTCTCAGACTTAACACTTCCTAGCAGCGTAACACTGGCCCACTTAACTCCAATTGCCTCAGCAAAAAAAAAAAAAAGAGAGAGAGAGAGAGAGAGAGAGAGAGAGAGAGAGAGAGAGAGCGCTAATCTACGGTCTTCATTTAAATGCTAAGAAAACAGACTCAGAACCTCAAAGTGACTAGTCCAAAGTCACATATTTTAAAAATTGTGGTTATGGACTTGAACCCAATACTTTGAGCTCTAATCCAATTATAATACCTTAGAGTTTTGTTTGTTTTTTTTTTTTTAAACCATCTCATTTCCCCCAAAAAGGTAGAAAAGTTAATGTCAGAAAAATCTGGTCTTCTGTAGTTAGTTGTTTGAATATATGAATAAATACCTCCTTCCTAGTCTTTAGTGAAGCTGCTGTGAGAACTGGGGGAGGGAGATAATGAAAAGAATACTTGATTAAGTCAGGAAGTTTGCCAGTGATTTAGCTGTTTATCCTTAGGTAAATTACTTGTCTTGTCTATAAAGTGAGGGAGTCAGGCTGGATCATCTCTTATACCCCTCTCATTGCATCCTTATTATTATATGGTTCTCTGACCCTAAGTTTCAGAACAAGCAAATGTCTCTTCTCTTTGAGGAGACTGATAAATTGCTGGACAGAGACTCTTGGCAGAAGTTGAGTACTCAAAATGATCTAGTAGTTTAAATTACCTACTAATTATTCATGTTATAATTAAGTTTGATCAACTTTAAAAAAAAAATTTTCTCCACAGATAATAGTACTGAAAGATTACATAATTATCTAATAAATTTAGGGTATCCCTCACTCTCTTATTTTCCATCTGACATTATGTTAAAGAAGTTTGTCCTTTTGCCAGAAAGTAATTTTTGGAAAAGACAGCAGGGGTTATTCATTCAAGAAAAATGTCTTCATCTATCTACTATATGCATACCAGACACTGTGCAGGTGCTAAGTGATATAAAGATATAGAGGTGTGGAGGAGGGTAAAAGTGAGGAAAGTACAAAAATACTGCTGGAATATACAGACGTTACTTTAACAATCAATAGTAAAGAATGAACAGAGGTTTATAAAACTGCACTGGAGTCTTACTCTCAAGAGGTTTGTATTATATCAGAAATAATAAAATTCGCTTCTAAGTTTTCTTCTCCTGATTAAAAAAAAAAAAGATCTGAAGAATAGCCTGGATTGAGTTAGGAAGTCTTAATTTCAAGTCAGAAAATAATGCTGGAGCAAATTATTGAAATCTCCAAGATCATTATGTTGTGATGCTTCCGTGTGTGTATATGAAATTGGCACTTATTATTTTGAATGTAATTGGATCATTGTCTTGAAACCACAAGAGTTAACTTTTACAATTCAGGATCCTAAAATAGTATACATTAAAGAACTTATACTTAAGTTTGAGTTAAATGTATGGAAGAGCTAACTATTGGGTCACTAACATTCTTACTTGGGTAGATTGGGATGCAGATTGTGAGGGAAGAAGTTTTCCTCTTCTTCTTTATTTCCTTTCTTTCTTTTTGTCACTTCCCATTTTATTATCTCCCTGTTATTTCTTCCTCTTGATCATGAAGTAACTGAAATTCTAAAAAAAAAAAAAAAAAAGACACTGACGGGGAGGCAATATGTCACAGTAGATAGAGTACTTGGAAATCAGAATAATCCTGGATTCCAATTCTACCTCATAATAAACAGCTGTGTCCTTATGGATGGATAACTGACTGTCTTTTAATTAGGTTTCTCTCTGGTAAAAGCAGATAATAATGCCAGAAGTAGCTACTTCACAAACTCACAGTGAGATTGAAATGGATTTTTTATTCAAAGTTTAAAGCACTATTTAGATGATAGTAATTTTAATCATTTTTTTTCCTTCTTTGATAATACACAGATAGAATGATCTTGGGATAAGTATTATCTCTGGGACAAGGATCTCTGCTTATTCTTTTGTTGTTCTGTGGACCATTCATTACATAAATAAAATATCTGCTTTTTAAAAATTTATAATTTGGATATAAATGTATATATTTAGGCTCACTGAAAACACCCTTGGGACAATGGCAATCAGTAGCAAATAGAATGAGATGTACCTCATCATGTTCCCCAATGGTTTTCATTTCTCCCACTAGATTCCTATATTTTAAAAGCTTTTTATTACATGTAGATTGAATATGAAATATTCAGTAAAATGGTACACACTAAAATATTGTTTAAAAATTTTTATGGATCAGTATTATGTCTACATGATTGTGAGTATTAGTTTTATTTGTAATAATATTCTAGTTTCAGTGATTTACTTGTCAAATTTTTAAGGGTAGGTTGGAGGTCAGTATTTGTTGTGCAGAGATTTGAAATTGGTTTATGAAGTAGACTTTTAGTGATATAATTCTAACTGCCTGATTCTCTCTTTGAGTGGTTAAATATTAAATTTTTGGAACATGTAATATGTTGTCCAATTTCTACTATTTCTTTGAATAATCTGACTACATGCTTAAATATCTTGAACCCCTCTATTTTTCTAAACAAATCAATATGTTTTAGACATTTATTCTTTACTTTTTTCTTTGCATACTATTGTTTTGGTTGAGCTCCTGTAGATGTGGCCTGCAGAAAACTTTTTGGTTCCACTGTTGGATCTTAGCTCTTTCATAAACTCTATCCCAAAATAAATCACATTTTAACCAGTGCAGTTTTATAAACCTCTGTTCATTCTTTACTATTGATTGTTAAAGTAACGTCTGTATATTCCAGCAGTATTTTTGTATGGTTTTTTACCTTTTTATTATATGTTGTTGTTGTTTTTCCCCTGAGGCAATTTGGGTTAAGTTATTTGTCCAGGGTCACACAGCTGGGAAATGTTAAGTGTTTGACGTCAAATTTGAACTCAGGTCCTCCTGACTTCAGGACACTGTGCCACCTGCCGCCTTATTATATGCCGTAATACTATTAATCTTTGTTCTCTTTTGGGGTAAGGAAATGTTAATATTTTTATAGTTATCTTAGGTCTTGTGTTTTTATTAAAATACCTTCCAATTCTGAATGGTCCATTTTCTAGTTTTGACACCATGCATTCATTGGTATTGCTTCTAGATTTAGATTTAGAGCTGGAAGGAGCCTTGGAGATTACTTACTTTAACTGCCTCTTTTCATAGATGAGGAAATTGAGGTCTATAGAGATTAAGTGAATGAACTGCCCAGAATTATTCAGGCAATAAATGGAATGATAAATTGCTGATCTAAATTTTCAGCCCAGGAGAATGAATGCCTATGAATTTATTGTTTGAAACTTGTTCTTCCCATTTCACTTTGATTTTCAGAAATAAATAAATCTCTTAATATCTTCTCAACCCCAGCCTTCTTGCTATCTTTAGTTATGTTTAAGGGATTTTGACTAGATGAGACCAAGCTAATTTATAGGAATTATTTTTATTCATTGGCTCAATGTGAATTCAGGATTCAGGTTGAAATTCTTCCATTTCTCTCTTTCCTTGGCATATATTTAATATTTATAATTAGCAAGTCCAATTCTAATTTTGATATCATTGGAAAAAGATCCCATGAGACAAAAGGAACTTTTAAATGTATTTTTCATTGGGACTATATAGTTTGATAATTTGATTAGTCAAGAAGTAATTAGATTAGTAATTAGTGATTAGTAATTTGATTAGTCAAGAAGACTAAGGCTCAAACTGTTTATACAGCCTACTTAAGAAAGCTGTTGATGCAGCATAAAAGAAACCAATTCTAAGGCTATAAGCCTATGAGCTCTCCAACCTTGAGAAAAATAAAAAACAAAAGATACCATAGCTGCCCTTCCAAAGCCTAAGCCTTAATCCTAACTCTGGCACAAATGAAAGTGCAAAACAAATGCATATATTCTCATTAGTGAATAGTTCCTATATAACAACAACAACAATAATAATTAACATTTATACAGTTACTTTGTGTCAGGAACTCTGCTAAGTATTTTACAATTATTATCTAATTTGATCCTTACATTAACCTTGGGATGTCTCTTAGGAAATGGAGGCAGAGATTAAATAACTTGTCCAGGATCACACAGCTGATAAATCTCTGAGGCTGGATTTGAACTCAGATGTTCTATTCACTGTTCCATCTCTCCGTATACAGAACAATAAAAATTTAAAGGCTAAGATCAGTATAAAGTAGAGAAGTTAAGGACATTTTAATGGTGTAGGTGAGACTTAATTTGGACTTCAGAGGTGCTTGGTTCTTATGTGAAGTTTTTGATTACTTAAATTTTGATGAACAATATCCAATGAGGGTGAACTAATTTCCTAGAGCAGCCTACTATTAAAGGAAAAAAATAACTGGGACTGCCTTTTAACAGCTATTATAGATTTACTTTTATGCAATTTCTTTCAATGCTGCTTCTTGCTGATCTCTGGGGCCAAAAAGAACATGAAAATCTCTTTTTAAAAATATTATGTATGATTTATCATATCTAAATTTTCTGAAAAGCTATTTATGTCCTTATTTTTCTTTTGTTTTTAGTTTTCTAATCTGTTTTCGTAACTCTCCCTTTTTATGTGTGCTTTTATTCCATTAACATTCATGTTTTTTGGTTGTTTGATTCCAGTTCCTTCATCACACTTCCACCCCTGATTGTGTTAGTTTGCCAACATCACTTCTAAAACATGATACAAATATTATTATATAGAAAAGGAATTCAATTTATTTTTATTTGATTTCAGGGGGAAAATAAGAATCAAATGATAACAAGTAATATCTAGATTCTATACAGGGGAAAAAATTCTTACCTATCCAGAAGTAGAATTTGATGCACATGTTATGTAGAGATAACCCTACATTTGGTATCAAAATGCTTGAGTTTGCATCCCTGTACTGCCACTTAGAATCTTAATATTTGGGTCTGGGCAAAATAGTTTCCTGAAAAAGGTAAGTCAGATAGACTTTAAGTCCCTTTTAGTCTAACATTCTGTGATTTCTTCATTAACAGATAATGAATTTCTTATCATTGGAAAACCTGAAGATTTCAGTTCCAGTTATATTATCTTAGACCAGTCACTGCCTTTTTGATTTTCAGAATCTTCATTTCTGAGGTTACTTTAAGCTCTACCTAGTCTTTAGGTTTTTAAGAGTCCATGAATCCTTTCCAAGATGAATTTGTGTTTCTAATGACTCAATTGATCTTCATAATTAGAACTTTTTGCCTGGTGCTCTTTCTACCATGGCAAGCCACCTGTTAATTATAAAGCATACTAGAACTGAGAGCTCATTGTATATGGCAATAGCAAGCAATTCTTATGAATGTGGCTCTTTTCTACCAAGTCCAATGGTCTTGTTTTGGAGAGATCCATTTATGGGGACTAATTGTGGACCACAAAACAGTATTTTCACCTTTTTTCTTGTTTGCTTATATTTTGTTTTCTTTTTCATTTTTTTTTTGATCTGATTTTTCTTGTGCAGCATGATAATTGTGGAAATATGTATAGAAGAATGAATTGCACATGTTTAACAATATATGTTTAACATATATTGGATTACTTGCCATCTAGGGAAGGAAGGAAAATAATTTGTAACACAAGGTTTTGCAAAATTGAATGTTGAAAATTATGCACATGTTTTGAAAATAAAAAGCTTTAATAAGCAACAATAAAATAATTGAGGACAATATTAGAAGACATAACAAAAAATTCATTTTGTAACAGTAAACAAATGAACATAGTCATCACAAACACTTCAAGTTTTAGACATTAATTATAGCTAATAAAGGAACAGTATGTCATAAAAATTATAAGACATACCGGTTTGCGTGTATTTTAACACTTGGGATCAATTCCACAAAAATCACAATTAGTGGATTGTCTTTTGCATGATATCCATTCCTTTAGTTGGTTAATCCAGTGTTTAGCCCATATAAGTAAGCACTCAATAAATGTTTATTGAATGAATGACTGGCCTTTGGTGCTGTGCCACAGGGTCCTTGTGGATTCATTAGGGATTATTCAGGTCTTAGTTCATTCACAGAGCTAAGTATCTCGGAAGATAGCCAGAGCTGTGCAGCAAGATGGATATTGATAACCCTAAAGACAAATGTATATATGTATTGTGTGTGTGTGTGTGTGTATTTCACACACATCTTTCTGCTAATTATATTGCTACTAGAGGAGATACTTGAATTTTATTAGTCCTGCTTTTTTTCCTCTGTGTTGGTGCTACTTTAACCTATGCTTAGAATACAAATTTGTGTTCTTTTCAGTATCAAATACTTTTTTATTAAAGCTTTTTAATTTTTCAAAGCATAAGCATGGATAATTTTTTTAACATTAACTCTTGCAAAACGTAGTGTTCCAATTCCCCCCAACATTAACCCTTGCAAAACCTTGTGTTCTAATTCCCCCCTACCCTTCCTTCATCTCTTCTCCCTTCCCTAGATGGCAAGTAGTCCAATATATGTTAAACATGGTAGAAATATGTTAAATCCAATATATGCTGTATCCGGTACTTTATACTGCTTGTTCCCCTGAAATTTTTAAAAGGTTTTATATGTAGTCCAGAATGCCATATTTTCTGTGCTACTGGACTCAGGTGGAGAGAAGGAAGACAGAAGTTGACTTAACAGAAAGATAGAAATAGAAGCAAACATTGAAAAATAGAAATCTTTTGTCATAAAACTAGAGGGAAAAGGCAAAAGGAATAGACAGGGGCACTGTCAAGTAGATTGTGATTGAATAGAAAGAACACTGGACTGAGATGAGAGACAGAAAGAGAATAGGAATTTTAATGTCTCTGAGCCTGACTTTTCTTATCTGGTTGGCTATGAAAGGACTTTCATGAAAGAATTTCAGAATTTTGAAAGGACATTCAGATGGATGCTAAGTTCAGCATAAAGAAACAGAATGGAGAATAGAGGAAGACTAAATACCTCTAACCACCAAATTCTTTGAGAATGAAAGGAACACAACCTGGAAATAAGATAAAAGGAAGGAGATAAACAGATTAATATAGTTGGAAAGGAGAAGTAACTGAGTGATAGGAGTAAAGAGTGGTTCTGGAAGTGACAGTGAAAAGAATGAGGAGGAGGAGGGAGAGGCAGCTAATATTTATAGAACACTTTACACATATCATCTCATTTCATCCTCAAAACAACACTACAAGATAGGTACTATTATTCCCATTTTGTAGATGAAGAAATTGAGGCTGACAAAGTAAATGACTTAAAGCTTCTTCTTTCTTTTGACTGTGTCAGGGGATATGAGAAAGGAGTGTCTAACAATGGTAAAGGATATCAATTATTGATTTTATTCAAGAGAAAACTAGATTCCTGGGAGTACCAGAAGGGGAGTGTAAAAGGAAGAGATCTAGGATAAAGGTAGGTTTTCTTAAACAATAGGCTAAGAATTCAGAGGCTTTTGTGGAAGGAGGAGGATGCGGCACAGAAAGATAGAAACTGGAAAAGGGATTTAAGTTGTGGAATAAATGGCAAGAAATATGAGTTTTCAAGCAGGCCATTTAGTTCAATTAGTCAGCCAGCAAGTATATCAAAAACTCACCATATGTTAGGAACTATAACCATAGTCATCAAGTTGGAAAGGATCCCAGAGGCCCCATCTAACTAAGTTCCCCTTTTTTCTAGAAAGTTAAGGCTCAGAGAAATAGCTTCTTCAAGGACATATGAGACATAATTCAAAAACATAAACTTGTATTCAAGATTTGAATGCAGATCTTCTGACTTCACATTCCAGACATTTTCCATTGTAATACATTCCTTCTTATCACAGGGAATAGGAATGCAGATGGTAGTGATTAGCTGCAGAAGTACCTAATGTAGACAAAAATCGGCACCAAAATTTTAATTAAAATTCTGGTCAAAGATAACCGCCTTCTTCAGATTGTCATGGTGCTCAGGAAGGTTACTGGTCATGGTGTGAAGGTCATGAGATGGAGGAGGCCTCTAATCCTGAGCATCACACCAGTTTGGAGAAGCTATTTCAGTCTTTTATGCCTCTCCACTATAGACTTAGTGTGGGTTGAGTCTGGGGCAAGGCCAAAGCACTGGAACTTGAAAGTACTAAGTGTCAGCAACTACTTGAGTTCTCTCTTCATCCTGAGTCAGACAGAGCTCTGGCTAAGAGAGATGTGACATCATAGAAGATAGTTTAGACTGGTACTGGAAGCTCAGATTCCTGGACAGTAGAGACTAATTAATTAAAATCAGCTGTTACACTAAGTGTTACAAATCTTTTAATGTTTTAAATATCAACCTCTCAGGAAAATACAGTGGAAGTTATAGACTGCTGTTTCATGTTTTAAGTCATTGTCACAATGCATTTATTTGAGTATTTTGTACTTTAATCATTTCTCTTCTTTGAGTGGAATAAATAGCTGTCCCATATCCTATTTTCTACATTGATGGGACCAGTTAGTCCATTTGGGGGAGCCGAGACATTCTTAAGCTTTATTTAAGAAGTTGTTCTCAGAGTTCTACACCATGAGTCAGAGACAGAAAAAAACAAAACAAAAAAACAAAACAAACAAAAAAAAAAACCTAACCCCTCTCTTTAGAGGCCAGACTCTCTCAGGACTGAAGCCAGACTGGGGTCCATTATTGAGAGAAGGAGAGGGAGTAAGTGCTTCTCTCCTGGTGGGTCTTATACATGAATGAACCTTCTCTTCACTCTCTCTTAGCTATACACCAAAATTATTATTACACCCTTGATTTTACCATCACAAAACTGTGTTGCTTCCACATTAGAATTCTGAAGTTTGTGATTTTCAGAAATCCTTTAATCCATCTCACCCTCTAATTCCTACTAAATCTGTTTGTACCAACTATGAACTGCTATTGCACCTCCCTACTTCCAGTCAGTGACTTCCATTTCAGTTTCAATTTTCACCTTCAAAGACTTGAACCAGTAGCTAACCAACTCAAGTAGACATTGTCCTCTATCCTCAAATTACTTATGTCCTTATTTTATTGCCATTCATGATTTGCCAAATCCAGATCTGCAATTACTGTTTCCCTTCTCCGCCCTTCCCCCCCCAACAATTACTCCTCTTTATTATTCCTTTCCTTGTACTACTAAATGCAATTGGAGGAAGTTATACAACTGTGCCAACTGGGTCCACAATAAAGTCATTCTCTAAACTTAACTGGGCCCTCCCTACTGCCTGGCAGTGTTTTTTTTTTTTTTTTCCTCCTAATTGACTCTTGCTTGTATTCTCTACTTCATCTGTTAACAAATCTTCCTTTCAAAGGTCTTGTATACAACTTCCTTCCACATTTTCAATTTCTTTTCTCCTATTTATTGAGAAAATTGAGCCAGGTCATTTGTCCTGAGACTCTAGCTTCTTCATATCACATCAGAAAGTCCCTCTAAATCATTCTCCCCTTGCAGTCTCTTACTTTACTGTAATTCCTGACATAAAGGTGTCATTAATTCTTGCCAAGACCAACTCTTTTAATTATGTCCTTGATATACACAATTAATTTGATGGGGAGGGGTAACTCTTCCCATCTTTGCTTTTTTAGCTCTTTCTCCCTTCCTCCTTTTATCCCTCCCCCCTCTCTCTCATTCTCTTTTCTTCATTCTCTCCCCTTTTTATTCCCTCTTTCTTCCCCTCTCCCTTCCTTTCTTTCTTCCTTCTCTCTTTTTCCCTTTCTCTCCCTTCCTCCCTTTCTCTTGAATCTTTCCTTTGGCTGACTCCTCCCTCTAGCCTATGAATGTTTAGCTTCTCTCCTATTCTAAAAATAAAACCTTTAAAGACTCCACTTTGTTTTACCTGATTGCCTTTTCCAGGAATTTATAAGAAAAAGAGAGCAATCTGTGCTTCTTGCCTCTTATTTCCTCTCCTCCAACTAAAACCCTTATAATCTGACTGTTGATCCCTACACTGTTCTAATTTTACCAGTTACGCCTTAATTTCTAAGTCATGTGGCTTTTTCTTAGTTTTCTGCCTCCTTGACCACTGCTCAGTACTATGCCCACCATTTTATTTTACTTCTATTTATTTGAATTCACCCAGGCTACCTGCCCCCTTTGCCATGACAACTAATTTCATTGTTGAAATCTAGATTCCGTTCCTTCAAGGCCCAGATCTGATACTGACTGTCTCCTTCCAGAAGCTTTCCCTGAACTCCCCAGATGATTTCTCCATTTACAGACTTCCATAGAACTCTTTTTTGCACTTGCCCCATTTTATTTTGTATTATACTCAGGTATCCATATTATTCATCATACTGTTAAATTATTAGTTCCTTGAGAGCAGAGATTTAATATGAAATAAGACTACAGCAACTCTATTAAGAAATTAATTCACTGCAAAGAAGGTCCTTTCCTTCACAAAGCTTTCTATGATAACCTTCAGTAATCACATTCCTTTATAGACCTTTATTTGCACCCTTCTAATGTACTTACATATTATTGAATATTATTGTTTTTATGTCTGTCTTTGCTCTCCCACCCTTGAAGGTAGAGAACCAGACCTTAACTAAATTTTTAAAAAAATCTCCTCTAGCATCATGCTTTGTTCCCAATAGGCACATAGTAAGTGATTGCAGAGTGAATTAGCAAATATTTGTAATGTTTATTACATTTTTACATCCTATTATTCATTTATATTTATTATTAAATAATATTTATAAATTACATAAAATTAATATTTGTTATATAAATAATAAATATTTAATTAATCTTTTTGTTTTATTTTATTATTTATTATAGTTTATTACATTAAATGATAAATTGTTTGATAAACATTTATTGAATTAAATTGAGAAACTGAGATTCAGAAGTGAAGCATCTTGTCTAGGGACAGAATAACATATACAGCTATTTAACCATAAGTAATTTATAAGACAGGGTTTCTAAGGGTTACCAGGTCCTTTTATTACCATTGGCCAAGAGGTACATAGGCACATAGAAGGCACATAGAAACTCACAGGCATCTGGTTAGATGCTCTGTTGACTTAAGATCTTAACCAGGTCTAAGGAGATGAGAGGCCCCAGCCAGGGTATGGGTACAAACTCTAACCTGTTGTTTTTGCATACAACAACCAAAGCAAATGGGCATTCATGCTAGGGCATTCTAGGTGACATTCACGGTGACTGGATTTGTTTGCTGAGGTTAAGCCTGGGGAATCTGAGCTGCTTTAGGCTCTCATTGCCTCTGCTCTCAGCTAAAATTTTTAACATGAGATAAGAATGCAGCAATTTCACTTAGAAGCTAGTTGCCAGAGTAACAGGCTTGCTTCTCTGGGAAACACAGGAGAGAATGGCATCATGCAGCACTTGCAATAGCAGTATTTCAAAAATGATTCAAGCAATGGAAAAAAATTAAAAAGTGACTTTAGATTTAGTCCTTTTTCCTAAGCTGTACTGACAACTAAGCTCCCACTTTTCCAATGTTGCCATAGAACCTGAGATCTTTTTATCCTTTTTTTTTTTTCCTCTGAATGATTAATGTCATTCCTGATCCTCCTGAATTAAGCAGACTGATTACCGACCTACTGTGTGTAAGCTACAGTGCTGGGCACCATGATTGTCAAGCTATATGGTTATAGTGAAGAACCGTCAATGAATAATTTTCCTTGCCCTCATGAAGCTTATAGACTATATGTAGAACGTAGTACATATAAAAGGAAAGACTATTGTAGTGGAGTAGAGTCAAAAAACACCAGAAGACTTGCAAAATCTAGTCATAAATTCTGTTACTAATTAACTGTGCATGACCTTGGGTGAATGTTACCTTACTTGTAAAGCAGTTGAACTAAGTACCAAATTCTAACATTCAAAACACTATGTATATGTATATGCATATTTAATATAACATTATAAGATACAATAGAATATTACATAATAAATAAATTATAAAGTAATTATAAAGTAAATGAGCACCAAAGTACAGTGTTGGGCATGATGAAGGAAGAATTGGAATATTTTAGTGAGAGGGATGACTCCTAAGTTGGCCTAGAAAGTGGAGGATTTCTAAAGGTAGAGAAAGGATGAGAGAGTAATATCCAGGCAGGCGATGTAGAACCTCCTTCGTTGTATGGATCAGGAGACAGCAGGATAAGATTAAGGAACAGCTCTTAAATTGTGGTTATGAATAGTAGCATTATTTAATAAATTGGATAGGTAGTTCTATAAGGAGAGTATACTAGATCACTGTGGACCTATCTTAGACAAGTACAGAGATTCAGGTTCAAGCTTAGAATGCAGTAAGATACTCATGGACCATAAAATTCAATAAGAAATGTTTTTTTTTTTTAACCAATAACGAGATTTAAAAGGACACAATCTTGGCTAAAAAGAATACAAACGTAAAGTGCTTACTTCATTTTACTTCAGAATTTATCAAATCATTCAACCCTTTAGATCAAAAAGGTGTTCAGTACAGTTCTGCTAAAATGTACCACCCTAGCCTTTTATACTTTTGACACCCAGAGGGCTAAATCAATGTTAATCCTAATTACTTCCCTGTCCCCTTAAAGGAAAATCAATTCAACCTACATAAAATAGGTGCTACTTCTACTAGATCTCTTAGTAACAAAGTCCCAGACTTTTACTATGGGATATCCTGCTTCTAAAATACTCTTTTAATACTGCTAATGTTAGTAGTACTTAAGAGGAGCAGTTGGGGGGGAGAGAGAGTTAATACAAATAATTAAAAGATAAAGTAATACGAATAATTTTATAAAAAGTACAACTCATATAACAGGAACATTTCAAAGTGGGTCTGTTGATGTAAAAGAAAAAAAAATAGTTCTAGGAGCAGCATTAAGAATATTCCACAGCACAGATGACATCTATAGCAAATGATCATCTATAGCAAAGCAATTAAGAGTTCATAAATCTTTTATATGCAACTTGTCTAAGGGCCTGAGCTTATACTGAAAGTCATCTGATACAGCCATTCTCCTCACCCCAAACTTCCTCTGCCTGAGAGCTCCACTTTTTTCTGTGCGATCTGGTTGAAGGAGTTAAAATTATCATCTTCTCAAGCATCAATTATTTGTATTTATATCCTCTGTATAATTCTGGAGTGGTTTGCCATTTCCTTTTCCAACTCATTTTACAGATGAGGAAACTGAGGTAAATGGTCTTGCCCAAGGTCACAGAGATAGTGAGTTCCTAAAGATACATTTAAGCTCAGAAAACTCAATTTTTTTAACTCCAGGTCTGAAACTATGTCCACTATACCACCTAGTTACCCATTGGATTGTAATTATAGAATCTCAAAATTAGAAGTGACTTCAGAGGTTGTCAAATCCATATCTGAGAAATAATTCTCTTTAAGCTATTACAGGTGGTTATTTATCTTTCATTTGAAGACCTCCCAGGGATTGGGAAACCCATTATTTCCTAAAGCAGCCCTTTTGATACTTTTGATAATCTGTTTTCCTAAAACTTAGGGTCTTTACTCTCTAGGACTAAGCAGGACAAGTTCAGTCATTCTACACGTCCATCCCTCAAATATTGAAATGTATTTTATCATTTCTTGCCAAAGTCTTCCTTACCTAGTCTCAACCTTCCCAGGTTCTTCAATTAGTTCTAGTATGGCATGGTCTCTTTTGATTCTGGACATGTTTCACTGTATCATTGCCCCTTCTAAAATGTGATGCTCACACTTGGACACAATATTCGCTATATGGTCTGACCGGAGCAAAGATTCAGTTACTTACTTATCTACCTTGGCATTCTTAAACAGTCCCAAATTATATTGCCTAGCACATATTAGATGCTTAAAAAGTGCATATTAACTGACCAACATTAATTTTTGTGACTGCCATGTCACACTTTTCTCTTTGAATTTTCAGTCCCATAAAAGTCCAAGTATTTTTCACATGAACTATCATCTAAGTTATATGTACCTTGTATCTTTATGGAGGATTTCTTAAATCAGATGCAGTAGGTGTACCCTTACTAAAGGTACATGATAAATGTTAACAAAATCCTCATCCAGCATATTAGCTAAACCTTGAATCTTGCAAAATTTGCATGTTTGGTAAATAGGTTGGTATGCCTTCTTCTGAATCTTTAAGGATTCACCCTAGGGATAGTCCTTTAGAGCAGGCTTTTTAAACTTTTTCTACTTGGGACCCCTTTTCATGTGAGAAATTTTTGCACAACCCCACATAAGTAGGTATATAAAACAGCTATACAGATCAAACATTTATTGATAATAAATCATAAGGAAATTTATTTTAAAACAATTTTTGGCATATATGTAATTTTACCATGTATTAAAAATGAAGATAAATTTGCATACTAATGAGATGCTTATTTATTTTTACATAAAGAATTAAATCTCGACAGAACATTTGATACCTTTTACTGTTGCCAGATTTTCCTCCCCTCCCCATTTAAGTTTCATAACTCCATTATTACACTGTGACAGTTCATGATTTTGCTTTGAAGTCCAGTCATTCAGTCAGCCTGGAATCCATCCAATCAATCTACTTGATTCTGCTTGCTTTTCAGTCTGTCGTAAATGAAGATACTTGGTCCTATTCATTTTTATATCCCACTACAGCATTCAGACTAGAACCTTGTATACAGATAGACCCTGTTAAATGTTTGTTGAACTAATGTTTATTGACATTTGAATGTGTAAAAATCAGAAAAAACTCACAGCAGAAAATGAATGAGTAAATGCATTGCCAGTGACTTAACTGAGATATTCACTATTGTTGCTTTTTTCTCCTGATTTTCAGGAAGCCATCTGTGTTTTAGATTATGGAAGTTAACCAAATAAAACATGTCTATATCACTTTATCATTTATAAAATGTTTTTCTCACAAGAATATTATTGCTACATGGTAATATATAATTATTTGAGGAAACTGAGGCTGAAGAGAGGTCAAGTGGCTTATCTGTGAACAAAAAAAAGAACAAAACTGAAACTTCAACCCAGATGTTCTGGCTCCAGGCTTAATTTTTTTTTCTTCTGGGTCACACTAAGACTACACCCAACAAAGTGAATTAACTTCAGATTTAGTATCAGTGTGAGAAGGAGACTTTTTCTGGTCTGATTGGTGTTGACAGCCACAAGGGATCATTCAAGCCCCAAATCTGGGGAAATGCTAACTCCTAATTTCACTTTGTCACTTGCTTTTTGGTTTTTAACATTACTACCATCTTATTTTGGAAAAGTACCTTGGAAAGCTTACTCAGTCCTCCATGTGGCATTGTTGGTAATTACTGACCACTTGAAACCTAAAAACCAACTAGAGTCTGCAAGGCTTGTGGCCAAACCCAGCTGGAGCTGTGATTATGAGCAAAAGGCCTTCCAGTGACCTGGAGTGAAGTTATTTTTCAATCAAATTAGGCTTTACCTCCCTAATCCAGAGATCCTAAAAGGACCATTTTTCAGTAAACTCATCATTTTATCATAGGAGAAACCAAGCCAAGCCAAACACCTTTAAACACAAGCAGAGCACATTGTAGCTCAAGGGTGCAGCTGTAGAGTCAAAGGCAAACGAAGGGGAGATATTTGGGAGGTCCGAGATAATGGATACAATGGCAATTGGATTTCTTAAATGAAAAGCTGTCTAATAGAAGCTGTTCAAACAAAATGCTGCAGCTGGTGTTGTGATGGAAAAGGTGGAAATTACCCATGTAGTCATGAAGAACCCAAGTTTAAATATTACCTTAGCTGTGTGGCCTTGTCAAGTCACTTAACATCTTTTTAGCTTCAGTTTCACTACCTGCAAAATGGAATTAATAAAAGTACCTATCTTACAAGGCTGTTGTGAAGATATTAAATGAGGTAATCTATGCAAAACACTTTGCAAACCTTAAAATGGTAGCTGCTGTTATTATTTTTAATGGGTTTTGTTGGGTTTGGATATAAGACTAGTATCTTTCAAAGGTTCTCTTTTAATTTCTAGGTACTGAGCTATACAGAGAAACAATGATTGTGTACCTAATACAGTTGGGTTTAGACTGAAAAGAGTACTATTCTGGGAGTCAGTAGATGTGGGTATGAGTCATTGTTATATGGCCTTAAATAAGTCATTTCATTACTCAGATCCCCAATTTCCCCCCTCAATAAAATGGAAGTGATAATACTTGTGATATCTCCCAGAGGTGTTGTCACTTTCAAGTAATAAATTTTTATTGATATGTTTTGTTTCTATATCCCTTAGATTTTTCTCCTTCCCCCTTCTCAAAGAATTTCCCCCTATAACAAAAAAATATATAGATTTTAAAAGGAAAAAAAATCAGCAAAAGCAATCATGTCCAAAAAAACCCCCAAGAAATCTCAAAAGATTTCTAATGTTATATGTTATGTTTCATGCTCATGGTCTCCAAAACTTCTGCAAAAGAGGTGTCTTCTCAAGTTTGGAGCAAAACTTGTTCTTCATTTAATTAAAACATGCATTTTCTGGGGGTTTTTTTTTGGTTGTTAGTCCTATGTTTTTACATTTTTATAATCATCCTAAATATTACTTTCCAGGCTCTACTTAATTTATTTTGCATCAATTCACATAAGTCTTTCCATACTTCTTTGAATTATATTTATTATTTTTTTAGCATTCATAACCTAATTGACCCACTTTATTTCTCATCCTTTCTATCATGAAAAATGTCATAGGCCTGTTGAGAGAGCAAATAAGATTATGTCAAACTGGTGTTCTTTTAGTGGTGCTCTATGGCACCAATCATGGAATACCATGATTTTAGAAGAATCACTCTTGTGGATGACCTAAAAACAAAGAAAGGATGAATAATGAGTGTAACTAGGCTGTTTTCTGTAATATATACTATTACTGTGGTGTATTATAAGTGTTGATTTACATAGGAGAAATGGTGTCAAAGACTTCATTACAACTGGAATAAGTGGATTGTTCTTATAGTAAAAATAAAGGATATAACAGGACTAAGAACATTAGTCCTTGCTTCATTACTGCCTACCCACTCTCTTTCCCCCTCCTAATATTGGAGATTTAAAAAGAACAAGAAAACATGTAAATTAAATGGATCCACTATATAGATATGGAAAAGAATCCCAAAAAAGGAGATGTAGGTGTAATCACTGTACTGACAGAGGAACTATCACCCTAATGACATCCATTCCTATAAAGGGGTCCAATTTACATAACCAGTTTTCAGCCCAGACAATTATCTTAGCCTTTTTGACTTAGAGGGATGCTCATACTTTCAAAAAGGAATCACCTTGTTATTACACTAACCTTTCATCATCTTGTCCTCAATTCTGAATGAGAACTGTAGTTCTCAAACTTTTTGGCCTTAAGACCTCTTTATACTCTTACTCTAAGGAGCTCTTCTTTATATGGATCATATCTATAAATTTTGCCTTTTAAAAATTAAAATTTTAATATATTTGTTGTTATATATTTAACAGCACATTTTTATGAAAAATAATGATTTCTACAAAACAAAAGTTGACTGAGAAGAATAGCATTGTTTTATATGTTTTTGCACATTTCTTTAAATCTCTAACTTAAAAATCTGTTGAGATATGTTGCTCTGATTGAAGGATATAATCATATAGATATATAGGTTAAAAAGGGAAAGCGTTGAGATATGTTGTTCTGGTTGAAGGATATAATTATATAGATATATAAGTAGAAAAAGATATATAGAGAGAGAAAAGATTTATAATATCTTGGCATTGTTATGAAAATAATTGGTATTATTATGAAAATAATTTTGACTTCTAGGGTCCCCTAAAAAGTCTCAGGGACCCTTATATAGAATTCACAGCCACACATATGCTGAGAATTGCTGAGTTTAAAAATCAGTGATATAGGTCAAATAGAGTGACCAGAGAAACTTGAAGGAGAAATTGCTTGTATAGCTAAGGAAGATCAGAAATGACTTCCTGGAGGAGCTAGCATTTCAGTGATGCCTTTCAGCAATGAAAAAATATCACTAATAAGATTTGTTAATAAGGAATGAGCCTATTACAGGCCTTGGGAATTTTTCATAAAAGCAACAAGATATAAGAAAAAGCAGGGTGAATTAAGAGAAGAATTTACAAAAGCCCTAAAGATGATATTTCATCTTCTCTTGTATTGGGGGCAACTAGGTAAAGCAGTGGATAGAATGCTGATCCTAGAGTCAGGAAATCTTGAGTTTAAAATCTAGCCTCAGAGTGATACTGAGCAAGTCACAACTTCTGTCTACCTCAATTTTCTTATCTGTAAATTGGGAAGAATAATAGCATCTAGATGGCACAGTGGATAGAGTACTGGCCCTGAATTAAGGAGGACCTGAGTTCAAAGCCAGCCTTAGATACTTAACATTTCCTAGCTTTATCTCCTTGGGCAAGTCACTTAACCCCAATTGCCTTAAAAAAAAAAAAAAAAAAAGAAACAAGATAAAAAAAAAAAAACAATTAAAAAAAAAAAAAAAAAAAATAATGAACAAACTGATTTTTAAAAGGCCTGAAAAGATTTATATGAACTCGTGCTGAGCAAAACAAGCAGAACCAGGAATACATTGTACACAACAATAGCAAGAATGTGCCATGATCAACTATGAAAAACTTGGATTCTTCTCAGTGGTTCAGAAATTCAAGGCAATCCCAAGACTTTGGATAGAAAATGCCATCTGTATCCAGAAAAAAACAACAAACAAACTATAGATATTGAATGCAAATCAACACATGATATGTTCTTTTTTTTCCCTTTCCCATGGTTTTTCCCTTTTGTTCTGATTTTTCTCTCCCACCATGATTCATAAAGCAATGTGTTTTAAAAATAAACACATTTTCAAAATAAAAAAAAAAAAAAAAAAAAAGCAACTATAAATGCTAGCTATTGTTAAGAAAAATGCTTTACTGTATGTACTTATTATTGTCAAAAGATGAATAAACTTTAACTGAAATCCTGGTCAGTGGAAACCATTTATAAAATACTTCTTTGAGACTCATTAACTCAATATCTGAAAAAAGAACAGTGTCAATACACCAGGGAATTTTCTGTTGCTGTCTTTGAGATAATAAAATTTCATTATTCATATGTGGTAATTGGAAATAATCTGTATCTTGCTTTTAAAAATAACCTCCTACCTTACTAAGAAAGAAAGGAAAAAACACACATAAGATAATATGGTGTGTGTATATAAGTAGCTGGTAGAGAGGCAGTGTGGTATACTTCAAAGAACTAAAAAAGTTCTAAAAGTCTATACTTGGGTTATGGTTCCACCTTTGCTTAATAAATAAGCCTTGGAACCTTGGACAAGTGACTCGATGTCTTTGCTTCTCAGCCTCTTCTTCCTCAGCTATAAAGTTAGAGCTTTTGAACTACATGATTTCTAAGGTCCCTCACATCTTTTAAGTGACAGTATAAATGATTTTTTTTTGTCAGAGTGTAAAGTGCTGTGAATTCAAATGAGAAAAATTTAGTTGGGATTAAGAGGTGAAATTTGGGGATGAGGAGGAAATATTGCAGAAAGCAGCATGAGCAAAGTTATAGAGTTGGGAAAGTGGGGGGTGTCTAGAGATGATGGTTAGAACTCAAGTTTGGCTATAGCAAAGAATGTATGAGGGGGGAAAAGATGGGGGCCAGATTCTAGAACAGAGGCTGGCAACACTCCAGAGTAGGATAGAATCAGATTAAAACATAAAATAATTAAAATATAATAAAACAAAGATGATATTTTAAAACTAAGTCAATATATAGCCTTCAGGGATTCTAATCTAGAAGACTTGCTTGCTACACTAATAAGGTTGGGTTTTATTAATTAGACCAGCGATTCTTAATCTGGGATCATGTAAGATTTTATTTTTTAATACTTTTAAACTACATTTCAGTAAAAATTGTTTGCTTTATAATAATATATATTCTATTTTGTGAATTTCAAAATATTAATCTAGAAAGAGGTCCATAGGTTTTACTAGATTGCCAAAGGGGAATCTCTCTCTCTCTTCTCTCTTCTTTCCTCTCTCTCCTCTTTATTGTTTAAAGGAAAAGAAAAAAGGTTAATAAGTTAGGCAGTGAGAAACCCATAAAAGAATACCATGCACAATTACACCTATGCAGGAGGAAAGTGGAAATGGCAATTTGTGGAGGAGAGATTAGATAGGGATTTTAAATCTCCTTTTACCTCTAACATTCTATGAAACATATTATTATGAATTGTAAGTATTGAGTTCCTCCCCTGTTGGTACTTATGTACAATTGCACTTTTCTACATAAAACTCATCTTATGGAGTTCAAATTAGGCCTCATTTTCTAGCTGTGTGATCCTGAGCAAGTAGCTTGACTCTGTTTGCCTCAATTCCTCAATTACAAAACAAGCCAGAGAAGGAATTGGCAAACCACTCCTGTAATTTTGCCAAGAAAATCCCAAAATAAGGTCACAAAGAGTCAGACACCACTGAAATGACTAAACAACAAACAGCATCGGCAGCAAACGCTATATTTTTTTCTCCAGATTTTGAATACAAAATTCTTTCCAGAAGAATTTTAGCACGTATTGTAAAGACTTGAAAGGAAAGCCTGGTGACAGGGTGATTTATGACAAATAATTCATTTAACAACTTCAGCTGGATGTTCCAGAGGCATTGTAATATAGTGAGTAATATAATGCTGATCTGTCCATCTATGCTAGCCCACAGCCCATAGATAGACATGACATCTGTTAAAGAACAGAATCAGCTGAAATTCAGTAATGAGATCAAGCCAGCTATAATGTACAAGGCGATATATATATATACACACACACACACACGTGCACACACACATACACACATATATCCATACTAAGGTTTTTTTTTTTCTTTTAAGAGATGGAAGCAGGGGGATTTTAAGCAAAACTTCGTGATATATACAAATTGTTTAAAACAATTTGGTTTGTATTGGGGATTAGTTACTTGGAGATATGAATAATGTATTTTGAAACAGTTAAGAAACAGGGGGCCATAGTTGTGTCAAATGGAGTATTATTTGGCCTCCTCTGAGCATAGAAATTAAGTCCCATATTTTAAAAGTTGGTTGTTTTATTCCAATCTTCATGGCTTCATGTTAGGAGACCACTAATTTGTCCAAGAGACCTGCCTCTATATCTGGGCCAAATTTCCTTAGTCTCTTCTTTCTGTGACCAGTACTAATCTATTCAAAAATTCTAGGACAGTAAGGCTAAAATTTTAGGAAAGACTAAAGCAAGCTCACAGAAGTATATGACTAGTCACTAGTGACTAGGATCTTGGTTTCTCACCATGTTGACTGATATCAGCGTACACCATATTTGGGTTGAAAGACCAAGAAGAGTTGTGTGTTAGCTCAAGCATAACCATAAAAGAGAGAACTGGTGAGGGAATCAGGGAAATGGTTTGGAAGGAAACAAAGGCAATCACAAAATTAGTGTTAGTTTTAACTTTTGATAGTTCTGATTCTAGTAAAGTAGAAATATGAGTATAAATCCCATAGTACTCTTAACCTAATCCAGTACCATATCATCAAGACTATTGCCTGTTTAAAAAAAGACAAATACATTCATAAAATTAAATAAATCATTGTTTTCAAGTGTTCCTTGGTTTTATTAATAAAGGGAAATAGGATGAAGGAGGTGGTGTTTCTCAGAGGTGTTGAAATACTGAAAGGAATAAAAAAAAAAAATCCCCATGAGGGAGATAAGCAGACCTCAGGGATACCCTTCCTTTGACTTTAACTTAACAGAGTTTTCTCATGAACCTTTGGAAAAGGGGAAGAGCCAGAGCAAGGTATGAAAAGATGGAAGAGTAACGGAATGTAACTTTTTCACTATCCCAAGATAGTATGAGGAATATACCCATTATTAAAAGAGGTCATATTTTTGTAGCCTATTACTATTTTCAAATCATTTTTCTTACAACAGTCTGGTATGAGGTTGGTAGTAAAAGCATTATTGCTTCCCTTTTATAAACAAATGAGGCAGCTGTACTGAGACCAGGGCTTCTTAAATTTTTTCCACTCATGACCCCTTTTAACTTGAGAAACTTTTACATGACCTAGGAAATATAGGTATATAAAATAGATATACAAATCAAACATTTACTGCTAATTATAATTTCATAACCATCATATTCAGTTATAAAACCCCATGTAGGGTCTCAAATGAACTCTTTAAGAAGCCGGAGTTAGACCACATTTGGATCATTTTGTTCAGTTCTGGGTCCCACATTATAAAAGTGACATTGATAAAGCCTTTTATGTGTTTTTCTGTACTGTTTATAGGTTTCTGTAAATACTATAAATGTTTGTTTTACATTTTCTGTCATGTAGAATAACGGCTATCCTGTGTATATATAAATGGACTTATCTTGAATGCCTATATAGGATCTGAAGGACTTTCATTACTATAGAGAATTAGCAATATTTTAAATTTTTTCCAGAATAAACTCTAGATAGAGATTTAATAAACCAAAGAATTATTAATTTCTGGCAGGAAGATGTCCCAGGACTGAATCCTATCCTTGTGTATGTCATTTCAATTCATTAGAATTACTACTTTTCAGTTTCTGGTCATGTCATTAATAGATATTGTCTTTCAAAAAAAGCATTTACTGCCCAAAAGGTGGTGAAATTATTCCCTTTGTGTGATTCAAACTATCCTTTCATGCCAAATTGAATGCTAAAGCTAAGCTCTCATATTCAGAACATATTAACTTACATTTATGTGATGAATCAGGGTTTATAAACCAACTCCCTTCATGACAAATCAAGTTAAATAGAGCAGGTGTTATTATTCTTGTTTAGTAAAAATGAGGAAAATGGAGACTTATTGAGTAAAATTACTTGTCCACTATTTACAATATAATCACTTAGAGCAGGAAGAGATAAAACAACTTCTTCATTTTATAATGTCCCAAAAATGTTAGATGATTTGCTCAAGATTATGTAGTAAACATGTGCAAAAAATTTTTGTGGCAGCCCTTTTTTGTAGTAGCAAGAAACTGGAAACCGAGTGGATGCCTATAAGTTGAGAAATGGATGAATAAGTTATGGTATATGAATATAAAGGAATATTGTTGTTTTATAAGAAATAATGAGCAGTTTAAAAAAAAAAAACAACTGAAAAGACTTACATGAACTGATGCTAAGTGAAGTGAGTAGAGCCAAGAGAACATTATACACAGCAATAAGATTATGCGATGATAAACTGTGATAGACTTGTCTCTTTTTAACAATGAAGTGATTCAAAGCAATTCCAATAGATTTGTAATAGAAAAAGCCATCTGCATCCAGAGTGAGGGCTATGGAATCTGAATATCGATCAAAGCATAGGTTGTTTTTTTTTTTAACCTTTTGTTGTTTTGTGCTTGCTTTTTTCTTTTTTCTTCACGTTTTGATTTGATTTTTTATTAAAGCTTTTTATTTTCAAAACATATGCATAGATAATTTTCAATATTCCCCCTTGCAAAACCTTGTGTTCCAATTTTTCTCTCCTTTCACCCTTTCCCCTAGATGGCAAGTAATCCAATATAGGTTAAACATATGCAGTTCTCCTATACAAATTTCTATAATTATCATGTTGTGCAAGAAAAATTAGTTGATCTAATTTTTCTTGCACAGCATGATGAATATGGAAATAGATGTAGAATTGCACATGTTTAACCTATATTGGATTGCATGCTATCTAGGAGAGGGGGAGGGGAGGGAAGGAGAAAAATTTGAAATAAGGTTTTGCAAAAGGTAAATATTGAAAATTATTTTTGCATGTATTTGAAAAATAAAAAGCTATTAAAAATAGTCATTCAGGGGGGCAGCTAGGTGGTGCAGTGGATAGAGCACCAGCCCTGAATTCAGGAGGACCCGAGTTCAAATCTGGTCTCAGACACATAACACTTTCTAGCTGTGTGACCCTGGGCAAGTCACTTAACCCCAGCCTCAAAAAACAAACAAACAAAAAAAAAAAAAACCCAAATGGGGTTAAAAAAAATAGTTATTCAGGTATTTAAGAAAAAAGGAGACTACATAGTTAAGTATCAGGGCTAATTTTTAGACCAAAAGCTGGAAGAGAACTTATAAGCTATCCCCTCTAAGCTCTTCATTGTATAAATGAAAAAAGTTAGGCCCCTAGATAGAGGTTAAGTGATTTACCAAAGGCCACATGAATAGTAGTCTTCTGATACCCCAAACCAGTGTTCTTTTTACTTAGAAACTTAGGAACTCATCTCTCAGCTCTCCAATGTTCTCCAGAGAAATCTGTACTCCTTTCCCTTCTTTGCAGGCCTGGGGGACTATGGTTATGGAACACATTGTAATTGCTTTGCTGAACTATATTTTGTTTGTTTTCTCTTTCTTATAAGCGATGGCTTATTGGGTGGGGGATATATTTGGAAATAAAGAGAATCTTAAAATAAAAGGTGGTAGAGACACAATGTGCTTTGATTAATAGGGAACTGGACTTGATGTCAGGAAGGTCTAAGTTCACATCTTGCCCCTGATACTTATTATGACTCAGAAAAAATTATTTAACTCTTGGGCCTCAGTTTCCTTGTCTATAAAATAAGGAAGTTGTTCTTAATAGCCTTTTAAGGCTCCTTCTGGCTTTAAATTTATGATCCTACAATATCAATATATTTTTTTAAAATAATCTTTTCATGTTTTTAAAAATTAAAGCCAGGTCTCTGGATTCCAAATCTAGTGCAATACTCCTTCCACCAAACCATGCTGTCTCTCAGAATGTTAGAAGGAAGCCAGAGAATGGCCTCACCCCATCATTTCCTTCTGGAGCCCCCTGGGTCATGGCCCCAGCATGAGTTCTTCCTCTTTGGATGAGATATACTGCATAGCCTTGCCCAGCCTAACCATATGGCATGTATAATGATTATTTTATATTGTTGTTATCGCTCTCTAGTCACCCAGTAAACCCACTATAGTCTCCACAAACTGTACATAACAAGGCCAGGCTCTGCCAGAAAATGGGTTTTTGACACCTTTACAATGTGATAGATGCAGAGGAAGAAAGAACCCATTGGATTTATGGAAGGTATATAAAGTTTACAAAGTCTCACCAATCCATAGCTGGGAAAAATGTCCTCAACTGGGAGGCGCTCAGACAGGGTGAGACACAGAGCTAGCTCTTGGCAGCTCAGGGGAGAAAAGAGTATAGGGTCCTTCTCAGGGCTTCTGCTCTCCAGAGAGATTTTGGAATGAATGAATGCCTAGAGAAGCCTGTGTTCTTGGTTTTTCTGTTCTGTGGCTATCCTGATGATGGAAGGAAGCCTGTTATTTGGTACTTTGGTACAGTATCCTTCCAGTATTCTATGTTGGTATTTGTCCTCTGGCAAATCAGCTTGAATTTTAGAAATTTATTGACCAATTGACCTTAGCCAGGAGAAAAAACAAGAGTTCCCTAGAACCAAGCTTATTTGACCTAGAGATTTCAATTCATTGACATATAAAAAGTGTTTAGCAAAATTCAACATTGAATATAAATACTAGCTATTAGCTCACTTAGATCATAGATAGATCAAGAAGCTCTTGTAACTTTTGGCAAGGCATACCTCTGCATACAGTCTCTCACTCATGACTCCCACAGAGTGTATAATTCTTTAGCCAAGGATCTGACCTCCCTTGATGACCAGTCTGGCTCTAATCTGCTTTTCTAACCTTGTCTCATACCCAGCATTCTATATTGCAACTAGACTAGACTACTAGTCATTTCCCCCACACATGTCTCTATACTTTTCCTCTATAAGATATCCCTGGGAGAGTTCATCTGTTCTTATGGCTTCACCTCTAAGCTGATGGCTCTCAATGTTTCCAATCCTGTTTCCCATCCTCTTCCCTGAATTCCTCTCTTAACAGCTTCTGCTAAAATTTTCTAATTTCCTGTTCTGCTGGCACTTCAGACTCAATGTGATTCTAAAACCCAACTCTGTACCGCTCCCCCACACACACTCCCGCTACCTTGTTTTTCAGTTCTCTCAAATTCCCAAACCTTTGAGTCTTCTTTGATCAATCCTTCTCCTTCACCTTCCACAGCTCATCAGTGACCAAACTCCCTAGATTCCCTTCCATCCCCATACCAAAAAGCCATTATCCATTGTTACCTTTTGTCTGAAATATCACTGTAGCTTTCTGAGTTTTCTCTTCAATATATCTTCTTTACCATGACAATTTATCTTTAGAAACAATATTTATTGCCAGTTTCATTAGACATTTTTAACATATTCTAGTTTTCTGTCATGAAATTTTATCTCCATTCCTACTTTTCATTGACTCATTATTTAGTTCTATCATATTGATCTAGGGATCAAAGCAGTGGGGATAGCATCAGAAAACCTGAATCTGAATTCTATTTATATTCTATACTTGGAAAAGTCATTTCAATTTCCTTTTCCTGGTATCAGATTGGAAGTTTGGATTGGTTTTCCCTCATCTAAAAGGACTGGAATATAGGGATACTTTTTTATATCAAATGACATGTCTACTTCTTTTATTATATTAATCCTGTGACCTATTCACAACTCCCCAATGCCAACACTATAACAAGTTGTCCATCTTTTCAAGATTCCATATGCATGAGATGCCCTATCTATGTCCTTTATCTGTGTGGGATAGCCTCTTTATTATTTCATAAGTTCTTTTCCAAATTTCAACTTTCATAAAGTTTATGGAGTACTTACATTTTACAAACTCTATCACAGAGCTGTTGTGAGGATGAAATGAGGTGATATTTATAAAGCACTTTCAAATCAAAGTAAAAATTGTTGTAGTTATTGTTGCTATTATTTTCTTATTCACCATCAGTTTGTGTGGGTCAATGAGTTATTAATATTACTTTATGGCAGACAGAGAATATTTCCTCAAAAACAATCCTTCATGCTAATAATGTGTTTATATTCCCATTTTATCAATAAAGAAACATTAGTCCCAAAAGGGAGGGGGAAAAAAAGACAGAAAGATAATTAAATATCATAGTACTTGAATTGAAGTTCTCCAGTACTTCAGGTCAGTGATTACAAATATTTTATCACTCAAGGATTTAAATATCTGCAAATAACTTGGCCTTTCTGATCTCCAACTTATTATCAATATTCAAGATTTTCCATACACTTCTTATGTATGGATCAAGAACTGGTAAGTACCTCAGAGGTCATTTGTAATTTTATGATCTAGTCCAACCTCTTCATGTTGGAGAATACTTAGAGCTAGGAATGTTAAATGACTTATTTGAAATTACCCAACTCAGGAAAGGGAGAGCCTGGTTAGAAATTTAGGACTCAATTCAAGGGTTTTTCTACTATAGATCTCTCCCTTTCCTCTCAAATCTTGGTACTTTATCTTATTCCTCCCTTTCTCATATTCTACCTTATTCCTATCTTATCTTCCTGCTCAGATAAAAGTCTTTGAAGTTAGGGATTGTTATTTATTTATTTTTTACATTTCAATATTCTTCAGTATCAAGCAAAAGGACACGCAAAAACCAATACACAAGTAATTTCTCAATCTGTTTAATGATTAAGTTTAGTTAAATGTGTACTTAATGCTCCCAAAAACATTTTTGCAATATGTTTGTTGAAGGAATCAGTGAGACCAGAACATAATTTTGCAATTAAAAGAAATCTTTTACCTTCTTTATTTATATCATCTATGAGAACTACCAGAAATTTTACCTCAAACAAGAGAGATACTTTTATCTCCTATGGCCTCAGTTTCCTCCCCTGTGAAATGAGGGGATTTCTAAGTTTCCTTTCAGCTCACAATCCTGTGGTTCCCTGCCCTATCCCCTCTATCTGCAAAGCAAAGAAATAATTAAAATTGCTTATTTAACCACTATGAAGAACTGATGATGATAGGCATACAATAGTTCCTACCTCTTCTTAAAGGGGAAAAAAATGAGGGAATGTAGTAGCACATGTAATACTATTCACTGAATCCTTAATTAAATAGATCAAAAAGTAAAATATTAAAAATTTGATTTATGGGAGTTACTTAATAATTAGAGAGAGGAGGAGAAAAAAATTTCCATAAAAATACTGTAACCTTTATTTCCCAAGGGATAAATTGGCTCTTATTTTCTTATTGCTTAAGAATCATGCAGTAGCTTTCAGTGCGTGTAATATGTTTTCTTGGTATGTCGAAATCCAAAACTGGGTAATTCAATAGTTTTCTGGTTAGTGCATTTCAAGAAAAGTAATGAAAGTCATAACTGAAGCTTAAGAAGCTACCATGTTCGGGTCTACTGGACGCCTTCTTCATTAGCCACTGAATTTGATCTTTGAATACTTTTCCATTAGGAACTTCTGTCTGAAATATTCCAATAGTATCTGCAGATCTCAATTGATAGAGGAGGGGGAAAATCATCTGAGTGATCACTGGGTTGTGTAGAGGCAGAACAGAGGGAATAGATAGGTAATTAATTAGGATACACATGGGAATAGTGAGGGAAGAGATAGACAGTAAAGGGGGAGTGAGTCACTTTAAAAAATATATGCAAATGTTTTAATGCCAGACTATTACAATTTCCATGGGATATGTGTGTTATAATAGAGGGCTGAACTTGGAGTTAGGGAGATCCAAGTTCAGATCCTACCTCAGATATTTTGTAGGTATGTGTTCTAGGACAACTCATGTAACCTCTCAATCAGTTTCATCATCTATAAAATGGGAGTAATAATAATGATATCTAGGCAACTAGTTGGTGCAGTGAATAGTGCGCTGAGTCTGCGATGAGGAAGCCCCGAGTTCAAATCCAAACTCAAATATTTCCTAATTTATAATTCAGGAAAACCACAACCACTATTTGTCATTGTTTCCTCAATTCTAAAAAGATGATATTAGCACTTAGCTTGAAGAGTTTTTGAGTATCAAATGAGATTAATATTTGCAAAAAGCACTTAGCACAGTGCCTGGCACATAGTTGGTATATATAAATATATAAATATAAATACAAATATTCAAAGTCTTAATTAAGTGACTTGTTAATGAACTATAAGTGATAAAGCTGGGATATGAATCCAGGTCTTCTGAAACCCAATCTACTGCTGTTCCTACTCTACTACACTGAGATACTAACATTTAATTTTTCCAAAGGTTCATGTGGGAGTTGTATAAAAAAAGTCATGAGGCTTCTTTGCAAACAGTAAAGTACCCTAGAAATGTTAAAGAGGATGTTATATTTACATTGCCTGAGCTGTGGAACGAAATAAACATAGGCAGGGCCGGAATGAGTAATTAAAGCCATAGATTAAGTTCTAGCTAAAGTTTTCTTTTTTTCCCCTCCCCCTCCATTAGTTAACTATATACCAGATCTGGCAAGGAGGTAACACCTCAATTTTTACTGCTCTCTTACCTCTCCTCGTATGGAAAGGAGGAAAAAAAAGAGCTCCTCCCCCCCCTCCCCGGCAATGAAGCTAAAATACGCTTAGGTTCAACATCATTTATTAGAGTATTAAAGAGAAAAACAAAAGAATACAAAAATTTAATTAAAGACATACTTAGTTAATTGTCTAACCTTGTCTCCCTAGGATTAAAAAGGGTATTCTGCGGTCTATTTTTGGCAGAATTGGGGAAATATCCAGAGGTTAGGCAAAAGACAATGAATAGCAAATGTAGTGTGTCCCTACCAAGATCCAACATGCAGGTATGGCAGAGAGTAGAGAGAAGCTCACAAGGTGATTTCAAGAACATGTGTCTTATATTTTGATCGCCCAACTCATCATTGTTCTCTGCCCTGGGAGCTTACAGCATAGCCTAGCACATAAGACTTCTCCTAGAGATACGACTGCAGAACAAGGTCCTATGTCTTAAAGCTGCAAAGGACCTTAGGGATTGCCTAATCTATCTCATTTTACAGATCAGGAAACTGAGACCTAGATAGGTCCAGTGGCTTGTCCAATTATATGGGAAACAAACAAAACTCTAACGATCATTCCATTCCATTACAATACCTCAAAGATTTACCAAATGTACCATATTTTATTAAGACCTCACCTTTTCTCATTTTGCAGAGAAATAAATATATGGAATATTCAGCAAATGCTTCTAATTGATTCTTGATTCTAGTGCCTTCCCTCTGTTAGTTATTTCCTATTTATCCTGTGTATAGTTTGCTTTGTATATATATTTTTGCATGTTATCTTGCTTATTAGATTATAAGCTTGTTGAGAACAGGGGCTGTCTTTTGCTCCCCCCCCCACCATTCCTGACACATAGCAGTCACTTAATATTTTTCAATTAGCAAAAATCCACTTTCCCTCTATTCCTCCTAATTGAGAAAGAAAAAACAGAACCTGTTACAAACACATATAATTAAGCAAAACAAAGTTCTAATTTATATCATGATATATATTGGAAAGTCAGACACCCAGAACTCTGCTTTTAGCTTATGACCATAGGCAAGTAATTTTCCCTCTGAGAACATCAGTTTCCTCCTCTGAAAATGATGGTGGTCTTCTAAAGTGGATTTCCAAGGTACCTTCCAGTTATAAATTGAAAGCTATGATTTGAGGACAGAGTGGTATTATAGCTTTCCTTTTTTAGGTTCTCAGAAGAGAAATGAAGTTCATGCTCAGAGGACCTAACCTAGTTATAAAGTGCAGATATCAAAATCAAGAATTCAGCAAGGATATGTGCTAATCTGTGACTTACACACCTTGAATTCTACCCCAACATGGGTTTATACTGTTTTGTATTCTGTTAGATGAAGAGAGTAGTGTTTTCTTTTTAATACATGTAGCAATACAGGATAAGTGGAACCCCAGGTACCTTTGAATTGTACCAGTTATGTTTAAACTAGATAAGGATGTAAAGATTTAGCACAATTCCTTTCAGGTCTAGCAATTAAATTTATGAATGTATTAATCAGTCTGTTTTTGTATACATAGTCCCCCTTTTCCACTATTGACAAGGTAACTGGTCTAAGCTACCCAGGTGACATGATGAGAGGATTTATTTTCCCAGGTACAAAAACCTAAAGCAAAAATAAACATTCCAGACAATCTTTTAAGAAGATTTTTTTTTAATTAAATGGTTGCCCTCCTTTCCCCTACTACTAACTTAACATATTTTCTTTTAAGTCCCAACTAAAATCCTACCTTTTACAGGAAACCTTCTCCAAGCTCTCTTGATTCCAATGCTTTCCCTCTGTTAGTTATTTTATTTTGCCTTTTTTTGTATCTCCAATTCTTACTCCAGTGCCTTACACTTAGTAGTCACTTAATAATGATACTTTTCAATTAGCAAAAATCTACTTTCTCTCCATTCCTCCTGATTAAGAAAAAATCAAACCCATATCACAAACATTTAATCAAGCAAAACAAATTTCTAAATTGTTTATATTTAAAAAAAATCTCACTCTGCACTCTTGAGTCCTTTACCCCTCAATTAGGAGTGATAGTATCATCATGAGTCTTCTTGGATTGTGGTTGGTCATTATGCTGATTCATAAATTTTTTAAAGTTGTTCATTTTTACAGTGTTATTGTAATATAAATTGTTCTCTAAGTTCCCTCATGAATTCATATAAGCTTTCTAGATTTCTTTTAAATTATCCTCTTATTTCTTTAAAATTATTATTCCATTACATTAATATGCATAACTTGTTTAGTCATTCCCCAATAGATGAATATCATCAATTTCCAATTCTTTGCTATCATAAAAAGAGTTGCTATGAATATTATAAATCTTTAGGGTTTGTTTTGTTTAAGATTACTATCTCCTTTAAACTACCCTCCTCCTTATTCCCAACCTCCTCTCCCTCCTTTTTCCACATGTTTGTGATGTAACCCCTTGTCCTCTTATCTCACTGTTGAGTGAAATATATTTCTATATCAAACTTTCTAAGTTTTCCCTACTTAATCCAATTCAGATGAAAATTACTTTCATGTATCAGTTTCTTCCCACCTGGACCCCTTCTCCTTGTTTATATGGACTTGTGCTTATGCACCCTGATTATATAGAGTAATTTTTCCTAACTGCCTTCTCCTTCCCCTATCCCCTGCTCCTCTTTATATGTTCTTTTTCTTTCTCTTTGCAGTCTTTTTAAAAGATCATCAGATCATAACAACCCTCTAGAATCCTTTTTATGTCTCCTGATGATAAAAAAAAAAAGTTTAAAGACATATTTATCATCTTCTCACATGAGAATGTAAATAGTTTCAGTGTTTATTATCTTAGTACTGTTCACTTATATTTACTTTTTATAATAGGCTTCTCTTAACTCCTTTGTTTTCACTTCAGAGTTTCTGTGTAGTTATTGTCTTATCAGGGATAATTATAAGTTCTCTTTTATTAAAGATCCCTGTGTTCCTTCTCTCCCCCTCTCTCCTTATAGGATTATATTGAGATTTCTGGGTAAATTATTCTTGGTTGACCATACGATTATATTCAGATAACTGGGTAAGTTATTCTTGGTTGTAAGCCTTTATCTTTTGTCTCCTGAAATATCATAAGCCATCTACTCCTTTATAACAGTAGCTACTAAATCATATGTGGTAAGGATTGTAGCCCTTTGGCTCTTAACTTCTTTATTTTTGGTTCCATGCAATATTTTTACTTTGATTTATAAACTCTGAATTTTAGCTGTAATATTTCTAAGTTTTCATATGGTTATTTTCTTTTCTGAAAGTTACCAATGAATCCTTTCTAATTCTACTTTGCCCTTTGATTTTTTAAGAGATCTGGGCAGTTTTCTTTTTATGATTTGTTGAAATTGATGTCTACCTCTTTTTGTAGTCATGATTTTAGGTGGTGATTTAGGTAGGCGATTCTTAAATTATCTTTCCTCAAACTGTTTTCCAGGTCAGTTATTTTTGCTATAAAGTACCTTACATTTTTTAAAAATATTTTTCCACTTTTGACTTTTTAAAAATATCACTTATCTCATGAGGTCATTAGCTTCTCTTTAGTCCATTCTAATTTTCTGAGAGGTTTTTTTTCCTCTTTAAAATTTTATACCTCTTCTGCTAAGCTGTGGATTCAGTTTATAACTTTTTCTTTTACAACTTTTATTTTTCTTCCACTTTTTTCTTCTAGTGGTCACATTTCTTTCTTTTTTATTATAGATTTTTATTGACAAAATATATGCATGGGCAATTTTTCAATACTGATCCTTGCAAAAACTTCTGTTCCAACTTTTCCCCTCCTTCCTTCCACTCCCTTCCCTAGATGGCAGGTAGTCCCATACATGTTAGATATATTAGAGTATGTGTTAAATACAATATATGTATACATATTTATATAGTTGTCTTGTTACACAAGAAAAATCAGATTTTTAAAAAATCGGTTTAAAGTAACCTTAGAAGAAAAATAAAAATGCAAGCAAACAATAACAGAAAGAGTATAAATCTTATGTTGTGGTTAATGGTCACATTTTATTTATTAAAAAAAAATTAAGACTTTTAAAAACAACTCTTGCTTCATCTCTTCTAGGAATTCTAGTTGAATTTGTGCCCAAACTGTGTTTCCCTTTGAGATTTTGCATGTAGATGTTTTAGACAGGGATGAGAAACTCAGAAACAGATCCAATTAAAAAACCACATGTTAACATTATCTGTTTCTTAAAGGATTTTAATTTATTTCATCAAATTTTTCTCAATTATATTTTAAACTAGTTTTATTGGCAGCTAAATTATCTTTCTTGAGAAATGAAGTTTCATAAAGATCCTGACGGGCTGTAGAATTGAACCAAATCATAAAAGATTAAGTTTAATGGTGACCAATGTTAAGTTTCATACTTGATTTCAATAAATCAACTTTAGAAATACAATATGGGAATACAACATCTATTCCTATTTAAAAACAAAACAAAACAAAACACTAGAAATCATAAGAATAAGTGAAACTTTTCTTGAAATGATACATAGTATCTATCTAAAATGAATAGCAAGCATTATCTGTAATAATGGGAATAAGCTCTGAAGTCTTCCCAATAAGATCAGGGTGAAGCAAGGATGTTCATTATCACCACTATTATTCAGTGTTTTATTGGAAATGCTCGCTATAGCAAAAAGATAAGAAAAATAAATTAGGACAATGAAAATAGGCAAAGAGGAAACAAACCTATCACTTTGCAGATGACATGATGGTATAAAGTCTCCTAGAGAATTCATTAAAAACCTAGTGAAAACAATTAACAACTTTAGCAGAGTTGCAGGATATTAAAATAAACCCATATAAATCATCAGCATTTCTATATCCCAAAGTTTCTTCAACTGTGGGTTGTGACCTCATATGGGATTGTGTAACTGAATGTGGGAGTCATGAAAAATTTGGCAATAGTAAAAGGTAATAAATATTCCATCTAGATGTAATTATTTTTTGTAAAAATAAGCAAGTATATTAGTATTCAAATTTGTTTTCATCTTTAACAAATAGCAAAATTATATTGCCCCCAAATAATTGGTTTAAAATAAATTTCTTTGTGATTTGTTATCAGTAAATGTTTGATTTGTATATTTATTTTATTTGCCTAACTGCCCAAAGTTGCATAAAAATTTCTCCATCGAAAAGGGGTCACAAGTAAAAAAGATTTTAAGATGTTCTGCTATATACTACCAACAAAACTCAGCAGGAAGAAATAAAAAGAAAAATTCCATTTAAAATAATTGCACACAGAATAAAATACTTGGGAGTCTACTTGCCAAGATAAACCTAAGAATTGTATGGACACAATTACAAATCCAGTATGGGGGATGTCTGGCTAGACAGCTGGAAAAGGTCAAGGTGTTTTAATAGACTGTGTGCTCAATTATGAGTCCTCAGCAGGATATAGCAGCCAGGAAAACTAACAAGTACTTTTAAGAGAAGCATAGTGTCCAAGACCTAGGAAGTGAAAAACCTGGTAAAAATAACATCTGAAATGTTTTTTTCAGTTCTGGGAACCACATTTTAGGAAGCAAATTGATAAGCCGATGAATGTTGAGAGAAAGGCAGTATGAATGATCACAAATCACTTTGAAAGGCTGTCATAAGGACTAAGAAAAATTCTTCTGTGTAACATTGCCTGTTGTAAGAGCTGGGGATACAGACAGATAAGTGAGACAGCCCCTGCCCTCAAGGATCTTGAACTTTCCTCTTTAAGGGGAGCAGCTTTGAGGACAAGGAGAAAAGGATCAGGCTGGGACAGAAATGGCCAGTGTGAAGATGAGAAATCATGGTCACAGGCAGCACAGTGCTTAGTTACTACCAGACACTGTCTCAGAAAGTTCGCCTGGGAGCAAGGAGCAGCAGCCCAATAGGAAGAGAAAGGGGAGCACAAGGAAAGGAGGATTTGGGGAGTTGAAAGTGGAACAGTGGGTGGGAAGATGATTTGGGTCTCTGAGATCCCATTGAATGGGATGACCTCTAAGGAATAATTGAACATTATGATTTTGTGATTAGCTTTATCTCCAGTATTAATGAGCTGTATAAACTTGGGCCATTACCTGAAAAGATCATAACATTGAAAAAAAAAATAGAAGGAAAATAGACTATGCTTTTCATGCTCTGTTTAAGAATTTCCTACGAGATTCTAAGTCCTTATTTTAAGGTATTTAATCAAGATCAATGACATCAGAGGTTCTTCTTCCTTATCTATTTTTAGTGCATTCCCTCTCTCCTTCCTCCCTTTGCCCCATCACTACTACAAATTCCACTTCAGTGTAGCTTTAAGGTTCTAATTCAGTATTATGAATTTTGAAAGAAGAGGGAGATGACTGAGGACAGAATCATCTTGAAAGATGATTTGAAGTTGGATGCTGAGGTGGAGAGCAGAATAGAAAGGGGGAATGGAAGGTAAATATTACCTCTATTCCCATTAAATCAGCTAGTTGGTACAGTGGATAAAGTTAGGAGTCAGTAAAACCTGACTCTGAATTTGTACTAGCTATGTAATTGGCCAAGTCACTTAACCTCTTTCTACCTCTAGTTTCCTCAACTGTAAAATGGGAATAATAATAGAACCTATCTACTAAGAGTTGTCATGTTCTCTGTTCTTCCTTCATAAAGGTCTTTACCTCACCATTAAAATTTTTTTATCTTTTGCTTTCTTGAGATCAGAAAGTAAAAGAGAAACCATTAAAAAAATTCTTATCCTTTACTTCATATCCCCCAAACTATTGGAATTTTTGTCTCAAAATGTAGGAGATACAACCAATGATTTGAAGTTGGCATTACCAAGATGTTTTGCATATTTGAAGGAACATGGTCAGGGCATTGCTTGTAAAATACATGACTGTAGTAAGAAAAAACATATTCTTAATTCCTAAAAACAATTCATAAGTTGGAATTCCAAATAAATTTTATCCAAAGAAATATTATGAGTACTGTCTTTAATATTATTAGTATTTCAAGAAATAAAATAGGATGACCTCTAAAGAACATTTGAACATTAAGATTTTGTGATTAGCCCTAGCTGTAATAGTAATAAGCTATAAAATCTTGAGTCATTTTTTTTGAAGATTAAAGATCATAATGTTGAAAAAACTCAAATGTAAAGCAGACCGTATGTTTTTCATAACTCTAATGGGAAAAATTCTTAAGCAAACAAAGGAAAGAGAAGACTATAAAAGATGAGATAGATAATTTGTCTATATACATTTCAAAAGCTTTCACATGAAAAAAATTAATACACCATGATAAGAAGGGAATTGGTCAAATGAAAAAGTAATTGTGCCAAATTTCTCTGGTAAATATCCAAGATATCTAAAAAATTAGAAGATATATACATATTGAAAAAGGGGGAAATAAAAGTTCGATTTCCAAGATATCTAAATAAATTATGTAATATGTACATATATATGTATGTATAAGTACTAAAATCTAATATAAAAAGAACAATAATAGCAACATAGTTTAAACCAAATGCTGCAAAATTATGATGATGAAGCCTTGTTCTTATTCATAAGTTTTACCTTAAAGAGATGTAAGAAAAAAAGAACCTGCTGTTCTTTCCAGAGATAAGGAATCATGGATGCAAAACCTTACATAAGTCTGCCTTTTTGGATACATTGGTCAGTTTTAAAGAACACTTTTTCCTTTATTGTTAAGGATGACTCACCAGGAATAGATTATAGAAGGGACATGTTGAGAAATGTAGATAATTTAAAAGTAAAAACACATCTTTAAAAGCAAAAGATGTCAGTAAATTGTATTCTTAAAATAGTCCATTTTATTCTTTTAGAACATGAATGTTGAAATAGATGGTCTCAAAAGCCTTTCTAGCTCTGTAATTTTGTGATTCTTATATACACACTTAAATAGGGTTAAATAGAACTTTATGAACTTTTTAGAAGTGATTTATAGATGTGAAATTTTTATAGGAAAAACTCCTCTTGAGCTCCACACATCTGACTCTGACCAAATTTGGGACACAATCCCTTCATGTGTTAAGAATAACCTCCTTATAGTCTTGGATTTATTATTCAAGTTTGCCATCTTATTTTATAAGGAATTATGAGGTAAAGATTTGAAGTATGATTCTTTTCTTAGCTAACGGTTATACTTTATTTCCAGTTGAGAGGGAAAATGTTCAGAAGAGAACCTTCACCCGGTGGATCAATTTACACTTGGAAAAGGTAAGCCTATGACTACAAGGGAGGATTCTTTAGTGGGAGGTGAGAAGTGGAATAGAAGACTCAATGAGAAATATCTCTTGACTTTTTTTTTTAATACTATCATAAAATACTTTCAGAAAGGCAAACCTAACAATCTGCTTACTTTTCCTAATTTGACACTTTCCTTCTAAAATGTCTCCATTACCTTAGCAATGAATGGGGGGAAATATTAGAAATATGATAGATCCGACAATAATATCACTAACCATCCATGTTTGTCTAGTCTTTATGGTTGCAAAGTGCTTTGTGATATATCAGATCTGATTTGATACTAAAAATAAGACTATGGTATTTTTGGTTTTTTTGATACTAAAAATAAGACTATGATTTTTTTTCTATCTATATACTTGGTTCTTTTGCAGTTTTAAAAAAAAAAGATTGTTTTTAAATATTTTTTTGTGAGCATTGCTTCCAGATTCTAAAATTCCAAAAGTTTCATTATTAAGTTGCTTATATGTGTTTCCAATATAGCTTTGTTAAGTCTCCTGTTATATATAATCAAGGCTGGATTACCAGTGTAAGATCTCTGTGGTGTGTAACTATGCCTTAGAAAGGAGATGAATACTAGTGGTAATCTCAGCACTACTGGTGGCTTTAAGTCTACTCACCTATTAGCTCTTTAAAATTACCAAACTTTGTACAGACTTTAGGAGCATGAACAATGAGATCATATTTTCTCTTAAAGAGAACAACTTTCTTTGAATTTTTTTTTAATTCCACAGACTAATAAAACTTTGGAATGTTAAAGCTGAAAATAACCTTAGAACATAGAAAGTAAGAGTTACAGGAAACCTTAGGTCATCTTGTCCAAAACTTTATTATTTGATGTGAAATTTGAAATTCAAATGGTCCAAGTAAAAGTAAACAGCAAAATCAAGACTTTCCACTTTCTTCTCATTGACCACCTCGGGAAATAACAAACTTTTATAAACACAAAATGTTGTTTTTTTAACCAAAAAATATAAAACTGTATTTCTTTAGTATGCTTTTGTTATCTGTATAGTACAAATTCTGCCCAATGTACCAGATCTCCATTAGCATTGGCAGGATAGATCCCCAAAGAAATACTGCATCTTGTCCCCTCAGAATTTTGCTGCTTAACCTTGAGGAATTGCAAAATATTTGTCTAATGCTAGGACTCACAAGCTCTTACAGATGTACTCCTTATGATTATCAATTGATATCAATTAGTTAACCAAGCTTAATTAATTTTTGGTAAAAGATATTTACTGAGGAGATATGGAGAGAATAGTTAATTCTGGGAATTTGTAATATTCCTACCAATACATATAGAATCCTAGAGAAAATAGACTTGAGCTTGAAGAACATGTTTGGCCAAAGGCTAAATAATAAAATTTCTGGATCTCCTTTTGCTAAGTTCCTCAAGAATGGTCCCTTTAGATGTGGTATGTCTTTTTTATTAGAGTCCTTTTCACTTCACTTCAGCTCCTGATACTGTCTCTTTTTCCCTGGCCAGGTTTTAGAAGACCATTACCTCTCTTAATTGTTTAAGGCTCACGAGGGCCTTCTCTAGCTGATATGATAGGCAAAAACTTGAGATTAGAGGAGCTAAGATTTTCTTCTCCCTGACATGATTCCTTCCATTTTGAGCTGCCAGATGTTCAAATCCCTGGCTTTCTAACCTGACCTGCTCTTTTATTCCATAAGATACGACCAATCTAAACCAATTTAAGCACCTTTATTTTGCAGCATCATCTAACTCAATCCAATTATTTTCTTTTTTCTTTTTTTTTTTCAAAAATTTATTTTTTTCATTTTTACATTCTCTCCCTTCTTCTAGTCTCTCCCTTACCTATTAAAAAGGCAAGAAATGTTTATATATATATATATATATATATATATATATATATATATATATATATATATATATATATATGTATGTGTGTGTGTTATACATATGCATACACAGTCATCTAATTATATTTCTGCATTAGCCTGAAAAAGCAATTTTCAAAAGAAATTCAAGCTATCATGAAAAAATATTATTAATCCCTTAATAATAAGAGAACTATATATTAAAACAATGCTTAGGCAATCCAATTATTTTCAAGGACTTCTAAATTAAGGACTTTTCACAGTAAGTTTAAAACCTTTGATTGAGTGAATGGTAATGTTTAAATCTGTTCATACATAATCCACACCTCTGCTTTTTTGACTGGGAAGACTTATTCTTAGACTGTGATGATGAACTAACTCAGTCCCCTGGCAAGAGCACATTCATTCATACACCACACACACACACACACACACACACACACACACACATACCTTCCTGCACTCAAAAGAAACCAATTTTTTGCCTTTATACATGATTAGTAAGCATACATTCATTTGCCTCTCCTAAAGGTGGAGTTTCTATGCTATGAACTAGAAGCAAAACTGAAAATATCTGTATTTACTCCATATACCCCACAAGAAGGAACAAATCTGAGTATACAGCATGATCCTGCTATAAGTACAATAAGAAAAATTGTCTGAAAAATCTTACATGTAATTAAGAATATTCTTCAGTGTTCAGTAAAACCTAGGTCTTATTTTCTTTGTCACTACTTAACCTCAATCATGAAGGCTGTGAGCTCTTTTAATATGAAATTGAAAGAACCATGGATTTATAAATCTGAAAAACATAGGGGTAAGTGGGGCACAAGAAGTACACTTTATCTGAGATAAGATCTTCTCACATGAAGTTAGGGGTTTAATAAGGGTTCAACACAGGCAATGGCAACACATAATAACATATGAAAAGCACATTATAGAAGTCCAAAGTGCTGTTTGATATTGGGGGTGAAGGGAAAGAAAAGAAAAGAAATTTCTAGTTTGAGGATGAAGGAAGAATTCTTAAAGGAACTTTTAAATTTTGACTTAATAGATGGAAAAGAATGAATAAGAAGAATATAGAATGAATGTATCATAGTTATCTTGAATACTGTTAGCCAATTCATGGAATCAGGAAAGGACAGATCAGGAAAAATGCAGAGGTATATGGTAGAAGTACACTGATTTTAAGGACAAAAGACTTGGATTAAAATTTGAGCTCTTACACTTATTAGCTGTTATCTTGGGTGAATCCCTATATCTCCTTAAGCATCCATTATCTATGGAGAAAATAGCACTTGTTTTTCCTGCCTCTGAGAATTGTTGAAAAATCCAAATGAAAATATTTGAAAATACAGAGCAGTATATATATATATATGTTATTCCTCCAAAAGAGAAACAAGTATCACAATAATAAGAAGATGGCTAAATAAATTGTAATATTAAAATGTAATGGAATATTATTGCTATATGAGAAGTAATACATATGGAGAATATATCAAAATATGGGAAGATATATATGAACTGACACAGAATTAAAAATGCAAAAGTGTCTACAATTACTTTATAGTTAAGTTCTTTTAGTCACAACTTATTTTTTGTGACTCCTTTTGGAGTTTTCTTGGCAAACAGTGTGTAATTTATCATTTCCTTTACCAGCTTATTTTACAGAAACTGACTAAAACAGGCTTAAGTGACTTGTCCAGGTCACACAGCTACTAAGTGTTTAAGGACAAATTTGAATTCAAGAAGATGAGTCTTCTTGATCTGGCACTCTATTATGCCACCTAGTTACCTCAATACAGTGAAGAAAGCATTAAATTGCAAATACAGTGGACATCATTAATACTTCCTGCCTTCTTAAAGGCTGATATGAACATATTCTTTAACAACTGGTAACTAACACAGGAATACAATTTCTGAACAGTTATTTGCAACTTTTAAAAAAAACGTTTTTCTGAATTGTTTTCAGGTTGCATTTTTTCCCTTTCATTTTGTTAACTGGTTGCAATTCTTTTTTATGTTCTTACTTTTTGTTTTACTCAAACTGTCTTTTTTGTTGTTTATATATTTGAAAACTTTGTAACAGTTGAAAACAAAAGTTTAAAATTTCAAATTCTCTAATAACTCATTTTATATTGCATATGAAAAAATTTTTAAAAAGAAGTATAATTTTAGTGGAAAGATTGAGTTCTATTCTGCCTCTTATCTAGCTATACATGAGTCTGAACAATTCATTTAACCACTCTGAATGTAAATGTCCTCATCTGCAAAATGGTGCTAATAATAAATGCATGGAGAATTGAAAAATTTGCATTAGAAAGGATCTCAGAAGCCAACTAGTCGGAGTCATATCTAACAAGAATCTCTTCTGCAGCCTTCCCAGAAAATTGTCGTGATAGCCTGACTCTTTAATGGAAAGATAACATACTCGTATCTACTTTTTTTCTTCAATAGTTACAATTTTTTTCCTTCTCCCTCCTTTCCTTACTTCTCCTTTCCCCAAGACAGCAAGCAGTCTGATATAAATAATACATAACATCCTCTCTCTAAAGGTAACCTGCCCCCCCTTTGGGATAGATATTATTAACAAGTTTTTTTTTTTTTCTTTTTCCTCAGAGCAAGTTTTAGTCTTCTGTATCTTTGCATTTCCATCCATTGTTTTGAGTTTTACCTTCTAAGGCCAAAGAGAAAAAAGTGTTATCCTTTTCTGCTCATGAATCTTCTCTTCTTCAGTCCAAATATACCCAGTTCCTTCAGTCATTCTTGTGTGGTATGCTCTTGAAGCTCTAATTGGAGAAGGCTTCAATTGATTAGTGTCCTTCCTGAAATATATTGTGTCCAGAATTTAGCTGAGTAGTACTCACAGTAGAGAATGTAGCATGTATATCACCAGCTTCTTTCAAGTCTCTGTGATAGAGCCTAAAGTCTCACTAGTTTTTTGTTGTTGTTGTGTCTCATTTAATTTATATTCTGTTTATAGCCTATTAAAACTTTTGCATCTGAACTGCTTTCTAGCCACATTTGTCCCATATTATACATGTGAAATTGATTTTTTTTGGAACCTGAATGAAGGACCTTACATTTTTCCCAATTAAAATTCATGTTATTTTATTTGGCCTGATGTTCTTGCATCTTGAGATCATTTATGGATCCCGGTTTTTCTCTCTACTGTATTAGCTACCTCTTCTCAGTTTTGTGTATTAATTGGATTTGATATGTGCTATCAATAAAATGTTATGTAGTAAAAAGTCAAGGGCAGAATTCTACCACATGGGAATTAACTGGCTTCCACTCTTCCTACAGGTGAACTATCTCTTCCTGATATAAATTTAGAGCTTTCTTCTAGTGAAGTATCCATTATTACCCCCAGGCAACTTTCTTCTTTCTGCAGTTCTCTTTAAACTTTAAGGCCTCTGCCTTCTAGACCAATCCCTCCTTCTAAAGAGAAGATTAACCCACAGGTGCTATCTTCTATAGTCCTTGCACCTGGTGTTTCTAAATGATTCAGCAGAATGGGATAAGGTACAGAATGCTAACTGGATAATCTCTCCAGCCCTGACTTTGCCAAGAATTACTTTACTACCTTCTAATTATTTAAACTCTCTTAGTGCTATTTTAACTTTATTTTTACTCTCTGGTCCTGCCCTTCAAATGAGGAGCATCCCACTCCATGGATTTAAATGCAAAAACAGTATCACGCATTTCAAGCCAACTCATACCCCACCTGGTCAATAATAATCAGCAAAAGTCAGTAACGATTAGCAATATTTGACCAATTTCCAAAAAAAAAAACAAAAACTGTATTAACTAATCAAAGCAATGATCCAAAACAATTGACATATGATAATTATCGTCATTATAACAAGTATCAACAATGCAGGTATGTGAATAATCAACAACAAACACCAATAACATTCTGCATCTACTTGTAGTAACATAACCAGGTTCCTTTTGTTACAACCAAATTACATGCCATTATATAAAGATATAAGAATATAGAACATCGACTGTAATGATGGTAGCTACAAAGAGAAAAAGAAAACAAAAATTTCAAAATAAACAAGATCAGTAAACAACAGTAATACAGGAAATTTTGCAGAAACCAAAAGTTCAAGGGGAAAAAAAAAATCTCATGAAAAAGCTCTCACTTTGTAGCATTTCTGTACCCTTTTGGAAACACGCTTTTGAGGTAAGAGGTGAGGTTGCCAAGGGGAAAAGTACTCATTTAGTCCTGCCCCCATCTTTGGAATGTGAGGATCTGCCCCACCTTTTTCCTCCCACGAGCTCCAACCCTCCAGTTACTGCCCTTGACTCTACCCTGGCAGAAAGCCTTTTCGACTCCTGTGTGGAGGAAGAAGGAAAGAAATCAAATGATGCCAGATTTACAGACAGATCATCTTTATCCCAGACAATAAAAATTTCACTTTTGTTCATTTTTTTAGCCTAGGGAAAAGGAAAAGTCCAATCATGAAGTTAATTTGTTTAATCTGTTTTAATCTTAATAGATCAAGATAATAGCATTTCTCTCTCTCAATTTAATTCAGCCCCAGATAGGAGAAAGCCTGGAAATTTGGAGGAATTTAGTGGGCCTTTCTGCATCTCTGTATAGTAATACCAAACACTATTCCTCCCTCTTCACAAACAAGGCAATAGATCAGTTGTGAGATTGCTGAGACTGATTTAGCTGGCAAAAGAAAGTCATACCACTAAAACAGAAATTAAAGAGTACCTTTACAGGACATCAGCTTTTGGGTCATCTTCTAGCCCACTGGGTCGTTGAGGAGGATGGAGAGAAGGTGAGACCATCCTCTACAAACTAGAACTTTTCTCCTGAATGGGGAATATCCCATTCTGTTTACTGAAAGCAAAGGCAGTTGTGGCACCTCAGGCTCTGACTGCTATAGCTCCAAGCTTGGCTGCCTTACTCTCCCACTTCAGATGCCTTTTCATTAAGCTTGCTCATTTGAGACACGTGTCTCTCCCTCCCCTGCTTTGCAAGTATTAGTATTCAATTCAAAAGCTTCCCTCACAGCAGGACTCCATCCTACTACTCATGTACTTTGGACAAGGAGGAGAAACCTTGCTGTATGTCCAGAATTATATTTTTCAAATACCCATGTAACCAGGTTTCAAATACCTGACTTTGCCTACTGCATTCCTCTTATCTTCCAGTCCTATGTGCCATTATATCATTGAATTAAATTGGATATTCTCTCCCATCATTGCAGAAGGACTCTAATCAATAGGTAATTTATTAATTTTAATTGTTTGAGAAATTAAAGAAATTAAACTACATGGTAAGGGTCAAACAGGTGAATAGCCAGCCAGTGCTCACTAAATGTACTAAATAAATAGTTCAGTGCCTCTGGAATAGTAGGTGCTTAATAAATGTTATTGACTGATGTGATGTAGTATAGATAGATAGTGTCAGAGGTGGGAACTGAACTTAGTTCAGTCAATTTCTAAATTCAGTGTTCTATTATTCACTGTATTACACACACTCTCTTACTACTTTACCAATCTGACTTAGAAAGAGGTGGGGTGCAGAATTAGTTTTGAATGATCCACTTTTGATACAGGCAGGCTAATTCACCACTTCTCTTGCTGTTCATTAATCATATCTTTAATAACTAAATTCTTGAATAATACTCCAGTATTCCCATTTGTTTACATGTTAAGGTGATGATAAAAAAGAATTAAAATATTCTGGAATTTTCCCAGAAATCAGTCAAGCATTTCTGTTTATAATTTGTAGATGTCACTCTCCACCTACTTTTGAAAATTGGAACATTTGCCACTCTTGATTTTATAATAGTTCTCCCATTCAACATCACCTTTCAAGTATTTCTCAGTTTTTTTGAGTGATCAGTGAAAAAATTTTACAAAAGTACTTTAAAAACTGTTTAAGATGTTGTACAGATGAATAGTACCTAAAAATAAGTTACTGTCCCCAAAAAAGGATTCATAAAAAATAGAAATGTATAAGGAAGGATAGAAAAAATGTATCTTTTGATCTATGGCTAAGGGGAAATCTAATTATGACTAAACAAGAGACAGAAGAGATTTGGGGAAGTAAAATAGATAATTTTGATGTTTTGTCCAAACAAAACCAATGCAGCCGAAATCAGAAAGAAATCAAGAAACTGCAGTGAAAATTTTGCAGTAAATTTCTCTAAATTCTCAAATATGTAGGGAACAGAGCCAAATTTATAAAAATAAGAGCCATTCCCCAATTGATAAATGGTCAAAAGATATGAACAGACTTTTCAGAAAAAAAAAAAAAAAAAAACTATAACCACAGGAAAAAAATGCTAACTCACTACTAATTAGGGAAATCAAAACAACTCTGAGATAATACTACTCTCATACCTATTAAGTTATCAGTTACTATGACGGAACAGGAAAATGGAAGATGTTGGAGGGGATGTGGGAAAATAGTAATTCTAATGCATTGTTAATTGGAGTTGTGAATTGATTCAATCATTCTGGAGAACAATTTGCATCTGTGCTCAAGAATTATGCATACCATTTGAATCCAGCAATACCACAAGAAAATGGGGGAAAATTTGTACAAAAATATTTATAGCAGTTCTTGTAGTGGTGGCAATTGTCAATTGGGCGATGGATGAATAACTTGTTTATGAAATAATGGAATATTATGAGAAATGATAATTTCAGAAAAACCTGAAAAGAGGTCAACTGAAACAAAATGAAGTGAGCAGAATCAAGAGATTATTGTACACAGTAATGGCAATATTATATGATGATCAAATATGAATGACTTAGCTATTCTTAGTCGTTTAGTGATCCAAGACAATCCCAAAATACTCATGCTATCCATTTCCAAAGAGAGAACTGATGGATTCTGAATGTTTCCTTTATTTTGTTGTTTAAAAATTTGTATTTTCTTTTACAACATGGCTAATATGGAAATAACTTTGAAGTTACTCCACATGTATAAATGAAATCAAAGTGCTTGGCTTCTCAAGGAAGAAAGAAGAATGAATTAGTGGGAGAAATTTTGGAACTAAATTATTTTAAAGTGATAGTTAAATTTTTTACATATAATTGGAAAATATTTAACATAAATAAAATTATTAAACATTTAAAAATAAGTTAAAGATAGAAATGTTTGACTTAATGTCCAATTTTGTATGTGAATATCAATTCATTATTAGCAGTCATAAGATAAAGTGGGAGGGATTTGGATTTTGGAAAGAAGTAAGCAAAAACGACTTTTCAAAACTAAAATCTTGAAATACTTAATTCAGGATCTGATATAAGTCATAGAAGTAGGAAATACTGTCTGATAGTTTTACCAAGAGCATTCAAATCCCCATTTTGTTCCCCATCCCTTTAAATTGTGGAAATCAAGGATCTGACTCTCTTCAACAATGAGATGATTCAAACCAGTTCCAATTGTTCAATGATGAAGAGAGAGCCTTCTACACCCAGAGAGAGGACTGTGGAAACTGAATGTGGTCCACAACATAGCATGTTCACTCTTTGTTGTTGTTTGCTTGCATTTTGTTTTCTTAATTTTTCTTTTTCTTTCTTCTTGATCTGATTTTTCTTGTGCAACCAGTTAACTGTATAAATGTACGTACATATATTGAATTTAACGTATTTAACATGTATTGGACTACCTGCCATATAGGGAATGGGATGGGGAGAAGGAGGGGGAAATTTGGAACAGAAGGTTTTGCAAGGGTCAATGTGGAAATGGGTAATTACCCATGCATATGTTTTATATATAAAAGCTTTAATAAAATTTTAAAAATATATATTGTGGAAATTAAGTCTCTCTCTCTCCATCCCACCCCTTTTCAAAGTCAATTTATAGGGTAACATAAATGACAAAAATTCAAACTGATAAAATTAACAGTTTTATTTTTATCCTTATTGAGTTTAGGGGCAATTTGGGGAGATGAAATCATGCAACTTTTTGCTGACTTAGGTTCAAGTGTTGTTTGTAGTCCATGGTCCCTCAATATCTGAATTCTGCTGTACTATTCACATGAAATTTAAGATACATTGCAGGCCTAAGAAATGTTTATCTGTATTTATTATAGTTTTTTCCTGCCACTACATAGAATGTATTTTTATCAAAAATCATGGCATTATCACTCTGAGAGTAGCTATGGATCCTGTCAATCGACTCATTTGTCATGTTCATTTCAAAGAAGGTCTGGAGTGAGGTCATCACTAAAAATAATTCACATGTATATAGCCTTTTAAGGCTTGTAAAACAGTTTCCTCACAATAACCCCACAAGGTAATGAGTATATAAGTAGTATTATGCTCATTTTATTTATCAGGTAACTAAGTATCCCAGTAGTAAACTAATTTTACCTATGGTCACGTAGCCATCGGAACCAAAATACAGATCCAGCTGATTCTTGTCTTCATCTTCTGATACTATCTTGCTTGGCATGGTATATGTCAAAGAATGAAAGTTTTCAAAGAAAGAATTTTACTTTTATGTTAAGAATATTCAGTTATTTCTGTCCACCTGGAATTGCTTTCTCTGTATTGGAGCTTGAAATTGGGAAATATTCTGAATGGGTATATTTAGCCATATAGCTTCTATGAGTGCCAGTTAGAATGGTTGATTACTATTCTTCAAACAGCAGTAATGTGATCCAATCTCAGAAGTTAGGAAAGGGCTTTTAGGGAGCAGATGAATCTTGACCTTTCTGGTAGGGGATATTCCCTCAGTTTATACATGCCTCCTGAAAACTGAAAATATTGGTTCATATGTTTATAGAAACATACATTTTCCTTGGTGGAATTGATTGTCTTAAGAGCAGTCTCTTAAGTTACTGGAGTTGTTCTCATAGTTATCTACTTACCCAAAATAGCTGGAATAAAGTCAAGGCGTTCAAAAAAATTGCTTAGTTTTTCCTCCAATTCTTTTTCTCATCCTTGATACATTCATGATTTGGGGATGGTTAAAAGAGTGTATTCCTGTACCCATAAAGTATCATCTACCAAGCTATATATTTTCCAATTGTGATCCTTACCCATCTATCACCATCCACATATCCATGAACATAATTATCTATATGTTGTGGTCACCGTTACCCCATACCAGGCTATCACAACATATCAAAGATATCCTCATGAAGCAAAAAAAAATCATTCCATTACACTAATTTCAAAGGACTAAGAGTAGCAATGAAAGGTTAAAATTACCTGATGCTTTATGAATAAAGAATGCTTTCTTATCCATTATTTCATTTGATTCTCATAGCTACCCCATCAAGGAAATAAGGCAGGAATAAGCTTATTTTAAAGATGAGAAATTAAGGCACAGGAAGATGAAATAAGATGCCTAAAATTATTTGGATGTTAAATACTAGAAATAGAAATTAACTGACTCCACAGTGAATATTTTTTTCCTATATTTTGCTACCTCTGTCTCTAATTCCAGCCTGTATTTGCTTTTACCTATCATCTAACAAGTAATTAACTATTTTATACTATTGGGCAATCTCCCTTGGTCTCATTTTTCTTATCTACAAAATGAAGAAATTAAAGAATATTTAAGATCCATCTGGCCTTATAGTTCTAAGATTTTCTTGAAGAGGAGGAAGAGTTATAATATAAGGTGGTCTTTCTCCTTTTTTAAAAAGAAATGTCAATATAAAAGTTCAGGATTTAAATTGATCACATGGTCTGTGGGTAGTGAATATTTTCTATCTCTTTCTTCACAGTGCAAACCTCCTCTAGAAGTGAAAGATTTATTCATTGATATACAAGATGGAAAGATCCTGATGGCATTGTTAGAAGTTCTCTCAGGACAAAGCCTGGTAGGTATAGTGGGGGGAAGGGTTGGAAACATATATTATAAAACTAGGTGTGTACTCTGGATTAAGTCACTTAATGTTCTCGGGTCCTCAAGATTCCTTATCCATAAAATGATATACTTTAAAACACTACTGAACTCATAAAATTGTTGGGAAAAAGTGTCTTGTAAACTAATATGCCACATAAATGCAACATTATTATTATTATTAAATTATGTAGCTGATTTTTGCATCCCTGCTAGTATGCATAGATATATACATATACATGTATATACAAATAAACTTGGACATATGTCTTATACCAATATATTCTTTTCATTTATAATTAGATCTGATTTCTAATAACAGCACATTTATAGAGAATGATTTATGCAAGATAACTTATGAAAACTTAAAGTTGGACTTTTGGCACAACCTTTATAATATCTTATGGTTCATGAATCATTTTCATGAGATAGCCTTGTAAAGTAGGTAAAGTATTTTTATTCCCATTTTAAAGTTGAATATCCTGAATCTTAGATACAATGACTTTCCCCAAGGAAGAATACAAATAGTTTCAAGTTGTCACTTAGGCCCAGGTCTGTGTCACATATATCTAGTATGCTTTCCACTACAACATGTATTTTTTAGTCTTTATTTTTAAAGACTAAAAAATATACCTAGCATTTTGTATATCTGTTATTTTAAAATTCTTACAAATATCTACTTTGAAGAACAAATAGTAATATTAACTAAAATAGGGGTTAAGAATCAAAATAACAAAATAAGAGCATATCTAGATTTTAACTGTAAAATATTAATATTAAACTATTGGCAGATGTGTGTGGTTTCAACTGGCAATGTATAAAATTACTGATTTCTCAATAACTGCCCATAAGGCTCAGAGTAAATCTTATATGTTTCCTCTCCAGTTATAAAATGAGGGGATTTGGCTAGATCAGCTCCCTTCCATCTCTAATATTCAATCACATGCCCTACACATTTGTTATTAATCAATGTAAAAATAATTCTAAGCGTGAGGGTTGTACAAATTCAAGCTTCCCTGCTGGCTCTTGCTTAAGGAACTTTTATCTAGAACAGTCAAGTACCTTGCCTGGTATCAACAAAATTTCTGGTTTTGGAGCCAGTATTTATTTGAATTCAGTTCTTTTGACTCAGAGATTTTCCATTTTTAACATTGAGCTTATTTCAATGACACAGGATATTTTTATGAAGATTTTAAATCAGACAAGATATTTTTACCACTCTCATTCTCTTTGAAACTATGTACATACAACTCTTTCAACATTATTACTGTTGACAAGCTCTAATCCAACCTGATCAAAATCTGATTAAGCCTACAATTGAAAACTTAAGCCTTTGAATAAGTAACCCATACTTAGTTCTAATATAGATGTTCAGCTTGAACTTTAACCCTACCCTATATTATTCCCACATTAGCAAAATGAAAATCCTCCCTTTCCTTATTCTTGAGGCCCAAATAAAAATGAGTGAAAAGAGAGGCTAGAGAGGCAATAAATATAATAAATATAGACAGGTTTTTCATAGTTTTTGGCTGAAAATCTGAAAAATGACATAGCAAGGTAGCAGAAAGTTTTAGTTTAGCTTTTTCAAAATCAAAGATGTTGGGTATCAGGCAAACGTGAAAGAACAAGAATATAGGGAGAGATTGAAGATTAGATATCAGGGATAATAGTGGCAGAAATCTGTTAGAGAAGACAGGAGAATATAGGATCAAAGGCACATAGAGAGATTGACTGGCTTTGGTGAGGAGAAGGGTCATTTCTCCCATAACAAAAGGAAAGAAATATTAGGGAACTACATTATTCTCTGAACAGATGGGAATCTTTTTCAAGAAACATATTTTTTATCATAGCTATCCTCATAGGATTATTGATAAGAACTAGAAGGGATCTTGGAGAGCATCTAATCCCACCCACCTCCTTATTTTATACATGAGGAAAATAAAACTGAAAAAGGTTAAGAGGCTGAGATTTTCCAAAGATGGTTGGGAATGGAATTTGAACCCAGGACTCCTGGTTCCAGAGCCTATGTTCTCTTTCTATTATAAAGTACTGCCTCCTGATATTATTATTCTATAAAAAATGAACAAGCTGAATTTAGAAAAGCCTGGAAAGATTTACATGAACTGATGCTGAATGAAGCCAGTAAAACCAAAAAAAAACCATTGTATATAGCAACAAGATTATGTGATGATCAACTATGATAACCTTGGTTCTTCAAAACAATTCATTGATCCAAGGAAATCCCAATAAACTTTGGATGGAAAATGCCATCTGCATCCAGAGAGAGACCTATGGAGACTCAATGTGGATCAACACACACTATTTTCTTTTTTTTTTTTAATAGTATTTTACTTTTCCAAATACATGCAAAGATAGTTTTCAACATTTACCTTTACAAAACTTTGTGTTCCAAATTTTTCTCCCTCCCCTCCATCTTCCCCCTTCCCAAGACAGTAAACAATCCAACATAAATATGTTCAATTTTTCTAATTATATTTGTCATGCAAGAAAAATCATATAAAAAGAAAAAACTACAAGAAAGAAAAAAAAACACAAGTGAACAAACAAACAACAACAACAAAAAGGTGAAAATACTGTGCTTTGATACACATTTAGACTCCATAGTTCTCTTTCTGGATGCAGAGAGCATCCATTTCTATCCCAAGTCTATTGGAATTAGCAATACTATTTTCACCTTTTTTTTTTCTTTTTTTTTTCTTTCTCATGATTTTTCTTCTTTTTTGATTTTTTTTCTTCTCCCATCATGACTCATATGGAAATATTTACATATGTACGTGCATAACCAAAAAGCAAAAAAAAAATTATATAACAGCATCATAGGACTTAGAGTTATAATGGGCCTTAGTTAGTATCTAGTCCATCCCCCTCATTTGTATATGAGACTAGTAAAAAAAGGGAAGTCACCACATAGTAATAACAGTTTATATTCACATTCTTCGGTCCACAAATCCAGGACTACACCACACTTCTACCATTTAAGTTTGTTGTTGTTGTTGTTGTTTTATCAGATAAGTTTTGATGGGAATTTTATCTGCCTCAAAGACTTATTGAATAACTGTGTGAACCTGAGCAAGTTGTTTGACCTCTTAACCTCCATTTCCTCATCTATAAATTGGGGATTATAAAAGCACCTCCTTTACTAGTTTATTTTGAGAGTCAAATGAGATAATATATGTAAAACTCTTCACACAACTTTAATAAAGGACTATATAAACATCAGTTCCTGATACTTTGAATCCAAGCATGATCTGTAGTGGTGTGATAGGGAAAAAAACTTTCCAAATGAGATTATTATCAACAACAAAATTATCCCTCAATGTAAATTCTTATTATGGAAAAAATTGAGAATTAAAGAGATGGTGGGACAGGATCACATAACAGCCCGTCGCTGGCTCAGGACCTACCACTGGTGCCAACCAATAAGTTCCTTTATTATATGCAGAACTATGTGGAGGGCTTTGGGAAACATAAAAAAAAAAAAGAGTTCGGTTTCCACATCTGAAAAATAATGTGACAGGGCTACAGCTAAATGACCTTTACATCAGCTTTATATTATTTGATACAGATTCCTTCTAATTCTGACATTTAATTTTTTTGGATTCTGAGTTCCCTCCAGCCCTAATATTCTGTGAATCTGTTATTGCAGAGCTTTTTTCCGCTCTTAACATTCTATATTTTGACCTGCCCAGGATAAAAACAAATCTTAATCTGACTCCCTGGCTGCTACTAATTTTTAAAATATGTTATATAACTATAATATATCTGTAGTAGCCAATCTGCTAGAAAAGACCATGAAAAACGTGTTTAATTAGTAAATAACTTTGGTTACCATGGGTTCACTTTTTTTAAGGAAATTTGAATTCCATTCTTGGCCCTCTTATATAGTTCCTTCCAATATGTAAAATTAACATTTCCAGATATCAATCTGCTCCTACAAGCACATTTTCTCCCTCCTCACATAGCAGTGTACAAATTTCTTGGCTCAAAAACAGAAATTTCCGTTGCCATCAGGAAAGAACTTGTCTGATGATTTAGAAATTGCCTGGTAATTCATATAGTTGATCATTCGTGCCATGACATAAGGCATCAATACAAGCAATAAAAAAATCTTAGACATGGTTCTCAGCAGATGAGATATGTTAAAAAACTAGAAGCAATGTGAACTAAAAATTGAAACCAATTTATTATTCCTTAACTCATTTTTCCCCTCACTTGTGATGAATTAAACAGACCCCATTGTGGTTACTTTGACTTTTGACCTTAAGCACTGATACCACTTTATTCTGAAACACACAAGTACTCTCTTTTTCATGGTGTAGTGAAAAGAATTCTGTCCTGGAAGTGAAAACTCCTGGGTTGGGTTTTAGTCCTGGCTTTGTCACTAACTCCCTTTGGGCAAATTACTTATTCTCTCTAGAGTTTAATCTCTTTGCCTGTGAATCAGGATGTTAGATTAAATAATTTTAGTAGTTCCATTTAGTTCTAATTATCTGTGATTATGATTCAGATCAATACATATGAGCCCCAGATCTTCACTTTAAACTAAAGTGAAACCGTTTTTAAAAAACTTTACCACTTTAAATAAACTATGTTTTGTTTTATAGCTGCATGAATATAAATCCTCATCCCATCGTATTTTTCGGTTGAACAACATAGCAAAAGCACTTAAGTTTTTGGAGGATAGCAATGTAAGTATTTGTTGTGTTTGGTGTCAGTCTCTGTTTATACAATTTCAAAAGGAAAGAAATGTATTTTACAGCTTTTAGAAAACTCCAAGAGAAGGGTATGACAGGAATCTTCAGTAATAATGATGCTTCATTTTTTGAATACTTAAAATCAATGTAGAATCTCATTGATTTGCAGAATATTACCTAAACTTTTCACATACATTCAAATAAGAACTCTCTTTCAAACCTAACATTTTATTATTCAATCTTTTTTTTTTACTTTATTGTTAAAGTTCTCTTTCAAATTATTTGCCATTTAAAACTGTTATCAGGCATACTCTTCCATTTTATAATGGAAAATATTATCCCAATGACAGATTGGCTGGTTGCCAATGAACAACCTAAGTTAAATATCAAAAAGCTAATCAAAAATAAGCTGACAAGTAGCTTATGAGTTTTTGGTCAATAACCACCTATGAAATGAAGAAAAATTCAAAATAAGTATTATGTGATTCTTTTACCCTTCTGCAGTCATTGTGGCAGAGTTGTGGAAGTGGGTACAATGAGTGCAAAAACTCATGTTTTGTGGTAACAAAGAACTAGAAATAAAATGTCACCATCTGTTGGGAAAAATGATTGAACAAATGATGGCATACAAATGAATGAAATTTTAGAATTCAGTAACAAATTATTGACATGAAAAACTTAGGGAAATTTAGGAAGACTTTTATGAACTGGTATTGAATGCAGTAAACAAATTCAATAGAATGGTTTATATATTGGCTAAAATAACGTAATAAAAAAAAACAATTCTGAAGTACAATAGTACTTTGATTAATATATTGACCACTTGGGACTTCAGAATGTTGTAGAGATATTGATCTTAGATGTAGAATGAGATGTGTGTTGTCATATATAACCAGTTTCCAAAGAATTGAATTATTTTGCTAACTTGTACTGTACTTTTGTTATAAGGGCAAGTGTGGGGTAGAAGAGATAGTCGTTAGAAAATGACAGTAATTTCCTAAAAAGAACTTTAATAAAAATTACTTTTTAGAAGTGTTCATGATACACAGGATATACACAGATGTGAATTGTATATTGTTACAAAATTTTTTATTTCTTCATCTTGAGTCAATTTCCTAATATATATTTTATCATTATCTCATCACTTTTGCATTGAAAACTACTAAAACATTAACATGCACATTTAAGTTCTTTTTAGAACTGTTCCACTTCCTTATTCTCAGCAGTAGATGTTAGTATATAAATGATAACTATTATTAATTATAACTCTTAAACAGCTAAGTTTTTATTTGGAAATAAAGAGGAGAGAGGTGAAAAGAGATCAGATGAAAACACAGCAAAAAAACCAATGGGGAGTTTTAACATGATGATGAATGGAGCTTTGAGGGTAGCATTAGTTATCGAGGAAAAGTCACATTCAATGAAATAGTTAATAAAAACATTTATTTGGTGCTTTAACATTTATCCATATTACTATATTTGGTCCTTAGGATAACTTCATGAAATACACAGGTATGAAAGTATGACCTACCTTTTGCTTCATTAAGGATATTGAAAATACCAAACAGAAAAAAATATATAAAATATTTTATAATTGTCAGCATACTTTGCCTCACATAATTGCAATATATTCTTATGCAATAATATAACTTTTTTTGGTCCACTTGTTATTTCTAAATTGTGCTTTTCCTTGTCACCCCTGTAAATGCACTGTATACCCACATGTACATTGAAAATCTGATCTATTTAACCTCAATTCTGTATATAATCTAATTCAGTAATCATTTGTGTCTACAACGTTAAAATTTAGTAGAACGTTGACTCCTTAAAGGCAAACAATCTCCTGCTTTTCTATTTGTATTCCAAGTGTACTGTGACTATTATATAACAGATAAATGCTTTTTGGTTTATCTCTTCAAGCTCTAGTTGCTTCTTCAGGAAATTGGGGATAATAATATTTATACTCATGGACTCTCAGAACTGTTTTAAGGAATGGAATGAATTGTAAGATGTTATAGAAATGGGAGGTACAGCATAGTATTGCAGGAAAAGAGATTTAGAGTCAGAGGAATCTATAAGGCAGAAAACTAATGTAGAATCAGCTCTGTCACTTACCACTTCTATGACTTTGGATGACACTCTCAGCCTCAGTTTCCTCATCTGTAAAATGAAAGGAATGGGCTAGAGATCTCCAACAATTCTAAATTTATGATCCCATGAACCACTTTTGGAGTTTATTCTAAGAGGAGGTTCTTAAATTCAGGATTAGATTGAATTAAGTAGATGGTCCTGAAGTCTAAATTTGAAGAGTTGTGATTCTGTCTCTAAACCTCCCTTTGAATTTATATATAAGCCATTCCCCTGAGCCTTACAGATATAATCAGTTTGAGATATATCTTATCAGTTTGATCTGCCTATTCACTCTTTTCGATTTATTTTGCCCTGCAAATTTTCCTAACTTTTTCTTGTTTACCTTGCTTCATCTTGCCTATTACCTTCTTTTCTTTCTTGAGTCTTTTTCAGTTTTTACTTCCTAATCATCTTTGATTGTCCTCAATTGTATTTGACTCTTTTCTTTCAATATAGCAGTATAATCTGGGCCTAGCAATTGTTCTTTTCAAATTTTCTTCAATTTCTTCCAAAATTTCTACTCTAAATTCAACCTTTGACCTACTTCACTGATTCAAATCCAACCTATACAAATTACTCCCATAATTTCCTTCTTAATTCTTTTTCCCCCTACTCTTCCACCAACCTCTTCCTACCAGAAGCCAAACATTAAATGTTAGTTAACATAATATTAAATTATTAGGTGTTGCTTATGTTAATTTAATGGTGAGTTTTTGTTTTGTTTTGTTTTATAATGGAGGGTAATATAGCATAGTAAACTAAGAGCTAACCTGGAAATCTAAAAAATTTGGGTTCAAGGCCTACCTGATATATATTAGCTTGTATGATTCTAAAAAAACCATTCAACCACACCTCTGATACATATTAGCATGTATGATTCTAGATAAACCATTCAACCTTAGAGTTCTTGAGGCAACTCTTAAATTACATACATTATGTACAAGATGCTGAGATTTTTTACAGTGAAATCTCAGGTGCAGTTCCTATCTCTTGGAGTACAAGGCATACCACCTCCCTTTAGTACTCATCTGGTCTCCATGAGAATTAAGTACTGAAATATAACATCAGTTTGGCATGTTAGATGCCCCTGGGGATTCTTGTATAGCACTGAACTGATTGGAAGAAGCACATTCCACAATTGTATTCAACACAAATGTAATCAAAATTGCTAATTTCTTTAATCTCATTCTTCCCTTTCTTCTAGGTAAAACTGGTTAGCATTGATGCAGCTGAAATAGCAGATGGAAACTCTTCTTTGGTTCTTGGATTGATATGGAATATAATCCTCTTTTTTCAGGTAAAATCATTTGTTTTCATTAATTGGAGATTGTAAAAAAAAAAACAACAAAATTTCATTTCTGACAGATTGTGAATTCTTCTGTTTACTAACAAAGAATAACACAAGTCTAGTTTATTTAAAAGCTGAGTTCAGGGAATATTTGCTGTAAAGAAAATACCATCTGTGCTGATGGAGATGAATACTCACAAAGAGCAGAGAATCACAAATCACTGGAAGTGAATAATAAAGGTTACTAGAATACCGCACCAGTCCAATTTAACCTAAAGAAATAAATTAGGTTGTATTTGGGTTTTTGTTTTGTTTTGTTTTGTTTTTTGCTTGTTTGTTTTTTAAGGGTAAAAAAAAACAAACTAATTCTAGAGAGCCTCATATTCCTTTTGAAAATATGTAAAGGAAGTTGGGAAAATAAGCCTTTCAGGAAAAATATCAAACTTTGAAGTGCTGAATTTTTCTCTGGAATTATTCATAATTTAAAAGAACGTTCTTAAATTGTCTATACTAAACAGATTCAGACCACAATTTAAGTAATGTCAATTACTCATGGCAGTGACATAGAGAATGTAAAACCTTATTCTCCTAATGTAATCTGGTCTGTATCTTGGAAATTTAGATTTTATAAAACAGAAAATGTGAGATCTGTAAATTCTGAGAAGACTACAATGGCTGGAAGAGTTTGATATTTATAAAAAAGTTCTACTAAAAGTTATTTCCCAGAATGAGGTACTATTACAAGTCACATATTTATTGGAAAAACTTGTCATTTTAGAAGTAGAATTGATGCTTTATCCTTTAATTATCTACACAAAAAAGTTAAACAAAGAATTTCTTAATTGACTATTAACTCCAGAACCTCCTATCATCCTTCAATCCTCTCTCAAAGTCTCATCTTCTCCAGGTAAAGTGAAACTAAACATAGTAGCCTAATGTAAAAAGACCAGCCATAAAGTCGGTGTTGATTCTGTAAAGGAGTTTCCTCTGGTTAAATATATTTTATGTGTATGATTTTAACCATTGAGCACTATCATTATTAAGATGAAGCCAATTATATACTTAATAATTCACATTTATATAATACCTTGAAGTTTACAAAGAACTACCTTAACAACAGCTCTGTGTGTTCTTAATACAAATATTATTCTCTTGAGTCACAGGACTGGATAAATGTCCTAAAGGACATTTGTAAGAACCCTTCACAGTGTCCTTCATATAATAGGTCCTTAATTTGTATTGATTATCATAAACTCCCAAAGAAGGGTTTCTAAGTTCCCTTTTTAAGTCATTTTTATTATTGTTAATGTTATTTCTCAGGTTCCTATTGGGTATTACTGATCATAGAACCAGGATTCAACCATACCAAGTTTCTGATTCCAAGGCAGTTGCTCTTACCACTACCCTAAAATGTCACTCACCATATTTCCCATCTCCCAAAATTGTTTTAAATGGCTTTAAAGCACTTAGAGAAATAAGGACATTGGTCCTAAAAGTGGAATTTCTGTGGGATGATATAAGACTCATTCTGAAATTTTTTTTCTTCCTTCAGATTAAGGAACTCACAGGCAATCTCAATAGGAATTCCTCATCTTCCAGCTTGTCCTCTGGCACTCCAGGCCCTGACTCAGATTCATCCCTGCCAATGACTCCCAAAGGAGAAAACATCGTGGCTCTGACAGTGAAGGATCAGAGAAAGGCCATCAGGACCCTTTTAAACTGGGTCCAAAGAAGAACAAGAAAGTAAGTTCCCTTCTTTGTGGCCCCCTTACTATACTCTTAAGTTCTTTGCTTTTTATCTGATTTTACAAGCTAAAGCTCAGCTTCACACTTTCAGCCTGGACAGAAGCTCTAGAAGAAAAATTATCCCTGTTAATCAAGGAAAAAAGGAATAAAAGATCCTTGGGATGTGCTCATTTTTAATCTGTTCTTGGTCTTCAGAGTCTTTACTTTTTTGTCATACCACAGTACACAGATCAGCTTCTTTTTCCTTCACTAGCCTTAGTCCCATCAAACTCTTAAAAATTAATTTTCCACATCTATAAAATATGAGGGGTTTTGATTCAGTGATCTCTAAGGCATTTCCTACCACTACCCTTCTGTTTTTCTGATCTTAAGATCAATCCCATCCCAAACATTCTGTATTTGGTATTTTAAATGCATGAGAATCAAAGTTATTCTATCAGTGAAGTTAAGCAACTTATAATTTTTGAATGGAGGAATTACATGACCAGATTTATACATAAGGAAGATAACTTTAGAAACTTGGAAAGAATAGATTAGAATCAAAAGAAAGTATAGATACAGAGACTCATAAGGAGGCAGTTTCAGTAAGTACAGTCCACTTCATGAAATATGCTCATTTGCATACCTAAAAATTTAGAATTGGAGTTTATTTGGCTTCTGTGTCTGTGACATTTTGAAACTCAGAAGCCAGGTATATTGATGTGTGTCCATAATCCCTGTAACTGGGCAAGGTTGGGGCTAGTAGATCACTTTAGTTTCAGAAGTTTTGAGCTGATTGGGTCTAATAATGGTTGAGCCCTTGAGAACAGTGTGCCACAACATAGTACCTAAGAGGAGACATAATGATCCAAGTTGTAAAGGGAAGAAGGCAAAGTTTCTGTGCCAGTATGAAGAAAATGATAAGTTCTGTGGGCTATTGTCTGGGTGAGATAGGAAGACCTAATCTCAAAGTAAAAAAAAAAAAAAAAAAAAAAAAAAAGGCAATAACAAAAAACACAAAAACAAAAAATCCTTATACTTACTTCATTACCCTTTGAGGTGTATCATGTCAGTTTTGCCATCCCCATCTTATAAATGGGAAAGGCCCAAAAAAGTGAAATGACTTGTCCACAAACATAATAACTGTTAGATCTGACACTCAAAACCTAGGCCTCCTGACTAGGGCTTTTTACTCCACAAAATGATTGAACAAAATAGAAATGCTAATATTTTAGACAGTCTAATGTGGAAGGATGTTGTCATGTTAGGACATAAAGTTCAAACACTTTCTATTCAAAGGTGAGGTGGGTTAAGTTGACAGCAGCTCAAACAATGATGTATCCATTGCTTTCTAACCATATTTCTTTCTATTGTTATTGTTTAGATATGGAGTGGCCGTACAGGACTTTGCAGGCAGCTGGAGAAGTGGTCTTGCTTTTCTCGCCATAATAAAGGCCATTGATCCCAGCTTGGTTGACATAAAACAAGCCTTGGAGACTCCTGCCCGGGAGAACCTGGAGAAAGCCTTTAGCTTAGCACATGATAAACTTCACATACCTAGACTTCTGGAGCCAGAAGGTAGGAGTGTTAAAAACAAACAATTAATGGATGGGGACTGAGAAAGCATAATAAGTAAGCTTTGTGGTGTTCACTTCAGAGGTAATGCTTAAAGGTAAATTCCAAAACTGCTGCTAAAAGTCTGTATTTAAAATTTGAAATTAATCTCTCAAAGCAACCTTTTCTCACCTGTAAAATGAGAACATTGGGTTAGATGATTTCTTAAATTCCTTCCCAGCTCTCAATCAATGTTCTAATGAATCTGCATCTAAGTTGAGGAACTTGCACTAGTAGATGCTTAAGGCCCTTCCTATCTCTGATTATCTGAGTTTATTTTAATTTTTGTTTGCTTACCATGCTAAATATGTGTGCATTTCTTAACAGATATAATGGTTGAATCACCAGATGAACAGTCGATCGTGACATATGTGGCACAGTTCCTAGAGCATTTCCCCGAATTAGAAGGAGTATGTATTTTTTTTTCCTTTTCTTGGCTTCTTTGCCTGCCTTTCAAAATTCCTTTCTTCCTAAGTTTTGAACTTAGAGTCAGGAGAGACCTGTGTTCAAATTCCAGCTCCTGTAATTAATTGTGACCTTAGAAAAGTCATGTCATTTCTCTGAAACTCAGAAAATAATATCAGCATTTACCTGAGGGTTTTTGAAAAAAAAAAAAACTTTTGTAAACCTATAAAAATGTGAATTGTTTATTTTTCCTTCTTTTTTCTCGTTTATTCTTTATTTTGTTCTCTTTTTTCTTCCTTTTCCCTTTCTTCAACTTCTTTTCTTTCAATTTCTTTTTTTAAAATTCTTTTTTCTTTTTATTCTCATTTTTCTTTTCCCTCTTTCCTTTCAGTCCTAATTTAATATTTCAGAGTTAATCACTGGTAAAGCTGACTTTGAGCTATACTCTGAAACATGTAACCGATAAATTCATAGTCAGAAGTTTCAACTAAGTCTACACATAATTGCCCTGCCAAGGTTCAATCTCCCTTTCTGCTATCAAATATCACTTACTACATTTTTCACATCTAAAAAAAGTAAGACCAAAAAAAGCAGTTTACAGAATCCAGGCGTGTTCATTCATTCTGTGAAATCCTGTATTAGTAACTACAAGCTGCATATCACATTTTACTGAAATCCATTGAAAATTACAAGACAGCTGCTCACTTGGAGAATAAGCCACAGCTGTCTTGTTTACTTCAAGCTGAAGTAAAAATTGAGCCAGACCCTTTATATTCATATTTAATCAAGAAGATTTAAAGTCTGTTTAAAAAAAGTCTACCCCAATAGACAGCGAACTGGGAAGATCTCGATTAGAATCCTGGCTTATTACAAATTACTTGTGTGACTTGCAATCAAATCATTTCACCTTTCTCTCTTTTATTAAGAAAGCATTGGATAGCTAAATTCTAGGGGTCTATGTAGAACTAAATCTTATGAAATTAGAAAAGACATGCCCCCTTGAAATCTTTTTATTAGTCACTATTCTGCTCAAGATGGAAGGTAAACCACGGATTAGAATTACCATTGTCACAGATATAGTCAAAATTCATCAGATCCTTCAAAACTTACCATGGAGCAAATGACCAGACAGGCATTAAATGTAGACCAATTGAGTTGAAAAAAGACCTTCATATTAAGTCTGGAGAAGAATAGGCTGAGGGAAGACATGAGCTCTTCTGTTCAGTAGCTGAAGGACCAAGATTGATTTTGCTAGTTCCCAAAAAACAAATCTCTAATTATTATTGAAGTTATAGAGAGAAAAATTTTGATTCAGCAGCAGGAATTGTCTAATTTTTTAGAGTAATTGCTAAAGAGAATGAATTCAGAATTGGAAGTCAATCAATAAACATTTATTAAGTGCCCATTATATGCCAAGCATTGCACTAAGCACTGGGGATATAAAAAGATGCAAAAGATAGTCCCTTTCTTCAAGGAGCTAATAATCTAATGGGGAAGACAAGAAAATATGTACAAATAAGCTATATACAGAATAAAAAGGAAACGATTCAGAGAATGAAGGTACTAAAATGTTTCCTGTAGAAGATGGGATTTTAGTTGGGACTTAAAGGAAGCCATTATCAGATGGAAATAAGGAGGGAGACCTTTCTATACAAAGCAGACAGCCAGAGAAAATGGCCAAAGCCAAGAGACAGAGAATCTTGTTTGTGGAACAACAAGAATATTAGTATTATTGGATTGAAGAATATGCGTTTGGGAGAGCAAGGCTATGTCATGGAGGGATTTGATTGCTGAACAGAGGATTTTGTATGTGATCCTGGAGGTGATAGGAAACTACTTAAATGTGTTGACTAGAGGTGTGGGGAGAGGTCAGATTGTATTTCAGGAAAATCACTCTGGCTTCTGAGTCTTGGCAACTAGAAGATGTGGGAGGGGAGAAATAGTGGAGAGGTAAGGATGATGCCTCTGTTGTGAGCCTGAAGAAATGGGAGGATGCTATTGTGCACTACAGTAATATGGAAATGAGGGTCACGTGGCAGGTTCCTATGGGTCCCAGATAAAGTCAGCAAAGACTACACTGAGCCTTTATTGTCCTGGGCAGTGCCTGTTTGAATGGGCCCTTCATCCTGTCCATGCTTGCAGCCACTGCCCCTGGTCCCAGCTTCCCACTCTGTTGGGGCCAAATCCTACCTTCCTGTGCCAGGGCCTGGGTGATCCTTGCTCTCCTTCTCTAGGACTTGAGCATTGCCACAGGCCTGGCCATTGCCTAAGTGTGCTGTGCCAAATGCTCTTCTAGGCATTACTACTTGCTGGGGGCTGGACCACAGGCCTCAGCACAACTAACAGCTACCAGTGCTGAAGTCTTGGAGCTGCCACAGTTTCCTCAATCCTCTCCATGTTCAGTGTCAAGGATTGCATTCTCCCTACTCCCACACTAAAACACAGCTGTAGGAGTTGCCATAAGCACTGTTGCTGCTGCTTCTAAGCTGGGGCCTACATTGGACCCTATTCCCTAAGAGTTCCTCATCTGTCCATCTCTGGAAATCCCAGAGAGAATGAAAGTTATAGTTCACTGTAGTGAGAGCAGTACCTGTCCTTTAAAGCTTTTAAAATTGATGCTATTTCCCCCATCCCCATCCCCATCCCTCACTCCCAAATCCTCAATAAATAACCCGGGGTACATTTGGTCATTTGTCCTTAATCCCAATTCTGGAAGGTCTCTAGGTTCCAATGGAGAATTAAGCACTCTATTTTCAAAAGCACCAAATTTCAAACAAAGCACACCTGCTACAGTTCCCAATGGCCTCCCAGATGGCACATAAAAATGCTCAAGCAGTTCCTTCAGCCACTCAGTTTCTGGACAGTTTCAAAATTCTACTCTTTAGGGAATTCCCTGCACTACCACAGCTGGTGGGTCTGGAGATCATTGTCATTTTTAATACAAAAATTATGCAAATTCAACCAACAACAATTTAAAGCATTTACCATCTTGAAAACACAGTCTTTAGTCACATTTCTTAAAGAGCACATTCATGTGTCTCTAGTTGCTGACCCCCTGTTGGGAGTTTACTCTTGAATGGCCCTAGTATGACTCACAATATGGGGCTAGCAGTACATGTAGTGTGGACATCACCAAAGGCTTACTTACCTGTACTGTGGTGGGATCTTGAGGTAGCCATCATGGTTTTACACCAAGTGTCATAGGCCAAGCCTGACTCAGGCTAGTCTGGTTATACAGGTTTGAAATTAGAACAGACTGAGAGATTTATAAACCACATTACTGTAAACAAAAGGACGCAAGGAAAGTAATAGTCAATAAAGAAAAAAGCAGTTTTGCATAGCTTTGCTGTCTCCATTCTGGTCTTCCTGGTCAGTTGGCCAGAAATCTGAGGGAAGAGAAGTTGACTTCTTCATAGCCTTAATTTTCGTCCTCTGCTCATCAGGAAGTTTCATCAATAGTCCAAGATTTAGTCCTCTTGTGCCAATTAAATCTCAAAGACTATTTCAGTATTTTAAGGGAAATTTTAGACTTGCCTACATGACAGATTGTTCTTACTACAGTTGCCATGTGAAAATAAGTAACTAGTCTTGATAAGTAAGTGCTGACTAGTTTAAATAGGAAGGTATTTATTGAAGCAGCTACATGGCATCCTTGATAGAATGTTGTATTTAAGAGTCAGGAAGCTCTTGAATTCAAGTCAAGCCTTACATATTTACTAGCTGTATGTTACCTCAGTTTCCTCATTTACCTCCCAAGTTTGTTATAAGGATAAAATGAGATATCATTTGTAAAGTATTTTGCAAAACCTTAAAGTGCTATATAAATAATGTTGTTATTAATGAACCTCTCTTTCCCAGAAACATACAATATCTGTTCTGTATGTTGAAATACAACCTTAATGGCATAATCACCAACTTCTAAAATCATCAGCTCAGCTTTAATTCACAAAATTCAACTTGACCAGTATGTCTTAATCACTTATAAGGCAATGAGCCATATGTTTTAGATGCAAAGATAAAATAATAAAGCCCTCATGCTAATATATTTTACCTGGCATATGTTTGGATTGGGGGATGTAATTCAATAGGTACTCACATATCTAACATAAGACAGTGAAGGGACCAAGATACCATGGTACATTGATACCCTCTCTTGCAGTTTATAAGAGTTGTCTAAAGAACTGTAAAGTTACCTGCCCAAGATTATAGAGCTAGTATGTGACATATGCAGGTCCTTTTGACTTCAGCTTTCTAGCCACTGCCATACAACCTTTCATTGTGTAATAATAATAACTATAATATATAATATATATGTATAATAATATAATATATAATAATAATAACTAATAACTGATTTGTATTGTACTTTACATGCACAAAGCACTTTCAATTCCTCTTTCCAAAAACCCCATGTGGAAAATGCTTTAAGTATTACTACTCCTATTTTATATTAGAAGAGACAAGCTAAGAAAGATTAAAGGTCATTTAACTAATAAACATAAAGATTTAAACACATGCCTTTTTGAGTCCAGTTTCCAGTGTTCTATCCACAGTGACATGCTGTCTCTATCAATAAAAATGGAGGTATTTGGAAGTTAAATATGAGTTATTTGGGACAATTTGAGTTTGATGTCAATGAAACATCTATGTGGAAAAGACCAGCAGGAAATTTTGGTGCCAAACTGCAGTTCAAAGGAGAAATTAAGTCTGAATATTTAGATTTTAGGAGTCTTGTATATAAAAGTAATTCTTGAGCTCTTTAGGAATAAATGAGAACACCAAAGGAGAAAGTATTGTGGAAAAATAAAAGAGGACCTAAGATAAAATTTGGGGTGTGCTCCCAGTTTGAGAACAAGATGGATGGTGAATCAGCACAAGAGACTGAGGAGTAATTGTAACTGAAACTAGGGAAAAGAAAGAATCCAGAAGCAATCAGTAGTCAATAATAAAAGCTAGCATTTATGTAGAACTTTAAGGTTAGCAAAGTGCACTTTATATTTCATTTGATCTTCACAACAAATCTGTGAAGTAGGTCCTTAAATCAAAAGATATAGCAAGTTTGAAGGAAATGAGGGCCAAGAAAAGTCCATCATTGAATTTAGCAATAAAATCACGATATTTGAGACACTCATTTCTTTAAAGTTTTGGAAGTTGTGTCATTGAAGGCTATAACCAGGATTCAGCAAATCTTACACTTCATTATCCTGTGACCAGACTGACCTGGAAGTACAGATTTAGAAAGGAGTGCCTTGCTTTTTTAAAGAACAAGAAACCACAACTTAGTAAGGGAAAATTGGAGCTCAAATTTAAAAAAATTACAATCACTATCTGGTAGTTTCTCTCTGAACCTCAGATTTTGCAGCCTCTTCAAAATAATCATAAGATTTTCATTAACTGAGAACTTTTTGAAATATTCAGTACAACCAACAAGCATTAACTCCTTACAATGTAGGAAATGCTGTATGAAACCATGAGGAAGACAGAAAGTTTTAGTTATTGTTCTCATGGAAGCTTACAGTTTAATTTGGGGTATATAGGAAGAAATGGGACATGTGACTCATCCAATAATAACTAAAACATGTAGCCCTGGCTTGGCAGCCATTCCCAAAAAAAGAGGGACAGAATACTTGAGATAAAATACCCTGTTGCTCTGGAAGAGTGGGCTGACCTTAACTCCCAAGCTCTTCCTCTTCCTCTGTCTCCAGCACGCACAAACATTTGAAAACTGATTTGTAGGTAGAATTTAGAAAGGAACAAGAAACATGAGAAGCCAAACAAGTAGAAAGAAGGTAGAAGATAAGGAAGAGAACTCCTTGAGGGAATGGGACACATGATATATAAGAGCTTGATAGAGGGTCCGTACTGATCTTGTGCTGCCATCACAGCTCAAGTTGAGCCACAGTGCCAGTGATATGCAGCTCCATGGCTTCCAAAGAAAGGACTAATCTAGTGATCCCTTCTACCCAGCTCCCCATATTGCTCATCCTTCTTTTCTGTTAGTTGTGAGTTTGTTATATTACTTTCAACTTAGATTTATAAAGTCCTACAGGCCAACAAATGCCAGGTTATGTATATATTTTGTTTATAGCTTACAACTAAATGATAAGGGAACATGTAAACTGTTTTAGGGAGATAGAAAATTTAGTTCTGACTGAATCCTAAATTTCAGGAATTAGTCCTGAAAGCTAATTTAGAAGAGAGGACAAAGTGGAAGAAGATTATTTGTCTGTTATAAGCTTGACATATGAATTCATAGTTATGGTACAATATAGTTATAGTACAGGAGAGTCAAGTAAGGGGGAGGTTTGTATAATAACTTGAAATGAAAAAGCAAATAGTAATAGATTAGGGAAGACATTAAATGTCCAATTAAGGAATTCAGATAAGTTTAGGTAAGGAGCTCAGTGCCTAGTATATAATAGGGAGCTTAATAAATGCATTATTGATTGAATGATGAGAAAGAGGAGCTTTAAAGTCTTTATTCTGTAGATGAGAAAAGGAACTTTGAAAGAAGTAGAGTCATTTGAATTCTCTCCAAATCTGGTTTTTTTAAAATTAACATTATGAAAGGATTAGACTATGTAACAATTAAGATATCTTCCAGCTCTGACATTTCTGTGATTCCATGAGTCATGGAAAGAACACTGGATTCAGACATTTAATTATAAAGGGGACCTGCCTTCAAATCTTGGCTTGATCATTTGCCATATATATTAATTTGTACAAGTCTCTTTTCAGTCTTGTCATCTACAGAGTAAAGACTTTAAAATAGAACTTTAAGGTCTCTCCTTGCTCTAAATTCTTCCACATATAATCTCTCTGCACTTGAATAGTTTCTTCTTTAAAAGTGAGGGGGAGATGGGAGAAGGGCAAGAATTAATAATGCATAAGGGCCCTTTCTGCTCTAATACTCTTATGTTTTATATCAACTATAAAGCATCCTTCATAGTATCCCATAATTGTTTGCAGGAAGATTTCACTGATCCCGATAAAGAGATTCCTATTGAATCTACCTTCGTCCGTATCAAAGAAACTCCTACTGAACAAGAGAGCAAGATTCTCCTTCTCCCTGAAAAGGGAGAACATACATATACCATTAACTGTGAAACCAGCCAACCACCTCCTCCAATAATATTTGTCTCAGATGCCTCAGAAGTGGGAAAGGAATTGATCCCAAGTGAATGTCCCAGTGAATCTTCTGGCCATCGGCGTCCTGATAGCCCAAAGAACCAGCTATCCCATATTGCTGAGCAGGCATTTCCAGGAGGCTTAAATAAGCCAAGTGACATTAATGAATCAGTATCAGAGCCATCTATTTTACTACCTAAAAAGGCTGGCCACAGGCCTGACTCTCTGCCAATTAAGAAAACAGTCCATTTTGAGTCAGACATATCTAGAGATGCTTCATGCAGTAAAGACATTTCCTTTAAAAGAGACTCAGGGAAGATTAATGAGCCATTGAAACAGGATGCTTCTGTATCATCATCTGGAATAAGTAATAAAACAAAAGCCAAAGAAGGACGTATGAAAACTTTGGGCTCAGCTCTCAACAAAATCCTGGATGACTATCCTTTGACACATAAAAAAAATACTGTTTTTTCAGCTTCAGAGGTGTTACCAGGGACTACTGAAAGGGAAAATGTCAAAACAAACAAAGAGGATATTAGCCCTCATTCACTGGAAGTCAAAGATCAAAAACTGATTCAAGAGACTCTAGATGAAGCTGCAAAGTTTGAAGAGATGACATTGAAGACTCTTAAACAAAGCACTGAAATAAAAGGCTTGACTGAGGTCAGCCAAATCCTCCATGACAAAACCTCTTCCCCTAGTGAGAAAAATGCTTCTGATAAAATTTCGGAGGCAAATGTGGAACAGTTGACCAAAAAAGCATCTAAATGTCGTCGTAAAATGAAAGATTCAACTACAGACAAATCTGACACTGACATGCACAGCTCTAATGGAAACATGATTGATCCCAGTGATCATTTGTCCCTAGCTTCCCCTGACAAGGATATCTATAATTACATTTGGAACCTACAAGAAAAACATTTAATGACTGAACTAGATAGTTGTGAAAAGGCAAAACAGAAGTCTGTCCACTTTGATCAAGAGGAAAATACTACACCTGAAGATCACCTTGAAAGTCAGGATGATCTGGATGATGAGATCTCTACCCCACTTAGTAGCAGCATCAGTCTTGAAACTCTTGGCAGTCAAAGTGAAGATAGTCTTGACTTTAAGCTCTCTCCACCTTCTTCAAAAGTCTCAGTGATTCCCCATGACCTTTTCTATTACCCTCATTACGATGTTCCCTTATCCGCTGTTCTAGAAGCCTACGTGGAAGACTCTCATGGCTCTCAGAATGAAGAAATGGTTCCGGAGAAATCCACAGAAGATGCTCAAGAACTTGACACCAAAGAGAAAGACCCTCAAAAATATTGCAAGAGCAAACCTAGCTATTCAGTGACTGAAGTGAGGGCTGACGACCAAAAGATGGATTCTCCTGGTCACCCAAGTGAAACACAGCCATCTTCAAAAACTGTTGAGGCAAACGGCCATGTGGAACATAAAGAAAAGGAACCTTCATATAGTGGATCTGTGAACAGCTCTCAGGTATTTATTTGATAGGGATTTCAGTGACCCTTCCCAATCTTGTTCAATTCAACAGTATCTACTATGCATCTCGGGTCCTGTGGGAAAGATATAAAGATGAATAAGACATAGTTGTATGTATACAGTTTTATAGCTAAGTCTTAATTAGTGTGAACAATGAATCTCCTAAAATGGTCACATATTTGTAATATTTAAAGTTGTAATTATATGAAACATGATCATTGGGTCTATTGTGCAAATTTAAACAATGTGGGGGATTCATTATTCAGGCTAATCCAGACCTGACTATCTGGTCAGGGAATAGTGAGGAGGAACTTAAAAAGAGAGACATCATTATATTACTAGACAGGATGCGAAAGCTTGAGAAGAGAACTAGAAATAATATACTAGAATACTGAGGATGGGAAGAGATTATTTCTTGTCTGAGGGCTGAGGGGAGGGATGACTTCAAAAAGGAGGTGAAATTTGATTTGGCCCCTAAAGGATGGTTAAGAATTAGGTAGACTTTGAGATTGGACAAGTTACAAAGATAAAGGTTTTTGGAGTCCATTATCTAATTAAGCATCAACTAAAAGATTTAACCTGGGCCTTGAAATTGTATATAAGTAAAAGAAAAACTTCCTACCTGTAGTCTGTTGAGCATCCATTTAACTAAAAGACTGGTTCCTTTCATTACCTCCTCAGAAACAGGAGCTGAAGAGTTAAAAGTCTGAAGTTTTGAAGGTTGAAGAGATGTTATATAGAGACTATATCTGACTGGGCCCAGGATGGCTAAAAGAGAAGCCACATACATGCTTCTACTTATAGTACAAACTTTATGTAGATCAGCCCTAGAATTTAGGGCTCCTCACCAATTCTCAATCAGCTTGTCAGAACACTAGTTCTTTTCAGAGTCAATCCAGGGATTTTTGCCATTAGACTCAAACTTCTGTTTTTCACTTAGTTTCCTGTAATATAATCAAAAGAGAGTTAACAATGAAGTTCAGAAGCTCTTTTTTGAGTCCTGTTGCTACCATTTACTAACTTTGTGATCCTGGGAAGGTCACTGTATTCTTTAAGCCTATATTTCCTCATATTTAAAATGGGGACAGTAGTATTTGTACCATCTACTTCATAGCATCATCATGATTTCCAGAAAGCACTTTAGAAAGTCTTACTATAGAAATGTGAGCTGTTACTATTGCCCTCTAAATTGTTACCTATTCCTTAAATCCCCCAGCTCAAGTCTGAGTATCTCAGATCTTCCTCCCGAATTATCTGGACTTCTTAATACTGCCACCATTTTTAGGTATCCTGGTCTTTCATTTCTCCTTTTTCATTTCTTGCTCCTCAAGGCTGTAAAAGTATATTTCTAGGTTTGAAGGACAAGATAACATAAAAATTCTAAAATAATATTCTAGGGCAAAATAATTAGAAGTTCATATAAAATAAATTTTCACTAAAGCCCTTCATTAATGCATCATCATAGTATTGAGGGGGGATCTTTGATTTCCAAGGCTATTTCAGTGGGATTAAACTCTGTCAAGTTAGAAATGCCTTAAGCACAGTCCCAGCAATAGTGTATGTATGTGTGTGTGTGTATGTGTGTGTGTGCATCATGCACACACATTTATGTTTTCTCTGAAGACTACTTTAAGTTCAAAAAAAGATCATCATTAGATTGATTATGGTGATGTTCTAGGTCTCAGCAACTCCTGAGACCATCCTACTAAGATGATCTGTCGATAAAAGATTCACACATCCTTGATGAATTAAAGTATTAAAGGAATCCACCCAGTATTAACCTGAATAGCATCCAAACTTTTTACCCTATTCCTTAGCTGAAATTAAACATACTTATACTTAGTCTGGATCATCCTGATTTCCCCCTAGGCAGAAACATCTCTTTCCTCTGGGTCCCTCTTCTCTTCAATACACTCCCCAAATTGGACAACCTGAACTCTTTGAATCTATCTCCTTAGTTCATTTTGTAATGCAAGATTCAAACAATGAAGTGCAACCTCTTGACATAATTGTAAACTTATAATGTTCTACCTACATTAATTCTCTCAACTCTTCCCTATGCCTCCTAAGAAAAACTTAACACAAAATACATATCATTTTCCCATCAACTTCAAAAGATCAAAATTCAGCCCAACACACAGATCATACTCTGAATTTGCAAAAGGTAATTACTTTCTATATGTGCTCATTAATTTGAACTTCACTAATCTAAAATTTAGAACCAACATATATTTAACTGCTTACTTAGTCTGTCCTAGGTACTGTGACAGTTGAAAAAAATTAAGTTATGCTGTAATCCATGACCTGAAGAGGTCTATAGGTAAGTTGAAGAGGTGATCAACAAAACTATAAGAAGCTAAGTAATGATTTAAGATGACTGTATTGGAGATAGTCACAAGGTATAAAGATTCAGTTAATTGATTGCTCAATGAATGATATGTTATGTTTAGTTTCTAAAATCCTAAGCGGGGTTAGATCAAAAACAGGAAAAGATATTGGGAATGTAGTGATAACAAAACAAAATAATTAAAAATGCCAAAGAATCATAGGCCCTTAGATTTGGAAAGTTCTCAACTAGTCCTTGAATAAGGGACTCACTCTATAAGAGCTCGAACAAATGGTTATCTACTTCCTCTTAAAGAACTCCAATGGAGAAGAACCATTCATTTAGTTCTAATTCATAGGAGACTTTGTCTTCCAGTGAGCCAAAATCTACCCTATCCCAGATTTCTATTAATTAATTCTTGTTCTCTCCTTCGGAGCGAAACAGAACAATTCTGGTCCATGATAGTCTTTCAAATACTCCAAGATAATAATTTTTTCTGGCTTAAGTCTTTTTTACTAGAAGCCTTCTACCCCAGGCTGAGGCCCCAAGATAGATTTGTTTTATTATCAACAAAAATTTGTATTAAGTTTCTGTGTTTAGAATGCTGAATGAGCAACTAAGAGGAATACATAATTTAGAAAAGGACTCATTATCTGGCTCTTGGAATTCATCTTCTTGTAGGGAAATAAGACAAACATGGATAACTATTATAGGAAATATACAAAAATTATATTTGAGAGTCACAAAATAGAGCCTTTGTTTAAATTTTTAACCTTATATACAATCGAATTTCTAATACTGAAGCTTTCAAATAATAACATGATTCCTATTGACATGATTCCCAATTTTTGATTTGCAAAATATTTTTTCCCCACAACAACTGTGTGAAGGATATAATAGATATTATCTCATAATGTGGTATAATGAAAAGTTCCCTGGATTTGGAGTCAGAAGACTTGGTTTCAATTTCAGCTTTGCTTTTTATTATATATATATATATATATATATATATATATATATATATATATATATATATATAATGTATACTAAAATATATATATGACCTTAGATAAATAACTTTATCTATTGAGATGAAGTTTCCTTACTTTTTGGGGGGTAAGAGTGGGCTAGATCAGTAGAAACTCATAGAAATGGGGGCTACTAAACCATACATAAAGATCTCTTGCAGTTCCTCTTGACTTAGAAACCATATATTAACATTACATTTTATTGTATTTATTTTGGTAAATCTTTCCTAATTACATTTTAATCTGCTTTTTCTGTCTCCTCCCCTTCATTCCCAGTTGGGGAATGTTGTGGGCCATGTGTTTGATACCTCTGGGCTAGATGATCTTTAATATAACATCCAGCTATATATCAGAATTTGTTTTCCAGATGAAGAAACTGACGCACAGAGGCACATTGCCTTGCCAAAGTCACCTAGATAGAAATTATTAGAATAAGGACTCAAAATTTGAGCTCTCCCAACTCTCATAGCTCTTTCTACATTACCATATTCCAAATATGACGGTAAATGTCTAAAACTATGCTTTTGTGCAGGAAAAATATACCCACAGTACACTTTTTAATTTAATATACATTATTAGGATTTTCTGTCTCACTTTCTATATCCTTCACTTAGACAATCAACAAAACAATACATCAATTCAAGATTTATAGCATCTGCCAATTTCTGAAATATAAGTGCTCACACTGAAAATTTAACAATTGCCTTTTGTGAATTGGTTCTAGCTGGCTCCAGCATTTCACTGATGTTATATCTCCACTATTTGGTTCATTGTTCAAGTAAATGTCTAAAGAACTGTCTTATCTTTAGAGGGAATTCCTAGGGGCTTGACAAATCTATATCACTCTTGACCTTGGATTTTGCTCATTAGCCTAATATCCCAGTCCAACAGAAAAGCAGAAGTGGGAATTTAGCTTAAGAATGAATGCTTTTGAATCAGAGTATACCCCCAAAATGTGGAGTACTTTGGAGTAAGGTGAAAGGACTTGGGCCTTAAAGGCTTCCTAGAAGAGAACAAATCCAAAAAGTAATGAGATAAAGAACCCAAAGCATTAGAGTGCTCTGTGTGCACAGTGGATAGCACTTGGGCTTGGAGGCAAGAAAAACTGAGGTTAAGTTTTTCCTCAACTACTTAACTGTGTGGTCCTAGGCAAGCCTCATTTTCCTCATCTCTAAAATGGCTTCTAATGATCTACTCCCCATGCTCCTAAACCTTAATGTTCCTTATTTAAAATGGCTATGATAAGACTTGTGTATTTCCCATTTCATCTATGTATTGTAAGAAAAGCCCCGACCTGCATGGTGAAAGCTGATTCAAGTTTGATATCAAGTGAAGAGTCCATCTTGATATCCTTTTACTCTACATAAATAAAAATACTTTGAAGTTGACCAATGAATAACTTCATCTTCCATATCTTTTCCCTGTTCTAGACTTGCAAAATAAGATGCACCACAAAAGAGTGGATGGATTAGGAATGATTCTGAGCAGGGCTTTTCTGCAGCATATGAGTGATGCATGCACAAGCAATTGGGAAATGGAATTCTGGAGGAAATTATCTAGTCATTTAAAGCAAAGCCCAATAAAATTTGAGAAAAAAATCTACTAGGGAAGAAGGACTCAAAATGTGAAGCTTGAATGTCTACTTGGCTTCAATTCATGGTTTGCAATACTGGTTTAAATATGGACACAAAAATGTTTTCAACTTTAACAAAAAAAAAAATAATCTCTAACTATATTTAGATCATAGTGCAACTTTAGATATTATAGTCCTTGCCTTTTAGAAATTCTCTCTCAAAGGAAATTTTAATTCATACGGATTAAATAGTTATTATCCAAAATGGTAATCAGTACACAAAAATGCAGACTCTGCATGCCATGTGAGGTATGGGTAGGAGGCAAGGTACTACAGATTGAGAACTTCCTGAACATTTTGGGAGTGGGGTGGGGGAGACATTTGAATTGGTCCTTAAGGGATAGGTAGAATTTCAACATATGAAGAGAAAAGACATTCTAGGAACGGGAAACTATGAGAGCCGGGGCTTTTACCCAGACATGTATAATGCAGATACAAAGTATAATTGTTCTCTTACCCCTGCCTAGTCCTTTACACTATGCATATGTAAACTAGGGGGTGAGAGGAACTGGCTATCAGCACAGTGGGGAATTCATTAGCATGGGTAAACTGGAAAGTTAAGTGATTGCAATTAAAAACAAATTTTAATGAACAGCACCCAAGTATTTGGTGATATTCCAAGCCCAAATGAATAGTTCAAAAACCATCTTGGCCACTAAAGAACTGTGACTTTGGGAAAGGCTTTTAATTTAGCCCATCTGAGCTTAATTTCAATGGGCTTTCTTTTTTTTTAATGTAATAAATGAACAAATTGGACTAATCTCTAAGGTCCCTTCTAACTCTAAATCCATCATCCTTTGACTTTTAATCCAATCTCTTGACATGAATGTTATTCTGGTACCTGTTGGAATCTAGGTGCTCCCTGAATAAGGAAGTGAGAAGAGAAAGAAAAAGTGAGAAAGAAAACTGGAGAAGTGACAGTTACAACATTTATATAACACTTTAAAATTTACAAATATTTCTCGTTTGAACTTCACAGAAACTCTAGAAGATAGTTGCTCCTCTTATCTCAGTTTCATAAATGGGAAAACTGATGCAGATGTAAATTAAGTCATTTCTCCAGTCGGTACTAAGCTACTATTTGAATTCAAATCTTCTTGACTCCCAAATCCAGTGATCTGTACACTTGCTTTAATAAAGAGGCATCACAAAGTGTGGATGCTGGCCTTGACATTTCGTAACTAGATAAACCTCAGTTTGCTCCTTAAAAAAAATAAGAGAGAGATTAATGTTACCTGGCTGGGTAGTTATGAAGAAAACTGTAAATGTGGTCTATTATTAACCAGAGGCCAGCTCTCAGAATTTTCTTTCCTTTGTGATTCTTCTCACCTTCAAGAAAAAGATAGCTTTTGTCTGGTAAATTGGAAGGAGAGAGGAGAAGGCATTATTTCAAATTCTTCCGAACAGTTTTTCCTCACCAGCCTTTGTGCATATCTTTGACCATTTCGCCCCCCTAAGTTTGACCATTAAAGTCCTTTCAGGCACAAACCTGTGCAGCAGGTTCTCCCAGCCCTCTAGGGAGATTCCTGATATGTAACATTGATAATTCCAGACTTTGCCTCTCCTCTAAATCACAAGAGAGCTATTTTATTTTTCTTAAGGTGAGAGGAAGAGGGAGAACCATATATAAAGGCAGACATTTCCTTTTCACATATAATTTAATTCTACTTTTCAGGGTCCAAGATGTAATATTCTGAGAACACCCTGAAGGCAAAAGTCTTATCACACTATACTTGGGATTTGCCTATCATTAAGCCCAGTTTAGTTCAGATTTTTTGAATACTCGACTATTTATGGTTTCTTTTCCCCCCTTTTTCTTTGTGTAACTGTTAGTGCTATTCTTGACACACGTCAGACATTATTATGGTATGGCAATGAGTCTCCATGATTTTACTCCCTATTGTATTTTAAGCTCTTTGAACTCAATTCCATTCTTATGAACAAAAATTATTAACCTCCTATTGTGTGCCCTGCACTTGCTAGACTGGGGAAGAAGTACAGTTTAGATACAACTTATTCCCTGCCTTCAAGTAGCTCCTTCTCTCCTCTGGTTTAGTTTGTAACGAGTTGTCATCTCTCTTGCCAAAGCCAGTTCTCTTATTTGTGCCCTTGATCTCATTCTTTGTGAACTCATTCCTTTGATTCTCTAGGAAAGCTATCTTACCCTTAGTCAATCTCTCTACTCTCTATAACTACTATCATTTAAAAAACAAACCAAAAAAAAAAACAAAAAAAAAAACACCTGTCACTTGATCCCAACATCCAGTAAGCTCTTCCCCCTTTCACATTCAAGCTCTTAGAAAACATTATCTATACTTTCTTCATATTAATATTTCTTTTACTTCTCAACCTACCTTCTGGTATCTTTTGCCATTTATTTTCTTTTTCAATTAATTTTACAAAATAGGAACTAAGGGAACTCTAGTGTTAAAATTACTTTCCTAGTCACATAGCTAATAAGTGTCTGAGGCTAGATTTGAACTCATAAAGATAATTTTTTTTGATTCCAAGATCATAATGCTATCCACTGTACTACCTAGATGTCCTCTGCCTTCTGGTACCAATAGTCAACTAAACTGCTCTTTCCACTTATCAAAGATCACTTAATTGCAATATTCTTTGCTTTGTCCTTAGCTTTCTTAATTTCTGTATGGTTTTTGGCACCCTCCTCCTGAATTCTCTCTCTTAATTTAATTTTTGTGACATAATTGTTGAGTTGAACCAATAATACATGTACTTAAGAAACATAGTGGAAAAAACATTACATCTGAAATCAGAGTACCTAGTTTAGATTCTGAACTCTGCTACTTAGAAAAATCACTTTTACTTTCTGGTGTCTTCAGTTTCTTCATTTGTTAAATGAAAGTAACTTATCAGTGCCAAGTTCTCTTCCTGTTTTAAACCCCCAAATTCCTAATATTACATGATAAATACATTAGAGAGCTCCAAAATAAAATTTGATTGTAGGTGGTCCAAAATGGAAAGAACAAAGGATAATTTTTTTGAAGGAGATATCATTTGAGTTAACCTTTTTAATGAGTAGAAATTACACACCATGTCTTATTTTTCTTTATATCTCTCAGACCAGGGGGGGCAAGGCTTTATAAGTGGTAAGTGCTTAATCAACCAATGTTTGTGGGGTAAGTGAATTATATAAACTGTTGATCTGAGTTGATTGTTATTGTGTTCTTATTAAAAGCAAGCAGTATAATGAAAAACCTTATCATTAATCAAAGGATAAAGTCAGAAAAATTCTGAACTTGGAAGTTAGAAGTCCTGCTTATTAATCTAACCTTAAAAATGTCTCTTCACTACTCTGAGATTTAGTGTTTTCATTGGTTAAAAAGGGGATAATGTTCTGTTTCCATGTACTCCTCTCAATTTGGTTTGAGGCTTAAATGATGAGTATTACAATAATTTAAGAATAATACTAAGTAACTAATCTGAAACATTTTTAAGATTTGCAAAGAATATTACATACATTATTTCATTTGGTCTATACCACCATCCAGATTGATGAGTGCTAAACATATATATATATATATATATATATATATATATATATATACAGAAAATTGAAGCTAAAAATAAACACATTATTTTGCCCAGAACTATATAGTAGATACTAAAAACAGTTTTTGAGCTAAGGTCTTCCTGACTTCAAGAATTGCATTTTATCCCTCCGTATCATACTTCCAAAGTGTTATACAGATTTAAGAATTATGGGAATTATGATGGACTGGAAATGAACTGGTCTTTGAGTCAAAAAAACATTTCTTAATCATAAGCACTTATTATATACTTACAAATTGTGTGACCTTCAGTAAATTGTGCTGATTTCAGTATCTCCTGTAAGAGTGATAATAATCCTTATGCTACCTGAATCACAGAATTATTTTTAAGAAACTTGATTTGTAAATAGTGAACAGCACTGGAAAAATTTGAGTTGTTATTTGTATTTTATTGTTGGCTCACAGTTGGGTGGATGGGTAGTTCAGATGAAAGTATGGGGGAATCTAGAAAAGAACTCAGGGTTGAGATTTACGATAGATCCCATTGAAGAAACTGCAGTGAAGGAAGTTCTATTGGACTTAGTCAGAAGAGACAGAAGTGTGACAAAGTTATATTATTTCACACCTCAGTGGAAAATACTGATTTCTTTTAAGTCCCAGGATTTTAAGAATGTGGGCAAGCTATATATCTCTCTGGAGAAATTGCCTGAAGAAGCCAGCAGCAATAAGAAGACTGAAGAATGGAATCATGGGGACCAATCAGATAGTTCGCTCTTTGTGGCAGCTAAAGCTGCTCATTTCTCAGAGGATCTAGAAGAAGAAATCATTGATCGCAAAGTGATTTCAAGGTATTTGGTATTAACAGAGTTTTCTCTCAAATTCAAGAACCTGAAAATGACTTTCTTAATTGCATCTCACTTTATGATGGGGCACAACCTGGCACAAAAGGAAGGAGCACTGGACTTTTAAGCCAGAAGACCTGGGTTCTAGGCCCAAAACTGCCACTCACTAGTTACATGACTTTTACAAGTCATATAATTCCTCTGAGCCTCAGTTTCCTCATCTTTAAAGCAGGCATAACTCCCATATGGTTCACTAGGTTATTTCAAAGAAAGTAACCTTAAAACCCTATATAAATGTGATTTTAGTTAATAAATATGAAATTATTTTGCACTTGTAAAAGACCATTTAAGTATAAGGCATAACTACCATAATGGGAAGGCAGAGGTTTATGTGGACAATTATAACATAAGTATTATTCTCAGCTTCATTAGCCAGTCCTTCACCAGATCTGTAAAATGAGCAAAAAAAGGAAGATTTAAGTTTTATCTCCTCTTTTTAGCTGTATTTACCCTCTGATGGAGGTATTAACCAGCAGTGAAATAATTATTAACAGAAGGAAACAGAAGAACTTGGTCAATTTGCAATCACTGGTAGGCCTTAAATGGGCCTAAATGTCACTAAAAGGCAATGGAAAGTGAATTGTAAACATCTCCTTTGATCATTCAGAAAGCATAAGAAAGAGGAGTGGAAACCCAGTGCTGAAATAAACCCAGGCTTTTTATATTCCATCTCTATCATTTATACATCTGCATGACTTTGGATGAAGCTCTTCCTCAGTCTTAAGTTTCAGTGTCTCTGCTTAAATAATCTCAAAAATCTCTTTCAGATATAAATTCTACAAAGCCTGATAGTTTAATAGCATATATGCTGAATAATCTCCTAGCCTTCTGTATCCAAAAATGAACATTCATGGTGATTCTTATATCTTTATGTTTAAGAAAATATGTTTGAGGGGCAGCTAGGTGATGCAGTGGATAGAGCACCAGCCTTGAATTCAGGAGGACCTGAGTTCAAATGTGGTCTCAGACACTTAACACTTCCCAGCTGTGTGACCCTGGGCAAGTCACTTAACCCCAGCCTCAAAAAAAAAAAAGAAAATATATTTGACAGATATTAATATCCAGCTGTCTTTGAATATGATCTTTAAGACTGTCTTTGAATATTCTAGAGTTTGAATGGATCCCAAAGTTGAACTAGACTCATTGCTTACCCCACCTAACTTGGAATAGATCTTAAAAATCTCAACCTTTTATTAAACTAAAATTTATCCCTCTTTCCCAATTTCCATCTATTGTACCTATGTACCTTGTATCTACGGCTGAGCAGAAATGAAGAAGAGAAAACATTAGATGACTAATCTTTGTTCAGGGCTCCATGCTATGTCCTTGAAATATAAAGGAAAATGACAATTCCTGCCCTTGAGAAAATGATAACAATCTAGTTGGGGGAAGAAGGACAGATCCAAATAATCATAATAGAAGATAGAATAAAATAAATATACACAACACACCAAGCAGGCACAAAATATTTGGTGAAGGAATTCCTAGCCAGGGAAATTTATTTTTAGAGGAGATATGGTACCTGAACTATATTTTGAAATAAGAGGAAGAGACATTTAAATGCTCCAGTCCCCCCAGATGTGAACAGTGGCATGTGCATAAATGCTAAGAGAGGTCTGGATGAGATGAAGAAATGATAGGAATAATATAAGTAATAATAGTAATAAAATAGATTAGGAAATAAAGCTTTCCTGAAATATAGGTTGTATATGAAAAAGAGAGCTGAGAAGGAAGGCTGAAAAAATAGGATAAAGCTAGACAATTTTAGACCTTAAATGTTAGTGTTTGTATTTTTTCTTATAGGATATTGAGAATCAATGAAGTTTTTTGAGTAACGGGGTAGCATGATAATAGTGGGGCTGTATTAGGAAAGTTCTTTTGACCAGAGTGAAAAAAAAATACATGGGAGAAAAAGATAATAAATTCGTTTTAAGACCATTAACATGTCTACTCTGTCTTTTCTTCTTTGGATTAGATGTCTCTGATCCTCATTAAATATTATTTCAAGTCTGCTCACCGTCCAGGTCACTTTCTCAGTATTCTTTCTAAAAGGTTTGCCCAGAACTAGAACTAGATGCTGTGGCCTAATCAGAACAGAGAATTAGTTCTACATTAATGCCTGCCTTCCACATCACATTTTTGCTTCATAGTGATCTTGCAAGTCTCTGAAACCTTTAAGTCTTTTTTAGATTACTTGTTTTCTAGCCCACCTCTCTTGAACTTTTTCAATATTTTTTTAATCCAAGAACAGGACTTTTATCTCTCTCCTTAAATTTCATTTTTAGCCTGTCATTACAGTCGGTTGACATTTTTTGAAATCAGCATTCTACTATCCAGTATTGCATTATCTATATTCTATCTTCTAACTTCAACTTCTATAATATGTATTGACAAGTTCAATTCAGCACATATTTATTAAGTATATTTTATATAGAAGACATTATGCTAGGTCTCTGGTCTCTAGGTAACCAGGACAAAAATGAAAAATAGTTCTTGTCCTCAAGGAGCATGCATTCTACAGGGAGACACAACATGTACCAGATAATTTGTTACAATGTAATTTGATAAAGAAGAGAACTACTAGAGGGCTTTGAGAGAGTTTCATAAGCCTTGGGGCTGGGAGGGGGGGGGAAGCTTTTAAAAGGAAGAGGTAAGGAGAAAGAATGGACCATGGACCTAGGGAAATGGAATAAAGATGAGATAGAAGACTAATAGCCTGGTTTGCAATATAAATTAATGTGAAAGGGGGTAATATGAAATGTCTGGAAAGGTAGGTTAAATCCAAACTGTAGAGGATCTTAAATGCTAGATTGAAATGTTTGCCTTTTGTCTTAGAGTCTTTAGGGAGTCACTGGAGAGAATTGTATATGGAAGTGACATATTCAAGTCTGTGTTTTGGAAGATTATTTGGAAAACAGATCGACAAGGGAAGAGGCTAGAGAGAGGCCAAGAGTAGTGGCCCTGAAAGTAAAGAAGAGAAAATGAATGTGAGAAATGTCATCTTAGCATCAACTTAGCAATTGATTTTCTGGGTGAAGGTAGAAACATTAAGGATGACCCTAAGGTTATAAATCTGGGTGATTAGGAATCTTTCTAGTACTATCAATAAAAATAGAAAAGCTCACATGAGGGGAAAGTTGAGAGAGAAATAGAATAAGTAATGTTTGAATACTTGGAATTTGAAATGCCTTTGGGATATCCAAGTAAGAGATGATTTGCAAGCAATTGGTAATGTGAGAATGCAGTTTAATAGAAGTTGATACTAGATATAGAGATATAAGTCATGAGAAAATACAATTATAAATATTGAACAGAAAGAGGCTTTAGATGTGTCATCTATTCTAGATGTCATTTTACAGTTGAGGAAACTGAAGCCCAGAGAAGTTCATTTACTAATTCATTGTAACAGAACTGGGGGTGGCTGAGCTAGGATTCAAATCCAGGCCCTCCAACTCCAAAACCAGGATTCTGTTTACTGCTCCTTGCTTCCTCATGTTCAAAGATAATTGGAAGCAGATGAAATCTCTACGGCAGAAAATGTGGAGAGAGAAGAGAACCCAAAAGAGATCACTGGGGGACGTCTATCTTAGGAGATGGGAGATGGATGATGACTCAACAAAGGAGATTGAAAAGAAGCAGTCCTACAGGTAGGATTAGTGGAAAAGACCAGTCAGCTCAGAGGAGAAAAAGGAGAAAACAGTGTTACTAAAACCAAGGAAGAAGAGAGTATTCAGGAGAAAGAGATGATTACCACCAAAAAGTTGCAGAGAGGTCAAATTGGATGAAGATTGAGAAAAGGTTAGAGGAATCATTTCAAAGATCACTGATAGAATTTGAAGGAGCATTTGTAAATCAATGCAAAAAGGTGAAAATTCAAATGAGTGGCAGGTAAGGAACTAGAGTCAAATGAAAGCAGATAACTTTTTATATAAGTTTGGCTATGAAAGGGAGAAAAAATGGAAGATGCTAGTTTAAGGGTATGGTTGCATTAAAATAAAGTCTTTTTTGTTTTGTTTTTTAATGATGGATGTTTTTAAAGATGGGGATTATCATTTGTGTGCTTTAGGCCAGTGGGAAGAAACTGAAGATTGACATCAGGGAGAGGGAAAATAGGAACGATCAAAAGACAATGATTCTGGAGGAGAGGAGAATGCATGGGATCAGAGCCTCAAAGAAAAGTTGACTATGAGAAAGTACTAGCTCTCCTTCAGAGACTGGGGCAAGGGAGAAGACAAGTGGTGAGATGCAGAATGGGATAAGTAAAAGCTCACCGTATGTTGGATAGCAGGAAGATCGCTTGAGGAACTGTACTAGACAATCAGAGAGAAATAAAAAGACAGCCATGTAGCACTGAGGAGCCAGTTTTAGATTAGATTGAATTAATTTTGCAGTTGACTTGATGAGCAAGTGTATGACTTATGCCAGTAGCATTTAACAACATGGGAGCAGGAGCAGTGAGGAGAATGATGGGCTCAACCTTGGATCATTGATCGGAAGGTGTGCTCAAAGTCTTACTAATGTCTACATGCAAATCTCAAGTATAAAGGCTAGAATAGAGAGAAAAACTGAAGGCCAAGTATTGAATTCAGGAAGAAAGGAGGAAGAAAGGAGAATTGTAGATCATAGCAACAAAGAATTGGATTGAGAGAGATGGATGGATTTAATGAACTTCAAAAGGGTAGAGGCTTCAAAATAAAAGTTTTGGAGTACAAGTATGCATATGGCATAGCCTCCCAGTGCTGACACATCCTTTGGGAGTATTGCTGTTGGCCCTTGAAATAGTGTTTGCTTCTTTTGGATGAAACATACTGGGTTTAGAGAGGAGATAAGCCTCAGAAAATAGGAAGTCTCATAGGAAATGCTAGTGAATATGATCCTTTAGATTATGTTCTCTATATACCTACAGTCTATGATTGTAGCAATAATAAGCAAGGAATTTGCTGAGTCTTTTGTTGTTGTTATTGTTGACCAATTTTCTAAGCCATATCACTAGCTCAGGGCAACCATGGATTTATCATAACCATTGACATGGATGATAGAGATGGGGGTTATGACTCTTTATCCCTGTAGCAACTTCTTTCCCCACAGCCTGCATTGCCACCAACCCCCCTCCCCAACCTCAGGATCAAAATGAATCAAACATTCTATGAGTTAGACTACCTTCTGTCCTAGAAGGACCATACCCACGGGCTGTTTCCTTTTCCATTCAATGGAATTTGTTTCAGATGCAAGAATTCTGAGTTATGGCTCTGCCCGATGTCAGATGTTATGGAAGAAGGAATTATCATTAGTGGAAAGTTGGTCATGAATTCAGCTTCTTATGAAGAGGAAAATTTCTATGAGTACAAAAAGTTATTAGTAAAAATGTTGAAAAATGAGAGGGTCAAGACCAATCCATGTATCTCTGTTCTAAATATTCTTCTCCTCCTTATTCAGTATAATCTGACTGTATTAGATCCATTAATCTGTTTTCTTTGGATTTGGTCTACTCATTTCTGGAATCTGCCAAATTGTGTTCTTAACATGCCATCCAGAAAACATCACTGAGGGTTTTTTATTAGATGCTGAAGAATATAGATATATATGGAGTGCTTATAGAAAGAAGACAGTGGACTGAAAGAGACCAGAGATCTTTGGAAGAAATTAATCAAAAGGCCAAAGCTCTTTGGAAGGGATTAATTAAAAAGCCAAACCTCTGACAGCACAGCACAGCACATTAAATGGACAGGATCAAGGGCTTTAGTGAAGAGGGATAGGACTTGGAAAACAGAAGAACTCGCTCTTCCTTGGAGAGTAGAGCAAAAGAGTAGATTACAAATAAATAAGTTACTGTGCCATGATTGCTCATAATGAATTTTAAGTCTATAGTATGTATAACCTGTTTTGAAAATTACAATGAATTTTTATCCATCTGCAGTTTGGTAGAACCTTTTCCATTCTCCAAAAATTCCTCAGTTCTTTCATATAAATAACAAACTGATGGCTAGGGTGAGGGAAAAGCAGTGGAAAGGGAACTACGGGGAAGAGGCAAGATGAATCTTAGTGAAGGAACCTGGCAGGAGCTAGCAAGAAGTCTGACTTCTCTTTTTCTCTGTTTCTTTGTAATCCTCACCAGTGTTACAGGGAATAGGGGTTGGGATGGGATAGAAGAAGGTGAAAAGTGCATATTTATTTCTTCTTGACGATATAATTCCTGGTATTACACATCTTCTTCTCCACTTGTGTACTTTAGTCTGAGCCTGCCTTGCCAGGCAAACATACCTCCACTTTTAAATACCAAAGATGACCCTAGGGCAAACATAATTAGGATGTTTGCCTTTTCATTGTGACACTAACCATAGCTATGAAGAAATCATGTGAAAGTACATGACCTCATCATGGTAATACCCGCTGGATAGTTCTTATGTAGGTTTATGCATGTGTCATTTTTGGAGAACTGACCCACTTGGGCATGATGCTATATAATGCAACTGTGAAATATAAATTAAATGCCATTATAATCAATGTCACAACTAACATTATAATTATATCCAGTAGTAGAATGTATTAGAGGTGGTGGTAGAGAACAAAAGTGAACTTAGAGCTCTTTCTGAAGTTATCGAAGTGAGAGGCTCAGATCTTCTATTAACAAGACCTGACATGGAACAAATAACTGCACCATTTTTAGCTTCACTTTCCTCATTGGTATATAATATTTCTTGAATCATTGTGAGAGGCATTTAAGAATTTTTGTGAACTATAATCTTGGCCCAGTGACAGAATAGTTAAAAAAAAAAAGCCAATATCAGAGGCTGAATTCTTAGAATCATGGAAACAATTGAATTGATCAGCTATATGACTCTTCCCTATCATTTGGAAAAATGGTGTCGGTTTATAAAAGTCATGTTTTAGGAAGAACATTGACAAATAGGAGTAGCTCCAGAGGAGGGTGACCAGAATGTTGACAAGCCTAGAAACAAGGAATGAAGGATTTATGGATGTTTACATTAGAGAAGGCACAGGACTTACTTAATAGCTACTTTCAAGTATTTGACTGTCATGTAGAAGAGATATGTAATAGATTCTGTTTGGCCTTGGAAGGTAGAATTTGCAAAGAGACAAGTTTTCATTCATTGTAAGAAGAAACTTTCTAGAACTTAGAATCATCACAAAACCAGAATAAATTGCCTGAGAAAATGGTGAATTTCCCCATCACTAGAAGTCTTGAAGCAAAGTAGGCCACCATTTATTGTGGTTATTATGGTAGAGGAGGGTCCCAGTCCAAGTATAGGTGGATTGGCTCTGAGCTCCTTTTAACATCTGGTTAAATGAAATGTGGTATATTTAAATGAATCCATGATTTCATCGAAGTGCTTTGTTCATATCTTCTCATTCTGAATAACTTTTGACCTTCTTCCTTAAATCCTTGAGAGAAGATTTTTCTAATATTTTGGAGGCCAACTACTGCTTTAAATATTTCATAACTGAGTACATCAGTAGAGATAACTAAATAACTAACTTCCCTCTTTTTCTGATCAAATATATTTTCAATGGTATTTTTTACTTTGCTTCTCACATGCAAGTCATTGTTGGTGAGTGACATTCTTACAGCTCATAACTATCATGCATCTTTTCATTTCCTTTTAGGCTACACTGTGCTTCTAAGATTGTAGAATTTCATCTCAGAGATTATTGTTGTTAAAATGATAGATTTTTATTTTAGGGATCACTAAAAATAATGTAAGTTATTATGTGTTTAGCTCAACTTATTATGAGTAGATTGACAATTCAGCTACATATCATTATTTGGGCAAGAAATGTATTTTTCATCCACTTTTTCCTGTTTGGTTGATTAGGTTGTGGATTTTACTGAAGAGAGTTTATATTATTTCCAGGATTTGAGGCAATCAGCTTTGCTATTCATAAATAGAAACTTCCATAGAATAATTTTTTTCCTGTAGGAAATCTCCCCATTACACCCTTCTCAGCTTTCAAGCTATTTGAGGCTATTCTTCTTATTTGATGTTGACTTTCAATGGATTATTGAACAAAATTATTTCTTGTGGTAGCCTTTATCATGGAGTTTTGTAATATATTAATAGATGAATGGGAGATTCCCTTGAGGAGTGCCTTTATACATTCTATTCTACCAAGTACTTTTTTGGGAAAGAGGGAGGTGTTAATTGGCACATCTTAGAAATAACAGAATCTTATATTTTGAGCACTTCTCAATCAGTCCTTCATATGTCTATAAGATGTGGTCTGTTCTAGAAAATAAACTTTCCTTATATTTTCATCCAAGATTCCTTCATTTCATGCTCAGCACATTCAAAAAGATTGTAGAGACATAAAAGTAGACTTTATTGATTATTGATGGCTTATTTGTTTTTTAAAGTATTTCTAAATGTGTATTTCTTTTCAATAAGTGCCAACCCCTTAAAATAATTTAGATATCTATGTAAATAGAGGAACTTTAACTCCTTTATTTTCAAGTGCTCTTGTCTCCTTTTCTGGTGAGTTAATTCCTGCCAAGTTCTATGAGGTTCTTTCTTGTTTTCACCTCATTAACTCAAATGTTCTTTGTCTTTGTAGTTTCTATTTTAGATTGTGACTTCACCAATTAAAATAAGAGTTCTTGAACTCTTATATCTGGTTAAATTTAAATTGTCAAACATGTTTGGATTTAAGCATCAAGAATGAATTTTAAATTTTCTAAGAATGGACCAAATTAATTCTTCTAGGGCATCAAAGAGTTATTTTCCATATTTTCATTGAGGGACCATGAAAAAAATGAGAAGAGAATTTGGGGATATGCTATAGATTTGGAATTAGGAAACCTGTTCCTCTCCCTTCACCCCATCCCCAGAATTTTCTCTACCTTTGAATGTATCATTTCTACTTTTTAGCTCCTAATTGACCTTGATTATAGAACTACAAGAACTAAAGAAACTTTAGATATCATCTAGTCAGACATTCTTATTTTTCCTCATTTGAGGCAATTGTGGTCTAGAGAAATGTGGCTACTCATCCATGATTAAACAGGTAATAAAGAGCAGCACCACATGTTCACTGACTTTCAATCCAGTGTGCTCCAAGTTCTCTTCCAGCCCTAACAGTCATGAGCCATGTTACCCCTCTAAAAAAATATAATTCTAAATACCTGTTATATAGTTTCCTTCATGACTTTCTTTGATTTCCCTCAATTTCATTTCTTTTAGAACCAGGGCCTAGATTGTACAATTTATAAACACACTGCTAATATGGCAAAAAGAAAGGAAAAAGTCTCTTATCTATCTTTACATTTGAAATTTTGAGTCTCTATGTGCCTAAAGCTAATATAACAAAAACTCTGTATATGGGAGGCTGTAACTCTGAAATGGATAGAGATGGCTTAATAACAATTTAAAATAATTTATTGGTTTTCTAGGACCAGCCACAGTGACTCCAGCCTTTATGTCCGAAGACAGAATAATAGATCCTCAGACATGGTTAGTATGTTCATTTCTTCCTTGCTACAACTCCTTGCTAACTCATCAAGTCCTTTCTATCCCAGGCTTAATCCAGGTTTTGAAAGCAAAATTATAGTCAAATATGGAAAGGAGATGACAATCAATTGACATCTTGTGGTTAAGGAAGAACCAATCAGATTACCAATTTGAACAAAAAAGGAAAATGTAAATAGATTTAGGAATTAGAAAAACTATTTCACTATGAAAACATATGAAAAATCTATAAAGTTAATTTCCTAATAGAGCAAAGTAACTGAAGATTAATTTTACCTTTAGAAACGATTGAATTTTGAAATAAATGATTTAGAAATGAATTTTTCCATTCAATAAAAATGAATTAAACATCATCTTAGATGATTTATAAACATGATATTATACCAAGGTGCTAAGTATATACTAAGATGAAAAAGGATTTTTTTTTCTTAATGTGTAAATCATATGGTCAGTATAGCATATTTTGAGACAGAGGTAGAATAGAAGCTATAGAGTTCTGAACTTGGAGTCTTAGGGAATTACCTAAAGCAATGAATGAGAGACTTTGATTTGTCCAGGGTCATACAACCATGTTATTAAATTTATTAAATTTAAATGGATCTTGTGCATTAGTTTTTCCAACTCTGAAATCGCCTATGTTCACTATACCACAGAGGCTGTCAGCATAATGCCAATACTGCCATACTAAGAACTAGAAAAATAATGTATGGGCCCCTCACATTTTTGATGCAAATACACACACACACACACACAGACAGATGCATGTGCATGTGCACAAAATTATTTAATTGAACTGAACTGAAAGAGCTTTGTAAAGCACTAAACACATATATTATTGTTGCTATACTATTATTAAAGATATCACATATTGCATATGCATATAATGTTTATATATATTTTATGTGTTATTTTTATATATGTCATATGTATATGTTTATATAAAGAATTGTAGTTATCTATCTATACTCATATTTCAAGAATCCAGAAAAATCCCATTTCTATTAAAAATTTCATGGATATCTCTCTTTCCAGTATTTCATTCTGGTTTTTTGGTTTGTATATTTAATGGTAGGATCATGTCAGCCATGGCCGTTTGAGACCTTCAGACATGGAAGAAAGAAGAACTCGGTTATTAATCAGGTAGGTAATATTTAAAAATTGAAAAACAACATCCCATGATCATGATGACAGTTCTATACCATCATAAGATGGCAGATGTATTATGTTGGAAAGAATTCCTGTATTTGCATTAAAACTCTAAGACAAAAGTTGGCCCAAGTCTCAAAACTGTCAAAAGAGAATGATAGTACTTCTACTGCTTCTCTTACAGGGTAATTTAAAGGGAATAAAAATGTTAAGCACTATAGAAACATATTAATTATTATAATAAGATATTATTGATAACAATAATATACCCATAATCTTTAAATTAATTTAAACTGATTGTTTTAGAAAATACAGCCAATGGGATTTTTATAAATTAATACAAATGGGGGATAGGTTGGCAAATAAATTAGGGGGAAGGGGAATGATGACTATTTCAGTTCCATACCTGGTTCAGAAAATAAATCAATTTTACTTTCACCCCCAGGGTGAGGGTGGGAAAAACATCAGTGTTAAGTGGGAAAAGAGGATGTTAGAATCCTGAATATACATTTAGAACAATAGCATAAACTCATTATAGGAAGCAGATCCAGTATGTAAGACAGAGAAGTAGCAAAAACAATTCTAGGATCCTCTTCCTCATCTGATGATTATGCGTGACCAATGATGATGAGCCTGACAAATGAGTTAATGTTTTAGGATATCACTGCAGGTATCATACTAAGAAATTCACTGAGCTAATTTTACAGGTCTGTGGATTTAATGTAGACATGAAGAGGGGATGCAAAAGTGCAAGGAAATCTAAGAAATTTTCTTACTGTTGAAGAATTATCTACATTAAAGCTAATTTGACTAGAATGATGTTTGGCTAGGTTGTTATGAAATGTTAAGTTCCAGAAAAATCACTTGTTGCCTTCTTAGAAAGTAGAAGAACATCAAAGTATGAATTCCAGAATAAGACAAGTGATAGTCCCATTGTTCTCTACACTGGTCAGGCCATATTTAAAGTTATTATGGATAGTTTCTCCACAGCATATCTTAGAAATAAGATTGACAAACTGAAGTGTCATCAAAGGAAATCAAAACAAGGTAGTGAAAGCCCCCAAGATCCTGACATCTAAGAATCACTTGAAAAAAATGGGAAAATTTAACCTTGAAAATAGGAGATCTATAAGACGTAATAATCATCTTCAAGGATTTGAAAAGCTGTCAAGTATCAAAGGGATTCAACTCAGTGTGCTTGTTTTCAGAAAATAGCATAAAGAGGATGTTACAGAAGATTTGGGCACAGTATAAGGAAAAACTGCCTAATCTTACATGCAACCTCTTCTGGTTTCTGCATGTAGATCTCCTAATTCATAGCTTGTATTTCAATAGCCACTATTTCAGTCCTCATCTGTAGGTTCTGTTCTGCCATGCAGCAGGCCCCCATCTCCATATCAAACAGGAATACAAACTAATCTTTTTATGTTTTTATTTTTTATTTTGTTTTTTTTCAAATTAATATTAATACCAGTTAAAGCAAGTGCCATTGGACAAATCTTCTGAAAATCAAATTGTAGAGTAAACCATTTTTATAAATGATTAAGAATGGTGCTCTCTGCCAATGGATAATTGAGAAATGAATATAGTCAACTATCTTTGTTAAAAATATGATAGAAATAATGTTACAAATAGTGATAGAAATCATTTCAAATGGGAGGGTAAGTTACAAAATTACTGTTAGTGGACTGCTCCATAGGTAGTGAGATATTCCTGTCAGTGGAAATGTTCAAATGAAGGCAGGCCAACAACTAGTTGGGATTGTGCTTGAGAGAATCCATGCATTAGAAGGAGCCTTGGTGCTAGAAAGAATAATAGCTTTTATTATTTTTTGTATCTCATCTGTCTAAAGGACCTCAAAAATCAGAAGTTGTACTTATTTTCAAAGTATGGTGTGGAGATCCCCAAGAGTCAAACCTATTTTCATGATAATAATAAAGACATTAATTTTATTTTAATTATGGTATAATTAACAAAACCTGTATACACAAATGTTCAGAAATGGTAAATTAGTCCAACTGTACCTGAGTAAGATCTTTCTCTACAATATTCCCAAGAATCAATTATCCAACCTCTGCATGAATACTTTCAGTGAAGAAAAACTCATTACCTTACAAAGCAATCCATTCCATTTTGGGACAACTCTTATTGTTAGAAAGCTTTTCTTTCTATGGAGCAAATGAAAACATCAGAGCTTGTCTCTGAGTTTACACTGTCCTTACCTTCTGCTGCCTAACAGATACCTAAGAGATGCCTTCTTCATCCTATTCACTGGATCATCTCTCAGGTCCCTTATCACTCTTAAGTTCTGTGACTCTCAGATTCTTTGATTTTGAGCTTCTGTGAAAGCCCTTATTTTCTATTGAGACCATCAGGTTGGACTACTGTCCAGTGTTTACCCCTCTCCTTGGTCCTGACTCATTTCATAGTCCCACTACCCTGTCTACTTATCCAGTATCAGCTCATAATGCTCCCTGTCTTTCTTTTCTAGGAAGGTGAGCAATTATGGAGAGGCCATGCTGCAAGATCATGGTACCCACTCTGACTCATTTGTACATTTTGCACAACAACAAGACTTGGTGTACTTCATCCTCTTCCTCTGGTTGCTGGTTTACTGCCTCTTGCTCTTTCCGCAGCTTGATATCAAAAAACTTTGATTTGTGTGTTTCAATAATAAAGGACAGAGACTTAATTGTATTTTTTTAAATATTAGGGGTGGTTGTTGAGAAGAATCAAGGTATGTACAGATCAGTGATTGGGGTGAAATATAAACTTATCTCTGATCAGTTCAAGGATAAGGCTGTCTTTATTCCTTGGTACTAAAATTGTCACAAAATATGTGTAAGAAAAATAAGTAAATTAATTACCAGAAAAAATTTTAAGTTGATGGGTTTTGCTTTATCTGCATTTAGTCCTTCAAAAGAAGAAGCTGCCATTACATGTCAATTTGGGCTATAGTTCCTTTATGTCTTAGTTGGAAAGTTTAATTAGGTCCTGTGGCTAAAAATAATTGATCAGGGAGCAGCCACCCTTCTGATGATAGCTATACCTCATTTAGTGAGGTCAAATCCTGATACAGGAGTCACCCAGGCCATGTGTAGACTTGTATTTGATGTCTTCCCATCTTGTTAGGACTTGCCACAACTTGTATTCCATGCTTATTCCAATAGTTTTGAAAACTCCCCATGCTATGAGGAAGCTGTCATACTTTAAGTGCATTTAACAAGTATGGGCAGGAATCTGGATTTAGAGCTGCAGGTTCAATTGCCCTAGTTTAACTGCGGTCCTGGCCAATGAAGGCTTCATTCGACATGAGCAGAGGGGGGCAGCTAAGTTGTGCAGTGGACAAAGCACCGGCCCTAAAGTCAGAAAGAACTGAGTTCAAATCTGGCTTCAGACATTTAACACTTCCTGGCTTTGTGACCCTGGGCAAGTCACTTAGTCCCAGTTGCCTCAGAAAAAAAAAAAAAAACCATATGAGCAGAGATGATCACAAAAGTTTACCAAGATGATTTGTTTATCTTTCTAGATTCTGAGTCAAATGCTAGACTTTGACTAGTGAAAGAAAATATTGCATTCCCTCCAAGATCAAATAGATACACCAGGAATCTGGTCTCTGTACACGTGTTGGAGAAATTCTTCCAACCAAGCCCTCATACAGGGAGGGCAAGCTGGAGGTAATGAAAAGATCATTAGTTTCTCAGTGTCAGCCCTGATGTTTATTTACTAGCCATATGATCTTGTACACAGTAGTTAGGCTCCCTTCGTTGAAGTTTCATGATCTGTAATATTGGCATATGATACTTTGTACTTCCTATATCACAAAAGTATTGTGAAGAAATTGATTTGTGAACCCATGAATGCCATTATCACAATATGAGCTGTAAGTATCAGCAAATCAAAAATGGCACAATTCTAGTTGAGAAGAGGTGGCAAATAAAAATTTTGCCATAGGCAAAACTATGCAAGAGATTTTGTTGAGGAAAAGCCTTGAATTTTAATAATAATAATGGGCACCCATTATGTAGTGCTTTAATGTTTATTAAGTACTTTACAGATATTGTCTCATCTTACCCTTAAAGCAACTCTGGAAAATAGGGGAAATATGTCTTACTTTACAGATGAGTAAAATGAGCCTCTAAGAGAAGTTACATGACTTGCTTGGGACAATACAATTAGTATGTATCTGAAACTGGAATTAAATTCAGGTCTTTCTGACTCCCAAATCCACAACTCTAAGTCCTTTGCCACCAATTGCCAATTAAAGTGGTCCTCAAACTTTTTTAAATAGGGGGCCAGTTCACTGTCCCTCAGACTGTTAGAGGGCCCGACTAGAGTAAAAACAAAAACTCACACTGTCTCCACCCCTCAGCCCATTTACCATAACCCCGCATAAATGTCCTTAGCAGGCCGCATTTGGCCTGCCGGCCATAGTTTGAGAACCCCTGGCCTTAATTGTTTAAATGTGGGTGTTGCTTAGGGAACAGAAGGCAACATAAAGGCAGGTGGAACTAGAAATTAAACTTGTAATTTGACAGCTGAATTTGGATTAGTCTGTAGAGGAAAATTTTGGACAGACTTGAAAATATAGACATTTTTGCTTTGTCCCTCAAAAAGTTTCTGCAGGAAGAAACATAGAATATATAGTCTTTGTCCTATTAGATTATAACACAATTAAGACTCTCATAAATCTCCCTTTGAAACTTGTCATTTTCATATAATCTGGGGGTAGTACTTATATACCTCAAGAGGTTGTTGTAACAAAAAGAATTTTTGTACAGTAAGGTACAATAATGAATTTGTTAGCAATTTAGCACTAGTGTGGTCTTCAGCATTATGTGGGTTATTTAATTCTTTCTTCATGCACAGAGAGCACTTCTTAAGTAGCATTAACCTTGACACAGGAGACAAACATGGTGAAAATCAATCTACAAGCATTTGTTTACATGCTTCTATATTCTAGGTCCTGTGATATGTACTAAGGATATGCTTTCTACACAAACAAACAAAAAAACAAAAACAAAGCAAAACAAAACAAAAACACTATTTCAGGGAGAGGTTTAGCAACTGGAGGGATCAGCAAAAGCCTCCTGGTGAAGGAGATGTGCTTCAGCTGAATTGTGTTAATAAGTCATTGGAAAAACGTTCCAATTCTAAATCCCATCAAATTAATCATTACACATTAATGGTAGGCATAGTTCTGTGCAACTCTCTGTACAACTTGAATTAACCATTATACTCAGAATAACATTTTAATTCATTGAATTTCTGATAGAAACACAATCTTTTCATTTCAGTTCTCACTATTAAAAATTCTACAACCTATTACAAAATGCTGAATTCGTTGTTTCTTTGATAAATAAGCATAATATAAAATCTTAGAAGCATCACTCTAAATGGTCATTCTCACCAGCCATGACTAGAAAAGGAGATAGACAAATGATTAAGAATAACAGAAAGACAAAGTTGAACTCATTTTAAGAAGTACTAATTAAAGCTATCCAATAATACAATCTTGGAAAATAGATATAAGCTTCCCATCACTAGACATCTTCAAGTAACTATTATTGCTGTATTTTCATACAAAACCTCCTGGACATGAGTTATAATGCTGCCTGAAAAATATGCCTGAGCCTCCTTTATTTCTACTTTAGCTTTATCCAGCTACTGCAAAACAAATCCCATTATAAGTAATATTATAAGAAGAATTTCTGGATAACTAAAAAACCCCAAGCTTAAACCAGTGGTTTATTCTTTGAATTAATATTCTTCAAAATAATGGCACCTATAAAATTTATATGGGTCTTAAAACTCCTTAGCAATAAAGTTTTTGTCAAATGAAACCATATTCTTCCATAACCTAGGGATCTCACATAAATGCATTTCTTACTGAACTTGCTGATATTATTGAAAACACTTGTAGAGATCATGTAGCCTAATTCAATTTATAAATGAATAGGAAGAAACCAAGAGAGGGGGAAGTAACTGAAAAAAAGTGTTTTGGATTCTCCCCCATTAATGCAAGGATGTTTTCAAGAAATAGGATCATAGGATTTTGAATGGGATTAATGAGCAGAGCATTTATTGAGCACTTACTACATGCCAGCCAGGAGGGATATAAATGCAAACCAAAGCCAGTTCCTTCCTTTAAGAAGATTATATTTTCAAGAGAGAAATAAGACACCTAAGAGTGATAACCAAGGAAAGCCATTTTGGTTCTTAAAGTTTAGGGGATGGCAAATGGGGTCATAGGGAATCAGATCAATACATACTATCAACAAATAATAGTATAGTTCCCAACCTGGAGGAAGGGGAAGGAAAGTGATGGTGGTGAGGATGGTGATGGGGCTTTGGAATAGGTGGCTTCAAGAATGAAAGCAGGAAGGGACCTGAGCAATTATGTAAGTTGATGAATATTTTTTAAAATGTTAATATGTGAATATGTGAAAACTTAAAGGAAATTTAGAATTTAGTCATAGGGTTTAGAGTATGAAAGAACGAAGGAACCAAGAGATCCAGTCAATGCTTGACCAAGAATCACATTCAATCACCAACTTCTGCTTAAAGACCTTCAGGGATGTAGAATTCACTGCCTCCTAAGGCAACCAGTTCTCCTTTTGAATAGTTCTCATACTTGGGAACATTTTTTTCTTTACATTAAGTTTAAAATCTTTCAAACTTACCCATTGCTTTTCTGGCCATTCCCCCATGGCCAAAAAACCCAAAACAAAACAATAATAAAAAAAAAAAAAATGTGGTCTCTTTTTTTCATGAGAGCTTTTCAATATTAAAGAAAGCATTTGTGTATTTTCTCATTTTTCTCTTCTCCATGCAGTTCTTCAGTTCTTCCATCCAGTTCTCCTATGCAAGGTTTTGTAGATGACCCAGTTGTCTTTCTCTGGACCCATTTTTTTAAAGAGTCTAAAGGATTATGCGTATAATTTTCAAAATTTGTATTAATTCCGAGAATCAAGATCAAGTGAGCTTTTCTGCTTCATAGAAGGGCTCTATCCTCTTTGAGTTCACCTCAGGACACTTGCTTTAGCATGTTACAGACTGTTCCATTCAAATCCCCAATGATAACACATTCCCTAAAATCTATTGCATCTGGCACTTTCCTGTATTCTTGGTTCCAGAAGCAGGAGGCTGGAGGGCTCACCTCCCATCCTGACAGAGGAAGAGATAGTGAAAGAAAGTTGAAATCTCCTTTGGACAACACTACCATCTCCCATAAAATCTAATTAGCATCCTATTATCCAGAATATTCTATTAGCTGGCTTTTAAATATGTTAATGTTTTAAAGAAGGCTTTTGTTTTGCTCTAAGGTATCATGAGATAATTAGGTGCTTTCTGAATCATTTTTAAAAGTATTACATTTATTGTATTATAGTTGATAGCTAGTCTTAGCAAGATTTAGGTTCTATCTCTGATGATAGATTTTGTGACCCTGGGTCACTTATAATCCTTCCGTATCACTCTGAAGACTATAAATTGCTGAGCAGTTGCTCATCTGTGTTGGTAGTGGGAATTTTATCATTGGTAATTCTCTGCACCTATGAAATCATGGGTTTGTTTATACATACACACATATGTATATGTATACCTATGAAATCACATTTATTAATATACATACCAACATTATATAGAACAGAAAGTGCAATTCTCATTTTTTAAAAAGTTGAGCTATAGATTAATAATTTCATTCAAGTGTCCAGACTTGAAAGCTATTTGGGTAAAGAGGTACACTGCATTTCTTTCAGGGTCTGGGAGCTCCACAAGATAATGATAAAAACAGTCTACATTTCTTCTTACTGCTTTGTTTTTCAAAGCACTTTCCAAAAACATTACAAGAGTAACATCACAAGGATTATTATTCCCATTGTAGATAAGAAGAAACTAAGATGATGTATCCATCGAATCACAAATTACAAATAAGTAGAGTTGAGATTTGAACTAGGGTTTTCTAGTTCTCAATTTACTCCATCCACAGGATGGCAGTCACTTGTCATTTTCAGCAATCTCAACGGTATTTGAAGTGTGCCCAAATTGATGATTTATGAAGAGGATTTTTCTAGTCAGGACTCCAATTTTTCCATTTGAGAAGGCAGAATCTATTTAAATTCAGTGCCTTTTCCAGTCTTGAATTACCACACTCAAAGGTACTGGGAAGCTTTATTTATTTATGTTTATAAGTTGTTTTGAGAACCTTGATGAAAATCTATCATCTAGTCTATAATTCCCACACTAGGAGCAGGAACAGACGTTCCGTGAAATCAGTTGTGGTTTCTGAGAATGACAAACCCTTTTTTGTTGTGTATGACACACACAGTCATGTTTTTAAACACACTTCTCTCCCAACCCAACTATTAAGTCAAAATGTGTGGCAAAGAAACTTGCTCAATGATGTTTCACGCTGAACAATTTTAATTTTTCTGCTTTGAAATTTGTTCAGAATTACAGAATAATCTTTCAATCATTCAACAAACATTTGTTAAATGCTAACTTTTGTAAGAGACACTTGCTAAGCTTTAGGGATTCCAAGAAAGGCAAAAATAGTCCTTGCCTTCAAAGATCTCATATTTTAATGGTAAAAATAAGTAAACAACTAAATACATAGAAGATATATTCAGTGCAAATTGGAGATAATCTCAGAGAAGACACTAGGCAGTCAGACTCCTGCAGAAGTTGTACCGGCTTTCACTTCCCTTTAATTTACCCATGACATTTAAAAAACATTTACCTACTGTGTTCATGGTACAATGTACTAGACCCTGGGGTGATGCAAATTTAGTTTAGACATGGTTCCTGCCCTTTTGCAGAAGGTGAGCTTTGCGCCAAGTATTGAAGAAAGCCAGGAAAGCCAAGGATTTAATTGAATGAGCCTTAAGTTTCCTTCCAATTCTAAAAATTCAATGATTAGCCTAGATTAGTCTTTCTTTCTCATGAATTTTCTCTCCCCTAAAAAACATCTTTAATTGTATGTTGACAACTAAAGGATCCTAGAGCTTGGGTTTATGCTCTAATAAAGGGACTATTTACATAAAATTTTTGAAAAAAAAAATTCCCAGGCTAATGGGTTGGCTCATAAGGTATCAGAAGGCACTTTTGGAAGTTTCATTTTGAAATGCTATGTGTTTCAAAACTAGAGACGTGATTTTGGAGGGAGAACTGTGAGATTAATTTGGGGGAATCTAATCCCTAGTGCTTTTTAAAATTAAGTAATGTTCTCAAATTTTTTTAAGCAGTTTCTATGAATTTAAAAGCATATTTCAGACAGAAATGGATTTAAGCTGCTCTTTTTCCTCTAAAACTTCTGACCTAATTTATTTTTAGTAATTGAAAATATATAAACAAGTTCAAAATTTACTTTGGAACAAATTCTGTTGAAATAATGTGAGAAAATAATTTATACATTAGGCTTTAACCTATTTTCTCAATTGAAGTAATATGTATATAATTGTTTTCTTGTCTTCCCCCCTTACACTGTGAGAGGAGAGGCTGGGTTTTTTATTTGTTGGGGTTTTTCCCCTTCTTAACATATTGTAGGCAGTCTTGACATTACATGGAAAACTTTGTTGTTGCTTTTTAAAATATAGATTTAGCGACTGACCATTTATTGATGAAAATATACTTTTCACGACAAAAGCTATATTAGTTTATCCCTTTCCCACAGTTCAACCCATGAAATTCAACAAACATTTATTGACTACCTACTGAGTTACAAGGTAATGTATTAGGCGTAGGGGTGGTACAAATTTAGATTGGACATGCTTCCTAGAAAGGGGTCTGGGATGTGATGCTGCGCACACACACACACACACACACACACACACACACACACACACACACACACAAACTCCGCAAACAAAAATTAGAACAACATATATACAAATCACCTAAAGACACAACTTCCCTCTTCTGGTTTCACAGTATATTGAGAATTGCTAAGATTATGTGATCTCACAACCTCTTGAAGTTTGTCCATTTGCTGGTCACTTAACTGCCATAGGCCTATCACCAATTTATTTTTCAGTGGAAAAGGGGATTTGAGGGATATCTTGGGTAAAGTTGAAGCTAAAGGGTCCATACTTCCCTGCCCAGGGGTTCCTTAACTATGACTATGACTGAGACTGAGACGGAGACTTTCAGTACCTACCATCTCATCCTAACTTTTCTGTTAGTCCAATGGGCCCTGGCCCTCGCCCTGGCCCTGGCCTCTAAGGACCTGGTTTTGTCTAGTTCACCAATGGCTCCACTGGATCCAATAAAGTGGTGCACACTGGATTTTAAAAAGCCATCAATCCTCTCAAGGCAGCATACCTAGGGGAATCAAGTTCTTGTGGGAAGGACTATGGGCAGCACAGATGGCAAATGAGTGCTTTGAAGAGATAGTGCATAATACATATAAGATCTTCATCTACAATGGTTCTTGGGTTATGGTCATATCTAAGTGATGTGCAACTGAGAAAGAATAAAAGTGGACAATTAAAGGTTTTTGTCTTTGGTGTCAGGACCAATGAAGAAAATTTGCTAACCCAGGATCTAGCAGCATCCACATTAAAAGAACGCAGGGCCTGGAACATGATATTCCGAAAGGCTAAGGAACTTGGTATGCAGCCAAGAATAACTTACCCAGCAAGAATGAGCATCGTTTTCCAGGGAAGAAGATGGACATTTAACGAAATAAATGAATTCCATCTATTTTTGATGAAAAAACCAGACCTACATAAAAGGTTTGATCTTCAAATACAGAACTCAAGAGATTTCTAAAAAGGTAAAAAGAAATCTTGAGAACTATACTTCTGTCAAAATAATATGTAAAGAACATATGTACAATTTGTCTTAGAAACTAGAGGTGGAAAGGAGATTATATCATAAAAAAGTGTAAAGTGGTGGTACTACATCTCATGAAGAGGCAAAGGTAACCTATTATATCTGAGAGAAAGAAAGGAGGGAGATGAACATAGCGTGTATCAATAGACATATTCGATTTATGGTGAAACTTCTTCCACTTCGAAGAGTGAAAGGGAAGGAGTAAGCTAAGGGGAAGGGAATACAGTAATTTCGAGGAAAAGGGGTAAAATAAGGGGAGGATCTTTAAGGTGGGGGAGGGATCCTAAAAAGGGAGGGCTGTGAAAAGCAAGTGGTGTTCACCAGTTTAATACTGGATAGGAGGGTAAAAGGGAAGGAAAGGGGAAAAGCATAAGCAGGGGTTAAAAGGATGGCAAGCAATATAGAATTAGTCCTTCTAACCATAAATGTGAATGGGGCAAACTGCCTCATAAAGAGGAAGCAGTTAGCAGACTGGATTAAAAGTCAGAATCCTACTATATGTTGTTTACAGGAAACACACCTGAAACAGGGTGAGACATTCAAACTAAAAGTAAAAGGGTGGAGCAGAATCTATTATGCTTCAGGCAAAACCAAAAAAGCAGGAGTAGCCATCCTCATCTCAGATCAAGCAAAAACAAAAATTGATCTAATTAAAAGAGATAAGGAAGGGCATTATATCCTGCTAAAGGGAAGCATCAATAGTGAAGCAGTATCAATATTAAACATGTATGCACCAAGTGGTGCAGCATCTAAATTCTTAAAAGAGAAATTAAGAGAGCTGCAAGAGGAAATAGATAGCAAAACTATAATAGCGGGAGATCTCAACCTTGCACTCTCAGAATTAGATAAATCAAACCACAAAATAAATAAGAAAGAAGTCAAAGAGGTAAATAGAATACTAGAAAAGTTTGATATGATAGATCTTTGGCGAAAGCTAAATGGAGACAGAAAGGAATATACTTTCTTCTCAGCAGTTCATGGAACCTATACAAAAATTGATCATATACTAGGGCATAAAAACCTCAAAATCAAATGCAGTAAGGCAGAATAGTAAATGCATCCTTTTCAGACCATAATGCAATCAAAATAACATTTAATAAAAAGCCAGGGGAAAATAGACCAAAAAATAATTGGAAACTAAATAATCTTATACTAAAGAATGATTGGGTAAAACAGCAAATCATAGACATAATTAATAACTTCACCCAAGAAAATGACAATAATGAGACATCATACCAAAATGTGTGGGATACAGCCAAAGCAGTAATAAGGGGAAGTTTTATATCTCTACAGGCCTACTTGCATAAAATAGAGAAAGAGAGGGCCAACGAATTGGGCTTACAACTAAAATTGCTAGAAAAGGAACAAATTAAAAACCCCCAGACAAACACAAAATTTGAAATTCAAAAAATAAAAGGTGAGATTAATAAAATTGAAAGTAAAAAAACTATTGAATTAATTAATAAAACTAAGAGTTGGTCTTATGAAAAAAACAACAAAATAGACAAACCCTTAGTAAACCTGATTAAAAAAAGGAAAGAGAAAAAGCAAATTGATAGTCTTGAAAATGAAAAGGGTGAACTCACCACTAATGAAGAGGAAATTAGAACAATAGTTAGGAGCTACTTTGCTCAACTTTATGCCGATAAATTCGATAACTTAAATGAAATGGAAGAATACCTTCAAAAATATAGCTTGCCCAGATTAACAGAGGAAGAAGTAAGTAGTCTAAATAGTCCCATCTCAGAAAAAGAAATAGTCCAAGCTATTAACCAACTTCCTAAGAAAAAGTCCCCAGGACCAGATGGATTTACAGGTGAATTCTACCAAACATTTAAAGAACAACTAACTCCAATGCTATGTAAACTATTTGAAAAAATAGGGATTGAAGGAGTCCTACCAAATTCCTTCTATGACACAGACATGGTACTGATATCTAAACCAGGTAGATCGAAAACTGAGAAAGAAAACTATAGACCAATTTCCTTAATGAATATTGATGCTAAAATCTTAAATAAGATATTAGCAAATAGACTTCAGAAAATCATCCCCAGGATAATACACTATGACCAAGTGGGATTTATACCAGGAATGCAGGGCTGGTTTAATATTAGGAAAACTATTAGTATAATTGACCATATTAATAATCAAATTAATAAAAACCATATGATCATCTCAATAGATGCAGAAAAGGCATTTGATAAAATCCAACATCCATTCCTACTAAAAACGCTTGAGAGTATAGGAATAAATGGACTATTGCTTAAAATAATAAGGAGCATATATTTAAAACCTTCAGTAAACATCATATGTAATGGTGATAAACTAGAACCTTTCCCTGTAAGATCAGGAGTGAAACAAGGTTGCCCACTATCACCATTACTATTCAATATAGTACTAGAAACTCTAGCCTTGGCAATAAGAGCTGAGAAAGAGATTCAAGGAATTAGAGTAGGAAATGAAGAAATCAAATTGTCACTTTTTGCAGATGACATGATGGTATACTTAGAGAACCCCAAAGATTCTGCTAAAAAGCTATTAGAAATAATTTAGAATTTTAGCAAAGTCTCAGGATACAAAATAAATCCACATAAATCCTCAGGATTTTTATACATTACTAACACAATCCAACAGCAAGAGATACAAAGAGAAATTCCATTCAAAATAACAGTCGATAGTATAAAATATTTGGGAATATATCTACCAAAGGAGAGTCAGGAATTATATGAGCAAAATTACAAAACACTTGCCACAAAAATAAAGTCAGATTTAAATAATTGGAAAGACATTCAGTGTTCTTGGATAGGCCGAGCGAATATAATAAAGATGACAATACTCCCCAAACTAATCTATTTATTTAGTGCTATACCAATCAGACTCCCAAGAAACTATTTTAATGACCTAGAAAAAATAACAACAAAATTCATATGGAAGAATAAAAGGTCGAGAATTGCAAGGGAACTAATGAAAAAAAACTCAGAGGAAGGTGGTCTAAGTGTACCTGATTTAAAGCTATATTATAAAGCAACAGTCACCAAAACCATTTGGTATTGGCTAAGAAATAGACTAGTTGATCAGTGGCATAGGTTAGGTTCACAGGGCAAGATAGTGAATAAAAATAGCAATCTAATCTTTGACAAACCCAAAGATCCCAAATTTTGGGATAAGAATTCATTATTTGACAAAAACTGCTGGGAAAACTGGAAATTAGTATGGCAGAAACTAGGCATGGACCCACATTTAACACCACATACTAAGATTAGATCAAAATGGGTCCAAGATTTAGGCATAAAGAATGAAATCATAAATAAATTGGAGGAACATGGGATGGTTTACCTCTCAGACTTGTGGAGGAGGAAGGAGTTTGTGTCCAAGGGAGAACTAGAGTCCATTATTGATCACAAAATAGAACATTTTGATTACACCAAATTAAAAAGTTTCTGCACAAACAAAACTAATGCAAACAAGATTAGAAGGGAAGTAACAAATTGGGAAAACATTTTTACAGTTAAAGGTTCTGATAAAGGCCTCATCTCCAAAATATACAGAGAATTGACTTTAATTTATAAGAAATCAAGCCATTCTCCAATTGATAAATGGTCAAAGGATATGAACAGACAATTTTCAGATGATGAAATTAAAACTATTTCCACTCATATGAAAGTGTTCCAAATCACTATTGATCAGAGAAATGCAAATTAAGACAACTCTGAGGTATCATTACACACCTGTCAGATTGGCTAAGATGACAGGAACAAATAACGATGAATGTTGGAGGGGCTGTGGGAAAACTGGGACACTGATACATTATTGGTGGAGTTGTGAAAGAATCCAACCATTCTGGAGAGCAATCTGGAATTATGCCCAAAAAGTTATCAAAATGTGCATACCCTTTGACCCAGCCATACTACTACTGGGCTTATACCCCAAGGAACTACTAAAGAAGGGAAAGGGACCTGTATGTGCCAAAATGTTTGTGGCAGCCCTTTTCATAGTGGCTAGAAGCTGGAAGATGAATGGATGTCCATCAATTGGAGAATGGTTGGGTAAACTATGGTATATGAATGTTATGGAATATTATTGTTCTATAAGAAATGACCAACAGGAAAAATACAGAGAGGCTTGGAGAGACTTACATCAACTGATGCTGAGTGAAATGAGCAGAACCAGAAGATCATTATACACTTCAACAATGATACTATACGAGGATGTATGCTGATGGAAGTGGATGTCTTCAACATAGAGAAGAGCTAATCCAATTCCAATTGATTAATGATGGACAGAACCAGCTACATCCAGAAAAGGAACACTGGGAAATGAATGTAAACTGTTATTTTTACCTTCTGAATCCAATTCTTCCTGTGCAACAAAAAATTCGGTTCTACACACATATATTGTATCTAGAATATACTGTAATATATTTAACATATATAAGACTGCTTGCCATCTGGGGGAGGGGGTTGGGGTAGGAAGGGAAAAAATCTGAATAGAAGTAAGTGCAAGGGATAATGTTGTAAAAAATTACCCATGCATATGTACTGTCAAAAAAATGTTATAATTATAAAATAAAATAAAAATTAAAAAAAAAAAGAAAGAAAAAGAAAATTTGCCAGTGCCTCCTGAATAAAGTTTTTTTTGGGGGGAGGGAGGGAATATCAGCACCCATCAAAGTTGCCCTCTTTTGAACTAAACTAGAATGATGCTGTTTTAAGAAAGTTTGGTATATTTGCAATCTGAGCATAGGGGCCATGATGCCATGGGGTAAAGTGTCATGTAATCCTCATAGGTCACAGTCCTATATAGGTGTCATATAATCCTCCTAAATCCTACAGTCACTTCTGCCCATGGAATTCCTTGTGTAAGTCAGACCACCCACTATTGAAAGGCTATTGTAACATGATCAAAGAAAATTTATATTTCTTAATGTTTACATTATTAAAAATAGAGAAAGATTAGACCAATGAATTTAAAATGTGACTTTAAAAAAAACTAGAAAAAGCACAGATTAAAAATCCCAAATGAAATACTAAATTGTGAATCCTAAAAATTAGAGGTAAGATAATAAAATCAAATGTAAGAAAATCATTTAATTAACAAATAAAACTAGGAGTTGGCTTTATGAAAAAAAAAACAATAAAATAGATAAACTATTTGTTAATATGATTTAAAAAATAAACTACTAATATTAAAAATGAAAAGTGTGAATATAACAATAACAAAGATGAACTCAAAGCAATTATTAGTTATTTTGCTCAATTATATATCTTTTTTTTTTCCCCCTGAGGCTGGGGTTAAGTGACTTGCCCAGGGTCACACAGCTAGGAAGTGTTAAGTGTCTGAGACCAGATTTGAACTCAGGTCCTCCTGAATTCAGGGCAGGTGCTCTATCCACTGCACAACCTAGCTGCCCCTCAATTATATGTCAACAAATTTAACAATTTAAGTGAAATGGAAGAACATAAGAATGTAAACTGCCTAGATTAGCAGAAGAAGAAATAAAATATCTAAATAGACTTCTTTTAGAAAAAAGAAATTGAACAGACTACAAATGAACTTCATAAGAAAAAAGCACTAGGACCAGATGAATTTACAAGTGAATTTGAGTAAATATTAAAAGACCAATTAATTCCAATATTAAATAAGTTATTTGGAATAATAGGCAAAGAAAATGTTTTATTACCAAATTGCTTTTACAAAACAGGATGCTGGTCTAAATCAGGAAGAGTAAAATCAGAGAAAAAAAGTATAGACCAACTACATTATATAGATATAAAAATAATCAATAAAATGCTAGCTAAAAGAATACAAAAATATATTCCAAAAATTATAAAAGCCAAATGGGATTTATACAAGAAATGCAGGGAAGGTTTAACATAAGAAAAACTATGAACGTGTAATTGATTACATAAATAAAAGTAACAAAATTCATTACTATATCAATAGATTCAGAAAAAACTTTTGATAAAGCACAATACTCATTTCTATTGAAAACACTTGACTGGACAAGTCACTTAACCCCAATTGCCCCAGGGAAAAAAAAAAAAAAAAACACTTGAAAACATAAACTTTTTCTTAAATTGATAAAAAGAAAGTATTTACCTAAAACCATCAGCAAGCATTATTTACAATGGAAATAAGCTGCTAGTGTACAGCAGGTATGAAACAAGGATGCCGACCATCACCAATATTATTCAATATTGTATTGAAAATCCTAGCAATAGAAGAAAAGGAAAGAGAAGAAATCAGAATAGGAAATGAGACAATAAAATCATCTCTTTTTTTTGTAGGCAACATTATGATATACATGTAAAATCTCAGAGACTCAACTAAAAAGTTAGTTGAAACAATACTTTTGGCAAAGTAGTAGGAAATAAAATAAATTCACATAAATCAACAGCATTTGACAGGGTTCAATGTTAGGAAAAATATTAGCATAATTGAATATGACAATAACCAAACTAACAAATTATATGATTAATTCAATAGATGCAAAAAAAGCATTTGACACAATTCAATACCCATTCCTATTAAAATCATTAGAGAGCATAGGAATAAATGGAGTTTTCTTTAAAACCATCAGCAAGCATCATATGTAATAGGGATACACTAGAAGCATTCCCAATAAGATCAGGGGTGAAACAATGTCACTCACTATCACCATTGCTATTCAATATTGTATTAGAAATGTTAGCTTTAGCAATAAGAAAAGAAAAAGAAATTAAAGGAATTAGAGTAGACAATGGGAAAACCAAATTATCACTCTTTGCAGATGAAATGATAGTATACTTTAAAAATCCTAGAGAATCAACTAAAAAACAATTAGAAACAATTCACAACTTTAGCAAAGTTTCAGGATACAAAATAAACTCACATAAATCATTAACAATTCTACATGTTACCAACAAAGTCCAGAAGTAAGAGATACAAAGAGAAATTCCATTCTATTTATAATAACTATAGATAATATACAGTATTCGGGAGTCTACCTGCCAACACAAAGTCAGGAACGATATGAACACAACTACAAAACACTTTCCATACAAATAAAGTCAGATCTAAACAATTGGAAGAATATCAAGTGTTCTTGGGTAGAAATATAAATTAACAACATTCCTATATATCGCAAACAAAACTCTGCAAGAGATAGTAAAAAATACCCCAGTTAAAATAACTATAGACAATATAAAATACGTGGGAGTACACCTGCCAAAACAAACCCAGGAACTATATGGACAAAAGTATTTAAAAAAAAAACTTTTGAAAAATGTGCTTATTTTTGATTTATGGAATAAAACAAGCATTTCAATAATATAGTACAATAAAAACATGATTGCACATGTATTTTGGTAATTGGAGAAATTGACTGGGAAGGGCCAATATAATGAAAATGATGATTTACCTTTAAATAATTTACATATTCAATTACATCCCAATTAAATTACCAAAATATTTTACTTAGTTAGAAAAAATAACAAAATTTATTTAGAAAAAAAAAAAAAAGGTCAAGAATACCAAAACAAATAATTTTTAAACTATAAAGGAAGTTTAGCAGTGCTAGCTCTAAAAACTTTATTATAAAACAGTAAATATCTAGCACTAATTTAAAAATAGAAAGATAGATCAGTGTAAGAGAATAGAAATATTCTCTTTACAGTAACCTTGTGTTTGACAAGTGTAAAGACTTAAATTTGAGGGACAAGAATTCATTATTTGGCAAAAAAAATTCTTGGGAAAGCTAGAAAGCTTTCCATTGTAGATGGTAATTCACAATAGAAATTGGACATAGACCAGTTTCTTACACTATTTAGCAAGATAAACTCAAAATGAATGCATGACCTAGATAAAAAGAGAGAATATAAGAAAACTTGAGGAACATGAAATATATAACCTATCAAGACTTATGGACAGATGAACAAATTATGAATAAACAAGAGAGAGCAAAATAAGGTGTAAAATAGATCATTTGATTGTATTAAATTAAAAAGGGTCTATATAAATAAAATCAATGTAGCCAAGATCAGAAGGAAAGCAGAAAATGGGGGGTATTACACTTTCTCAGATATAGGTCTTATATTTTAAATATGTATAGAACTTTGTAAAATTAATAAGAGAACAAGTAATTCCCCAATTTGTAAATGGTTTTGAACAGGCAGTTTTCTGATGAAGAAATTAAAATAATTTATAGTCATATGAAAAATGCTCTAAATCATTGTTGATTAGGAAAATGAATATTAAAACAACCTTGAGATATCATTTTAAACCTATCAGATTGGCTAAAATAATTGAAGGGGAAAGTGGCAGATGCTGGAAGGATATGGAAATGTCAGGATATTAATTAATTATTGGTGGAATTGTAAACTGATCCAACTATTTTGTAGAACAATCTGGAATTATTCACAAAGAGTTATTAAACTCAGCCTACATATTCTTTGACCTAGCAGTAATACTACTAAGTCTATTTCCAAAGATGATCAGAAAAAAAGGAAAAGAACCTATATTTTCTTTTTTCCCTGAGGCCATTGGAGTTAAGTAACTTGCCCAGGGTCACATATTTAGGAAAAACTAAGTGTCTAAGGTCAGACTTGAATTCAGGTCTTCCTGACTTCAGGGTTGGTGCTCTATTCACTGCATCACCTAGCTGCCCAAGAACATATGCTTTTAAAAAATAGTGATTTGGAACACTCTTTCATATGAGTGGAAATAGAGTCAATTTCATCATCTGAAAATTGTCTGTTCACATCCTTTGACCATTTATTAATTGGAGAATGGCTTGATTTCTTATAAATTAGAGTTAGTTCTGTATATATTTTGGAAACGAGGCCTTTATCAGAACCTTTGACTGTAAAAATGTTTTTCCAGTTTGTTATTTCCCTTCTAATCTTGTTTGCATTAGTTTTGTTTGTACAAAAACTTTTTAATTTGATATAATCAAAATTTTCTATTTTGTGATCAATAATGATCTCTAATTCTCCTTTGGTCACACATTCCTTCCTCCTCCACAAGACTGAGGTAAACTATCCTATGTTCCTCTAATTTATTTATGATCTTGTTCTTTATGCTTAAATCATGGACCCATTTTGATCTTCTCTTAGTAAGTGTGGGTCCATGCCTAATTTCTGCCATACTAATTTCCAGTTTTCCCAGCAGTTTTTGTTAAATAATGAATTCTTATCCCAAAAGTTGGGATCTTTGGATTTGTCAAACACTAGATTGCTATAGGTATTGACTATTTTGTCTTATGAACCTAACCTATTCCACTGATCAACTATTCTATTTCTCATTTTCATTTTTTTATTATCAGTGATTTAATGCATTTTTTCATATCATAATTGTTTTTTTTCCCCACAGTATATATTCATGAGTAATTTTTTTTATAATATTATCCCTTGTATTCATTTTTCCAAATTATCCCCTCCCTCCCTCCACTCCCTCCCCTTGATGACAGGCAATCCCATACATTTTACATATGTTACAATATAACCGAGATATAATATATGTGTGTAAATACATTTTCTTGTTGCACATTAAGTATTAGATTCCGAAGGTACAAGTAACCTGGATAGATAGACAGTAGTACTAACAATTTACATTCACTTCCCAGTGTTCCTTCTCTGGGTGTAGTTGTTTCTGTCCATCATTGATCAACTGGAAGTGATCAACTAATCTATTTCTTAGCCATTATCAAATGGTTTTGGTGACTGCTGCTTTATAATATATTTTTAGATCAGGTACCTGTGGTCATTTCTTACAAAATAATAATATCCCATAATATTCATATACCACAATTTATTCAGCCATTCTCCAATTGATGGGCATCCACTCAGTTTCCAGTTTCTAACCACTACAAAGAGGTTTTTTTGTACATGTGGGTCCTCCTTTATGATCTTTTTGGACTATAAGCCCAGTAGTAATGAAGCGGGTTGTGGTCCCTTTAAGAAACTAGTCCTTTCAGATTGATTTATTCCTTTCTGATTGCCAATCCTTCCTAGCTGATGCATTATCAATTTAGGAAGCTAGGACCTTTGATTCACAAAGCCTGGTCAAAAGCATCCCTTTGAATTCCAATAGGAGATCCTGGGTTGTCCCAGCCCCCATCAAATCTGAGCCAACTTGGGCTGTCCCAACCCCCATTCTAATGATCTGCTCAGGTTTCCCAACCCCAACCAAGCAAATTCTAGCCCTCAATAAAACCCAGCTAGGAGCTAACTTGGGACTCCACTCACAAGCCCCCTCTAGCTAAATCTCTCATTATAAAAGGAGCCAGACTAAAATCCTCTCTTTGCAGAGGGTCCAAACATGCCAGCCATACCATGCTTGGTATGCCACGGACTCTCTGCCCTCTGGAATACTGTTTTCCAGTGCCAACCTTTCTTTACCTAACACCTTTTACTAACTAGACTTGAACCTTACTTCCAATTCCCATAATAAATCTCTTTTATCAATCTAGGTTTTTGGTTCTGTAAATTCCTTTACAAGGTACTCTTGCTATTAGACCTCATTTAACTCCCTATCCTTGCGCTGAATCCAAAGGGGTTGCAGAGGAACTCCATTTGACTTCATGCACTCTGAACCTGTCACTAGAGCTCAATTTCATTTGGGTACCCCAAATCTAAACCTCTCATTTTGGTTCCCTCTATACCTCATCAGTAACACTGCTGGGTCAGAGGTTATGGACATGTAATGTTCTTTTTGGTTGGTTTTCTAGAGGTTTTTGAACCACCCTTCATTTCAGTAATCACCACAAGAATAGCCAGGTGTTAAAGTCCAAAGGCCAAATTCTTTATTGTCTTTGTCTGGGGCCCAGTCAGCTTTCTTGATGCCCTTCAGATGAGCGTTGGTCTCAGTGTGGGGAGCAGGAGGACAGGCCTGCCACCACAGTGGTGGTGTGAGATGGAGTGAATGTCTCTCCTTGACTTTGAGAGCTTGAGCTTTTGCCTCCAATCCTCTTGTCTTCTCTGAGTCTGTCTCCAAGCTTCTTGGTCCCCCAGGAGAGCTACCAAGAGGCTGATGAAGATGGAATGTCTCTAGATGAGTTGCCTCAGCTTTATATGCTCTATTCTAATTATATTATCATAGGTGTGAATCTTGTGGAACTATATTAAGTATTAAGGACATGTACTGAACTAGAGAACTATTAATCACCATGTTAAATTAGATAAACATTGTCTTATCAATTCCACTGAGTTAGTACCTTGTAAGAATCCTTGTTTCAAGTACAAGAGTTCTGGCCCATAACATGGACATGATAAATTTTTGAGCATAGTTCCAAATTGCTCTCCAAAATGGTTGAATTAGTTCATAATTCCACAAACAATGTATCAGTGTCCCAGTTTTCCCATATCCCCTCCAACATTCATCATTATTTTTTCCTGTCATCTTAGCCAATCTGACAGGTGTGTAAGTGGTATCTCAGAGTTGTCTTAATTTGCATTTCTCTGATCAGTAGTGATTTAGAGCGTTTTTTCATATGACTAGAAATGGTTTCAATTTTTTCATCTGAAAAGTATCTGTTCATAATGATGTGGGTTGTGCTCCCTTTTAGAAACTAATCCTTTCAGATTGATTTATTCCTTTCTGATTCCCAGCCCCACCTAGCTGATACATTATCAATTCAAGAAGTTAGGACCTTTGATTCACAAATCCTGTCAAAAGCCCCCTTTTGAATCCCAATAGGAGATCTGGGATCTCACAACCCCCACCCAGATCTAAGCTAACTTGGGACACCACCCACAGGCCGCTTTAGCTAAATCTCTCATAAAAGAGTCAAGCAGGAACTCTCTCTTTCCAGAGGTTCCTAACATGGCAGCCTTACACCTGGCATGCCAACGATCTCTGCCCACTGGAATCCTATTTCTGGTGCCCTTTTATCTCTATCTTTACCTTTTACTAATTAGACTTTAACTTTACTTGCAAACCCCAAAATAAACCTCCTTTATCAATCTAGATTTTTGGGTCTGTAAATTCCTTTACAGGGGACTCTGCACCACCACTAGACCTCATTTAACTCCCTATCCTTGTGCTGAATCCAAAGGGGTTGAAGAGGAACTCCATTTGACTCCTTGTACCCCGAACCTGCCACTAGACTTCAATTAACCTAATTTCATTTAGTTACCCCAATTCTAAATCTCATCAATATCCTTTGACCATTTATCAACTGGGAAATGGTTTTCTTATAAATTTGAATCAATTCTCTATATATTTTAGAAATTAGGCCTTTATAAGAACCTTTGAATGTAAAAATGTTTTCCCAGTTTATTGCTTCCCTTCTAATCTTATCTACATTAGTTTTGTTTGTAGAAAAACTTTTTACCTTGATGTAATCAAAATTATCTATTGTATTCCAGTTCTTCTTTGGCCACAAATTCCTTCATTCTCCACAGAGCTGAGAGGTAAATTATCCTTTGTTTTTCTAATTTGCTTATCAAGTCTCTGTTCTTTGTTTTAAATCTAGAGACAACAATGAAATGCTCTGGATTTTTTTTTTCACCTTATCTTTGCATGGAGGACTTATTTTGAATTGTAAAATCTCCTGTTTTTTTTTTTTTTTTTTAATTTTTATTTTATTTTTTTGATTTTTACAAAAAATTTATGCATAGGAATTTTCCAGCACTGGCAATTGCAAAACCTTTTGTTTCAACTTTTTCTTTCCTTTGCCCCACCCCCTCCCCCAGATGGCAGGTTAACCAATACATGTTAAATATGTGAAAGTATAAGTTAAATACAATATATGTATACATGTCCAAACAGTTATTTTGCTGTACAAAAAGAATCGGACTTTGAAATAGTATACAATTAGCCTGTGAAGAAAATAAAAAATGTAGGCAGACAAAAATAGAGGGATTGGGAATTCTAGGTAGTGGTTCATAGTCAACTCCCAGAGTTCTTTCCTGGGTTACTGCTCTATTGGAACTGATTTGATTCATCTCATTGTTGAAGAGGGCCATGTCCATCAGAATTGATCATCATATAGTATTGTTGTTGAAGTGTACAATGATCTCCTGGTCCTGCTCATTTCACTCAGCATCAGTTCACGTAAGTCTCTCTAGGCCTTTCTGAAATCATCCTGTTGGTCATTTTTTACAGAACAATAATATTCCATAATATTCATATACCACAATTTATTCAGTCATTCTCTAATTGATGGGCATCCACTCAGTTTCCAGTTTCTGGCCACTACAAAGAGGGCTGCCACAAACATTCTTGCATGTACAGGTCCCTTTCCCTTTTTTAAAATCTCTTTGGGATATAACCCCAGTAGTAATGCTGCTGGATCAAAGGGTATGCACAGTTTCATAACTCTTTGAGCATAGTTCCAAATTGTAAAATCTCCTGTTTTAAAAGAGATATGTCTAATGGGTTATAGAGAACAGGAGAAAAAAAAAGGTAGAATTTCTATAAGCCAATCATTTCTGGAAAGATACTTTATAAACTATGTTGCAAATTTGATAACTCTCCTGGAGGTCCTCCTAATCCTTCTGGAATACAAAAATATTTTCAAAATCAAAACAAGTTTAATTATCACACTACACTGAAGGCTCTGGCATGAAAACAACTGACTTCTCAAAGGCAACAGAAGGAATTAAGACCTAGAAGTTACATGAAGTATCTAAGGTCAGAGACTGTTTTTGAAGGGGGAACAAAACTTTGGTCAAAAGCTTTGCTGACAGTGTTTAAATATTTTCATTATCACCAGGGTAAATTTTCATTTGGAGCACAGGATTTAGAATCTAAAGGCCTAGCCTAACCACTAATTTTTCATATAATTTTTGATGTCTCTTCTCCTTGATGAAACTCAGTTGTTTTCTACTTAAGAGTTGGAAGAAAAATCTCTAAAGTCCTTTTTGCCACTAACATTCTATATCCTATAAGTCTAAGATAGGTTCCCACTTAAACATTCGGTAGTTCTAATGATTTTGAGGTCCTTTTCAGTCTGACATTCCATATTCTCTTTCAGCTCTAATATTTTAAAACTCAGATTCTTTTTTAGGATGAAGCAAATTGCATGATGAATTAGAAGTTGATATGGTAGAGAGTCCTGGTTTTGAAAGAAGGTGGACCTAAGTTTGAAACAAAGGTTCTGCCATTTATGGGTTATGTGGCAAGTCATTTTAATTCTCCAGAACTAGGTTTACTCATAAGCATTTGAAGGGATTGGACAAATCTAGGTCTTTATCTTAAAGTAAATTTTATTGCTCTATTTTTATAACATTTTAATTTAAAGTTTTAATAATGCCATCCTAAATTCTATAGCTCCTTCCTTTCTGCCCCTCCCCTCCCTGAAGGCAAGCAATCAAATATGGGTTGTACATATGCAATTGTGTAAACATTTCCATATTTGTCATTTTGTACAAAAAGACTTGAATAAAAGAAAAAAATGAAAGAAAGTAAAAAATAACTTCAGTCTGTATTCAATCAATATCAGTTTTTTTTTTTTTTTCTGAAGGTGGATGGTATGATTCATTATTAGTCTTTTGTGATTATCTTGGATCCTTTAATATTGCTGTTACTGTGTACAACATTCTGGTAACATTACTATGCATCAGTTCATATGAATCTTAACAATTTTTTTTTCTGAAATCATCTTGCTTGTAATTTCTTATACACAATAACATCCCATTACCATTGTATAATTTTTGTACAAATAAGTCCTTTTCCCTTTCTTGGAATGTCTTTGGGATACAGACCTAGAACTGGTATTGTTGGATCAAAAAGCATGCATAGTTTTATAGCCCTTTTGGAATAACTCTCCAGAACAGTTGGATTAGTTCACCATTCTATCAATATTGTATTAGTATTACAGTTTTTCCACATCCCTTCCAATAGTGAACATTTTCCTTTTTTGTCATATCAGTCATGTTGATAGATACAAAGTAAATACCTCAAAGTTATATTAACTTGCATTTAGAGTGGTGGAATGACTTGTATTTTTTATATATAAATTTGACTTAGTTGTCTATATATTTGAGAAATGAGTCTTTTATCAGAAATACTTGCTGCAAATTTCCCCCCAGTTTTCTGCTTTCCTTGCAATTTTAATTGCAATGATTTGGTTTATATAAAACCTTTTTAATTTTATGCAATAAAAATTATATTTTCTATTTTTAATGCTGTCTATATCTTCTTTGCTTTTAAATTCTTCCCTTTCCTTAAATCTGACAGATAAATTATTTCATGTTCTCTTAATTTGTTTATTGTACCATCCTTTATGTTAAATCATGTACCCATTTTGACCTTATTTGACCTTGGATTTTTGGGTTTATCATATGTGGGAATTTTTGGTGACATATGCATCTCTACTTATTTAAATATTTATTTCTGCTAATGATTTATTTATTTTAGATACCAACTCTTATCTGAGAAATCAGAAACAAATATGTTTTATAATGTGGTCTTTTTTTTTTTTTTTTTCCTGAGGCTGGGGTTAAGTGACTTGCCCAGGGTCACACAGCTAGGAAGTGTTAAGTGTCTGAGACCAGATTTGAACTCAGGTCCTCCTGAATTCAGGGCAGTTGCTCTATCCACTGCACTACCTAGCTGCCCCCAGAAACAAATATTTTTTACATTGGACTACTTCTCTTATTTAAGATGCGTTAATTCTGTTTGCTCAGCAGTTTTTCAATTTCATGTAATCCAAATAATCAATTTTATCATATGTAATTGCCTATATTCTACAGCTATGAAAAGTATATAATCTGCTTCTCTTCTATTTTTTTAATGGTGTCATCTTTAATATTAAAGTCACTTATCCATTTTGAACTTCCTAATGTATAGGCAAAGTCAAGACTTGATTCTTCTTAGGCATGGAGCAAGATTCAGGCCATGTCTCCCTAAAGTCAGCTTCCTGGTAGCCTCTGTTGGGACAAGACTTTCTGGTTACTTGCTGGGATAAAAGATCATACCAAGAGGTAAGGGAGATTCAAGAGGACCTAACTAGGTGGGGTTCTAGAGATCTCCATATTTAGCAACCACTATATTCTGTTTTCCTAAGGACAACTATGCTATATTATGGCTAAGTAAACCTCCTTTTGTAAACTGTCCAGTGACTTAGGGAATGCCTCTTTTCATCCTAAAAAAAGATCTGAACTATTAAAATGTTGGTACTAGGCCTGACACTAACATTGTGGAATGTGGTGTGAGATGCTGGTTTAACTATAATTGCTGTCTTACTGCTCTCCAGTTTTCCAAGTAGTTTATTTTTTAAATAAAATTAGAATTTTCCTAAGTAATTTATGGTTTTCTTTTTATGACATTGGATTGTTGAATTCTATGTTACTGATTCTCCCTTGTTTACTCTGTGCCATTGATTTCTATTTTTTTTTTTTTTTTAGCCAATACAATTGATTTTTAAAACTGCTGTTTTATAATAGTTTTTGTTTGTTTGTTTGTTTGTTTTTGGCTGAGGCAATTGGGGTTAAGTGACTTGCACAGGGTGATACAACTAGGAAGTGTAAAATGTCTGAGGTCAAATTTGAACTCAGGTCCTCCTGACTTCAGGGCTGGTGCTCTATCCACTGTGCCATCTAGCTGCCCAAATAGTTTATATTATAACTCCTGAAGCCTGAAATTCTTAATCATTTCTGTGTCCTGGTTGTCTTTAGTAGTCTGGTAAAATTTATGGACTCCTCAGAATGTTTTTTAATGCTTTCTTGAAATATACATTTTTTTATTTCATATTTTATTTTAAATAAATAAATAAAAGAAGATAATATTTTTTTCCTTTTTTTATAATTTTATAACTTTTTTTTTTTGATAGTACGTATGCATGGGTAATTTTTTTTTTACATTATCCCTTCTGTTCTGATTTTTCCCTTCCTTCCCTCCACCCCTTTCCCTAGATGGCAGGAAGTCTTATACATGTTAGATATGTTATAGTATATCCTAGATACAATATTGTTGGAACCCTGTCTTTCCAGAATCAGCCGGAGTCAGGATAATCAAAAGTCTTTATTCTTGGTCTTTTGCGGTCGTGGTCAGGGAATTAGATCTAGCAATTTCCACACCTCCTTCCTCTCTCTCCACAGCCAGGAGAATGCTTCAATTTCCTCCTCCTATTTCACCCACTCATGTCATTTCCCCTCCTTTGTCCACACCCACCCATCCAGCCAGCACAGAATAGCTGGGGAGGGTCATCCTTCAAACATGTTAATAGAGAATTGTCCAATTGGCAATTAGTCTCATGTGCTCCATTATCCAAGTGCATTTGCTCAGTTCTAGCCCTTTACAAATATATATGTGAAGAACTGAATTTCTTGTTGCACCGGAAGAACTGGATTTGGAAGGTAAAAATAACCTGGGAAGAAAAACAAAAATGCAAACAGTTTACACTCATTTCCCAGTGTTCCTTCTCTGGGTATAGCAGATTCTGTCCATCATTGATCAATTGGAACTGAATTATATCTTCTCTTTGTTGAAGATATCCACTTCCATCAGAATACATTCTCATACAGTATCATTGTTGAAGTGTATAATGATCCCCTAGTTCTGCTTGTTTCACTCAGCATTAGTTGATGTAAGTCTCTCCAAGCCTCTCTGTATTCATCCTGCTGATTATTTCTTACAGAATAATATTCCATAACCTTCATATACCATAATTTACCCAACCATTCTCTAATTGATGTGCATCCATTCATTTTCCAGTTTCTAGCCACTACAAAAAGAGCTGCCACAAACATTTTGGCACATACAGGTCCCTTTCCCTTCTTTAGTATTTCTTTGGGATATAAGCCCAGTAGTAGCACTGTTGGATCAAAGGGTATGCACAGTTTGATAACTTTTTTAGCATAGTTCCAGATTGTTCTCCAGAATGGTTGGATTTGTTCACAATCCACCAACAATGCATCAGTGTCCCAGTTTTCCCATATCCCCTCCAACATTCATCATTATTTGTTCCTGTCATCTTAGCCTATCTGATAGGTGTGTAGTGTTGTCTTAATTTGCATTTCTCTGATCAGTAGTTGCAATGATCCAGTCTAGCTCCTCTAAAGGTTTCAGAATAAGTCCTTGTCAGGATAAGCAAAAGTCCTTGCCTCACGTTGTGGACGCCAATATGTAACTTGCTGTCATCTCCAGAAACTGCTGATCACTCTCTGGTCTAGAGGAGAGACTTCTTCCTCCAGAGAGCCGACTCAACTCTGGCCTAGAGCAGAGACTCTTCTTTCCTCCAGAGAGCTGTCTCAAGTCTGGTCCACACAAGACTCTCTATCTCTGGAGTGCCGGGTGTGGGATAACGCAAGGATTTCTGGGAAAAATTACTTCAACCAATGAACTTGTTCCTCCTAAGCATGCAAGCTCCTCCCCAGGAGTTCACAAGTAAAACTCCCAGTAAAGGCCAGAACTAGAGAATTGTTAAGTACCTACTTAGCACTTAGTAAAAACCTAATATCTCATTACCTCATTAGCACTTACTAAGAACCTAACAAGTAGTGATTTGGAACACTCTTTCATATGAGTGGAAATAGAGTCAGTTTCATCATCTGAAAACTGTCTGTTCATATCCTTTGACCATTTATCAATTGGAGAATGGCTTGATTTCTTATAAATTAGGGTCAGTTCTCTAGAGATTTTGGAAAAGAGGCCTTTATCAGAACCTTTAACTGTAAAAATATTTTCCGTCTGTTACTTCCCTTCTAATCTTGTTTGCATTAGTTTTGTTTGTGCAAAAGCTTTTTAATTTGATATAATCAAAATTTTCTATTTTGTGATCAATAATGGTCTCTAGTTCTCCTTTGGTCACAAATTCCTTCCTCCTCCACAAGTCTGAGAGGTAAACTATCCTATGTTCCTCTAATCTATTTATGATCTCATTCTTTATGCCTAAATCTTGGACCCATTTTGATCTTATCTTGGTATGTGGGTCCATGCCTAGTTTCTACCATACTAATTGCCAGTTTTCCCAGCAGTTTTTGTCAAATAATGAATTCTTATCCCAAAAGTTGGGGTCTTTCCTCAGAATGTTTTTAAACTAATACCAAAAAAATGCATCAGATTAGGAAGGAAACTTTCCCCCCCCCCCCAAAATGCAGCTATCAAGTTATCAAAACATGTTCACTGATTTCAAGATTAGAGCGGGAATTCCTTGATAGAAGACTTTTTTTTTTTTGGGGGGGGGGGCGGATTCTTGTCTTCCCACAGTGCCTGGCACATATATAGTAGGCTCTTCATGAACGATAGTTGATTGATCTCTAAGATCCTTTCTACCTCTCGTACCATTCTGTTATCCATTTAAGCCCTCTAGGGAAGTGGCTAAGAGTGAGAAAAGAAATCTAGATTCCCAAAAACTCAAGAGGGCGACCGCCCCTAGAGCAGTCCAACAGTGCCCAGCACCAGGCTAGCTTCCCAGGGTCCTATCCTAGGTTAGTCCATGGTCTCATGCAGGGCCGCAAACACCTCCTCCTCTACTCCAACATCGCGCCCTTCGGTCTCGCCACTTTCCCCGGGCCTGGCCAATCGCAGGCTCGTTCTCAGAAGGACAAGGAGGAGGGAAATCAGGGGGTCTGTGAGTGGCTGCAGAACAAGGGAGGAGAGCAAGTAAAGCAGTGGGAGGTAGGGTGATGGTGGCCGCGAGCCAGTGATATTCTCAGAGCCTTTTTGCGCTGCTGTCGCAAACTGAGTGCTGGCAGTTGCGGGGACCGGTTACGGCCGCTGCGCTGTTTCCGCAAGTGCGGCGGGGAGGGGCGGCGGCGGCGGCGGCGGCGGCGGCGGCGGCCGGAGGCTGATCCAGGCCCAGGTGAATGGAGTAACCTGACAGCCAGGGGAAGAGGCGGCGGCGACTAGCGAGCGAGCGAGCGAGCGAGGGAGCGAGCAAGAGCAAATGGCGGCGGCGGCAGCGGCGGCGGCGGCGGCGGCGGGCAGCGGCACAATGAAGCTCGGGCTGTAGCGGCCCAGGGGAGGGGGAAGTCTGGAGATCGGGGTCCGATGCTTCCCGGAGCCCTTCTGCGCCCCATCCTGCAGGTAAGGCCGGCCCCTCATGAACCCGGGAACGAGGTGACTGCACCGCGCAGCCAGGCCTGCCTGCCAGCCAGCCTAGAAGCGGCCTATCTTCCCGCCGGCTGGAGCAGGCCAGGTCGGGCTGGGCCGCGCCGCGCCAGGCCGCGCGTGGCCGCCATCCCCGCCCCCCGGCGCCGGGGCCCTCTCCGTACCGCCCTCGGGCTGCTCGTGGCTTGGCGGGCCTGGCCTGAGCAGGGATCCGTTTCTTTGGCGGTCTTGTCCCTGGGCTGGTCCTCCCATCCTCGCTCCTTGTGCGGTCCATGCATCCCTCCCTCCTCCCCTGTACCCTTCATCCCCCTGGAAAAGAAGAGAAACAAAAACCATCCAGGGATGGAGCCTGCGGCCTTTCTGCAAAATGTCTTTGCACGAAGGGGAGTGGGGGACCAAAAACAAAAACCCCCAGCCATGCTGCGGTCCTCTTAGAACTCTTCTGCCTCATCCTTTCTTCGATGAGTACCGTTAAAGCACTTAAAACCATAAAGTCTGCTACAAGTGATTGAAAAACCCTTTTTGTCGTGGAAGTGAGAAATGACCTAATCCAGTCCGTGTCGTCTCCTGCAGTGAGTTCCAATCCATCCTCCACCTTTCCCTCTAATCATTCTCACCCCATTATTGGCCTCAGTTTTACTCCTTTTTTTTTTTTCCTAAAACGGGCAGGAATGATCTTGAGAAATGACAGGGCTGGCAGGAAAGATTGAGGCAATGATACTATTTAGAGTGAAAAGCTTGTTTGTGTTTGCTGGCAGATGACCAAGGAGAGTCCTGACTGGCAGGTGGGTAGAGGCCATCTTTTTGCCCCTCCTCCTCTTATCAGTTGTTCTGAGGGGAGCTGGGGATGTCTTGAATACCAGAAGGCCTTTTTTCCCCTCTTAGTGGGAATTGGATGCCTAAAAAAGGATTTTCAATAGGTTTTTTGTTTTGTTTTGTTTTGTTTTTTCCAGAAATGCTGGATTGATTTGTTAAAGTGGTCAGTTTGGTCGTGTTGCCCATCAATTAAGTGCATCTTTAATATTTTTCTGGCCATTTTAAAAACAGTGCTTTAAGTATATAATAGGTTCTCAGTAAATAATTGAATAAATTCTAATATGTTGCATTTAAGTACATTCATTTAATTAGTGGAATCGGTATGCTAATAGATAATTAAGAAATATGTAAACCCATTATATTTGTGATTCCTTATTTTCATAATAGTAACTCATGTTTATGTAGCCCTTTAGTTTTCAAATTGCTTCATAGGAACAATTCTATGAAAAGTATTTCCATTTTATAGATGATGAAAGTGAGACTCTGTGAGGGAGATTAAGTGATTTAATCAGAATTATTTTGCAGGCAGAGCTAGGTTCAAACCCTCTTTCTATTGAGCCATTTATAATGTATATCTGATAGATGGAAAGAAATTATGTTGAATCATCAGACATTTGTTAACTGTGTAACTAATACATTAAACTTTAGGCATACTTTTATATAGTGCTTATTCTCATATTCTGATCACTTTGGCTTTTAAGATTTATTTGTAATTCATTCATATTTAAAATTATCCCTTTACCTCATTAATCTAGGATAGCTGTTAGTTTGGAGTAAAATGCATAGGAAATAAAAGTTCCTAAATAGACAGGAATGAAGTAAGTTCTAAAGACAAACAATATGTGCAGTTTTCCTTTTTTTCTATAGAAGAATTGAAATAGTGATGTTGGCAGTACTGAAGTAAACCTTATTTATTAAATAATTTTTTAAAAGAACTAAGCCTTGAGTGCTTCTTAAAATAATTTAAGTAATCTGAGGAGTAAACTTATATGTGATGAAGGGAGATTGATATCAAAACAAAAATCCTCAATTTATTTTGCAGTCTGAAGTTTTTAATGCTAGTTAACAATTTTTAATTGTATGCAGTTAATGATTTTTGTTGCATGATTGTATTTTAAAGATTAGTAATAATCATAAACCATTTTGATTTCAAGGATGAAAGCAATATAAAAATTATTGATAGCCTTGCAAATTAATAAGTCATTTTATTGATTGCTAGCTGAATTTACATTGCCCTTTTTCTTAAAACCAAATCACTTTTTGATCAGAGTTTGAAAAAAGTGAATTAGTTAAGAGAGAAGAATTTTTTTCATTCCTTTTTCTGCACATGTCTTGTACAGATTAGGGTTTTTCTTTTCATACTTCCAACTCCTGCAATTTCAACAAATAGTGGTACATTGGTACCTTTGGAGATATTAAAAGAATAAGAAAAAGGCCTCCAGTGAGTTGGGTAGAGATTCTCTTTAAAGGATCTATAGAAAGACATGGATAAGAATCAAACAGCATGAGAAGGCATGGAAAGGTTTCGATCTGCCTTGGTGGAGGGAAGACCCACACTGATGAAATCACGGATCCACTAAAATAAGTAAGATGTTCTTTAAATTCAGAAATTCTGTGAGTAAAGTGTACTATAGATTAGTGGTCCTCAAACTTTTTAAATGGGGGCCAGTTCACTGTCCCTCAGACTGTTGGAGACTATAGTAAAAACAACTCACACTCTGTCTCCGCCCCTCAGCCCATTTGCCATAACCCGTTGGGCCAAGTAAATGTCCTCTGAGGGGTACATCTGGCCCTCCGGCCATAGTTTGAGAACCCCTCTAGATAGTATAGATAGATACTATAGTATATATCACTGAAAATTCTCCTGACTACTGAACTTTGCTGATAAGTGTAATTATCAGTATGGTACATGTATTCTTTAGCTACATTATTTTTGGTAATGAGTTTAGTCTCATTAGTTTTGGTTGTACAAGACATTTTTATTTTTAGATCTCTCATAATATTCTTTAACTGCTTTAAGGTATCAATTATTATTGTGTTGTAGTGTTCAGTTTAATTCAATAAGCATTTAAATGTCTCCCATGTGATAAGCTCTGTGCTAGCCATTGCATATACAAAGATAAAACTGAAACATTGCTTTCAAGAAACTATTAACATGAATAGTTATATTTCTGTAGTACAGATTCAGATATTAATTTCTTACACTTTTTCATGTATGCTTCCGTCTGTGGCCATTTCAATTTATTGTAATAAAGAGAGTGTGGATTTTAGGAGTAAATCTTGTCATAGAGTTCATACAGGCAAATTATGATCTAAATTATTGTTTGATCCCTTGTGTTTTTAAGTGAATACTTTGGATCATTTAGTTGAGGTAAGAATAAAAAATTTTGCCTCTGCTGCTAAATGACCATGAACAAGTCACTTCATTTTTCTGGGCCTCTGCTTCTTCATGTCTTAAATGAGTATATGTATGTGATCTTGTAATCTGATGTATGTCTTGGACTATTGGCCAAAAATTATTAAAGTGGAATTTCATGACTTGGGTTTGCTTATGCTATTATAGCGGAGTGGTCAATGTGTTCCACATGTCAATAGTATTGTGGCATTATCTATTACTGGTTTAAGTTTGGCAGTAGATTAATTTGATTTCAACTGCTAATACCAGTCAGGATATTAAAAGAATATCTAAGCTATCTGAAATGCTTGGGTCCTCCTGAATTCAGGGTTGGTGCTCTATTCACTGTGCCACCTATCTGCCCCCTCCTCACTGGAGTCTTAATGAAGTTTTACTAATAGTATATATACTGGCTCTAGCATATCCTTGATGGTTTTGTGTGTATGGTTAAGCAAAATTCCTTGCTTATGTTTGTTTCCTTGTGATTTCTTTTTTTCCCCCCCAGAAAACTAGGAATAGGGGGAAAAACACAGTTAAGTAAAGATTCTATTTAGATAGTTTAATTAAGATATGTTTTGAGATATATTCTTTGTCTTATATCTAGAAAAGATTTCTAGAATATAAAAAGAAATTTACTTTTTTTCTATAGGATTAATGTTCTAATCTTTATTGAAAAGTGGTACCTAACAGCTTTGGTGGTGATGTGGAATTAGAACCCTGAGTTCTAATTCAGGCTCAGATACAACTAACTATGTGATCCTGGCCAAGTCATTTCACCCTATTTGTCTTATTTTCCTCAGCTGGAAAAGGAAATGGAAAATCAGTATTTTTTCCAAGAAAATTCCCTAAAGGGGTTACAAGAGTTGCACCCAATTGAAATGATCAAACAACTGGATTTTCCTTCTTAAGGTATTTATAGAGAGACTTGGAATTAACAGGTAGACTGTGATTTTCTCTCTAAAAATAATTAGATAAACTTTTCCATTTAAAAAAGGGTCATTTTAAAGTGATTAAAGATAAAGTTTTTTTTTGGTGCCATATGATGTATGTAATAAGTAATAAGTGGAATTTTGTACTTGAAAACTTTAGTAGAATGATTAACATGATCAAAATTAATCTACTGAAACCAAGGAAATTCAAATGTTAATATAATTTGATTTGGATTTGAAATATTGTTACTTTGTTTAGAATAAACTCACCTTTGATACAAATCGATCCCAATGTGTAACACTGATGTTTCTTTTGAAGGATGATGTTTCTTTAGAGAAGTTTTGTATTTTGTGTCTTTTAATATGAATCATCTTGAAAATCTTATTCATACATGTTTTTGGCATAGTCTGGATTATAGGTTCCATGATAGAATAGACTATTCTCAGAGTCATTTTTAGGCAATGATTAGAATTGCAGGGTAGGCAGATAATACTGAAACTAGTGTTAAAGTCAACATAGGTTGTTATTATTATTATTTTCAATATTAAGAATTAACTCCTATCTAGACTCAGTCATTGTTTTTGACTTTGGTTTCTTTAGTGCTAATACTTAACCATATCTCATATCCAATGGCATATATTTAATTAAAGCTCATTATCATTCTCTTTATTTTTCTTAAAGTTTTTTAATTTCAAAACATATGCATAGATAGTTTTCAGTATTCACCTTTGCAAAATCTTGTGTTCCCAAATTTTTTTCTCCCTCTCTTCCCCCCTCCCTCACCTAGACAGCAAGCAATCCAATATATGTTAAACGTGTAATTCTGCTATACATATTTGCACAATTATCATGCTACATAGGAAAAATCACATCAAAAAGGAAAAAAAATGAAAAAGAAAACAAGCAAACAACAATAACAAAAAGTGAAAATATTATGTGGTGATCCCACAGTCTTCTCCCTGGGTGCAGATGACTCTTTTCATCACAAGACCATTGGAATTGGCCTGAATCACCTCCCTATTGAAAAGAGCTACATCTATCAGAATTGATCACCATATAACCTTATTGTTCTCTTGATTCTACTCACTTCATTTCAGTTCATGTAAGTCTCTCCAGGCCTCTCTGAAATCATCCTTCTGATCGTTTCTGTAGAATAATAATATTCCTTAACATTCATATACTATAGCTTATATAGTCATTCTCCAATTGATGGGCATCCACTCAATTTCCAGTTCTTTACCACTACAAAAAGGGCTGTGACAAACATTTTTACACATGTAGGTTTTTTCCCCCTTATTTATGATCGCTTTGGGATATAGGCCCAGTAGAGACACTTTTGGATCAAAGAGTATGCATAGTTTGATAGCCCTTTGAGCATAGTTCTATACTGTTCTCCAGAATGGTTGTATTCACAACTCCACCAACAATGTATTATTGTTGCAGTTTCCCTACATCCCTTCCAACATTTATCATTTTCTTTTCCTGTCATCTTAGCCATAGATTGACATTCTTTATAACCAAGAAGAATGATTATTGCATATTATACTTATTTCTCAACCTCTTATGTTGTTTCCTTCCATTCAATACAAACTTTTTTCCTTTTCAAATGACCCTTTTATTGCTAAATCCAATGATCTTTTCTCAGTTCTCAAATTTCATCACTTCTCCTCTGCATTTTATACTGTTGATCACCTCTTCTCCATCTGGGCATTCTTTCCTTTCTGGTTTTTCATATTACTGAGGTGCTGTGGTTCCCTTCCTACCTGTTGGACTGGGTTTTTTTTTTTTTGGGGGGGGTCTTCTTTGCTAGAGCCTCATCCTTATCTCATTCCCTACATGTACCATAGGATTTTCTCCTGATCTCTCATCTCTCTGCATTACTCTGTTGCTAATCTCATGGATCCAGAAATCTCATAATTCATATCTTGACTTCATCACTTTCCTAAGGTCCAGGCCTATGTTCCTAGCTGGCATCTGAACATCTCTCCCTATAGGTACCTTAGGCATCTCAGATTTAACACATCCAAAACTGAATTTATCTTTCTACTTAAATGTATCCCCCCTAACTATCCTTTTTCTGAAAACATCTTTCCTATATGCTCTCTTATTAATACTCACCCTGCCCTCATCCTGGTACAACCTTCATCACTTCACTCTTGGATTATTGTCATAAGCTTCTGACTTTGAGTTTTAATTTCTGTAAGCTTTCTCTACTCTAGTCCATCTTTCGAACAGCAGTCAAAATATTCCCTCATTCCCAGGTTAAATAACCTCAGTAGCTTTCTTTTCTAAAATCAAATAAAAGATCCTTTTTTTGCTTTTTTAAAGCCATTCATAAACTGTTTTTTTCCTACCTTTTCTGTCTTCTTACACTTTATCCTTCTTCAGTTACTCATTACTCTAGTAATAAGATTCATGCCTATTCCTCTGACAAGACACTCACCTAACCAATGACCTTTTTGTTGGTTACCTTTCATTCTCATTTCTAGTTCCTTCCTTTAAATTTCATCTAAAATCCCATCTTCTCCAAGAAGCTTTTCCTAGGCTCTTTATGTTATTATTTTCCATCTGTGATTATTTCCAATTTATCTTAACATTTATTATTTGTACGTAGTTATTGTCTCCTTTGTTAGATTTTAAGGTTCTAATTTTTTTTTTTTTTTTTTTTTTTTTTTGAGGCAATTGGGGTGAAGTGACTTGCTCAGGTCATACAGCTAGGAAATATTAAGTGTTTGACTCCAGATTTGAGTCCTCCTGTACTTCAGGACTGATACTCTATTCACTGTGCCATCTAGCTGCCCCAGATTTTAAGCTTCTTGAGGGCATGATTGAACAATATTTTTTGCTTCATTTTCTTTTTCCTCCTCAACACAGTACAGTGCCTGACACACACTAGGTACTTATTAAATCTTCCTTGACTTTACTTGAAAGACACCAACATTCTTCTGGTTATCCAAGTTTACAACCTAGCAGTCATCAGGACTTTTCATTCTCACTGCTCCTGATTTCTCTTATTGAATCAGTTGTGCCAAGTGTTATAGTTTTACTACCTCAGTATTTCTTTTATCTGTTCCATTCCTTCTATTCACAGTCACACTTAGTTCTGGCTCTAATGATCTCTTGATATGACGATTACAATGATTTTCCTGTATCCAATCTGTCCTCCCTCTGAACTTTGGTTTACATAGTTGTTAAATTGAGAGTCTTACAGAATATGTTACTTCCCTGCTCAAGAAACTTCAGCAATTTCCTTTAGTGATCTTGAGAATAAAAGTCTTCTGTTTTTCATTTAAATTCTTTTACAATCTGATTCCAGCCTATTTCTCCAGCCTTATATAGATTATTCTCTTTTAAATACTCTCTAGTCCATTCAAACTGGACTACTTTCTATTCCCTTTATATGTCATTCTGTCTTTTTTGCCTATGCATAGACTGTCCTCATTTCTATAATGCCTCCTTTCCTTATCTCTGTATGTCTTCATGTCTCATCTGGGGAACCACATTCAAGAGGACTTTTCTGACTTCCCCTCCTCCACAATCCTCACCCACTTTCCTTTCTTCCCTTCTCTCCCCACCCTCCACCATTATGCATTTATCTTATATTTACTTGTATGTGAATAGGCATTAAGCTTTGTGGATAAGGACTGTCTCACTTCCTATATGTGTATCCTCACTTCCATGCACATGGTAATTTATTTGGTTTTCAGTAGAAAAACCCACTAGATTGCCCTCCTTGAGGGCAAGAATCTTGTCTGTCTTTCTAGCCCTCTCCAGGCGGTACATTGCATGAAGTAGGTGCTTCATTAGTATTCATTAAATGTATGAAATCTGCATAGCTCCAATTGGGTCCTATTGAAAACAAAGAAAAAGACTGACCCTTTGCCAGGAAGGCAGCTGCTGAAGTAGAATATTTGTAAATGCTTCTAGCAGCTATTTCAGAAGCTGACTAGATCCTATTTCCTGTCAACTGTATTGATATTAGTACTATGGAGGAAATTAAAATTAACCTAGCTTATAAAATACTCTGCCAGTTGCTCTTTTGTTTATTGCAGTATTGATTTCCTTAGGGAGGTTGCAAAGTGGAGACAAGGTAGACAGAGAGATGAGAGAGGCTGTCAGCTTTGGCCTGGAGTAGTAATCTTTATTCTTATGGACTCTTTACTTTTAACTTTCTTACCCTAGCATTCTTTGACTAGTTCCCTAGACCATCCATGATATTGCAAATGAAATTTAATGCTGAAGTGTTTTTTAGTCATGATTGTGGGCAACACTTTTAACTTTTAAGTCAGCTTTTCTCACCTGTAAAATAATAAAGGTAATATCTATTTATTGGAATTAATATTTAGATCTTACAGTGCTCTAAGTGTACTTCAGTTATGCCACCTTCTGCTTACTACTAACAATGTAGGTTTAATAGGAAAATAAACCTCTGCATATTTGTGCACAAGATTGCTATATAATAACTTGATTTGCAATACAGTCAGACCCCATGTATCCCTTAAAAAAGGCAGACCCAAAAATCCAATGCTATACAAATTCCTCTTGCTCTCATACCTACTGTTAATCCTTCTAAATATAGTCTAGAGGGAATCATAGAGGTCATACCATATCTGGAGAGTGAATTCCCTTGATAGTATACTTGAAAAGCAAGCATTCAATAGAAGACCCGTAATACAAAACTCACTTCCTAATAAATGAAAATTGGTTTCCTTCTTTTTAACTTTGATCCATTGTCTTTATTTCTGTACACAGGCTAGATATAATCATAAATATATTCCAGTAGTAGATTGTAAAAATTTTTTTTTTAAATTTTGGGTTCTTTTGCATATTTAACAAATACAGATAATCCAGAGATACATAATATCAATACACCTCCTCCTTCCCTGGTACCCTTGCGTCTTGCTGAAGAGAGAAGAGAAACATATGTAAAGTTAATTAAAAATACAAGAAAGTATATGACTATCAATGGAATGGTAAGCTTACTAGTAAGTGGTTTAGTTGTTGAAATGAGAGAATAGATAAAAAGATGCTAAGGTGTGGAAGGGTGTTTAAGTATGTGTGTGTTGGGGGGATTGGGAGGTTGGAAATGCTGAAGCCTTATCATACCAGACCTTCCTGATTCTTACATTTTCATTGTAAGCATTTACACCTCAGAAATGGATAAACATCTCAAATCAACACTTGATTCGTTTTGTTGATTGCATAGACTGAAGAAAGTAATGGAGTCAATGTTAATAATGTCTATTAAAATCTTAGAACCAATTCTTTTGTGAAGAATATATCAGCATAATTGTGGAAAGTATAATAGAGAAGTAGGGGATTTTGGTGGACTTTGAAGAATAAATATGCTTGGTATAGGGGAAAGTATGAAGAGTATTCTGATTTGGAAGGCAGATCAGTTTGAACCAAGGTATGCTGGTAAAAATGAACTAGGCCTAATTTTTGAGAATATGTGTTGTATATGTGTACACACATATAACTATTTGTATCTGTATGCATATATACATATCATATTTGTCACATGTATGTAGAAAGAAGAGAAAAACAAAGAGAAAGATTAGTCTATTGATTGTTTATAGGTTGGATTAAAGGGAGAAAAAATCGGAAGCAAGTTGTAAGTGAGTGGAAGTAATCAGGAAGAAAGGAAATAGAATAGTTTGAAGAGACAGACTGGGATAAACAAAAGCTTTTTTTTTTTTTTTAATACAAGAAAAATTAGCAGGTTTCTTTTATATGATCTGAGGGTTGCCCCCTAAACATTTTAATTTGTCTAGTTAAATGTTGTATTTACTATGAGCAAACTGTTAATTTACTTTTGTACAAAGTAATCTGAGGGGAGACAGAGCACTGACCAAAGCTGGGATTAGAGAAGGCTTAACTAAGGATATATCATCTGAGCTGATGTTTGAAGTTAGGGGTGACTTCTAGGACGAAATTCATTTCTACTATGGGTATTTTGGATGAACAGGATACTTGGAATGTCAGATGTGGAGTACTTGAGTATAAAATGAAATAAATCTGGAAAGATAGGTTAGTACCAGATTGTCAAAGATCTTTATATCAGACTGAGGATTTTGTATTTTATTTTATAGGCAATAAGGAGCTACTGAAACCTATTTTAGGTAGGGGAGTGGCATGGTCTGAGCTCTTCTTTAGGAAGAGATTATTTTAAAAAATTGTTGTGGAGGATAAATGGAGAGAGAAAGAACCTGAAAGCAGGCAAAAGGCTGTTAATAGTCTGGGGAGTAGTGATGTTGGCTTAACTGAGGTATCCTGGAAGTAAAGTTGACAAAATTTCTTAAGGAATTGGGTGTGGGAGATAAGGAAGAGGAAAAAATTAAGGATGATTCAGAATTTACAAACCTAGTAATAGGTGGTAAATGGGTAAAGGATACTGAGGGAAGTCTGTAAATAATTCTTTAAAAAATCTTAATTCTTTAAGTTTCTGGTCTTTGTACTGTCACCTTAATTACTGTGCATTTTATATCTATCTATCTATCTATCTATCTATCTATCTATCTATCTATCTATCTATCTATCTTAAATTAGCTTATCTGTGACTGTTATTTTGGTAGATTGTAAACTCCTTAAAGACAGGGATGGTATCACTTTTGTGTTTTAGTCCCCTGACTAGCCTGGTGAGAATAAAGACTTTGGATTTAGCAGTTGAGATTACTGGAAAGAATTATATTTCTTAGAGTAGGATTGCTAACTAGGTTGTAGGAATTGAAAAATGAGTAAGTGGAAGCATTATTGATCAGGGATTAATTTTTATGGTGCCACAGACCATGTGCTGAAGCCCATGCAACCCTTTTAAAATAAGGTTTTTAAATGGGTAGAATACATAGGATTATAGTGGAACCCAATTATTTTGAAATGCTGTTAAGAATTTTTTTTTTTTTTTTAAAAGTTCCTGGGTTTTGGAATAAAAACTCTGGTAGATAGTTGATTCTTTTTAAATAGTTTTGTGGTGATCATTATTTGAGGAAATATGGGGGTCAAATGAAAAATTTTTCAGAAAGGAGTAGAAAACATGTTTAGGTGGTGAGGAAGTTATATATAGAAACTTTGGAATGAATTATCTCTCCCTCAGAGACTATAGCAAAGAAAGAAAGAGATGTTTTTGTTTGTTCTTTATGCTTGAAGAGGACTAGAACTTCAGGAAGGTACTGCCATGATATGCAAGTGAATGGGATTTAAGTGAACTGTGCATTTTCACAAGCCTCACTTTCTCTTCTAGAGCCACCTGGTTCCAGTGGTAAGAATGTTCATTCAGTCTAGATAGGAATTGAGGCAAAGAGTGTCCTCTTCTATTCAGTCCAGAAAATAATTACTCTGGGAGAAGAGCCTTAGGATTTCTGCCAAAACAGAAACAATTGCTATTTTCATTCACTGTAAGTCAAAGTCCCAAAGTCAAGTCCCAAACCTTGACCAATTGGGGTTTGGTTTGAGACCTATTGTTGGCCAATCTATGAAATCTTGAATGAATTGAGTTTAAGGCATGGTTCTTAAAGAAATTCAGGTTCTAAACCCCAAGATATCTTGGGGGGTTTCAGTGTTCAAAAAAAAATAACATTCACTTTGCAAGAGCACTTGCAGGTATGGATATGATACCCTATACAGACAGAAGGGAAAGTGAAAAGGCAGTGAGGAAGGAAGTAGAGGCAAAAGGAAGGAGAGAAACAAAGTAGCCAAAGTGACCAGTTTCATTTGAATTCCCTGTGCATCATCTCTACTCACAGAGGTTGTTTGTCTTTCATTCTTTAAAAAAAAAAAAAAAAAAAAAATATATATATATATATATATATATATGTGTATATATATATATATATATATATGTATATATATATATATATATATAAATATATAAAAAATATATATATATATTTTAATATACATTGCTTCATGAATCATGTTGGGGGAGAAAAATTAGAACAAAAGGGAAAAACCAGGGGAGAGGAAAAAAAATTGGGATTGTTTTGGATGTCCTTTATTCTTGAAGAATACCATGGTATCAGAGAGGTGATATCATGACAAGCAAATTGACTTTAAGTGAGGGTGAGCTGTCCAGAGTTCAGCTTCACTTTTTTCTCCAGAGCTATCTGGGTCCACTAGGAAGTTATATAGATTAGGATGATTAGAGATGGCCCTGTGTGAAGATGTAAAGGTGTTTTTAGTGCAGAATAGAGGCAATTGGGGAACTTGCAAAGGATGCCATCTTTTTCCCTAATGATAGAGGTGGTAGGTTTATCTATTGAGTAGTGAATATGGGTCTAGGAAATGAGTATTTATTAAGCACTTTCTATGTCCCATATAAAATCCTGGGGATATAAAAAAAGAGCCAAAAATACTCCTCTAGGAGCTTACATTCTAATGAGGAATACATGAAAATAAGGACATACAGAGTATATGAAAGATAATATCAAAAGGGAGGATATTAGCAGCTAGGGGAATGGGGAAATGAAACTTTTGTAGGTAGTAAGATTTGAGCAGAGCCTTGAAGAAACCATGGAAACTAAGAGGCTGCTGTGAAAGAGCAGAGTATTTCAGGCATGAGACAGTACCATGCTGCAAAGGTATCGATATGAAACAAGAGTATAGTCTTTGCACTACACTCTAAAAAGTAGGCCAGTGTATCTGGATTGTACAGTGCGTGGAGGAAGATAAAGTATAAGAGGACTGAAGTTATAAGAAAGGATCAAGTTATGATGGAGTTTATATGTCAACAGAAGACTTTATAATTAATCCTGGAAGTAAAAGGTATACACTCTCAAAAAAAAGAAAAAAGAAAAAAAAGGCCATATTGATAGCTAATTAGAGGCAAGGTTCCAAAAGGGAGAGATTTAAGATAGGAACACTAGTTAGAAAACTGTTAGAATAGTCCAGACAAGATATGATGAGAGCCTGAACTAGGATATTGACTGTGTGAGCTATGTGATAAGCATATATGAGAGATATAAAGGTAAAAATGACAGTAATTGGCAAAGGATTGTATATATGAAATGAGTAAGAATGAGGAGTCAGTGGCAGTCAGGTTGAGGTTTTGGGTGGCTGAGAAGATAGTGATAGTTTTTAGAAAGTTTTGGAAGAGATGAGAGTTTTGTGGGAAAAGATAATGAATCTGTTTTGGACTTACTGAGTTTAAGATGCTTATGTTATATACTGTTTGAAGTGTCAAAAAAGTCAGTTGATGAACACAGCTAAGGTGGTAAAGTAGGAAGAAGCAATATATATAATACATCTATATTTTCCCACAACTACTCCATAATAATGATCTGAGAATAATGCTAGATTGAATAGTGAGTGGGAAATTAAAAGAGAATTTTCTTTTTTTTTTAATTACATATTTTTTTATAATATTATCCCTTGTATTCATTTTTCCAAATTATCTCCCCCCATGACAGGCAATCCCATACATTTTACATGTGTTACAATATAACCTAGATACAATACATGTGTGTAAATACCATTTTCTAGTTGCACAATAAGCATTGGATTCCGAAGGTACATGTAACCTGGGCAGACAGATATTAGTGCTAACAATTTACATTCACTTCCCAGTGATCCTTCTCTGGGTGTAGCTACCTCTGTCCATCATTGATCAACTGGAAGTGAGTTGGATCTTCTTTATGTTGAAGATTTCCACTTCCTTCAGAATACATCCTCATACAGTATTGTTGTTGAAGTGTATAGTGATCTTCTGGTTCTGCTCATTTCTTTTTTATATATATATATATATATATATATATATATATATATATATATATATTTTATAATATTATCCCTTGTATTCATTTTTCCAAATTACCCCCCCTCCCTCTCTTCCCTCCCCCCCGACGACAGGCAATACCATACATTTTACATGTGTTACAATATAGTCTAGGTACAATACATGTGTGTGAATATCATTTTCTTGTTGCACAATAAACATTAGAATCCGAAGGTACATGCAACCTGGGCAGACAGATATTAGTGCTAACAATTTACATTCCCCTCCCAGTGTTTCTTCTCTGGGTGTAGCTACCTCTGTCCATCATTGATCAACTGGAAGTGAGTTGGATCTTCTTTATGTTGAAGATTTCCACTTCCATCAGAATACATCCTCATACAGTATTGTTGTTGAAGTGTACAGTGATCTTCTGGTTCTGCTCATTTCATTCAGCATCAGTTGATTTAAGTCTCTCCAGGCCTCTCTATATTCCTCCTGCTGGTCATTTCTTACCGAGCAATAATATTCCATAACCTTCATATACCACAATTTACCCAACCATTCTCCAACTGATGGACATCCATTCATCTTCCAGTTTCTAGCTACAACAAAAAGAGCTGCCACAAACATTTTGGCACATATATGTTTCTTTCCGCTCTTTAGTATTTCTTTGGGATATAATCCCAGTAGTAGCGCTGCTGGGTCAAAGGGTATGCACAGTTTGATAACTTTTTGGGCATAATTCCAGATTGCTCTCCAGAATGGCTGGATTCTTTCACAACTCCACCAGCAATGTATTAGTGTCCCAATTTCCCCACATCCCCTCCAACATTTGTCATTATTTGTTCCTGTCATCTTAGCCAATCTGACAGGTGTGTAGTGGTATCTCAGAGTGGTCTTAATTTGCATTTCTCTGATCAGTAGTGATTTGGAACACTCTTTCATGTGAGTGGATATAGTTTCAATTTCTTCCTCTGAGAATTGTCTGTTCATATCCTTTGACCATTTATCAATTGGAGAATGGTTCGGTTTCTTATAAATTATGGTCAGTTCTCTATATATTTTGGAAATGAGACCTTTGTCAGAACCTTTGTTTTTAAAAATATTTTCCCAATTTGTTACTTCCCTTCTAATCTTGTTTGCATTAGTATTATTTGTACAGAAACTTTTTAGTTTGATGTAATCAAAATCTTCTATTTTGTGATCAATAATGATCTCTAGTTCTCCTCTGGTCATAAATTCCTTCCTCCTCCACAAGTCTGAGAGGTAGATTATCCTCTGTTCCTCTAATCTATTTATTATCTCCCTCTTTATGCCTAAATCATGGACCCATTTTGATCTTATCTTGGTATATGGTGTTAAGTGTGGATCCATATCTAATTTCTGCCATACTAATTTCTAGTTTTCCCAACAGTTTTTTCCGAATAATGAATTTTTATCCCTAATGTTGGAATCTTTGGGTTTGTCAAAGATTAGATTGCTATAGATGTACCCTTTTTTGTCCTTTGTATCTAATCTGTTCCACTGATCTACCGGTCTATTTCTTAGCCAATACCAAATGGTTTTGGTGACTGCTGCTATATAATATAGCTTTAGATCAGGTACACTTAGACCACCTTCCTCTGAGTTTTTTTTCATTAGTTCCCTTGCAATTCTTGACCTTTTATTCTTCCATATGAATTTTGTTGTTATTTTTTCTAGGTCATTAAAATAGTTTCTTGGGAGTCTGATTGGTATAGCACTAAATAAATAGATTAGTTTGGGGAGTATTGTCATCTTTATTATATTCGCTTGGCCTATCCAAGAGCACTGAATGTCTTTCCAATTATTTAAATCTGATTTTATTTTTGTGGCAAGTGTTTTGTAATTTTTCTCATATAATTCCTGACTTTTCTTTGGTAGATGGATTCCCAAATATTTTATACTCTCAACATTTGTTTGGAATGGGATTTCTCTTTGTATCTCTTGCTGTTGCATTTTGTTAGTGATATATAAAAATGCCGAGGATTTATGTGGATTTATTTTGTATCCTGCCACTTTGCTGAAATTTTGAATTATTTTCTAGTAGCTTTTTAGCAGAGTCTTTGGGGTTCTCTAAGTATACCATCATGTCATCTGCAAAAAGTGATAGTTTAATTTCCTCATTTCCTACTCTAATTCCTTGAATCTCTTTCTCGGCTCTTATTGCCGAGGCTAGCGTTTCTAGTACTATATTGAATAGTAATGGTGATAGTGGGCAACCTTGTTTCACTCCTGATCTTACTGGGAAAGGTTGCAGTTTTATTTCTATTGCATATTATGCTTACTGACGGTCTTAAATATATACTCCTGATTATTCTAAGGAATAATCCATTTATTCCTATACTCTCAAGAGTTTTTAGTAGGAATGGATGTTGGATTTTGTCAAATGCTTTTTCTGCATCTATTGAGATGATCATATGGTTCTTATTAATTTGATTATTAATATGGTCAATTATATTAATAGTTTTCCTAATATTAAACCAGCCCTGCATTCCTGGAATAAATCCTACTTGATCATAGTGTATATATCTTGGAGATGATTTTCTGAAGTCTTTTTGCTAATATCTTATTTAAGATTTTAGCATCAATATTCATTAAGGAGATTGGTCTATAATTTTCTTTCTCAGTTTTCGATCTACCAGGTTTAGGTATCAGTACCATGTCTGTGTCATAAAAGGAATTTGGTAGGACTCCTTCATCCCCTATTTTTTCAAATAATTTATATAACATTGGGGCTAATTGTTCTTTAAATGTTTGGTAGAATTCACATGTGAATCCATCTGGCCCTGGGGATTTTTTCCTGGGGAGTTGATTAATAGCTTGTTCTATTTCTTTTTCTGAAATGGGACTATTTAAGCAATTTATCTCCTCCTCTGTTAATCTAGGGAGCCTATATTTTTGGAGGAAGTCATCCATTTCACTTAAGTTATCAAATTTATTGGCATAAAGTTGGGCAAAGTAACTCCTTATTATTTCTCTAATTTCCTCTTCATTGGTGGAAAGATCCCCCTTTTCATTTGTAAGACTATCAATTTGATTTTCCTCTTTCTTTTTTTTGATCAAATTTACCAAAGGTTTATCTATTTTATTGGCTTTTTCATAAAACCAACTCTTGGTTTTATTTATTAATTCAATAGTTTTTTTACTTTCAATTTCATTGATTTCTCCTTTTAATTTTTGTATTTCGAGTTTAATTTTTGGTTGGGGGTTGGTTCTGCTCATTTCACTCAGCATCAGTTGATGTAAGTCTCTCCAAGTCTCTCTGTATTCCTCCTGCTGGTCATTTCTCACAGAGCAATAATATTCCATAACCTTCATATACCACAATTTACCCAACCATTCTCCAACTGATGGACATCCATTCATCTTCCAGTTTCTAGCTACAACAAAAAGAGCTGCCACAAACATTTTGGCACATACAGGTCTCTTTCCACTCTTTAGTATTTCTTTGGGATATAAGCCCAGTAGTAGTACTGCTGGGTCAAAGGCTATGCACAGTTTGATAACTTTTTGGGCATAGTTCCAAATTGCTCTCCAGAATGGCTGGATTCTTTCACAACTCCACCAGCAATGTATTAGTGTCCCAGTTTTCCCACATCCCCTCCAACATTCATCATTATTTGTTCCTGTCATCTTAGCCAATCTGACAGGTGTATAGTGGTATCTCAGAGTTGTCTTAATTTGCATTTCTCTGATCAGTAGTGATTTGGAACACTCTTTCATATGAGTGGATATAGTTTTCAATTTCTTCATCTGAGAATTGTCTGTTCATATCCTTTGACCATTTATCAATTGGAGAATGGTTCGGTTTCTTATAAATTAGGGTCAGTTTCTCTATATATTTTGGAAATGAGACCTTTGTCAGAACCTTTGCTTTTAAAGATATTTTTCCCAATTTGTTTACTTCCCTTTAAAAGAGAATTTTTCAATGGCTCATTTTTTCTAGTCCAACATTATATATTTGGCTTATGAGGAGGTGATCAGGATAATAATTGGGAAAAAAGCCTGGGATTATGAAATTTAGTCTTCAGAGCTCTGAATTCTGGTAGCAGTGTGAGGGTACCCAGAGTTGATTATTGATTCTGGCAGATTCAGACTCAACACAGAATTTTTCCAGGTTTTTCCAGGGCTCTGAATTAGGACAGCCTAGAGTGTACAATGGAATTAGTATCCAGCTTCCCCTGAGCTGACAGCTCCGTAGTGCCTAGAGCTCTGACCCAGCCAAAGCAGCTCATGGTTTTGAATCTGGGACTTAGTACAAACTAAATCCATAGTGGTTTCTCAGTACAGAATCACTCTGAATGGATCCTGACTCAGTCCTCTGCCTAGGCTGGGAAAGCATTCCAAAGGGATTTTTCCAGAAATGCCAGGATTATAAATTCACCCTGAAAGAATCTCCAATTAGGTCTGCAATTCCAGTTCACCCAGACCATATTGCTGGAAAATTGACTAAATAAAAGCAAAAACAAAAAACAAGAAAAAAGCTATTATGAGACTAGAGATACCCAATACACAGAGTCAGAAGGAGAAAAATCACTTCAAAAACATCTGTATGAAAAAACCTTAAAGAAAATGTAACATACTTACGAGATCATTTAGCATTTCTAGAAGAAATGATGCTTGGTTTCAACTCTTAAGGAATAAGATGTTCTTCACCAGTTTAAGCTTAACACCTCTAATCTCATCACTGTGTTGTTAACTGAAACCTTGACTAACTTCTTTCATCTTTGATTGAAGAGTTGAATAGTGGAGAACTATTCTTCTCAATGCCTTCCTTTATAGAGTTTATAGAAACTGGACTTCTGAGCTCACTCCATTCTGCTACTATTCCCTGTTTAAACTCCAAAAAGCAAAATGCTCCTGAATCAGGTACTCCCCTCTCCTTACTCTGTCCCTTGCTTTCCTGCTTTCTTTTGTGTGTTGTCTCCCTCTATTAGATTATAAATTCCTCGAGGACAAAAACTATCTTGTTATTAATTGTATCTTCAGCACTTAGCATGGTGCCTGATGTAGTTGGCATTTATTGTTTGTTTGATTTAGGATTTTAAAATGGTATTAGTAATGAAATGAGAGTAATAGAAGAAACAACTGAAAAAGAAATGACAGCTATGGTAGAGACATTTGGAAAGAGAATGAACAACATAATAATTAAGAGGTACAAAACTTTTTCCAAGACATAGATCCCTAAAATTGGATCAAATCAAAATAAACTTAAAGACTCCATGAGATAAGAAGAAATATTAAAATGAGTCAAAAGATAGGAGAAAAAAAATCAAAGGAAATGTATTGCAAAAACAATTGATCTAAAATAGTGCTATCAAACTCAAATAGAAACATGGGACACTTAAGCCATTTGTAAGGATCTCTGCAGGACATATATTGGCTTAGATGATATATATTAATACTATCTATGTTTTATTGTATTTTGCTAATATTTTCTAATTATATTTTAATCTGGTTCAGGACTGTTGTAGACCACATGTAGCCTTCAAGGACATGTTTGAGAATTCTGACAGAGTAAGGAGACCTAAATTAAGATTTATACTAGCTTAAAGAACCTGGATGTCATATTTGAGGAAATCCTGAATGAAAACTGCCCCATTTTTTTAGAAGCAGAGTGAAATTTGAAAACTTCAAAGGAGTTTACTTGTCACTTCCTAAGATAAAGCACAAAGTGAAAACTATTAGGAATGTAATACTACCAAATTTGAGAGATTACATGAGTACCAAAAATAGCTAGAAAGAAAGGTCATTATCAAAGATCCATGTTCATGATCATGCAAAATCATACAAGATTTAGTTTCTACTGCCATGAAAGAGTAGATGGACTATGCCTTCCTTCCTTCCTTCCTTCCTTCCTTCCTTCCTTCCTTCCTTCCTTCCTTCCTTCCTTCCTTCCTTTTTTTTTTTTTTTTGCTGAGGCAAAATACTTCTTAAAGTACTGCCAGATGTTCTTTCAGCAGGACTCATTAAGGGCATGAAAAGTGACTCTTAGGTCTTAAAAGGAAAAAGGAAAGTGAGAGTGGAAAAGGATGAAGGGAAGAAAAGAAGAGAAATGGGGGAGGAAACTTCTCACATAATGGCAAGAATGCTATTAGAAATCTATAAAGATATGGAAGGGATGGGACAAAGTGGCACAGAGCACTTGAATATCACTTTGAACTGATGCATAATGAAATGAGCAGAACTAGGAGAATGATTTGTACAACATTATAAAATGAGCAGTTGTGAATGGCTTAAGGACCTGATCGTGCAATGATTTATGTTGGTTTCAGAGGTCCAGTGTCACTTCCTGACAAAGATTGAGATATATAATTTTGGACATGGCCAGGGTGGTTATGCATTTTTGCTTGACTATGTTTGTTACAGGAATTTTTTTTTTTTTTTTTTTTGTTGTTGTTGTTTTTTACTAGGGTCAGGAGAGAGGTAGGAAGGAGAGAAAACTAAGGTTTATTAATTTAAAAAGAAAATATAATTAAAAAAACAATTTTTAAGCATTTAAAAAGCACTTCAGCTCAGGAGAGAATCTAGGAGTGAATATGTAGATTTTGATGAAGAGTTTAAAGAGCATAGAAGTTTGGAACAAAGGTCTTATAGAAATAAAATAATTTTTGTTTAGCAGTGGAGGACATTTGAAATAAATTGAATTTGTAGTTGACCTTGGTTGTGTATTTATAGATTAGAAATTAGTGTTTATCTAATCTTAACACTTTCATTTTAGAAGTGTTTCTCCAGTAGCATTCAGAGAAGTCAGTAAGGAGCAGATAAGGTAAAATGGGAGCAACCCTAAGGGTTGACATCTAAAATATATATTTTATATGGGAAATGGTATAAATTTTGTCTGTCAGGAAAAAAACAAGTTAAGAAGAAAGGGAAACCTTTGATAATTTTTTAGAAATATCTGCTTTTATTTAATACACTATTAGTAAACAAAATACTTCCTTATATAAATTTTCAATGGCACATCTCTCTCTCTCTCTCTCTCTCTCTCTCTCTCTCTCTCTCTCTCTCTCTCTCTCTCTCTCTCTCTCTCTCTCTCTTTTTAAACACTTCAGTGGATTTGATTTCAAACAATATGGGTACTTCCTGCAGTGGTACAGATCTCAACACTCATGCCTTATCTTATGTAATCCTTTTTTATATCTTTTATAAACCATCCATGGAGATTTTGAGGTTTAGTTAATGTCAATATTCACTTAAATTTTTTTAATACAATTTTTCCAATTAAGAAATTATTGTGTTTTTTCCCTTCCAGCTTCTCTCAACCTCCAACACTGAGCAAGACAACCATAAAAAAAGAAAACCTTCCTAATATAAGCATAATAATACTCAAATAAGCAAATTCTGTCGCTGACCATATCTTAAAATCCATTTCTCATTCTGCATTTTAAGTACATCACCTCTAGCTGGAAGCATGTAGTATGCTTCTTCCTCATCAGTTCTCTGGAATTGTGTTTTGTCATTATATTAATGAAAATTCTATAATTTTCCAGAGTTTTTTTTTTTTTTTTTTTTTTTTTTTTTTAAATATTGCTATCATTGTATAAATTGTTCTGGCTATACTCACTTCACTTTGCATCAGTTCATAAGGGTCTTCTCAGATTCTTCTGAACCTTTTTTTTTTTTTTTTTTTTTTTTTTTTTTTTTGGTTATTTCTTCTCCCTGGCATAAAAGTAGTCCATTACATTCATATACCATAATTTGTTTAACTATTCCCCTCTGGGTAGACCACTCCCCTAGTTTCTAATTATTTTACTACTGCAAAAAGAGATGTTATAACTATTTTTTGTACATATGAATATTTCTCTTTTTCTTTGATCACTTTGCTTATGAAATCAGGGTCAGAGGACCATGACTTAGGGACTTTTGGGACCTAGTTCCAAATTGCTTTCCAGAATGGCCAGACCCAAGTTATGGCTTCCCAACAGTACATTCATATTATCCTTTTCCAGCATCTCCTCCGTAGTTGTAATTTTCCTCTTTTGTGATTGCCAGTTTGATCAGTGTGAGGTAATTTAATTTTTATTTCTCTAAATAGTGTTTCTAAGTTATGTATTCTCTGTGCAGGATTAGTTTGCTTCCTTTTTCAGTCATATTTTCTGGATAATCAGTTTGAAGCTGAGGCCATACTGAGGGTGCTACCTTTTACCTATACTCACTGAATGACCCTGGGCAGGTCACTTAATCTCTAAGTCCCCCCAGGCAGATCTTTAAGAGTAGAGATTGCTGAAGAGTTGCCAATAGATAGAGAAGCAAAGATAAAGAGGTTGGAAGGGGGGAGGAAATAAATATTAATTGCCTACTTATTGTGTGTTAGGTACTATGCTAAGTGTATTACAGATATTATTTTGTTATTATTTTGTTTGATCCATACAACATCCCTGCTAGATAGGTATGTTATTTTCCCCAATTTACATTTGAGGAAACTGAGGCAATGGACAGCTAGATAGCCCAGTGGATAGAGTGCCATGCCTGAAGTCAGGAAGTCTGATTTTCCAGAGTTCAAATCTGGCCTCAGACACTAGCTGTGTGATTCTAAACTAGTAACTTAACTCTATTATCCTCTGTTTCCATATCTGTAAAATGAGCTGGAGAAGGAAAATGGCAAACCACTCTAAAATCTTTGCCAAGAAAACTCCAAGTAGAATTACTGAGTGAAACACAACTGAAAAATGACTAAACAACAACAAAAAATGATGACAACAAAGGTCTGATGTGTGCAGAATTATGAAGATTTTGATGTAGATATCATTAATTGTAATATTTCCCTGATGACTTCATTTTGCAGTATGAGAGAGAGGCCTTATGTGTGCAGAATTATTAATGTTTTGAATAATTGAAGATTTGTAAATGTTCTAGGTATAATTTGTTAGTGAATACAATAAATCTATAATAAATATTCTCAATTAAAGCAAAAAAATAATTAACTTCAATACTGTTTAGGAATAGTTTCTTTTATTTTTATTCTAAATGTAAACATCAGTATTTGTGACCATTTCAGTAAACAAAAAAGAATTAAATGTGAAATAAAACTTGTATTCTGTACAGTTTGGCTTTTAAAATTACCACAAAAGTACCTAATTTGCCTTACTTGTATATCAGCTTCTGAACTTCTGCTCTTTATATGTATTTAAAAAAAATTATTGATTTTTTTTTTTTAATAATTTTTTAAAAATTATCCATCCATTGTACACCCTCTTTCTGATCAGAAACCTCTTCCAGTCAAGCAAAACAAATTCACACATTGGCCACATCTGAAAATGGGTATCTCATTCTTTACATCTTAACCAAAAGATGGGAAACATGCTTCATAACATCATTTATCTAGAATTTTTAGATGGTAATTGCATTGATTTGAATTAATTTTTAAAAAATTCTTTTCTTTATATTTTAAAATTAATTACATAAATTGTTCTTGGTTCTGTTTGCTTTACTCTTCCAGATCATACAAGTCTCCCCAGGTTTTGGGGATGTCATGTTTCTTATTGACACTTCTTATGACACAATATTATTCATAATTTTAGTCATTTTTCAATTAATGGGCAACAAAAGTGCTGCTATAAATTCTTTTGTTCTTACAAGTTCTTTATCTTTGACCTATTTGACATATATAATATATAACACTGTATCAAAAGTCATGCAGAGTTTAGTGATTACTTTTGGAATATAGTTCCAAATTGTTTTCCAGAATGGTTGACCAGTTCACAACTCTTACCAGCAATTTATTGGTGCCTGTCTTCTCAAAACTCCTCCAACAGTTACTTTCTTTTTGCAGGTTTTGATCATCGTGAATGTGGAACCTTAATTTAAAAAAAATATATATACTTCTCATTTAGTGATTCAGAATATTTTTTCATGTGGCTTTAAATAGTTTGCTAATTACTTCTTTTAAAAACTGCCAGCTCATGATATTTGACTATTTATTGGGGATTGGCTCTTCTAGGAATAATTTCTATGTTGTTTTGTGATTTATATAGCATTTTGCTTATAACAATTCTGGTAGTTAATATAACTGTTTTGTCCCTGTTATATAGCTAAGGAAACTGTCTCAGAGAAATGAGATTATTTGCCCAAGACACACAGCTGAAGAGTAGCAGATTTACGATGTGAACCTTTGGGATTGTGTGAGAGGCAAGCATTTTTTTTTTTCCTTGAAGGAGAGTGGGAATGAAATCTTGACACTTTTATTTGTGAAGTTAATGGTATTTGAATGTGACATTAGTAAAATAGATGAATTAGAAATTTGTTGGAGGCATTCACTATTGACTATTGTTGAAAAAAATCTCTTTGGGAAGCTCCAGATGCTTTTAAGCTTTCTGTTTGGAAGGCTTAGTTGCCACAAGCCTTTGTCTGGCAGTTTGCACCTATGCTACGGTATTTAAATGCTAATATAGATTAAGCATGCTGGTTTGTATTAGAACTTGACTATGCCTAATTTGTGACTTGTCAAGATTCAGGGTTATCTTTAGCTTTTTAAAAAGGTCCTAGTTGGCAGAATTGGCAGGTTTGTAATTTTAGCTATGTTCATTAATTAAAATTAGAATCTTGGATCTTTATTAAACTTTGTAGTATCAAAACGAAAGGTGCTATCAATAGATTTTACTTGGCTTTTTACTACTTTTATCCCCAGTAGAATCATCCAGAAAACTATTAAGGTCAGCTGTTTTTATTTAATAGTTTGATATTATAGCATTGTGACCTTTCTTTTTTCATGTTTTTTCCATAGTAATTTTAGCTATGCTTATTAATTTTAAAAATTAATTTTATAATTATAACTTTTTTTTTGACAGTACATATGCATAGGGTTTTTTTTTTTTTTTTTTTTTTTTTTTTTTTTTACAACATTATTCCTTGTACTCCCTTCTGTTCCGAATTTTTCCCCTCCTTCCCTCCAGCCCTTCCCCTGGATGGCAGGCATTCCCATACATATTAAATATCTTATAGTATATCCTACGTACAATATGTATGTGCAGAACTGAATTTTGTTGTTGTTATTGCAAAGGAAGAATTGTATTCGGAAGGTAAAAATAATCTGGGAAGAAAAACAAAAAATGCTCACAGTTCACACTCATTTCCCAGTGTTCCTTTTCTGGGTGTAGCTGATTCTGTCCATCATTGATCAATTGGAATTGGATTAGTTCTTCTCTATGTTGAAGATATCCACTTCCATCTGAATACATCCTCATACAGTATCATTGTTGAAGTGTATAATGATCTCCTGGTTCTTCTCACTTCACTCATATGCTCATTAATTAAAATTAGAATCTTGGATTTTCATTAAGCTTTGTAGCATCAAAACAAAAGGTATTATAAATAGATTTTACTTGGCTTTTTACTACTTTTGTAACCAATAGAATCATCTAGAGAACTATTAAGATCAGCTGTTTTATTTAATAGTTTGATGTTATAGCATTGTGACCTTTCTTTTTTCATAGTTTTTTTGTAGAATAGAGATTAATTTAAAAAAGGAAAGCAAAATATAAACATCAGACAGTATTGTCTTTGAGTCATGCTAAGTGGATTAGAAATGAAATCAAATATTTAATAAATTTAAAGAACTTATTGTTTTAAAAAATACTCTTTATAAATCATAAAATATGATTGTATATATTAAGTACTCTAAAACATTAAATTTGGTGGAATAAAAAACCATTGGTTTGTTAAGTTTTTTTTAGGTATGCTAGGAAATATCAATTTCTTTGAAGCCTTTTAAAGAACAGCTTTACAAAAGTGTTATTTTGTCTTGATACACTAAGAGTGTCCAATTTAAAAAAAAAAAACCTCTTCATTGATTCCTAATGATTTTAAAATTGAGCAAAACATGCTGGCATATTAGAAAAAAATGTTCTTTTTATATTACCCTTTAGGTTACCTAGTGTGAAACAAATTTACAAACTCAGGAACTCTGGAAGAGCTCAGAATCAGCATTTTGAGATAAACATAGACATCAAAGTAATTTTACACATAATCTTGACATCTGAAGTTATAAAATTAATAGCCACACTATAACCATATGATGTGTGCTATTAATAAAGGAAAATTAAAAAGTAAATATAGGCAGCTAGCATCCCCATGTTTTCTTTTTCTCCTAATATGCCTTTTTACTTTTTACTGACCAATCATCTGTGCTTTCTTTTTTCAGTTAATTAACACTTTTTTTTTCTAAATTTAGATGCCTTTAGAGGCATCTTGAAAGGTTATAAGTTACATAATAATGTAATTTTCAAATTATATAAAGAAAAATATAAATCTCAGTCTTTAAAACTTATCTTCCCTTTCCTTGTTAATCCTCTCCTCCAACATTTTTTTTTTTTTTTAATGAGAATGGTCTAATTTTTTTGAAATTACTGGCAGTTATTTATTATAATTAACATGTTATTTGTTCATAGAGAACTCTGAAATGTAGTTAACTAAAAAGCAACAGATTGTTTTGTTTGATTTTGTTATGTAGACTGCTCTTTTATTAATCTCTTTAAACCACTGAAGTTCCTCTCAGGGATTTGTTTGTTTTTCATTTTCAGGAAAGTCTCAAATGTCACTATTTATTTATTTTTAGAGCAGAAGCTTGGGCATGGTGTGACTTTTCATTTATACACTACTATCAGTGTCAAAATGCAGTTCATCCAACAGCAACACAGAATTTTCAGAAATTAAAACGGTAAATCTAAAATTCACAAAAATAAACACTCATGGAGTCAATCCATATCACCATTTTCCTACTTTTAAGATCCTGTACAAATCATAACCCCTCCCTATTTTCCATATCTGAAATGATGGAATTGGAGTAGCTAAGCTCAGCAGGCCTTACCAACTTTACTTCTGTGATCTGTGGTCCAGATAAAAACTAAAGTTAAGATATTGTGACTTGTCCACAATCACATATGGCTTGTAAAATGAAAAAAGAGAATGAAGAGTCTAGAAGTTTGTGGAATTAATATTTTTAACCAAATGATTTTCATATAAGAATCAGAATTTAGCTTTTTGTATACTATGCAATAACATAGCTGTGTTCTCATATGAAATTTTTTAAATGAAAAGTTAAAAAAAAGTTTTGGGGAAAATGGCATGTATCATGACCATCTGCTGTCTTTTCTAAAGCAATGCTATTCATATTCAGTTCAACTCTATTGTGTTATGTTTTAAGTATACTCTTACTTTCTTTTATATTTTTAAAGATTTATATAGTTGGAAATTCAGAAGTTTAAACATATTATGATTTTTTTGGGTATTTGTGAAAATTCATGCAGACAGATTCAGTTTTATCATTCAGGTCTGGCAAGATAAAGCCATAGTTTGGAAATAAATTCTGTTGACCACAGGAATGCTAAAAATTGAACATCTCTTCCTTTCCCCAATATGCAGATCCATAAAGTGTACTCTGTTAACATCAGATGTGCATGTTACATGTAAACAGCACAGGTTGTCTTAATTCAGCTCATGGGTGGATGCCCCTTCCTGGAATGGTATAGGAGAAGGGGCCATCGAGTTGGCCTCTTAATTCTCTTTTTAGGTGGAGTACTAGATGGGAAGTTATCTCTTTGCACCTGAAGCTTCTCTCCAACCCCTACCTCCAGATATTTCTGATCTGAGGATTTTTTTTTTTTAAAGTTCAAAACCAGCAAAGCCACCATCCTTTCCAGTAGTTATTTTTTAAAGGAAAAAAGTAATCTAAGCTCAGCTCCTTCCCACCAAAAGCTAGTTAAAAAAAAGACCGTCTCAAATACGGAGTAAATCCATTTATTCAAGTAGATAGCAAATAGAGATTGGAGAAGTTCTACAGATTAAACAATACAAGAAAATATGAGAAAATGTGTAGAATTGCTCAACCAAAAGAGAGAGATTCACCCAGGGGAAATTCCTGCTAAGTCTTTATGGAGGCAAACTACAAATCATGTACATGTAAAGATACCCAGCTTCTTACATGTCTATAAAGAGAGTATTTCTCTTTTTCCCTTAGAGTTGGTTCCTTGAAAATCTGGAATCACTAGAGTCTTTTTTAAAGCAGAAATGAAATTCTAATGAAAGCTCTACAGCTTTCGTGCCAACTCTCTTATTTCATACAGACGTGTATCCTTCAATTTAGGAATTGGATTAGGAAAATCTTAGGCAATATATTCCTGGGTTATATATTCTCACCCCCGCAGCCCCTGTCTGTATATGGTTTTCTGGAAGTTATCACAATAGGAATTATGTTTTGAAATTTTTTAAATTTTAGCTTGTATCTTTGTGATAAACAGCAAATATCTCTAAGCCCAACCACTGTGTGTTTAGGTAATTAATTTAGATATTCTTAGCCTTAAGAAAAAACATTTAAGCTATAAAAACATATTAAAGCTATTGCCTCTAACCTCTTTATTCTTCTCCAAGAAAAATCCCAACTAAATGTTTTTTTAGATATATGCCTTATACTCCTCTACTACTCCTCTACTTTAGAGTAGATGATTATGAGTTTCTAATCATTTAAAAATAAGATTAGAGGTTAAATTATCTGAATAAGAGCCCTTCTAAAATTATAGAAGAATCACTTTTTATAATGCTGGCATTAGGTAGATAGGATTTATACTCCTTTATGAAATAACACTATAATATCAGGATGTTATTTTTTAGTTTAAAAATTGTAAGTATGAAATATTGACCCATGGAATGACTATATTCATTTATGGCTGCAATGTAGTACTAATATTTTATACTTTCTAATTTAATCTTATCCTCTAAATACAGAAAGAATGTCCTTTTATTTGTTATTATCATTTCTTCAATCTTCAGTGTTGTTCGATAATGGCCATGACTTTTTTTGTTTGTCATAGTTATCCCACCCTACCTTAGAAGTGAATTGTAACTAAGACAAAGTTAATCAAAAACAATATGTGTGATTTTGTCTCTTTGCTTGTTTTCCAGGACCATTGCTGTTTTTGTTGATATTGCTTAGAGTTGACTTCCTTTTTTTCTACTTTTTTATTTACTTTATTTTTAACGTTCTTTTGGATTTTTTTTTCAAGTTCTTACAAAAAACTTCCAATATATCTCTGAATTCTTTATATTTGTATTTCTTATATACAGTGATATTCCATTACATTTGTATATTATAGTTTGTCAACTATTTCCCAGTCAGTGAGCACTTTCTTTGCTTTCCACTTTACTACCACAAAGTAAAATGCTGCTATGAATGTTTTGCTTTAATCAGACTTCTCTTTAAAAAACAACAAAACTCAGTGGTCTATACTCCATTAACAGAGTTTTTGGGACCATAAGAATGAAGTTTAATCACCCTTCTTACCTAATTCCAAACTGAAGTCAAGAACACTTGAACCAATTCTACTAACAGTTTCTTTCTCATAAGCCCATCCAATATTGACTATTTCTAGGTTTTTGGGGGCATTTTTGCCAATTTACTTGGTGTGAGGTGAAATTTCATGGTTGTTTTAAATAATTTCTCTTATTAGAGACTGCTTGGTGATATGGATTGACAGCCTCACTAAAAGTTCTGCTTTTAAATCCTGACTGACTCATGGCCTGTTTGATAATTGGAATAAGTCCAAGTTACTTAACATTTTAGTGTTTCCTTAGTTCTTTAAGATTCTTAAATTCAGAGTAGGTGCTGCTCTACATTTTTAGAGAGAGTTTTTTCACCGGAAGTTCTCTATACCAACTAAGTCACAGGTCTGGTCCAGCCAGTTCTCTTAATATTAGTTATTTGAAATATGCTTTCATGTGGTCATTGTTTATAATTTTTTTTATCACTATTTACTCATATCTTCAACCATTTGATATTGGGGAATGACTGCCTTTGGCTCCTTAATGAAGTGAAAGTACAGACTTCTGATAGACTGATGAAGCCAGCATGGCTTTGGACTGTAACCTGGCCACAAATTGTATCTATACATTTGTTTAAATATCAGTATAGCAAGAAGTAGAAAGGTTCATTGCATCACTGTAAGGTGGTAAAATTTTTGTTTCTAGTAAGAATACTTAAAAGTGTAAAGGTTGCAATATATATAGTTTAAAGGGGTAATAACAACAATAAGACCATAGATTACTGGTTGCAGTGGTTAATTCTTTTTTTTTTTAATTTTGTAAATTCTTAATATTATAAATGATCAATAAAAACGTGCTTTAAAAGTTTTAGCATATATGTGTGTATGTGTGTATATATTTACATATAGATTTGGATATATATGCCACTATAAAATTCCTATTTTTTGTACTTTGTTAATGACCCTTGATATTTGAAAGCTGTTGTGGTGGAGTGCTAGCTCCATTAGCATATTATACCCTGGGGATTTGATCAAATGGTTTTTATTTTTAATTGTAATTTGATTGTATTTTAAAAAATGTAAAAAGCATTCTTAACTTCTGGCTCCAAAGGCAGCTCCAATTTGGCTCTTGGGTATAGTTTGCTGAATCCCTGTTCTAGGAGATTCTAAAAATTAACAAATAAAATTGATAAAAATATTAATTTACATTTTAGCTGTGAAATTACAAAGTTAGCCTTAATCATTATGGCTATTTCTCTTTTTTTACTTCTGGAATATAATCCCACAGTATCTCAGCATAGCTACTGAAGTCTTTAGATTTTTTTCTTTTTAAAGTGTTCCTGTCAAAGATAAAAAGTTAAACAGTTCTTTTAATAAAGAAGTAATCTTTTTCTCTGTATCTTAGTCTTTGACAGCCATGACAGTTAACAATCTCCTTATAGATAAGATTTAAAACTATTTGTTTATAAATAATTAATACTTTCACTTTACAAATAGCGGTTATAAGTCTCTGTCTCTTTATAGATTTCTCATAGATCCAAGTAAAATTATTCATACAGCCCCATTGGTTATCCTCAGAGAAAGGTAGTTAAATTGTCAAAATGCAGACTCTTCAGTAGGCAATAAAAACTTTATAGTTTCAATAGAAAAGGCAATTTGAAGCTGATATTACATAAAGAAATCTGGCAAACCTTTTGTGGAATAATGCAAAATAAAAACCAAACAAAAAAGTAGAGGAAAGGAGGGAACTTGACTTAGTGGAGACATGTTTAAGTAGGAGTCAGGAAGATCTGAATTCAAATGTTGTTAGACACTTCTTTGCTGTAGGACGCTGGGCAAGTCAGTTAACTTCTTTTAGTCTCCTTTTTTTTTTTTTTTTTTTTTTAACTTTAAAATGGGAATAATAATGTCATTTATCTTATTGGGTCCTTATTAATGTTTGTAAAGTCCTTCAGAAGACTTTAATACAGGATAGAAATGCTAGTTGCTACTATTTCCTACAACCCTTCCAACAGTAATTCCCATCTTTTGTCATCTTTGCCAGTTTTCACCTTAATAAGGATAATAAATATTAGCTATTATTATTAGCTACTGGAGTATATACTGATGATAATCATATGAAAGGAAAATGAATGATAATGAAATAACAAAAAACAATCCTGATTGGAATTTCAAAGTTGCTGAAAAGTTGTACTTTAAAAAAACAGAACTATGCAACTTCTTAGCAAAGGAAGCAAACACTTTTCTATCACTGCAAGTTGGCATCTGTTCTTTAATAATTTTAAGGGGATTTCTGAGACACAGTCGTATTCTTACTTCACAAGCAAGCCTGAATAACTGGGTTGGATGGTTATAATGCCAGTCATAGAAATATAAAAATGAAGAAGACCAAAGGGAGAACTTTGTGTGGACGTTTCCTTATTACTGTTACTTTGAGTGTAAGATTTCTGTGGGACATCCAGTTTTAATCTAATGTATAACTGGTGATCTGAAGCTTGGAAGGGAGACTCTAATTAGAAACATAGCTCTAAGAATTATCTCCATAGAAATGACAGTTAAATCTGTAGTATCTGGTGAGTTTTCTAAAACAGAGAGAGAATGGAGATAGAAGAGAAGAGAATAATTATACCGAAGTAATAATGATTCACAGTTCTTATGTCATTGGGTGTCCTCAACTCCTAGTGATGATGCTATTGCATTATCTACCTTCAAAAGAATAGCTTTAGAGGCTAAACATTTTTCTTCCATTGTTGAATTTGCTTTTGAACTCAGTGGTTATACATATATAGATTCGGCATAGTGGCCCCATATTTAAAAAAAAAAATCACATACTTAGATTGTAGGTTGATTTAAGTAGGAAAAAAATCAAGTCAATATACTACTAACAATGCATATTTAACATTAGAGAGCAGAGTTGCTCTTGTCATAGAACAAAGACATTATTTCTCTTTCTTGGTTTTAGAGCAAGGTAACTAATAGTGCAATTGAGATAAGTCTTCTTTTTACCATTCCTGTTATGAAGGATGGTAGAAAAGATGAATTCTCCCACAGTAAGTAGGTAAATCCCTTCTGTTACTATAAAATCAATGATATTCAAGAAGTTCTGTCCGTGGATTGGAAAATTAGCATCAATACTTGGCTCATATTTTGTGGTTTTAAGGAGTCAAGGCCATGAAAAAGAATTTGTAGACATGATTACTATATAATTCCTGGTAGCTAGGTTTCTAGACACTTGGATGAAATGTAGTTTATTATTTTGTTTTCCAAATAGTTTAAAACACTTTTGTTATCTTTTTCTGTTATTTTTATATCATTTCCATTTGGAAATGCTCTCTCCCTGCTTTTCTACATAGTTAATCTTGTATCAAAATAAAAAAGAAAGAGGGAGGAAAGTTCACTAAAATCAACCAACATATTAACCAAATTTGGCAATCATTGTAGCATTCCATACCCAGTGTGCAAAAAAAAAAAAAGGAGAGAGGTGCTTTCTATCATCTCTTCGAGGTTAGGCTTTATTATTATAATTAAGGTTCAGTTTTTTTAAAAGCATTTTTTGATGGATATTTTACAGTATAATATGTTATAAACATTATATTATTCTGATTTTATTCTGCATCACCTTTCAAAAATTGCCATTATTTTTAAAAAGTATTTTAAAACATTCATATAGGTATATTTATGTATATACATATGATGGATATATGTACCTCTGTACATACATATGTATATACATACAATTATTTAAATAGTTAGTGGTTGATCAACTTGAAAACTCAATCTATGAAAAGGTAAAATGGCAATCAATCTCTTTTGGTTTGAAACTGATCTGACACTTGAAGAATTTCTGTAATGTTTTGATAGAGTACTTTGATAGTATGATATGCTGCTCTAATATGTTACTCTAATATTTTCTTTATTTCTCTGCTTTTAAAATGTTTTATAATAATGCATAGTTATATAATGGTATTCTTTTTCTCTTTATAGTAAGCTGTGCTAGAACAAAATGCAATGAAAGAAACACTGGATGAATGAAAAGCCCTGCTTTGCAACCCCTCAGCATGGCAGGACTACAGCTCATGACCCCTGCTTCCTCACCAATGGGTCCTTTTTTTGGACTACCATGGCAACAAGAAGCAATTCATGATAACATTTACACCCCAAGAAAATATCAGGTAATAATAACTGTGCATTTTCTACTAACATAGAGTGAATTAGTTTGTATCTGACATGAATTACAAACATCTAGTTTTACTGGTATAAAATAATTCTATTCCCAATCATTCTTATTTAGAACACCTCTTTTCAGAGTTCCAGTTAATCTTAATATTTATGTTTAATTGATTTGATATTATTTCCTAAGTTCATTTTTCTTTAGCCAACTTGAAGATCTCACTATACTTGAATACTAATTTCATAGATAATTTGGGTAGACTCCTTTACTTTTGTACTAATGGCCTATTACTTTATTTAGAATTACTTGTATTTAACTGTTTCCTGTTAGCTATAGATTTTCTTGCCTAAAAGTAAGTGTTTTTACTATGTAAGTAAAATTTCCTAAATAAATTTTTGTAAATTATATCTGTTTTTTGAAATATAAAAATAGCTATCAGATAATTTTCAGAAACATTTCAGCAGATCTAGCTGTCATTCTCACATATTCAAGAATCTTTTGTGTTCTTTGAATAATGTTCATAAAATTTGCTTTATAATTTCTGCGAAAAAATTTTACATTTCTTGCATTTTTAATTTTTGTTGTGGCTTACATTCAATTCTACTTTTTTTTTTTTTTTTTTTTTTTTCCAATATGGTTCTAGGTTGAACTGCTTGAAGCAGCTCTGGATCATAATACGATAGTCTGTTTAAACACTGGCTCAGGGAAGACGTTTATTGCAGTACTACTCACTAAAGAGCTGTCCTATCAGATCAGGGGAAATTTCAACAGGAATGGAAAAAGGACGGTGTTCTTGGTCAACTCTGGTAATTTTTAAATATCCAAAAAATTGTATGGAATAAAAAATGATGGGTTATTTATAAAGACATTTTTCTTGTGTTTATTGATAGGAGTTTGACTAATAATGGGCTTTTCAAATTCCTAAGAATAGTAATATTACTTTTTGATTTTCCTCTTAAATTCGCTGTTTGAAAGTTCAAATAATTGTGTGTGGTAACTTTTTGAGTTACATCATTTTTCTTGATAGAGAATTTACAAAAAGAAAAAGTAAAATAGTCACTAAGATTTGAGTAATGGGGATGGTATTTGTTTTAACACAATTAACATACTTTTAACATTTTACAAATTTTTTTATTTGGAGTAAGAGTGATAAAATTCTTTATCTGTTCTTTTGAAACTGACATATATGAATAACTTGAGTGTAGCTTATCTTAATATGTAGTATTTAAAGTGATTTATAGAATTCTTTAAAAGTTTAAATCCTTGTTGAGGATAAAATGATAAATAATCATATAACTTGAAAATAGTTCTAATAGCTAGAGAATCATTATCATTTTTACCTAAGTTCATTCCCTTCCTTTAAGTTAGAATGAGTGAATCTTTAGTGACTGGGAATTCTGGGAAGTAAAATTCATTTGTAGATGTTGAGAAGAAAATATTTTTTCTGACTGAAGGTTGTGACTAAATGAATGAGGGTATTTAGAAAAGTGATGCCACTTAGTAGTAGTATCTTGGCAGAGACAATTGACGTGTTAGTGTGACGTGTTTGTATGCTTGATTTTATATATTTTCCTTTATATAGTTTCTTTATATATCTTTCTTTAAACTTAGTACATAAAGTTTATGATTTCACTTTTTGTTTTGTAAAACTAGTACTGTTAGTATAATGGTTTTAGAGCTGGCCTCAAATAGGAAAACTTGTCTTCTAGTTTGGTATTTGATACATCCTTATTTTTGTAACTTGGGCAAATCATTTAATTGTTTAGTGCTCCAGGTAGTTCTTACTTGATAGATAAGTTGCCTGTCTATATGGCAGGTATTGGATAGGTTTTAGAGTTAGAAGGACCTCACTGGACACCCTCAGTGCTAATGAAATGACATAGTTCATTCTAGAAAATAAATATTACTATCAAGAATAACTTGGAATAATAGGAAGACCGGTATTATAGTGAGGAAGACCTTGGTTGAAGTAAGTTCTGCTTGTGAAACAAATTAGCTATGTGATCATAGACAAGCTATCTATCCTGCTCTTAAACCTTCTTAGATGATAGGCCACTTTGATGTTCGTATAGGTGAATAGAGATTTCCCATTGAGAAGTTCTTCATTCTAATAAAATCTTAATTATGAGCCCTGAAATATATGTTATTAGATCATAGACTCATTAGGAATGCTTATTTTATCTCACTTGAAATTATATATGTTTGTGTTCAGCAAACCAAGTTGCTCAGCAAGCATCAGCTGTCAGAACTCATTCAGATCTCAAGGTTGGAGAATATTCAAGCTTAGAAATTAGTGCATCTTGGACAAAGGAGAAATGGAACCAAGAGTTTATTAAACACCAGGTGAGGTGTAGAGAAATATTTATATATGCATCATTAAATTTGTTTGAATTTGATTTATAAAGTGATCTTAACCTTACTTATCTAAGTTAGGAATTAAAATAATATATAATCAAAAGTTGCCTTTTCCTATTTTTATCAGTATAATAAATCAATATTTTGATTAGATGGTAAGTCAAATGAGTACAGGAATAATATCTAACTGAAATATTTTATCTCCTGCATATACCAGGAACTTAATGATTACTGAATTAAAATATCAGTCTTGAAATCAAGTATCAGTAATTGTTTAGAGTGGCAATATGAATCTTAGTACATGAAATATTAGATTTTGAGTCAGGAAAATTTGGGTTCAAATTGCCTGTGACACTTAATAGCTCTGTGACCATGGGCAAGTCACTTAATTCATTAAGCCTCAGTTATCACCTCACTGAGCCACTAAGGCTAAAATGGGACACTTGTGAAATTCTTTGCAAACCTTGAATCAATATATAAATACCAAATTTCCTGAAAAGAAAGTTAAAGAGTTCTAACTTGCAGAGTGATTTATCTATCACTTGCCTCTTAATTATTGGCTTCTAAGCCACTAATACTTATACACTAGAAGACCAGTTAGAAAATGAGTTATTACCACGCCTCTTCTCCACAGCTTTGTGAGACCGAAAGTGAAATTGTTTTCAAAATGTTACTTTAATATTAGAATGCTTGTAATCCAGGAAATAAAGTGAGACATCCAGGTTGTGTAGTGGATAAGAGCTCTGGACCTGAAGTCAGGAAGACCTGAGTTCAAATTTAACTTTAGATGCATATTAGCTGGCAAATTATTTCACCTCTCTGTGACTTAATTTCCTCATCTGTAAATTGGCAATAATAACACTTGCCTTCCAGGACTGTGAAGAAGCTAAAACAAGATAATATTTATAAAGCACTTCGCAAATTTTAAGGCACTATATAAACATTCTGCTATTATTTATGTTGTTGTTATTATTAACTTTTCTAAGTTGGAAGGACTCTTAAGTTATAAAGTCTCTGCAGCAGGATTTATTAGAATTTGACATAATTCTTCAGTTTTTACTGAAGTATCAAATGAATTTTAGAATCTGGTGGGGAGAATTACTTGTATTAACTGTAAAACAAAAGGCTTGTTTATTGAGTTTTTAAGAAAAAAATGGTCTAGAAGATTGAACTGGCTAGTGTTTTATGTATTTGACAATTTAATTCAATTAAAAAGACCCAGAAACCCTGAAACAGATGTAATCACATGGGCACTATCACTGAGATCTTGAATCTTTGTCTTACAGTTTTACTTCTGTATAATTCATAATTATACTTTTAATGTAAAATAAATGCATGAATTAGTTTTTTCAGAATTTTTTGTTTAACTTTGGGTACTAAATTTTAAAATAATAGTCTTTTAAAAAAGAAATCACATGATATATTGTATAATTTCATTTGTTTAATAGATGATGTACTTTATATATATATCATTTATTTTGTCTTAGGTTCTGGTTATGACCTGTCAAGTTGCCTTGAATGTTTTGAAAAATGATTACTTATCATTATCTAACATTAATCTGTTGGTATTTGATGAGTGTCATCTTGCAATCCTGGACCATCCCTATAGAGAAATTATGAAGGTATGGTTATAAAAGATGCTTAGCTATCAGTGGGTTTTAAATTATTAGTATCAGTGATTTTTGAAATTAAATTGTATATAAAGACAGATTATTTCCTGAATAACAGCAACCGTGAACAAAGGCAAATCCCCTTTCTCTTCAGGTTCAAAAACAATCATTTAGACCTCTTGATTTTACAGTAAATGCCAATACTTGCTAAAAATGATTGGGGGTGGAGGAAATCTAAATGGTACAGTGGATAGAGCAGTTGGGAGGATTTGAGTTCAAATGCAGCCTCAAACACTTAATTGTTCCTAGCTATGTGACCCTGAGCAAGTCACTTGACCCCAAATACCTCACCAAAAAAAATTAAATTAAAATGATGGGGGATCCTAGGGTAAATTACCTCTAAGAACAATAGTTTTCTTATTTTTTAAATTAAGGAGTTTGGATTAGATATTTAATTCCTTTTCAGCTCTGATTGAATGGATGCCTAATAATTTGAAATAAGTTATAAAACATAATTCAGATATAACTATAGAAGCAGTGTTTATTTATTGAATACATAACTAAGTTAATGTTTGGTAAACCGAAATTATTTAAATATGCTACAATAAATTAGGGAAAATTGTAATCTGGTATCCCTATAGTGAACCTGTACCAGAATTATCATTAGAATTTCTACTACATAAATCCTTATATTCATTTTTTATAGCAGACTTTGTCTTGCTTTTCAGATTTAAGATCAGTGGTAATGTTATTAGGGCAGGATGAAATTCCTAATAACTTTTTATTATATTAGATCTGTGAAGATTATCCATCATGTCCTCGAATTTTGGGATTAACTGCTTCTATTTTAAATGGGAAGTGTGATCCTGCAGAATTAGAGGAGAAAATTCAGAAACTGGAGAAAATCCTTAAGAGTAATGCTGAAACTGCAACTGATTTGGTAGTCTTAGACAGGTATGTTTTGACAGCATACTTTGTGTTACTGGGACAAGCTCCTTATTTTTGTTTTTGTAATACATAATTCTATGCTTCAAACACATTCAGTGAATGTTTACTAAATGAATGGAAGTCTCTATGTTAGCATATTATGTATACAGAAGCCCTCTGTGGGTTTAACTGGATATGGGAGAATTTAGCATTTTTTCCTCTTGTAATTTTTCCCCCCTCTCCTTTGTTTTGATTGGATGTAGTTGCTTATTTTGCATTGTCTCTTCATCCCTGGAATGCTCTTACTCTTCATCTCTGTCTCTTTGGATCTCTAATTACTTTTAGAACTCAACTTGAAAATGCCCCTTTTTACATGAAGCCTTTTCTAATTTCCCCTAATGACTAGAGTACCTCTTTCATTACTGGTATTTATTTGTATATATTCATATGTACATGCAGTGTCTATTGATAAAACTAAAGCTTTTTGAAGGAAGACTATTTTTTTTTGACTTTGTAAAGCCTTTACCTAAGGTAGGGATACTACTTGCACATAGTAAGCATTTTAAAAAATGCTTTACTAATTTAATCCCATATGTGGGGCGAAAACTTTTAGCGAAGGCACAGAAAAAGATAATTTTCTCTGGAAGAGAAAAACTGGTGAAATATAAATTTGGTAGTTCTGCCTTCTTTATATCTTCAAGTTGGCATAATTATGACTATCATCAACTGTGGTACTATTTCTTCTTTGAATTTCCTCTTATCCCAAAATAACTTTAAAAATCCTTTTTGTCTTAGCATTTGATAAGGCACTCAGTTCATTCTAAATTTTAGCTTTCCTAACAGTATTCTTACCTGTCCTTGCTAGGGACTTTTGTAAACCAGGCGGGTCCTCAGGCTATGTACTTCTGGAGCCTCCATATATGAAGACTTCAACAATTCCTTAACTTTGGAACTTTGTTTTTGTGTTTTTCAGTGAATATTTCAAAAGAATCAATTTCCACACATTTATCAGTCCTTGCTTCTAGGTTTTAAAAATGTAAGTTTGTTGATAATTTACCTGTGTGACGTGAGTCATTTCAGTCTCTTTAGACAACTGCCTTTGTTGATTGTATTGAAAGGAATTATTTCTCTCTCTCTCTTTTTTTTTTTTTTTAATTCATTTTTCCAAATTATCCCCTCCCTCCCTCCACTCCCTCCCCCCGATGGCAGGTAATCCCATACATTTTACATGTGTTACAATATAACCTAGATACAGTATATGTGTATAAATACCATTTTCTTGTTGCACATTATTAGCTTCCGAAGGTATAAGTAACCTGGGTAGATAGACAGTAGTGCTAACAATTTACATTTGCTTCCCAGTGTACCTTCTCTGGGTATAGTTATTTCTGTCCATCATTGATCAACTGGAAGTGAGTTGGATCTTCTTTATGCTGAAGATTTCCACTTCCATCAGAATACATCCTCACACAGTATTGTTGTTGAAGTGTATAGTGATCTTCTGGTTCTGCTCATTTCACTCAGCAACAGTTGATTTAAGTCTCTCCAAGCCTCTCTGTATTCCTCCTGCTGGTCATTTCTTACAGAGCAATAATAAGGAATTATTTCTCTTAAAGCCTTCAGCATTTCATCCCTGGAAGGACTGCTCATTTCATTTCTTCTGAGCTGAATTCTGTGGGATTTTTAGGTCATGAATTCCCACATGTAATTTTTCTAGAGTACTTAAAATCTGCTCTGCCAAAATTTAGGGTATAATTTTTTCAAAGTATGCCTGTTTCCTCTTCTCTCTTGTATTCTAAAATTGAGTGGTTCCCATAGGTCCCAAGTTTCCTGTAAATCATCAGTCTGTTTGTACTTGGTAAATATCGGAGTATCAGGTACAGAATAATGGATCTTGTATTTTTTTTTTTTTTTTTGGATGGATGAAATTTTTAAGGCTAATCAAGGATTTTTTAATTGTTCTTGGGCAGAGATAAAGTAATTGATGTATTTTCCACTAACTATATATCACATGCCTCAAGACTAGGTTTTTTATCTGCTTTGTCTTTTTGTATAGATTGTCTACAGTATACTTTTTCATCCAAATGTTTTCTACCTTGATTCCTCTCTGGATTTCCTCATGAGTAAATCTTTTGCTATATGTGGATATTTGTGTATGTATGTATATTATATATACATATTACACATATGTATATATACACATATATATATATAAATTATGTATTGATAATATAAATTCCCAAACTATTTGACTTCACTTTCATTTCTCCTGTTTCTTACAAAATAGGGTTTTCCTTTTTAGAGCTGTATTCCAAATCTGGGTCTGCTTGTTTACAATTTCAGTGATTGCAATGAGAGCAATTTTTTTTTTTTATTTGCATAGGGAATAAGATTATCACCCACACTTAACATTTACTTGAAGATTATGTGAGACCATGGGGTGTATTGCTGACTCTTTTCTTGATTTATTTTTAATTTAATTTTTTTTTAGACATTTTTGCTATTTTACAGTCTTCTACCTATGCATCTTATTCCTATTGTATCTCACTTGATAGGCAGTTTTTTTCTTCCTCCAAGCCTTTTTTCAACTTAAAGTCCTTTTGATGTATTTTGCATGATTATAGACAAATAGTTTTAATTAATTCATGTCATCCTTGGTGAAGAATCCACTTATTTAATTTGTAGTACTGAAATCTAAATTCTGTCATGTTTGTTATGTGCTTTGAAAATAAATGTGTGGAAATTGATTCTTTTTGGAATATTTATTGAAAAGCATAAAAAAGTTCCATGGGATAAAAAAGTCAAGGTATTGTTGATGTCTTCGTATATGGAAACTCCAGAATCTTCCTGGATTAGATAAATCCTTAGACTTCAAGTAGAAAAATTCTTTTGGATATTAGATCCCTCTGTCTCAGTTTCTCAGATCAATTCACTAAATTCTGTGAGTCTCATAGCCACTTATTATTTCAGTAATCTGCTTGTTGGTTTCTTTGTTACAAGTCTCTCAATTGCAGTCTTTCCTGAAGATAGTTGTTAGAATGATCTTCCTATAGCACAAGTTTGACAGGGTTATCCTTTTCTTTCACTCCACTCCTTTGTTATACCCCTAGAGTGAAATCCCATGGCATCTTGTCAGCTTCAAGATATAAATAAGTTTATGTTTGAAAACCTCCTATTGAGTTATTAAGAGAAGTTTGAGATGTTTTTGGGTAAATGTCTAGGCTTTTGAAGTTAACATTAATGGAGAACAGGCATGATGACTCATATTATAATCTATAATATTACAAATTCTGTGGTGGGTGAGCAATATTTTTTTATGATAGTTCTTAAATTTCTATAACAATGTTAAGAAAAATTGTAAATCTGTGTTTTCATTAGTGCTTTTATTGCTGATGAAAATTTGTGTTTTAATCCTAAAGATATACTTCTCAACCATGTGAGATTGTGGTAGATTGTGGACCATATACTGATACTAGTGGGCTCTATGAAAGGCTGCTAAAGGAATTAGATGAAGCACTTAATTTTCTCAATGACTGCAACATAGCTGTGCATTCAAAAGAAAAGGATTCTATATTAATTTCTAAACAGGTAAGAGCATAAATGTTTCCTAATAGGAAAAGACTGCTTTAATTGTTTTGTGCTCATTTTTTGCCATTTTTTTTCATTAAACTGAATATCATAATTTTGTGACTTAAACATATTTTAATTTTATGGTTAAGAAGTTAGGCGAAGAAATTTTCAGTGTTTGATCTGAATCTTGCCACTGGATCCAAATGGTTCTTGAGGAGAAAGTGAGGATGGTGACCTTATACAGCCCTCCCTCACTTAAATCCAAACTACTTGCATGTCATGGCATCACCTCCCCGATAACATGGTTCTCTTCAAGAATGAAAGACAAAACAGCAATAATATTCTAGTAGTGGAAGATAGAAAGCTAGTATAATTTTTAAATTAAAGAATATTCTAAAACAGATTTTTTTTTTCTTTTCAAATTAAAACGTATGCATCTTTTTTCTCTTTTAAGTGTTTTTTTTTTTCTTGTTAATACCATATTTGAGTAAGATTCCTAATTCCTGAATTCATAGATTTTTGCAAGTCAGAAAGGAAACAGCACTCGAACCAAGCATATGTATTTTATTTTATTTTTTTTCTGCTATTTTTTTTCTCCTTTTTTATTATAGTTTTTTATTTACAAGATATATGCATGGGTAATTTTTCAGCATTGACAATTGCAAAACCTTTTGTTCCAACTTTCCCCCTCCTTCCCCTCACCCTTTCTCCCAGATGGCAGGTTGACCAATACATGTTAAATATGTTAAAGTATAAAATTAAATATTATATATATATATATATATACACACATGTATATGTCCAAACAGTTATTTTGCTATACAAAAAGAATCAGACTTTGAAATAGTATACAATTAGCCTGTGAAGGAAATCAAAAATGCAGACAAACAAAAATAGAGGGATTGGGAATTCTATGTAGTAGTTCGTAGTCATCTCCCAGAGTTCTTTCGCTGGGTATAGGTGGTTCAATTCATTACTGCTCTATTGGAACTGATTTGGTTCATCTCATTGTTGAAGATGCCCATGTCCATCACAATTGACCATCATATAGTATTGTTGTTGAAGTATGTAATGATCTCCTGGTCCTGCTCCTTTCACTCAGTATCAGTTCATGTCTCTCCAGGCCTTTCTGAAATCATCCTGCTGGTCATTTCTTACAGAACAATAATATTCCATAATATTCATATGACACACTTTATTCAGTCATTCTCCAATTGATGGGTATCCACTCAGTTTCCAGTTTCTGGCCACTACAAAGAGGGCTGCCACAAACATTCTTGCACATAAAGGTCCCTTTCCCTGCTTTAAGATTTCTTTGGGATATAAGCCCAGTAGTGTCACTGCTGGATCAAAGGGTATGCAGAGTTTGATAATTTTTTGAGCATAGTTCCAAATTGCTCTCCAGAATGGCTGGATGTATTCACAATTCCACCAACAATGTATCAGTGTCCCTGTTTTCCCACATCCCCTCCAACATTGCGCATTATCTTTCCCTGGCATTCTAGCCAAACTGTGACAATTGTGTAGTGGTATCTCAGAGTTGTCTTAATTTGCATTTCTCTGATTAATAATGATTTGGAGCATCTTTTCATATGACTAGAAATAGTTTCAATTTCTTTATCCAAGAATTGTCTGTTCATAACCTTTGACCATTTATCAATTGGAAATTGGCTTGATTTCTTATATATTAGAGTCAATTCTCTATATATTTTGGAAATGAGGCCTTTATCTGAACCTTTGACTGTAAAAAAATGTTTTCCCAGTTTATTGTTTCCCTTCTAATCTTATCTGCATTGGTTTTGTTTGTACAAAAACTTTTCAATTTGATATAATCAAAGCTTTCTACTGTGTGATCAATAACGATCTCTAGTTCCTCTTTGGTCATAAATTCCTTCCACAGATCTGAGAGAGAAACTATCCTATGTTCTTCTAATTTATTTATAATCTCATTCTTTATGTCTAGGTCATGAACCCATTTTGACCCTATCTTGGTATATGGTGTTAAGTGTGGGTCAATGCCTAGTTTCTGCTATACTAATTTCCAATTTTCCTAGCAATTTTTGTTAAGCAGTGAGTTCTTATCTCAAAAGCTGGGGTCTTTGGGTTTGTCAAACACTAGATTATTAAAGTTGTTGATTGTTTTGTCCTTTGAACCTAACCTATTCCACTGATCAACCAGTCTATTTCTTAGCCAATACCAAATTGTTTTGGTAACCTCTGCTTTATAATTTTAGATTTGGTACAGCTAGGCCACCTTCATTTGATTTTTTTTTTTTTTTCCATTAATTCCCTTGAAATTCTTGACCTTTTGTTTTTCCAGATGAACCTTGTGTTATTTTTTCTAGGTCATTAAAATAGTTTTTTGGGAGTTTGATTGATATAGCGCTAAATAAATAGATTAGTTTAGGTAGTATTGTCCTCTTTATTATATTTGCTTGCCCTATCAAGAGCATTTAATGTTTTTCCAATTGGTTAGATCTGATTTTATTTGTGTTTAAAGTGTTTTATAGTTTTGCGCATACAGTTTCTGATTTTCCCTTGGCAGATAGATTCCTAAATATTTTATACTATCAGTAGTTACTTTAAATGGAATTTCTCTTTGTAACTCTAACTGTTGGATTTTGTTAGTGAAAGCATATATATTTTAGAGAAATGGTTTCACACCAGCTTAAGTCTTTTGCGAGCTACAAAATTTTGTAATAAAATTTTCTAACTGCTCATGCCTTAACTGAGTTCTTAGCTTTGAATTTTAAGATTGAATTAATTCTTATCTACTTTATATATGTATATGTTTATATATTGTTCAGGATTAAAAAAAGATATATATATGTATATATATGTTCTTGATTTTTTCTTTTGAAACCCTTTTAGTAAAAGACCCTCTTTAGGGATAGATTTAGCTTAAAATTCCCTTCAGTGTTGTTTTTCTTAAATATGATTTAGTTCCTTCAAACATAAGTGGTAGGTAGCAGGGCTAGGTAAGGGCAAGAGAGCTTAAGATTCTAAGTTAAACTCTAAAGCTTACATACCTGAGCTTCTTTGGGAAATGTGTAACTAATTGGAAGATTTTTCCTATTGTCTCTTCCAAAATAATCTTCTCTCTTGGGGAAAGGAAAATACTCATTGCCTTTTGAAACTCCCTAAGGAATTCAGAACTGCTGTCTAGTCACTACACCAGAGACTGATCCCTTCTTATCCTTTCTCTTAAAGAAAAGACTTAACAACCTCTCTCAGTACCTTTAAATGTCAAAAAGAATGTCATTTGTAAAGCCTAAAACAAAGTCCTAACCAAAAGGTTTTGTGAACTTTAAAAGCATCATACAAGTAGAGTTTATAAACTAATTTTCTTTTTGTCATCATCATCATCATTACTTACAGGAGTAATTATATTTGCCTTATAGTGTTTGCATAGTATATTAAAATTTAGGGAAAATATTTTCCCTTTGCTTCTTAAACTAAATTGACTCTTCCTCGATACCTTTTGTATTATTTACTTAGAAGTGAGCTAACAAATCTATCTAAAACCATCAGCAAGCATCATGTGTAATGTGGATAACTAGAATCATTCCCAGTAAGATCAGGTGTGAAACAGGGTTGCCCACTATCACCATTACTATTAAATATTGTATTAGAAATGTTAGTTTTAGCAATGAGAGAAAAAAAGGAAATGAAAAGAATTAGAGTAGGTAGTGAGAAAACCAAATTATCACTCTACAGATGATATGATGATATACTTAGAGAATCAACTAAAACACTACTAGAAACAATTCAGACTTTAGCAAAGTTACAGCATACAAAAATAAATCCACATAAATCATCAGCATTTCTATATGTTACAAACAAAGTCCAGCAGCAAGAGAAAAAAGATAAATTCCCTACTTAAAATAACTGTAGATAATATAAAATATTTGGGAGTCTACCTGACAAGACAAAGTCAGGAACTATAGGAACACAATCATAAAACACTTCACACACATAAAGTTGGATCTACACATTTGGAAGAATATCAAGTGTTCGTGGGTAGACTGATATAATAAAAATGACAGTTCTACCTAAATTAATCTGTTTATTCATTGCCATATCAATCAAATTGCCAAAAATAAGAGTTAGAAAAAATAATAACAAACTTCATCAGAAGAACAAAAGGTCAAAAATTTCAATGGAATTAATGAAGAAAATGCAAATCAAGATGGACTAGTTATATCAGATCTAAAATCATAATGATAAAGCAGCCATCATCAAAACCATTCAGTACTGGCTATCAGTGGAATAGGTTAAATTCATAAGACACAATAGTCACTGTTTGGTAAGCCCAAAGATCCCAATTTCTGGGCTAAGAACTCATATTTGACATAAGTTGCAGGAAAAAATTGGAAAATAGTATGGCAGAAATTAGGCATTGATCAACACCTAATATATACAACCTATATAACAAGATAAGGTTGAAATGGTTCGTGAGTTAGACATAAAAAGTGATAATATAAGAAGTGAGCTAACAAGCTTGAAATTTTTACTTCATGAACTTAAAAGCTTATCATACTTTGCATTTTTTATTTCTAATATTTCATGATTTTATAGCCTATAATCAGATGAGTTGTGACTCATCTGTAGATTGCAATAGAAAAATGGAATGCTAGATCTGGAAGGGGGAATTTATTTTGTGTCAGTGAGATAAATTTATTAGTAGAGAGTTTGAGAAATGAAAACTTACCATTGTGAATTGTCAGATCATTATTGTTTGCCTTTTTTTCACATTTAAAAAAAAATATTTTTTAGATTCTTTCAGACTGCCGAGCAGTATTGGTGGTTCTGGGACCCTGGTGTACAGATAAGGTAGCTGGAATGATGGTAAGAGAACTTCAGAAATATATCAAACATGAGCAAGAGGAGCTGCACAGGAAATTTTTATTGTTTACAGACACTTTCCTAAGGAAAATACATGCACTCTGTGAAGAGCACTTCTCACCTGCCTCACTTGACCTGAAATTTGTTACGCCGAAAGTAATAAAACTGCTTGAAATTTTACGTAAATATAAACCATATGAGCGGCAGCAGTTTGAGAGCGTTGAATGGTATAATAATAGGAATCAAGATAATTATGTGTCTTGGAGTGATTCTGAAGATGATGATGAGGATGAAGAAATTGAAGAAAAAGAGAAGCCAGAGACAAATTTTCCCTCTCCATTTACCAATATTTTATGTGGTATTATTTTTGTGGAGAGAAGATATACAGCAGTTGTTTTAAACAGGTAACACTATGATTAATAGTTTTTCTATAGTAGAAAAAAGCTGTATCTTGCATTTTTATAGTAATACATGGAAAAACTTTTGAGAGCAAACATAAATATTACAGACATGTTTATAACATCATATTTTCATATAATTGTTAAAACAGCTGAGAAAGGGAAAATTTATATCTTAAGAAATCTGAAATGAGTATAAGAATGGTATAAATTTAAAATAATATATCTTTTATAGTAGATTATGTTTCTTTAGCTGATCACTGTAGGATTGAAATCTCACTGTGGAGACTATCAGAAATTCTGCCTCAAACTTGTTATTTGTAGATTGCTTCTATTTAATCAAAGGGTATTACTTTCAGCTAAATAGATTAGAATATCTGTAGCAGAATAGTTAAACTTTAATTTACATGTGTTGAAAATATATATTGTTTGTGGTGAATATACTAATAAAAAAGTAATATATTTAATTTTCTTTTAGCTGTTGAGAGTATATTTAGGCATTTTAGATGACTAAGTGGATACCAGACCTCGAGCCAGGAAGACTCATCTTACTGAGTTCAAATCTGGCCTTAAACATTTGCTGGCCATGTGGCCCTGGACAAGTTACAAAGACACAGCACTTTGAATCATTCATCTCACTTAGCTTCATTGGCTGTGACCACTACAAGGACAAGAACTCTTGATCTTGGCTTTAGAAATGTAATTGGTACCACATAGTTTAATCTCTCCATTTTAAAAGCAAGGGAAAACTCAGCTTAGTGTTAGCTAACAATTCTTTAAAAAATTTTTTTTTCTGGATATTTAGGCAACATTATTGAAGCATTTAATAAAAATGTTCATTTTGCTTTTTCATGTAGATTCATTCTGCTTTATAAAATAATTTTAAAACATTTTATTATGGTCTGGTTCAGAAACTACACATTTAATATTATTCTTCTGTATAGTACTGATAGAAAACTAAGAAGACAGTTCCATATACTTGAATGATACAAGTTTTTATTTTTCAGATAGGATAGAGCTGATTAAATCATAGGTCCCTGAAAGTATTGAAATATCAATACCACACAGTAAGTTGTAGATTAAGTAAAATGTCCCAGTTAAAGGAAATAAAATATCGACATTATTTTTAAGAATTCTAATGCCTTTAGAAAACCTTAGAGAGAGCAGCTTACTAGATTGTATGCCCTTTAGGTCTTAATGCTTTTCTTGTAATCCTGTACAATTGAAGTAATTGAGTCTATAGAAGTTGTAATTCTTCTTGTTAAATTGTCATTGTCCAATGCAGTTATTTTCAGTGGTTCCCTATAACCTCTAAGATAAAATTAAAACTTCTCAGTTTCATATTTAAAGATCTCCACTGTTTGGTTCCCACCTCCTCTTTTATTTTCACTTTGCACATTTTGTTATAATCCAAGTGACAAGTTGGATCCTTTATGTAGATGACATTCTTTTTTGCTTTTGCTTTTACTTTTGCTTTTAAGTTGTTGTTCTTCCACATCTGCATTGTTCTTCCTATTCAGTGTTGTCATATGAAATCTTTGTGGCTTTTTCAAAGAACACCTCACAGTCACCACTTAAAATGAAGCTTTTCCTGATCTTACTCCAGTCTTGTGAGCACTTGTTGAAATAATTTTATATTTGTATATATGTTCTTTCCTCAATGGAATATACGTTTGTTGAGGATAGGCATTGTTTGTTTTTGTCAGCATCCAGCACAGTACATAATAACCACTTAATAATTTTTGTTGAGTGAATAAATACTTTTTTGCATCAATATGGCCATCTACTTTTATGTAAATGGTATTTCTTATACTCCACAAAGCTCTTCATAGAGTTACACAAATTATTTTCCAACATTTCCTGAAGAAATTAGCTCCACTGATAATCTTTATAAACTTCTGTCTAACAAACAAAACATTTAAGAAGAGAAAGTACAGAATGCCAAGACTGTCTAATATGTGTTGGGAGGAGATGGGCATTCATATTTACAGTTTTTCATGTAGACTTTATTAACAAAAAGTTTTCTTTAAAAAAAACCCTTAGGTATGTTTAACTTCCAAATTAATATTTAATTTTCTTAGATTGATAAAAGAAGCTGGAAAACAAGATCCAGAGCTGGCTTATATTAGCAGCAATTTTATAACTGGACATGGCATTGGAAAGAATCAGCCTCGTAACAAACAAATGGAAGTGGAATTCAGAAAACAGGAAGAGGTAATTTGAACAAAAACAATTTTTTAGTAATTAAGATTTACACAGACAAATTCTGACTTTAGATATTTTACTTAGAATGTTAGCATTTGTTTGAAATACAATATTTTTACAGAAAATATCTTTATCATTTAAAAGCTCTAAATCAAATTATATTCTACTTGAAAAGTTGTCCAAAAAGTTAGCAGATCTGCCATCAGTTATTTCATTTGCTTCAAAGGGTTGATGATGATTTCAAGTACAATTTATTTTCTTATTCATGGACAATGTCTATTAGTTAATTATTTGTTTTGTTAATCTAAGAAAAAGAACAATAATATAATAGTGACTATACTGGTCCCCATTATCTTAAGGCTAGGTCTGTTTCTTTTCTTTTTTTTCTCCACTCAATAGTATTTTATTTTTTCTAATTACTTGAAAAGATAGTTTTCAACATTCATTTTTGCAAGATTTTGAGTTCCAACTTTTCCTCCTTATCTCTCCCTTCCACCAGACAGCAAGCAATCTGATATAGGTTATACATTTACAATCATATTAAATATATTTCATATTAATCATTCAACTATAATTTTAAAAAAATGAACTTCTTAATTTTTCTTTAGATTAATAAACTACAATTAAAGATCTTTGTAGCAAGTTATACCACGCTGAATTTATGGTTTGAGCTAGAGCTTTCTGAATGCTTTTTAAACTTACATATATAGAATTTGTGGATTTGATTTTTATTAACCATCTTTAATGCACAGGTATCAATTATATCCTTGTAAAGAAGCATAAAGTTTGAGGTAAAATAGTTTTGTTGGAAAAACAATAAAACACTTTCAGGTTTATAAGTTTGTTTTCAATTAAGTAGAGCGATATAGTTCTTGAATCATTTTTACAGATGAAACTTTTATAAAACTATTCAGAAGTAATCCTATTGTTTCAGCTTTTTAAAACTCAGCTCAATGTTTAGCTTTTCTAGTAGAAAAAAAGAAATTGTTGAACCTGGTATATTAGAAAGTTTTGTATAAAAATGGAATGAAAATTTTTGCTTAAAAAACTCTTTACCATGATTGCTTATCACACTTGCTGTGATGAGTCTACAAAAAATAAAATAAACAGGTGTCTGCATTATATAATTCCAAATGATTTGATAGGTTTAGAGGATTGAGGAAAACTATACTTAAAAGATTATGCAGAGTTATAGTACATTTGGACATTTAATTGGAAAGCATTCCAATTAAATGCTGGGATTTGTAGCTCTTAAAAGTGTAGTTTTGAAATATGCTTTGTATATTGAGATTGTTTTTCTTTCCTTTACTGTGCTGTTATCATTTTAGTTTGTTCTCTGAATACTCAGTGTATATACTCAGAGTATTCATACTCAGAATACGTATGAAAAGAATGGCATCAATTTGCTTTTAGAATTAATGTTGTTAACTACCCACTTTTATGTGTTGTTTTAACTTCTGTTATACTGATGGCTCTGCAGTTTAAGAACTATTTATATCTTGGGACTTTTTTCTATTTACAGGTACTTAGGAAATTCAGGGCACATGAGACCAACCTTCTTATTGCAACCAGTATTGTAGAGGAAGGTGTTGACATACCAAAATGCAACTTGGTGGTTCGTTTTGATTTGCCTACGGAATACCGATCTTATGTACAATCCAAGGGAAGAGCAAGGGCACCCATCTCTAATTATATTATGTTAGCTGATTCAGACAAAATAAAAAGTTTTGAAGAAGATCTCAAAACCTACAAAGCTATTGAAAAGGTAGGTTTTCATAAATAGATAATAGTCTTTATCAAGCAGTTCAAACAGTATTTCAATAGAGCTCAATATATGCTTTTAAATGTGACATGTTAAACATTGTAGTCAACACTGTCACAGAACATAACTCAGGAATAGAGGAACAAAAATCATTTAATCTCATGAAGAGCTAAGTTTAATAGCATAATAGGTATGGCACAATAATAGTATAAATTGGGGGCAGCTAGGTGGCACAGTGGATAGATCACCAGTCCTGAAGTCAGGGGGACATAAATTCAAATATGGTCTCAACACTTAACACTTCCTTCTATGTGACCCAGGGCAAGTCACTTAACCTCAATTGTCTTAGGAAAATAAATAGTATAAATTGGACGATTTGAGACCAATTAGAATAAAATTGTGTTTGACTGAGAATGGTTTTTTGGGAAAGATGAAGTTTCAATTATCTTAAAGGGTTCACTATGGATTGAATTAATGTAAGGAATATATGATAAACTGAATAATAGTAATTGTCTCATATAGCAGTTTAATGTTTATATATCTCTTTGTGGACATGATGTTCACAACAAAGGAAAGGACATAGTTTGATGGAAGGAATACCAAACCTGGCTTTAAAGCCTACTTCTTCCAGATTTCTAATAAATTTTCTTATTTATTAAATATAAGGATTGGAGATCTTAATCTTTTTTGTGTCATGGATGTGTCATTTGACAATCTGTTACAGACTATGGTAACATCAAAATAATGTTTTAAAAAATAGAATTTAAAGGAAACAGATTATATTGAAATGTAGTCATTAGGTTTATGGATGTCAGATTAAGAGCCTTTCGACTCTGAGATCATTTCTAAGATCTCTTCCAGCTCCTCATGTGAATAAGTAAAATAGTATAGCTATTCTTATCCTTATATTGTTGTTGTTTGTTCTTCATTGTCGAAGAGGATCATGACAGGAATATGGCATTGGAAGTAATTGGGAAACCTTTTTGGAAATGTAAGTTTAGGATTTTGAAGTGAGAAAGGGTCATGGATAAAGAAATGAATTCCTGTTAAGGATTGGTGTATATAAAAAGGCAGAGAGAACTGACCAGAAGAGAATTTGTTCTTATCAGAAGTTCTATGTTTAAAAAATACAGATCTTAAGAAATAAATGTTCGAAGTCAGTTGATACTGGTGAGACTGAAACTGAACCTATTGTGGATGATGATGACATTTTCCCACCATATGTTTTGAGGCCAGATGATGGAAGTCCAAGAGTCACAATTAATACAGCCATTGGACACATAAATAGGTATGGTACTACATCATTTGTGTTTATTTCAAGGCTTAAAACCTATGGTTATTACAAGATTTGTAGATTTAAAAGTGAGTGGTGTCATTTTAGAATTACCTAAATCATACCAACATATCCAGTTCCAAATAAATGGTATACTTTTACAAAACTCATTAGCTATTTATACCAAGCCAAGCCATGATATGTATAAAAAGTGAACTTTTAAAAAAAATCTCAAATTTTGCAGGAAAGGTTTAAAAAAAAAAAAAAAAAGGTGAGCTAATGTTTAAGCATCCATTGGCAACTATAGATTAATGGATTCCATTTTTGTTTGATTATATATAATAGTTCCTTTTTAAAGCATATAACTATCAAGTGAAATTAATTTTTTTTTTCAAAGCAGTAACACCGATTATCATGCCAATTTGTATTTTTTGAGATGGTATAAAAATTTATTTGAGTCTGAACAATTAGTTTTCTCAGTATGGCTTTTGTACTATGATGTATTCTTTTCAAGTGCATTGCAGGATCCATATATTAACATAAAACACTGATATGATACTGTTATAGATCATACTCCTTTTAGTACTTTTTATAATACTTGCAAGCTGAGTTCATATTCAAGGTAATGAAAATAACACTGTTTTCCAATTTTAGAATTTTTCTTCTTCTTCATAGATATTGTGCAAGATTACCAAGTGATCCATTTACTCATCTAGCTCCTAAATGTAAAACCCGGGAATTGCCAGATGGTACATTTTATTCAACTCTCTATCTGCCAATTAACTCACCTCTCCGAGCTGCCATTGTTGTGAGTATGGAAAAGTTACGTGTATCTTTGTGTATAGAATCTGTTGAGTATTATTTCACTTTCTGTTTGAATGTTTCTGAAATATCACACTAGGTTATTGAAAGACTCTTGATTTTTTTTTTTTTTAATGCAGTATGTGACTTCAGAACACAAATGGTGAATACTACTCAATTCTTGTCAGAATGATGGTGAACTAGGAGTGTTGAATGAGATAAACATTTTTAGAAATGGCCAATTTAATCTTTTTTGCTCAGGTATATTGATTTGTTTTAAGTGTAGGCATCTACTGACTATAGCAGTAGGTAGAGATAAAGATGCAGGAAAAATAGTAGTATAGCATAGTACCTGCAAGCCATATAGAAAGGATGAAAGCAAGATTATTTTGTCTTTACTGTGTTAAATTTAATGTATTCCCTAAAAGCATGTTCATGATCCTCCTAATTGTTGTATCCTGCAACGTTCATGTTTGTTTATAATTAAGTTTATGGAATCAAATATGAATTTAAAAATAAATGGGTTATTTATATTGTGCTGAAATCTGCCTAGCTTTCACCTGTTGCTCCTTTCTAAACCAATTTTCTAGAGCAGCAAAGATAAAGCCTATTCCCTATTCCACATTAAAAATTAGGTATCATCACTAGTAACACATATTATAGTTATATATATCAAAAGAGATCTATAGCTACATAATTGATTATTATATTTGTGATTTATGGCTGGAATAAAGAGTTTCTTTTGTGTAAAATTTATATATTTTTTAATTGAGTCACAATTTAAAATTATAATAATGATAACTTCCTTTTGTTCTTCCATAAGAATTTATAAAAGTGCATCTTCTCTTATATGGAGACATTTCACTATTTCTAAAAATATAGGATTTTATAATGTCTAGTAAAGGGAACTTTTAAAAAATTATTTTCAGGAAAAACATGTATTGTCTATTTTTCAATGAATGGAGTTGAGAACTTAGTGATGCTTATGTATAAATTAAAGGTCTCATTATTTTCAGGGTCCACCAATGAGTTGTGCAAGACTGGCTGAAAGAGTTGTAGCTCTCATTTGCTGTGAAAAACTGCACAAAATTGGTAAGGATTTTTGAAACGCAACAAACATGAATGCAGAAAAGCATGAATAAAATCTTTGGATGGAAATATTGAATGTTAGTAGGTATCTAAATTTGTACTTTGTAAGGATGTCATTTTGCTGATGGTATACTTTAGGTAAAGAAAATTCTTTAACAAACAATTTTTTTTTTTTTTTTTTTTTTTGGCAAAGCAATTGGGGTTAAGTGATTTGCCCATGATCTCACAGCTAGGGAGTTATGAATGAAAAGCAAATTTTAATGTTGGCATTTGCAGGAGTAAAATATTTCTTGTTCAAACCCCACCCCAGACATTTGTTAGCTCTTTAATTCTGGGCAAGTTATTTGATCTTTCTGTGCTTCAGTTTCTTTTTCTGTAAAATAACGTGCTGGATTCATTGGCTTTTAAAGTCTCTTCTAGTGCTGAAACTGTGATCCTTTGTTCAAAAATGTAATAAACAATGATGAATCTCACTAGTGAATATACTTAGTAATTTTACTATCAGAGAAGTAAGGCTTATATCACGTATGCCAATTTTCTTTTTTCTATTAATGAACAGGTGAACTAGATGATCATCTGATGCCAGTTGGAAAAGAGACTGTTAAATATGAGGAAGAGCTTGATTTGCATGATGAAGAAGAAACCAGTGTTCCAGGTCGACCAGGATCCACAAAACGAAGGCAGTGTTACCCCAAAGCAGTTAGTATTGATTATAACTGGATAAAGATATGACATCTTTGGGGACTTTATTTCCTACAATGTCAAATATAAATCCTTTGTTTCACTTCTAATAGTTTGAGCCTCTTGTGATAATTTAAATTTATATCATAATAACTTGCATTTACACAATACAGTTAAGATTTGTAAATTGCTTTCCTTGTGATGTATACTCTACATATATACATATATATATCCCCATTTTAAAGGTAGAAACTGGGATTCTATGAGTTGGAGTACTTTGCACAAGGCTATATGCCAATTTAAGTGGCACAATTAAGATTCACACCTTCCCTCTGACTACATTCCACTTTTACCCAATACCTGCTTTCTGCTTCACCAAGGCTAGTCTCCTCTTTGTCCCTGAGACTTTCTTATCTCTGTTCTTTTGTCATGTTATTCTCTGATCTAGATGTCTTACCTAATCTAAAAGGGAAAAAAGCCATGAGAAAGAAAAAAAAAAAAGCAAAAAGGTGAAAATACTATGCTTTGATGCACATTCAGTCCTCATAGTTCTCTAGAACCCTGGTTACATTTGGCATTTCCACTCCAAATCTATTGGAATTATCTCATTATTGAGAAGAGCCAAGTCCATCATAGTTGGTCATTACCTAATCTTGTTGCTGTGTACAATTTTGATACATGATTTCATTTTCTAACTCTCAGGGGGTCTTTATTAGAACTTCAAAGAATTTGAATTATTCTGCATTTTTATTGATTCTTAAAAGGCCCACATCCCAGTTTCTTTACAACTTTAATTATCTAGTCAAACATGTTAGGTGGGCTATTGGAACCATTTTTCATGATTCCTCTGATCGTTAGTGTGATTTTTGTCATTCTCCTGAGAACATCTTTCACCCATTTCCACTTAGCTGTGGTAAAAAGATATACAATGTTAATGGTTTGGGCCAGGGAAAATATAATTTTGGGATATAAAGAGAGGGTTGAACAGAGAAGAATTGAAACGGCAAAGAAGAATTAGAGCATTACTGATACTCATACCAAGAAATGCTCCTGGCAGAGTGAAAGAGCACTGGCTTTAGAATCAGAGGACTTAGCTATAAATTCAGCTTTTTATGCATATTACCTGATATGAATTAAGATCAGTTTCATAAACTTCCTGAACCTTGATTTTCTCAACTGTAAAATTAGGTACTTAGACTAAGTGGTCTATTTTCTAGCTCTAGATATGTAATCCTACAATTAGTTTCAGAGGCTGAGTTGCGGGTATGAACTGTTGAGATTGCTTTGAGAGAGGATAACAGCTTACCTATTTGCATCTTAGTCTCTAAGAGTTTGTTTAAAATAGCTTTTGCTGTACATATTTTCACCTCCAAAACTCAATAATCCATTTGGCTCAGATATTTTGGTCTTTTTTGTATTGTGTTGATAGTGCCATTGTGTTCTGCCCTCTACAGACTTCATCTAGAATAGTGTTCAGCTCAAGGTACGATGCTTAAGGACATTTTTATCCTCAGAAGCATCAGAGAAGAGCAACCAGCATAGTTCTTCAGGGTTCAGGACCCAGGAGGATCTTGAAACCATTCCATATATAAAGTTTGTTTAGATCTGGAGAAGACTCATGGTAGCTTTCTTCAAGTATTTGAAAAAGTGTCATGTTGAAGAGGCTTAGATTTGTTGTTTTTGGCCCCAGGACAGAGCCAGGAGCAATAGATAGACGTGGTAAAGGAACAAATTTAGGCTTGATGTCACAAAAAGATTTATAATAATTAGAGTGTTTCAAAAGTAGAATGATGCTAGAGGACCACTTGTTATAGTAGGGATGTTTTTCATATATGGTTTATACTCTGGCCACCGAGGTAAACCAGTCTAAACCAGGTATTGAATTTTCTGAATACTCAATTTCTTGACTTTTTAATAACAAAGAACTTACCGTATTTTGTTCTTTAAAAGACTGTATCATAAAGTTTAGATAGCAAAAAAAAAAAAAAAGTTTTAGCATTAACAAATGTAAGATCATTGTTCTACATCTCTCCTTTTGATCATAAGCTTTTTGTGGGTGTCTTTTCCCTCTTTTTGTAATCTCAGTGCTTAGTTCAGTGCCTGATGTGGTAGTGCTGAACAAATTTTTATTCATTGAATAATTATTATAGATCTTGTGCTGTGTATTTATTTCTTAAACTTTTTTTTTTTTAGCAGCTCTTAGAGAAAAATTACCTGATTTCATTGAGTTTAAGTGAGCTTGTTTTAATGATTCAGATTTTTCTCTCTCCAACTATAGATTCCAGAATGTTTGAGGAATAGTTATCCTAAGCCTGATCAGCCCTGTTACTTATATGTAATTGGGATGGTATTAACTACCCCTTTACCTGATGAGCTTAACTTTAGGAGAAGAAAGCTCTATCCTCCAGAGGATACCACAAGATGTTTTGGAATACTGACAGCCAAACCTATACCTCAGGTAGCATTTCTTTTTAACCTCTTCTCTGTATTATCTTCCACTTACTTCTCTTCTCCTATTCTTCTTCACAGAAAAAATGGGATTTATATGGAATCTTTTGTTAATCCAAAATTTAAATTCAGTGTTTGAAATTTTCTTCTTTATTTAAATATTTCACGCATTTTTTCTATTTGTTTATAGGTGATATAACTCTAATCACTATTCAGTTATTAACTTTTGGCTGGGGGCTTTTTTGTGTTGGTGCTTAGATTCCTCACTTTCCTGTGTATACACGCTCTGGAGAAGTTACTATATCTATTGAGTTGAAGAAGTCTGGTTTCACTTTGTCATTACAAATGCTTGAGCTGATCACGAGACTTCACCAGTATATATTCTCACATATTCTTCGGCTTGAAAAACCTGCACTAGAATTCAAACCCACAGAAGCTGATTCAGCCTATTGTGTTCTACCTCTTAATGTTGGTAAGGTTTCGGTCTTAGAATAGAAGTTCCAGCTTTAAACTATACTATGCAATATTTCACAAAATCTCTGATTCTTTTTGGTGGCTAATTTTAAGGTTCAATAAATGTGGGCCCAATGATGGGCTATATTTCAGTGGTCTGAGCTACAGCCCAGATAGCCATTACCACTTGGGTACTAGTGATACTTATTCACCTATAGCAACTTTTAGAAATTGTCTTCTAAGAAGAATGGCAGTGTACATTGACAGAAGTGGTCTGTCTCAGTGAAATCACAGGCCTTTGAAGTATTGAAGCAATTTAAATCTAGGATATAGAAATTTATTTTTCTATTCATAACTTGGCACAAATCTGGTAATGTGTGATCAGACTTGGAACTCTTGTATTTGTCCTTTTTATGTTTAACAAAGCAAAGATTTATTTATTTATTTAATTTTTTTTATCCTTCTCCTAGTTAATGACTCCAGCACTTTGGACATTGACTTTAAGTTCATGGATGATATTGAAAAATCTGAAGCTCGTACAGGCATTCCCAGTACTCAGTATACAAAAGAAACACCTTTTATTTTCAAACTAGAAGATTACCAGGATGCAGTTATCATTCCAAGGTAAGTATATTGCATTTTTGCTAATTTAAATGGCTTCATTATATATGTGAATATGCTTTCCAGTGCAAATATTTATGTATTGGCTTTGAAAAAATGAGTATGGAAACATTATTATTCTTATTTCCAAGAGTCGTGTTCCCTCTAATTTCTTTAATTATGTTTACAAACAATTATTTCATGGTAGAAGGATCTTAATATAAGGAGAGAGTAATTTAAAAATTTATTTTCTGTAGAATTTTTTTTGCCAGGTTCCACTTTCTTTTTCCTCTCTTCTTCTATTTACCTATAATTATAGATTCTTCCTATGTAATAGCAATAGTGCTTAGTATACTTCCCAAGAATTTTGCTAAGAAAAATCCATTAAAAATCATAAATTACAGTGACAAGAGTGGTTTTTATTTTTTGTCTTCTAAAACAATTTTTTTTGGAGGAGACAATGGCAAATATAGAATAATATTGTTATGCAACTTATTCAGGAAATAACAAATATCATGTAAATTTATGTAGACCAAACAAGTTACAATTTTCAAAGAATTAGAATACTAAAAATGTGGACCATATCTTAATCTTTCTGTGACTCAAAAAATACTACAGTGTTTTATCATCCTTTGTGATTATTATTATCCTATGGATTAGTCAGAATCGGGCTAAATTACACTTTTGCTTTGGTATCCTTTTTGAATAAATAGAATGGTGGTAGTACTTTTGTATTTACTAAAATATTTACCCTATAATTTTTTCAGTTTTAGAAAATTTCTGCTCTGTCCAACTTGTTGAAACTAAATAGAAATAATATTCTTAAAAGGTACAGATATGGGGCAGCTAGGTGGCACAGTAGATAGAGCACCAGCCTTGAATTCAGGAGGACCCGAGTTCAAATCTGGTCTCAGACACTTAACACTTCCTAGCTGGGTGACCCTGGGCAAGTCGCTTAACCCCAGCCTCAGAAAAAGGGGGGCGGGGGGAAAGGTACAGATATATGTTTTACCAGAACACAAATATTTATCATGATGATAATAAGGGGAAATAAAGTCAAAAGTTAAAGAAGTGAATTTTTCTTGCATTGGAACAAGTATATATTTTGTGTCACTACCAAGAGTTGAAATAATGTTATTATTATAATTTTAGCCAAACCTTATCATAATACCATGAAATCCTATTATAATGTTATTTAGCCAATCTCTAATTTATAACATTCTTTTTATAAAGCTATCTTTTACCAACATATTGTTTCACCTAAGATCAGGTTTTACATAGCCATAATAGGCATTTAAATAAATGGAGAGTTAAAAATCAGTGAGAATATAGTTGTTTATGTATTTAAGGCCATGTAACTTATTTCTGTAATTATTTATTCCATTTCTCTACCTCAAAATAAGGGTGTTTGGGGATTTTTTTATTATCCTTCCTGACATTTTAGGCAGTATAAACTTGAAAAGTATGGGAAATAATGGCATTAATTACTGGGATTTTACAATAAGATTTAGACATGAATTGCGAAGTTTTTTAAAAAACAGGATTTTAAAGACATTCAGGGTTAATTGATTTGCCCATAATCACACAGCTTATAAACCAGATTTGAAATTAGGTCTTTTAGCCACTGTACCATCTAGTTGCCTCAATGCTTCATTTTTTAAACATTAGGTACAGGTCTTGTTTTAAGGTTTTGAAATGAACTATCTAAGATATATTATCAGAAATTTATAATTTTCTTACATGTTATCTAATTTCTTATTACCTTACATTAATAAGCTTTTAAGTTAATTTTCTCTTAGTTGTAATAATTTAAACTAAAAGTAAGTTAATCATTCTGAATCCCATTCTCTTCCCCCCTTACCTCCCTGAATTTTTTGTTCAGGTATCGGAATTTTGATCAGCCTCATCGATTTTATGTTGCTGATGTATATACTGATCTTACACCACTCAGTAAATTCCCATCCCCTGAATATGAAACTTTTGCAGAATATTATAAAACAAAATACAATCTTGATCTGACCAACCTAAACCAGCCTTTGCTGGATGTGGACCATACATCTTCAAGGTAAGAAATCATTGAAATGTGGGAAGGCAGCAGAGAGTACTTGCTGTACAGGAATTGGGCTTAAATTTCACCTAACACTACTTTATGACTACTTTTGTGATATTGTAAAATGAGAAGATTGGACCGTGACTTCTTAAATGCTTTGTAGTTCCAAATCTAGTCATAAAATCAGTTTACACTAAATACTTTATTTTTAAAGGTAATAATATATATCTTTGTTTTTGTCATCTAAAATTTTGTTAGTTTTTATTATTTGCTATAATAAAGGAAATCTTATTTCTTATTTTAGACTTAATCTATTGACTCCTCGTCATTTAAATCAGAAGGGGAAAGCCCTTCCTCTAAGTAGTGCTGAAAAAAGAAAAGCCAAATGGGAAAGTCTGCAAAATAAACAGGTAATATGAAATGACAAGATACAATTTTTTATATTATCAAAATGATAAGTATTTAAGATCATTAGAAATTAACCTGATTAATCCTTTTCCCCCATTCAAAGATACTGGTTCCTGAGCTCTGTGCAATTCATCCAATTCCTGCATCATTATGGAGAAAAGCAGTTTGTCTCCCTAGCATCCTTTATCGCCTGCACTGCCTTTTGACAGCAGAGGAATTAAGAGCCCAGACAGCCATTGATGCTGGCGTAGGGGTCAAATCACTCCCTGCTGATTTCAGGTATCCTTGGGATTATTTAAAAGAAAATTTTTACTTGCCTAATTTGTAATCCTAGTTAGAAAGGAATTGAATGGATTTAATTTCTAACTTGAAATTAGTTCTTTTTTTATGGCTTTTTTTTTTTTTTTTTTACCAGGTATATGCATGGGTAATTTTACAGCATTGACAATTGCCAAACCTTTTGCTCCAATTTTTCCCCTTTTTCCCCCCACCCCTTCCCTCAGATGGCAGGTTGATCAATACATGTTAAATATATTAAAGTATAAATTAAATACAATATATGTACAAAAAGAATCAGACTGAAATAGTATACAATTAGCCTGTGAAGGAAATAAAAAATGCAGGCAGACAAAAATAGAGGGATTGGGAATTCTATATAGTGGTTCATAGTCATCTCCCAGAGTTCTTTTGCTGCGTGTAGCTGGTTCAATTCATTACTGCTCTATTGGAACTGATTTGGTTCATCTCATTGTTGAAGATGTCGATGTCCATCACAATTGATCAACATATAGTATTTTTGTTGAAGTATATAATGATCTCCTGGTCCTGCTCATTTCACTCAGCATCAGTTCATTTAAGTCTCTCCAAGCCTTTCTGAAATCATCCTGTTGGTCATTTCTTACAGAACAATAATATTCCATAATATTGATATACCACAATTTATTCACTTATTCTCCAATTGATGGGCATCCACTCAGTTTCCAGTTTCTGGCCACTACAAAGAGGGCTGCCACAAACATCTTGAAATTAGTTCTTATTTTATACTTTTAAAAAGTTATTCTGAAATTTTTTTAAAAAAATAGCATGTTTTAGTATGTAAAATATATTCATTCTTTGCTTAAATCCTTCTTAAATTATGTAAAAGAATATACATTCCCAAGAAGATTTACTCTTGATCAGTGATAGTAGAATTCTATAGGAGATCTGATAGGAAAGTTTGAGTCTGAAAAAATCTGACAACTAATTTCTGAGACATTCAAAAAGGTTCTTTCATTTAAAAAAATCCATATCAATCTTTAGTTCTTTCCTCCTACATTTTGCCACCCTAACCTCTTTACTTTAGTGGTAATCTACCACTCTATGTATTTTATTTTTCAGTGCATAAAGATAGACCAACATAATGAGGGAGATAAGAAATTTTTTTAATGCAAGTAGCAAAATAATAAATGCTCATTTTTATAGTGTGGGATTTAACATAACAATGTAAAGCCCTGGCAGACTGGCTCATTTTACCCTAGGCCATATAACTAATGTCAGAGCTATGATGCAGGTTTAGCCCTTCTGACTCCCAATACCAATGAATGTTCTTTCCACTATGCTTTACATTTACATTAGATTCAATTCTTTATAAGTTATTGAAAAGCAGATTTTAATAAAGTTGTCTTTTTGTAATAGTCAGTCTGAATAAGGTTTCTTTTTTGAGTCAAGAGAAAATGAACAAGTTTATATTTGTATACTTCAACTACTGTGTTTTGCACTTAATATTGTGGCATAAAAGCTTTCAATAATCATATTGTCTTTTCAGATATCCTAATTTGGACTTTGGATGGAAAAAATCTATTGACAGTAAATCTTTCATCTCAATTCCTAACTCCTCTTTAGCTGAAAATGAAAATTACTGTAAGCACAGCACAATTGTAGTCCCTGAAAATGCTGCACATCAAGGCACTAATAGAACCTCCTCTCTAGAAAATCATGACCAGATGTCTGTGACCTGCAGATCATTATTCAGTGAGTCACCCAGTAAGATCCAAATTGAAGTTTCCACAGAACTCACAGCAATTAATGGTATTTCATACAATAAAAATCTTGCCAATGGCAGTTATGATTTAGTCAATAGAGACTTTTGCCAAGGAAATCAGCTAAATTACTACAGGCAGGAAATACCTGTACAACCAACTACCTCATATCCCATTCAGAATTTATACAATAGTGAGAACCAGCCCAAACCCAACAATGAATGTACTCTGCTGAGTAATAAATACCTTGATGGAAATGCTAACAAATCTACCTCAGATGGATGCCCCACAAAGGCAGTGACAGTGACCACCAGTACTTCAGAAACTTCTATTACTTCAAAAGGGAGAATTGATTCTGAACAAAGCCCTTCTAATGGGTATTCCTCAAAAACGCTTGGCCCAAATCCTGGACTCATTCTTCAGGCTCTGACGCTTTCCAATGCTAGTGATGGATTTAACTTGGAGCGACTTGAAATGCTTGGTGACTCCTTTTTAAAGCACGCAATCACCACGTATCTGTTTTGCACTTACCCAGATGCTCATGAGGGCCGCCTTTCTTACATGAGAAGTAAAAAGGTAAGCAGTAATATACTCTAAACTTGCAAAACTTCCTCAAAAATAATTATCAGGCTTTATTTTTTGCATAGTGTTAATATTGTCAAATGTAATATCAATTTTGGAAATATAATTTGACTTCTGTGCACTTGGCAACATCAACTCTAGATTACTTTATTCCAGTGTTTATTTCCCTCTTCTCTGCAATAGCCAGCAAAGATCTAAATAGTAATAACACAATTCTTGACATGAACCTTTTTATCAGCAATGAAATTTAGAAGTTTCTCTGAGTTATCTGATTTTCTTAAGTACAGTGCTTTAATTCAAATGAAATATCAAAAGATGCTTTTTGATTTTTGACTAAATTGTTCAAAGCTCTACTTAAGTACTGGAGGCAGCAGAGGTAGAGTACAAATATAAATATACAAATAAAATTCCTTGTCCTAGGGAGGTTGCCATCTAATTAAAGAAATTATATATAAAAGTTATAAGACTGTAAGATGCTTAATTTGAATGGTACATAATTACTACTGTAATTCAGAGGAGGGAAAAGGAACTTCTCAGTGTTCATGGAAGACTTTACAGAGTAGATGAGCTTTGATCTAACTCTTAAAGAATAAGTAGGATTTGGCAAGAAAGGAAAAAGAATATTTCAGGCATATAGAGTACTGTGAGCTAGAGCTCAAAGCATTCTTTAAATAATATTTCAAGCAAATCATCAATTTCCGGAGGTAATAATAAGTTTGTCAATTTTTGATAAATGTAATATGAGCAAGCCATGGAGAAATTAGAGTTAAAAAAAAAGAACAGTGACAGGATTAAAATATCATATGGATGTAAATAAGGTGATTTTCTTACACATTACCTTTTTCTCTTTATGGAGTTAAAAGTCTTTTGATATGCTATGTAAGATTAAAAAATAATACTTGAACTGTGCTCAGAAATGCAGGTATTTAAATAGATCCATACTACTGATCTAAATGTTGAGACCCATTTAACTCTGTCTACCTTGTGTTACATTAAAATCAGTATTGTATTCATGATTGAATTTCAAAAAAAAATTAAGTTCTTAACTGTGTAAGACCAAGTTTCATTCTAGATAAAGAATTTGTGATATTCCGTTGTACATATAATTGGTATATTATGACATTATTGACTTTGAATATCGATTTTTTTTAGATTGCTAATCTGATCATCAAAAGCAATTATTTGATACTTAACGTCATTAAGTTTTGAGTTTGGAAATACAAATGCATATTTGTTTATTTTTCCATGTTCTATATTCTTAGTTGAAAAACAGTTTCTTTTCAGTTTAGTATGTATATACTAATATGTTAAAGTTTACGTTATATTATGTATGTATATATTATATACATTAGTTATGTTGTAATATTTTTCCTTTTTGTACTCAAGTTGTATGCTTTAATGAATGTTTAAAATCACTAGAAGGTTTGTTAATGTTTTGCTACTACTTTAAGGAATAATAGAAGAGTAAAGTATAGGTAAAGATATCTTACTTTAGTACTTCAGGGCTCTATAGTTTCATAAATGTCAGGTACTTCTGATTACATTACCTTCAGTAACCTGATCCTTGTACAACAGACATGTAATTTTTGACTGGGCGTGTACTTTAAAATCATTTTAGCCTGGTAAGAGCTATCAGAGTTGCACTCTCCTGAAGTAGCTTTTAAAAACACTTTTGTGCCACAGTGAGACATCAGTGAAAGTTTGTAGTTAAGGAAGTTATATTTAAAGGCATTACATATGCTTAGTATTAATGAAAAAATAGAAGGAAACAAAGAAAAATTGCATTCAGAGTGACCACAGAAAGCATAAAATATTGGGAAATTAATCTACTAAGGCCCACTTAGCACTTAGCAAAATACACCTATATTCTTTATAAAGAAGAAGAATTAAAGAAGTAGAGGTACAGTCACTATTTATTATTAAATAGAGTCTATATTGTATTATAATGCCAATTAAATTAATTCATAAATGTAGTGCTATCTGAATTAAATCAAGGAGTTACCTATATAACTTAACATTTTAAAAATTCATTTGGTGGAAGAAAAGATGTAAAAACTCGAGAAATAATGAAACAAGAAATAAAGAATATAGCATTATTTCATCTCAAACTATATTATAAAAATCATATTATATTCATCAAGTCTATCTGATACCAGTGGACTTTGAACAGCAAAATTCTGAAGTAAGTGAACACAATCCAGTGTTTCATAAATCTAAGAAGATAAGCTTCTGGGGCATGCCTACTTGACAAGATTGCATGAGAGAACTTAAAGCATTTTGGCAGAAAAGAGGTGTAGACCAGTCTACTCCATAAAACGCCGTGAGTTCCAAATGGGCACAAAATTTCAGTATAAAAACACGATTCCATATTTTTTAAGAGACAAGAATGAAAGGAGGTAACCCAATACCTTGAAAATCTATGGCTAGGAAAAAATTAAAAAAAAAAAGTTTAGTGGTTTTTTTATATTACCTATTTTGCCTATATCCCCCCTCCCCCAATTTTTATTCAAAGATCATCCCTTTTAATAAAGAACTTAAAAATGGAGGAAAGAAAAAGTTTAACAAAACTAATCAGTATATTAAACCATTAACATATAAATTGTTTTCTAAGTATCCTTGATCTCCCATTTCTGCAAATAAACTGGGGGAGGTGGTGGTTATGAGTCTTCTTTGAGGCCAAACTTTAGTTTATTCTGAATTCATGGAATTCAGTTGAGAATTTGTTATTATTTACATTTTACATTATAGTCATCATATATGCTGTTTTAATGATTTCATTTTGCATCTGTTTATATGTCTTTCCATATTTCTCAGTATTGATTATTTTTCTCATGGCAGAATAATAGTTTGTAATTACAAGTCATAATTTTCTTATCTGTTCCCCGTTGAATGGGCATCCATTTGTTTCTAGTTCTTTGCTACCATACACAAAATAAATGCTACTTTAAACATTTTTATATATATCAGGCTTTATTTTTGTCATCTCTCTCCTTGGGGTAAATTCCTAATAATGGAATCTCTGGGTCAAATAGATGTTTTAATCACTGTTAACCATATTATTCCAAATTGCTATAAGAGGAGATTGCCTAACCAGTAAAGAAATAGGGGGTGATTATAAAAGACAAAATAGACAGTTTTAGTTAAGTAAGATTTAAAAGCATTTGCGTAAATAAAATCAGTGCTTCCAAGATAAGTAGTGAAACTTAATTTTGGGGAAAAGGTCTTTGTTTCAAATATATCTGAATAAAATAAAACATTTGGGACAAGAGATCTAGAGACATTCTCCAAAAGATAGATGGTCAAAGAATATGAACAAAAAAAGTTCTCAAAAAAGTTAGCAAACTAACAACAGTCATGAAAGAATTTTATAAATTGCTCTACTAATAGTGAAGGTTAAAACCATTCTGATGTTTACTTCAGCTTCTAGGGTATCAAAGATGATAAAAGCTTGCAACAGTAAATGTTGGTGGGATATGGGCAAACAGACATGCTGACAAAAAAGCTATTAACAACTATTTGGAAAAACAGTTTGAAATTATGGACGGAAAGTCACTAAACCATCCATACATATTCTTTGTTCTAGCAGTTCTCTTCCCTGCCCCAGGTTTCTACCTTTAGAAAGTAAGTTACAAAAGTAAAAGGTCCTTAATACAGAATTTGCATAACAATACTCTTTGTAGTAGGAAAATACTGGAATTGTTATTTTTGGGGGAATGGAAAACTAATTTGAAATGTAGGAATTTAATGGAATATTATTATGGTACAAAGAAAATGTAGAAGAGGAATTCAGAGAAATATGGGAAAATTGGTATGAACTGATGCAAAGGGAAGATTAAGCTTCAAATTTACCATATGTAAAATGACTACAGTGTCAATGGAAAATATACAGAAAAGTTGCCTCATATTAGTTGCATTGATTAATGTCTTTGTCCCTAAGGAAAGAACAGGAAATATTCCTCCCTAACCAATGGGAAATGATGTTTATACTATGAAACCTGATTGCTTGTATTGGTTAGATTTTGTTTATAATTTTCTTACAAGAAAGATTGGAAGAGGATACATATTGGGAAATGATTCCATTTTTTATAATACATAAATAAAAAGTTATTGGTATTGGTGGTGGGAAATATTTGAATAGTTGAAGAAATTAATAAGGGAGAAAAGAAAACATGTTTATGCTGAATTTGGGGAAAAAAGTAAAATTTGAAGAAAACAACAAAAGCAGCTTTGTCTTATTTGAGTTCCATTGTACTATTCTGAGTATTGGTGTTTTATGAACATTTCTGTTGAAGGTCAGCAACTGTAATCTCTATCGCCTTGGGAAAAAGAAAGGTCTGCCCAGTCGCATGGTAGTGTCAATTTTTGATCCCCCTGTAAATTGGCTTCCTCCTGGTTATATAGTAAATCAAGACAAAAGTAACACAGATAAATGGGAGAAAGATGAAATGGTAAGTTCTTAATCTTTGATTTTTATGTAGCTAGCTATGTATTTCTTTCTTACTAGTTTTTTTCCCCTATATTCTAGTAATATATAAAATAAGATTTGGGGCCTCTCTTTCTGAATAAAGCTTTTTCTTAAAAAGTATAATTAAAACTTGATTGACTTAATTGACCCTTGGTTACAACAAAATATCCATAAATGTTTTCAAAATTTGCTGAGAACTAAATTCTTAACCACATTTTATTTCATTTCATTTCATTTTTATTTTAATAGTTTTTATTTACCAGATATATGCATGGATAATTTTACATTAACAATTGCCAAACCTTTTGTTCTTATTTTTCCCCTCCTTCCCTCCTCACCCCCCTCCCCCCATGGCAGGTTGACTGATACATGTTAAATATGTTAAAGTATAAATTAAATACAATATATGTATACATGTCCAAACAGGTTAACCACATTTTAACTGATAATAACCATTTGAATCCAGTCTACTGATAATATTGAGGCAATACCTAAAATAGTTTTTAGGAGTCCAATAGAAATAAGTTTTATTAGGGTCTTTCTGCATGCTCTTTTATTATTCAATTATTTCTATATATTTTGCCTTTTCTGGTAGAACTGCAGTGATTTTCAGTTTATTACTATTTTAAACTAATTTTTCAGTGAAACCAGCAACTATTTTTTTTTTTTGTCTATGATTTTCTTAAATTTTTCAATGACAAATGCCTTTTTAAAAAAGAAATAGGGAAAAATCTTTCTTTTTTTCTCAAAATGATTTTCTTTCACTTACAATGTTAACTGTTAAAAACAGAATGAAAAATGACTTGTGATCTCTAACCATGAGTTTCTGTACTATGTGCAAATAATCATTTCCAGCAAGATAGTTTTTGCTAGTAGAATTCAGAAATTACCCATCACTAAAAGCTCAGTTTTCCAGTTTATATTTTAGCCAGAAAAGAATATTGTTGTTGTTTTTTTTAATTTTGTAAACTTTTTAAAAAGTGATTTGCTTTGCAACCAGTTACATTTTAATTAATTTCATTGCATAAAAGATGACACATAACTTTTTAATCATTCCTACTTGTCTTTATTTACTTCTGTCCATTTTTCCTCTTAGGTAATCATGTATTTTCTGATTTTGGTTTAATTTTTTTTCCATTTTGCATTATTTTATAAAGGTCTTTTAATATTTCTTTGTTGTTTCCATTTGTCATTTTGAATTACTTGTTTTCATTTTGCTTTTTTTTGTATAAAAATTAAAAACATATCCATTATATCTTATTTTCTTTAATATTCCTTAATATTTTTCTATTGAATACAAAAATATCTTCCCTCTTGAGTTCTGATAAAGATACTTCATTTTCCTCAGTCTTTTTTTTTTAAATAGTTCATTTCTTTTTCTTGTGAACTTTAACAAAAACAAGCAAGCAAAAATTCACTATAAAAAGGTTGTAGGTTTCTTAAAAATAAAATTTTAGTTTTAGTAGTGAGAAATTAACCTGTAATCTTTAGGCTTAACTTCGAGGCCACCAGAGGGCACCTAGCAGGGTTACTGGAGTTTATAACACTAAATGTTGATTAAAAGAACTTGCTGAATTTACAAAATTGATCTTTTGGGCAATTCCATCTTTTAAATATTTATATGGTATTGCTAACAAAATACTAGTTTACATATGCCTGTAATAATTATTTTTAATGGTTGAGTTTTCATTTTCCTCAGCAACTCCTATTAACAGTTTTATAGACAGCTATGCCTGTAAATAAATATGCATTTCCTGAATAATGTTTTATAGTCTAGCAATGCATATTAAATGGTTCCAAATAGCATAATTTCTTCTTTGAAAAGTATATTGAGTGCATAGAGAGTTATCTTTAGCAAAAGCAAAATGGATTCAGGTCTAGGTATTTGATACATCATATTACCTATGTGACCTTAAAGTCACTTAACCTTACTGTATGTAGCCCAGGCAGCTCTGTGAGATTTTTGAATTGTACGGTAGTTGTACAGGTTGTACAGGTTCAAACCAATAAAATAAATAGAAAATAATTAAACTATTAATTCTTCTTTTTACTTGGAAAAATAGAGGTTTGTGATATTTGACTTTGTTACTTAAGCTGAAATTCTAGGTGCAATTCTAATATGCAAGCAGAAAAATTTTTAAAAATTGAGTTACCTAGCAGGCAGATAAAATGAAATCACAAGAGGAAAATAATGGAGGGAAAATTTAAATTTATTTGCAAGGTAACACAAAATTCAAAAATTGCATTTAGAATTTAATTTAAATTTAGAAGAATGTTAGAGAGAAAACTGGTATTACTTGGGTAATCTTTTGCAAAATGTTAGCTTCCTAATAAAAATAAGACAAGTTATTCTACTTTGTAAAGATCTATATTGAATAAAATTACTAGTTATTACTACATGTAAAAATAGGCATATAAAGAATATAGAGGCTCCGTTAGCGTGAAGGTTGCAAATCAGTCAACCATAGTTAACGTCGCAACAGATGTGAGAGACTGGAGAGAAGGCAGTTAGGGTGTCTGAAGTGTAGTGTATAGCAAGAAACAACCCTGTTAAGATCTGGATAATTAAACAGATGCCAAGTAAAGATCCAAAGTTTCATCAGGCAGAGATGTTAGAGGGTGCAGGGAGGTCAATGAATGAATGATAAAAATTATTAATCAGTGGGTGAGTTTTGCGTGGCTTGGTCATTAGGTTTTTGTAGTTGAATTACAACAATGGTTTTTCATGCCATAGGTTATGGTTAGAGTCCATACTAAAATTATAATGGAAATGATACTAATTTTTTTATTGTCTTTGTTACTGATTTTTGGGTTTGTTGCTTTTGCTTCTAAGCCATCTCCAGTATATGGAGGCTTAGGTCTTGTAGCCAGTATGGGTATTAAATCACTTTTCATTTTATATTTTGAACAATGAAGTATAATGTACCATCTTGGGTTTAACCATATTGTCTCCCACTTTATGTGTCATTTTCTCTCTTCTCCCCATAACCCTCCTTCATTTGACTTTTTGGCTAATGGAATGAAACTTCATAACATCTCACTGTTCTTTATGTTTGATTTTAATCCCTGATATTTTTTTCCACATCCATTTTTTTGTTATGCTGAAAAGAACATAAGAGATATTTTAATGCTGAGAAATAAGCATTTTTTTAAAATCTTGGGATAATTTAGATAGGATATCTAGTTGAATATTTACATTGAATTTAAGCTTTCTTTGAAAAGGTATGAAAACTTTATTAAAAAAATTTTTTTTGTTCTTTTAAAATAGAATAAAACAAGCCTTTCTATAGCATAGTATTAAAGTGATTATACATGAAACTACAAATCAAACCGCACAAATTTGCAATTATTTTTTCAAATATATAGTACAATTACCACATAAATCTTTTCCCTTTCTTTCCCAACACCCCACCATTAGAAATGGCAAAGGTAAAGGTAGATTAGAAATGGTATGGATAGCTGCCGTTAAACACGAATAGTTTGTGTGTATGTACACACACACACATATATATATATATATAAAACTATTCTTCATATACTTCTAGTTATCTGTTTTTTTCAATGAATACAGATATATATATCCTTTATCATTAATTTGGGCATCTATAAAATCAAAATAAATAATTCACTAAAGTTATTTTTAAAACAATATTTCTATTACTGTATACAATGCTGTCTTGGTTCCAGTTATTTTTCTCTTCAGTATAGTATTTCATGCAAGTCTTTTATGTTTTTTTCTAAAATCAGTGAGCTCATCATTTCTAACAACACAGTAGTAGTCTATCCCACTTATATACCACAATATGTTTTTTGGGGTTTTTAAATTTATTTTTTGTTTTTAACATGTTGATTTATGAATCATGTTGGGGGAAAAAATAAGAGAAAAAGGGAAAAACCAAAGGAGAGAGAAAAAAAAAATGGAAAAAAGAAGTGACTATAGCATGTGTTGATTACATTCAGTCTCCTTATTTTTTTTTTTTTTTTCTGAATGCACATATCATTTTCTGTCCAAAGTTTATTGGGATTGCTTTGAAGGTATGAAAACTTTTAAACCAATATATGTATTTTCTACCAGATTATAATTTATATAACTTAAACAGTTATGTGTGTGATATGACAAAAATGCCTTATTCAAACCAGTGGAAAACTTTTAACAGCCTAGCACAGTGCTCTGAACACATCAGGTACTTAATAAAGGTTTTGGTGTATTGAATTGAATGACAAACTTATATTGACCACTTACTATTTTCAGAACACTAATTTTTCTCCCTTAGGTGAAATGACTACCCTTGCCCTCAAAGATCTTTTGAGAAATATTTGATTTAAACATGAAATGTGTACATCAAGTAAAAACTTCATTTCAGTTGGAATCAGGGATGTGTTGGTAAATGTTTAACAACCAGATCTCCTAAAAGCTATGACACCCTTTTTTTCCCCCCTTGCAATTGGGATTAAGTGACTTGCCTAAGGTTATATAAAGCTGGGAAGTATTATGTTTCTGAGATCAAATTTGAACTCTGGTCCTCCTGACTTTAGGGCTGGTGCTCTATCCACTGTGTTACCTAGCTGCCCCATGACACTTTTAAGTTTAATCTACTTTATTAACATTTTCTTTGTCATTTTATTAAGTTTAGTGATGACCAGCAAAACAATAAAGCCCTGATTTGTAGACTCTGCCGGTTTCCAAAGTGTAAATGCTCATACTAGTGTACAACTGATTTTTAATTAAAATGATCAGAACTAATTGTTTTGTTTCCTACAGTTTTGATCATTCAACACTCTTTATTATGAGGGGCAAAGACTGGTATATTTCTTACCTAATATTTGATACAGAAATTGTAATTTGGAAAACGGCAGGTTTCAGCATGAAGCAATTTATTTTGTACTGTAATAGGAATTAGTTTCCATTGTCCTAATTTTGCTGCACAGGTGAGGTAGCTATAGTTCATATCTTTTTATTCAAACAGAAGTAGTTTTATATTTCTATGAAAGTTATTCTTATAATCATTATTTGACAACCATTTCCAGGTCTATATTTTGCAAACTTACTGTATTAATTAAAATTTAAGTGTGGTTGCAAATATTTGAGTTTGTTAACCATCTTTTCAAAGAAATGTAATAGAATTCCTCAACAATTTGATAAAATATTTGTTAATTTCTGAAATTCTTGAAAACAAAAAACCCCCAATAATATTTTAAAGGTTGTCATTGTTAAAATGTAATTTTAAAATAACTTTGAAAAGGATAATTTTTTTGGCAAATTTCTATAATTCTCAGAAAAGATACACTACCATTTAATCTTATCACTTCCCTAAAAGCTTTTGTTAATAAAATTGGAATTAGAATAGATTTCCTGACAAAAGTAAATTATGCCCTTTGTTATTCTAAACTCAGTAATTTTACTAGTTATAATTAGAAACAACAGTATCCTAATGATAATTGTAGCATTTTAAAAGTTACATAAACATAACAAACTTTAGTACAAAAGTGTAATCCCATATTTTCTTTTTTAAGCAAAGGAATTTCGTTTTAATGTATGGATTTATCCACATGCATAAATACTGCCAAAAATTTCAATAAAATACTGGCTTGATCTTTTTCATGAAAACTTCAGTCATCTTTTCTCTTTTAGTGGATAATTTTTTTTTTTTTTTGATGTGTATGGAGATCAAACCATTTTGTTACATCAAAAATTTAACTTTGTTAATTGTAATATCCTTGTTTTAATTCCATTGCCATACTTTTAAAAAATATTGGGACTCATAAAAAAAGTAAGGTTCTTATGTAAGGCATTCTTATTTATAAATATTCTTTTTAAAAATTTATTCTGCAAAAAAAATGCTCTGCTTTCATTTTCTTAATGAATATTGCAAATTTATGCTCTTGTACAAAACCTTAGTTCTTATTGGATAACTTCAAAAACAAACAGTAAAATGAACATGTCTTTGTTTATGTAATTAAATAACTTATTTTATGTTAATTGAAAGCAAATGGCCAATTTTTTACTTGACTTTTAGTATTTGAAGTAGTCATTCATTTGAAATTATCCATAACCCCTTGCTTTTATTGAATATCAAGTTGCTTTTTAAAGTGACAGTTATATTTTCCCTTCATTCTACCCTCTTTTTCTCTTTTCAGACAAAAGATAACATGTTGGCAAATGGTAAGCTAGATGAAGATTATGATGAGGAAGAAGATGAAGATCTGATGTGGAGGGTTCCAAAGGAGGAAGTGGATTATGAAGATGATTTCTTGGAGTATGATCAGGAACATATTAAGTTTATAGATAATATGTTAATGGGATCAGGGGCTTTTGTGAAGAAAATATCTCTTTCTCCATTTTCAACCAATGATTCAAATTATGAATGGAAAATGCCCAAAAAATCATCCCTAGGTAATATACCATTTTCATCTGATATTGATGATTTTGATTATAGTTCTTGGGATGCAATGTGCTATTTGGATCCTAGCAAGGCTGTTGAAGAAGATGATTTTGTAGTAGGGTTCTGGAATCCATCAGAAGAAAATTGTGGTATTGACACAGGAAAACAGTCAATTTCTTATGACTTGCATACAGAGCAGTGTATTGCTGATAAAAGCATTGCAGACTGTGTGGAAGCTCTACTGGGCTGCTATTTAACCAGCTGTGGTGAGAGAGCTGCTCAACTTTTTCTCTGTTCTTTGGGGCTGAAGGTGCTCCCAGTAATTAAAAGGAGTGATTGGGAGAACACATTATACCCCAGTAAGGATTTCAACAGTCAACAAAAGAACGTTTCAGTGAACTTTGCTTCTATCTCTGTAGCCAATTTACAGTCTTCTTTATATAAAGACTTAGAATATGGCTGTTTGAAGATTCCTCCAAGGTGCATGTTTGATTATCCAGATGCCGAAAAAACACTGAATCACCTTATATCAGGCTTTGAAAATTTTGAAAAGAAAATTAACTACAATTTCAAGAATAAAGCTTACCTTCTTCAAGCATTTACTCATGCCTCCTACCACTACAATACCATCACTGGTAAGATCTCGTAAAATACAACTTTATTACTTTAAAAATAAAATTCAGTATCAATTACTTTTTGGTTTTGTGGAGAATGATATCTTTATGTTCATGAGAAGTGTTTACTTTCTGTGAGAACCAAGCTCTTTGGAAAATATGAAAGTGTTTATCTTTGACACTCTTGGCATTCTCAATTCTTAGATTTATCAGCTTTTTTCAAACATTATAGTTATGTTTGGACATACCTCCTTTTCACCTCCCTGCTCCAAATTTGAACCTCCCTTATAAACAAAGAAAACCAGTTAAGCAAAAACACCCATGAATAGGCCTGTCAGTTTATATGTTCTAGCTTAGTAATCACATGTCTGAGCAAACAGTGTAAGAGATACATTTTATTTATCTGTTCTCATGCACTTTGATTGCTTTTCTAAGTTACTCATGGTTGGCTTCCTTTTACTAATTATATTACTAATTTCATTTACATTATTATAGTCATTGTGCATAATTTTTTGGGTTCTGTTTTGATCTGTGTTAGTTGATCAAATCTTCCCATGTTTCTCTCAGTTCTTCATATTTGCAATTTCTTATAGTACAGTAACATTCCATTATATTCATTCCAGTTTATTCACCCATTGGTTAGTATATGCTTTTTTTTTTTTTTTTTTAAACTTAGCAGCAAAAAATGCTGCCTTTTTTTCTTTTCTTTTCTTTTTTTTTTTTTTTTTCCAGTGATGAATACCAAAATGTTGGTATCAAATTATCAGATTTGGCAGCCCAAGCTCAAGTATGCCATTGCATATAATAGATATTTTAATTTTTATAGATTGTACAGATTACATATCAATCTATATTTTTTAGAACAGAATCATAGCTATTTCTGTCTACCCTTCCTATGTTTCTTTTTCTTCTGTAAACATACATAATACTATATTATTTTAGCTAAATCTGTTTTAAGGTGGTAACCCTTTTTACTTTTGCTCTCCGATGGCCTGTCTTTGGCTGTCCTTAGGGAGCCTATTTGTTAACTTTTCCACTAGTTTTGGAGTTTTTCCCTTAACTTATTAATTCCTTTTTTCTTGCTTGTTTTTTTTTTTTTTTTTTTTTTTAGTAATTTCTTTGTTTTCTTCTGAGTTAAATAGTAGAATCCCCCTTCCTCTTCTCTGTTTTTTAATTTAAAAATTTTTCTGTGCCTTTTTCTTAAAAAAATTTTTTCTTTCCTTCATTCTCTTTGTTATCTGTCTTCCCTTCAATATGTGACCCTTCTACTTATTTTGTCCTTCTTTAGTGTCTGAATTCCTCATTGCATTGAAACTTCCTATTTGGGGTTACCTTCCTCTAAATAGCTTCTTTGTTATTGCCTCAGATATTTTGTCCAAACACCCTTCCCACCCCCCACCACAATTCCTTTCATTTTGTCATGTTCTGAAAAGTACCAATTACTGCTGGAGATAGAGAGAATATTGTCCCATGGTAGGAATTTTCCTTTGTCCCTGTGTGCAGTTCATTAATAAACTTTGCTCCCTTCCTCTTGGTAGTTTTCCCCCCATTTGCCTTAAAATTTGAGAGGTCCATGTTCTACTTTTCAGTTGTTAGTTGCTCATATTTGATCAGATTCTTCTTTTCTTCAGAGAATGAATGTTCTCTTTAAATATCAAATCCCTGTAGATCATAACCATTGTAAGATATCCATCTCCCTTTATAGAATATTTCTTTCCTCTCATAAGACCATTCATCAGCAGTATTTCCTTTAACTACTGAAACAAGATTCTTTCCTCATTTGCCCATTCTCCTATAAATTCTCTTTTTTTTGAGAGGCAATAATAGTGATTTTCCTTTTCTTGTTAGCCTTTGACTTGTTTTGGCTACCTTGCATATTCTTCCCTTTCATCTGTTTATGCAATTTCCACATTGATTCATCTGTAGGCAGGATGTTGTGAAGTTTAGTCCATGATATTTTTCATTATCACCTCTATTTATCCTCTACTTTCAGTCTTGTCCCTCTACATTTAGAAAGAAATCTCTTAATGGTTTCTCTGTTGTTATTCTTGGTGGTTATACTTACTTAACCACTTATACTTACTTATTTCTGTTGTCTGTGTTTTTGAGAAGCAAATAATTTAACTACATTGTATCTTGCTTGCAATTTGCAAAAAAATTTTTTTTTTTTTTTTTTTTTTTTTTCCTGGAGGCAATTTGTGTATTCTTCTGATCTTTGTTCAGAGGTTATGGGCAGATTTCTTGTATTATTTCTGGCCTTATACTGTTGAAATTTTTTTGTGTTTTCTGAGAACCACATAATCCTTAACTTGTCTATATATATCCTGTGTTTGAGATCAATATAGTTTGCTTATGTGGAGATCGTGTTTTCATTTAATGTTAATATTACTTCCTTCTCTGCCATTTTATGCTTCACTTTTGTGTATTTGTCTCCTATTTGTTAACTTGGTAAACCTTGCCATAATAAATTCACGTTTTTCTATTATGCCAATTATTTCTGCTTTATAGGCCACAAATTCCATTTTTATAATTTTTATTTTTCCTATAAACTATTCAAGAGCACCCTGTGCTGTTTTTGAAATCTACTCGGTACTTTGCCTTACCAGGTACTGATTCATTTTCCTTTTTCTTTCAGTATTTATGCACTGCTATCTGAACTCTTTAGTTAATCTGGTGGCTTCATTTCCTTCTGTTACTAATTCTTTCCTGTTACTTTGTCTATATCTGCTCAATTTTTTAACTGAATTTTCTTCCTTCTGAGATCTTTGACAATTTTAGTCTTTTAACTTCTCTTTAGTAGTTGCTTCTCATTCACTTTCCAACTACTTCCCCCAGGGGTAAATAGTAATATAATCATGGAGCTGGTTCTCAAAACTATCTTAGCCTCTTCCCATACTGGCCATTTCACAGTCTTAGACCATGTAGACAGTTGAAATTGCTTTATCTATTGTATCTTCTATTTTGGAGAAGCTTAAGAGGTACTGAAGAGCAGAGAAAATGTCTAGTATTGGTCATGTGACCCAGAAATCCTGTGCTTCCCAATAATGCCTATTCAAGATGACTTTATCCATAACTTGGTTCTGTACTTTGGATAGGGCTCTATATCCTTTTCTTCTGTCTGATCTGGGGGGGGGGGGGAGAGAGGTGTAGAGCTGAATTTGTTTCAAAGACCATCTAAAGGGCTTCATTTCACATGAGGCCTTTCTGATGTCCTGACCTGCTAGTCCCATTCCCTAGCCCTCTCACTTTTTTCTTATTTTGTGTTTACTTTTAATAGTAAAAAAAAAACAAAAAAATAAAATGAATATATAGTGTTCATTATGTGCCAGAGTTTGTGCTAAGTGCTTTACAAATGTTATTTTATTTGATCTTCACAACAACCCTGGGAGGTAAAATTGAGGCAAACAGAAGTTAAATGATTTTCCCGGTGCCACATAGCTAGTGTAAGTGTCTGAGACTGGATTTGAACTTAGGTCCTCCTGACATCAGATCCAGTGTTGTATCCATTTTGATACTTACCAGGGCTATTTCAGTTTGTTTTTGTCTCCCTGGTGACTAGCACAGATTTGTTGCTTAATAAAAATACTTTTTGATTGATGCTGTCAACGATTCCTGAATCAACATATACAGGTAAAGACTGTCCTTAGAATAGTTCAATTAGCAAGGTCTTGCTCACCCATGAGGGAAATTTTAAACATCACCAAAAGGGTTGAAATGGAACTTGGAACTTGGCTTCATATTGATGGTGTTGGGTGTTCATATTCAGAGAATCCAAAAATGAAGTTGAAATATTCATTGAATATGACTAACAGTTATTTAAATGATTTCAGCGAGTTCTAGAAAATGTTGTTTATGCTTACTGCTAAGCTACTACTTCTTCTTTCCCAATCCTTAGCCTATTTCCCCAAACTTAATCCTGTTTTTCAGTCTTGACACTCAAATGAAAATGCTCCTTCCAAAGTTATCACTTATCTCTCAATTTTGGAATTTGATGCTTTTCTTCTCTTTATATTCTCTCTCGGGCATGTCATCATTTCCCGTGTAACTGCCACCAGTCTCTTTCCTAAGCTTCAGTCTTGCAATAGCAATTGCCAGTTGAATATTTTAAATTACATCTCACCCTTATCATGTTCAGAAACCTAATTATCATTTTCTTTTCCCCAAAATCTAACTCTATTTCTATTGAAGTACTTTCAATTCTTCTTGTTTCCCAGCTTTATAACCATGGCTTTATCCTTCACTCCTCTTCACCCTGTATATTCAATCAGTTGCCAAATGTTGCTCTTGCTAGCGCTATAGAATTTATCATATCTTCTATTAGCACAGCACTTTGTGAATACAACCTTTTAAAAGTCCTTCACAATCTGATCCCGAGCTGTTTTTTCAGCCTCATTTCTTTTGTTCTGACCTATAATTATAGTTAGATATTAATTCCTACCACCCCCAATTCTCTTTGTTGGAAGGTGAGGAATGGGGTGCATTTGTTCTCCCTGGCCAAGATTGTTTTTTAAATCACTCAACTCTTTTTAGTGTTTTCATTTGCATTATTGTAGTTGTAAATGTTGTTTTCTTTAACTCACTATGCATTTGTTCATAAATTTTTCCAGATCTCTTAGTTCTTTATATCTTTGCTTCTTGTATCACAGCAATATTCCATTATTCATATGTTTTAATATACTTAACTGTTCTCCAAATGAGAAATACCTATTTTATTTCCAGATTTTTGCTGCCACAGAAAAGTGCCAGGTAGGTAATAGTTTAAGAATTTTCTGGGGCAACTGATTTAAATTTTTTTTTTCCCTTCCACACAGATTGTTATCAGCGTTTGGAATTCCTGGGAGATGCAATTTTGGACTACCTCATAACCAAGCACCTTTATGAAGACCCACGGCAGCACTCCCCAGGAGTTCTAACTGACCTAAGATCTGCTCTTGTCAATAATACTATCTTTGCATCATTAGCTGTTAAGTATGACTACCACAAGTACTTCAAAGCTGTTTCTCCTGAGTTATTCCATGTTATTGATGATTTTGTGCAGTTTCAGCTTGAGAAGAATGAAATGCAAGGAATGGATTCTGAGGTTAGTGATTTTTGAGTTGGTGGTTTGAATTTAACATCACTATAATGCAGTATATTTGTAACCTTATAGTTTGATGTTTTTATAGCAGCATAAAGACCAGGTGAATACCATTGGGAAGTTAGTGGTAAAGTCAGTGAATGTCTTCAGGGGAAATTTTCTGAACTTCTCTCAAGTCCTCAAGCCTATTACAGATGTGGTGGTCATAGTGCAAATGGCCCAACAATAGAATCTCAACTCAAGTTTTCTTTTGGAACTTTTATCCTTGAGAACATGGTGTATACTTCATTTCAAAGGACTAGGCTTAACTATTTTAAATTCTTTTCTATCTGCTATGGTAAAAATAGTGACATCCAAAAGAATAAGTGAACATTTATTAAGTACCTCCTATATATGGGATACTATGTTAAGACTTCTTAACTTGGGGAGAAAAACATAACATTATATAGTTTTTCTTTGCATACTAGTTGTTTTATATCAGCAAAACAATTCTGATTCTAGTTGGAAAGGGAAGATACTCTTTTTGAAAAAAAATTATTAGTTCAGTTTTTATGCATTGACATTTGAAAGTTTTTTAAAATAACTTTATAAGATTCATAAGAGAATTAATTCTAGTTGTCTTTGAGGTGTGACTGCTGTTTTAGATTTTTAATAGGAAAAGATACTAAATATGTCTTTTAGATTTTTGTATCTATTCCAATCAAAGTTCCCCACACACTTTCTAATACTAGAAATGAAATAATTTTCTGTCCTTCTTCCTAGCTTAACCTTCATTTCTTTTGAAGTCAAGAAAACAACTTATTCCTAAAAAAACAACTTATTCCTTAAATAACTAATATTCTTTTAATTACCCTACCCTTAGTTTCTAGCATTCCCATTTATAGCGGTAGAATGAGTCCAGACTGTGGCCTTTTGCTACAAAGGCTAATAAATGGGAAGAGTAGATGCTACCATTAATGGAGCCTTTCCATTCCTTGATTTCTTGTCAAGGAAAATAAAAGGACTAAGCACAAATATGATGTCCTTCAGTTCATTCACATCAGGATCAGCACTCTGTTATATACCTTTATACTAAATGAAAATTAATTAAAATTCATATTCTTACTTTTCTCATAATTAAAACTTTAAAAGATTATCAACATAAGTATTGTGTCAGTATTATTTAGTGTTTCATTCAAGACTTTCAGCAATTAGAGAATTTGGTAGGATAAAAGGTGGTGATTTGTGCCTACTAGTAATTGAATTAAAATGAGTTTGTTTAATGTAAGCCAGTCATTCAGTAAACATTTAAGTACCTATGATATGTCAGGCACTGTGCTAAGCACTGGGCATAAAAAGAAAGTTACAAGACAATCCCTGCTATGTCAGAAGTTCAGTCTAATGGGGAAAACAACATGCAACTAACTATGTACAAAGAAATTAAATACACAATAAATAGTAAATAATCAACAAAGAAAAGGCACTACCATTAAGGGGGATCAGAAGTAGCTTGTTACAGATGGTGGGAAGGTGAGTGTAGCTTGTGCATGGGTGATCTGGTAAAGAACTGAAGGGTTGAGGGATTGGAGGTCATGGTGTAGATAGAGTAAATAGATTTTGTGGTTGCAAGGGAGATGTGGAATGACAACAGATCAGCGTTTATGAGCATATAAATGGTGTATTTGTGAGTCATGACAAAACCAAAAGGATGATTTTCTTTGTGTATTGCTGAGGTGGGGCATAAGACTAGATTAGGTGAAATGAGTAAATTGTGGAACTGTAAAGTTACAGTTTTGAAGGAATACCTATCAACATATATGTTGAAGTCCTCCAATATAAGAGCAGGAGTGGAGGAGGAAAAAAAAGACCAAGTTAGATACTGAATTCAATGAAGAAAGAAACAGGCTGTTTTGGAGATCAAGAGATGATTACTATAATTTTGATTGGACAGTAGATTTTGATTGATTTAGGCATTATATGATTTAGATCTAATTTAGTCTTAATTCCTTCATATGTAACTTGTATTTAAATTTTTAAAAAAAATCTGAAACCAAAAACCCCAAAATGAGTATTTCCATATGTATAGTGGATCCCCAAATAAGAATTATCTAAGAAACTATGAATCTCGATTTCGCCACTTGCTTCTTTGTGTATAAACATATATCTATATCTATATCTATATCTATGTCTATCTATCTATCTATCTATAGATATATATATGTAGATATATATATATACACACACACACATAGATATAGATAGATAGCATATAATAAACTCAAACTTGTATTTTAAAAAAATGAATGGTCCTGATTATGCTGTTTTCTGAATTTCTTCCTATATGTATGTATGCTTTTTTTTAAAAAAAATATTTCCTTGGCCTGCCTTTCTTTGCTTTTTTTTGGGGTACCACTGGTAGTTTCTTCTATTATCACCTCCCAACTTTTCCATCTTTTCTCTAATTAAAAACAGGAAAAGTTGGGGGGAGGAAGAGCTCTTTCAATAAATAAGCATAGTCAAGTGAAACAAATTCATATAATGGCCTTGTCCAAAAATCTATGTTTACTTCTGTACCTTGACTCCATCATCTCTATGAGGAGTTTAACGCTATATCATAATCCTGAAGATTTGGTTGGTTGAAACTTTTTTCTTTATATTGTTGTTATTTTATAAATTGTTTTCTGGTTTTGCTCACTTCATTTTAAATCAGTTCATTCTTCCTTGGATTCTCTGAAATCGTCTTGTCATTTTTTACCATATAATAATTTTTCATTACATGCATTTTGTTCATCTATTCCCAGCTGATGGACATCTACTTAGTTTACAGTTTTTTTCTTTTTTCTTTTTTTTCTTTTAATAGTCTCTTTAGGACTTGGAAGTGTTTTTCTATTGGTCGAATTTAATCTATTTCTGTTCCAAACTCTGTGTGTATACATATTCAACGTTGTTTTGTAAGGTTCATATAAGAGAGACTTTTCTGGTACCTGTTTCTTCCCTCACCTTCCTACTCCCAGTTAATTCTAAGAAATAGTCAATTCTGCCCCCCTTTTCCTTCTTCTATTAGTATGTTTCTCTTACTACCTTTTCTTTCACTGTTTACATTGTTGTTTGTATACTTAATCTGCTGTTGGCTCTTTTGGTGACTATTGCCTATGACTTTCTGGCTAATGTTTTTTGCATTTCTGGGGTTGAAAAAAATAATTTAATGTAATTTTTCATTTGACCATTACTCAATTCAGTATGATTTTTAGGTTTTTGCTTGAGTAGAAATGGAGGAGCTAGGTGGGCTGTATAACTTTTCAGGCATATCTTAGCTGGAAGTGCCTTTATAATTGAGTATTCTAAAAAAAAAAAAAAATAGTCTTCCTATATAGCAAGAGACCTTCTACTTAATTTAATTTGATGTTTTGTTTTTTTTTTTAATTGCATTATCTACTTTGATTTTTTTAATATGGTACAACATATTTATATTTTGTTTGGGATGTTGAGAAAATTGCTTATCTTTACTGAAATGAAACCTCAAGGAAAATGATTTATGAGATTAATTTAAAAAATGTATTATCTTTTGCCCTGATGCTCCCTGAAATAATTGTTCTTTCTTTTAACAGCTTAGACGATCTGAGGAAGATGAAGAGAAAGAGGAAGATATAGAAGTGCCGAAGGCTATGGGAGATATATTTGAGTCACTTGCTGGTGCCATTTATATGGATAGTGGAATGTCATTGGAAATGGTTTGGCAAGTCTATTATCCAATGATGCGACCATTAATAGGTATTATTTATTTATTATTTGCGTTCATGAAATGATGAATTGTTATATAATTTATTTCTTGGAACATTATTCATATTATGTTTTTAATTTGCTTATAGAAAAATTTTCTGCTAACGTCCCCCGTTCTCCTGTAAGAGAATTGCTTGAGATGGAACCAGAAACTGCCAAATTTAGGTAAGAAGAGCCTTCCCGTGAAGGTTCAGGACAATTCAGCATTTATTAAGTTCCCTTTTGTGATATGTGGTTCCCCTATGTGATAGTTTACTGAATGACACCAATAATAATTAATGATTCCCAGAGAGTTAGTGATACTTTTTCATGTAAAGGCTCCATGAATGATTGAAAAGATCACCAAGTAAGAGAGTTAGAATCCTCAGGTGCTGGTTCTGACTCTGCCACAATTACTGTGGATAAGGCACGCCCTGGGTTTTCTCATTTATAAAATTGGGATGATCATATGGCAACATAGCTCTGTTTATAAGATTTAACATTGGAAAGGACTTTAGATGATTATCTAGTATAATCCCTTTACTTTATTCATGAAGAAACTGAGGCCCAGAATAGTTAAGTGAATTGCCTAAAATTCCACATATATAATAGAAGACTTGATTTTTAACTCTGATGCTTTGATTTTATAGGATTTTTCTGAGGAAAATGCATCATTAAATTGTACTTGTTGGTTTATTTACAGAGATTTACCATATAAAAATACATCTATATTTTTGATATTAATATTTACTCTGTTATGGATTGCTAAGTGAAGGGGAGAAAAAGTTTTTGAGAAATTAAACATACTTATTGTTTATAAATGTATGCAACTTAAATTGAGATTTAATTTTAATGATTTTTAAAAAATAATTGGCTTTAAAGGAAGTTATTTTAATATAGTTCAGTATTAGTCACATTATTAGATATTGTGGGTTAAAACCAAATCAATATTAGTCTGTATTACTGTAAAATTTTATAGTCGCCCAAAAATCAGAACAGTACCTTGCTTGGTAATTTATGTCTTCTAGCCCTTTTGCCCACAACACTTTTTATTTTTACCATTTAATGCTGAACCAAGGAACCAAGGCAAGGTTAAATCTTTCTTTTGTGTGCAGTCTCCTCAATGATCTAAATATAAGTGACTGTACCTCTCATTAGGAATGTTGGTTTTCTTTTCAGCCCTGCAGAAAGAACCTATGATGGAAAGGTCCGAGTTACTGTGGAAGTGGTAGGGAAGGGAAAGTTTAAAGGCGTTGGCCGGAGCTACAGGATTGCCAAATCTGCAGCTGCGAGGAGAGCACTACGAAGCCTCAAAGCAAATCAGCCTCAGGTTCCCAACAGCTGAGACACCCACTTGGAAACAAAGAGCAAAACTGAGAGTAAAACACATTTTAAAAAGAATTTTAAAGTTGATGTTGAGAGGAACAAATTGAAGACAGAGTTTAAAGTTTGTTTGAAAACAGAGTAGTAGCAGAGTCAAACATTGTATAAAAAATGTTGAAACTAATGGTAGTTTTAGTCTTTTGCGCAAACACAATCTTGTCTTCTTTCCTCAATTCTGCTTTGCTTAATCACAAGAGTGCTTTAATGATGACATTGAGCAAGTCTCCAAAACCATTGTTATCAGGTCTTTTGTCAGTGCAGCTTTGCTTAGTGTTAGAAGGCCAGGGAGCATACAGCTAAAGCAGTTGCTAGATTTCTATAGTGTGATCTTGAAATTCCTCCATCTGTGCACTAGTGCCAGTCATGAAACAGTTTATAAACCGTACTGAATGATATGGGATGAGAGAAAATAAGTGTGCCAGTCAGTATTGTCCTCTATTTCCATGTTATCTTAGTATCAGATGACGTTCCCAATCATTGCACTTATTAGTTAGGGATGGATTTATAATTGAAATGGCTGGGCTGGCATACTGTTAGAATAAAATTTCAGTTTTCTGATGCCACATGATCTTGCATAGAAAAGGTTCTTGCCTTAAAAAGTAAACCCTCATGGATGTACTTTTTTTATTTCTAATCTTTTTAGAACAAATTTATTTTACATTCCCTACATTTTATCATGTGTCATATGATGAAACAGCTCAATATTTACAATTCATTAATGTAGCTGAATTATAATACTTTACCTTATTAGTGAACATACATAAATTATTTGAAGAGAAAACACAGAAAATATGGTTAATCTATGGAATTTTTTTTTAATGCCATAAATACAAGTGGTCTTTGGCTAAATCTTTAATTTCATTGGAAAATGCCAGCTAGATAGTTCTAATTAAGGGAATGTTTATGGGGAAAAATTTTGCCATGGAAGCCAAGCCGTTGCTCTAACAAAATAACCTTAGACATATCACACCTAAAATATGCTGCAGATTTTATAATTGATTGGTTACTTATTAAAAAAAAAAAAAAAAACAGAGCACCTTTACACTTAGACTTCTCATAGGAATTTCTTACTGTGCTTTTCACAATGTTGCATGCATGTGTCACCTACCAAAGCTCTGCTGTTAAATGCCAGGAAAGTTTGATGTTAGAGATAAACTGCCGTACTTGGGATGCCTGTGATTTAGGTCATTGATTTAGAGAAACTAGCTCATTGTTGTTTCAGTCTATTTGGGGGGAAGGGGGGAGGAAGGAAAAAAGTTGCATTTGTAGGCTTTGGGCCTAAATTTCTTTGATTAGATTTGGTAGGCACTCTTCACTTAAATACCTCAGTTCTTTTATTTTTCTTTTGCATGCATTTTTTTTTTTTTTTTTCTGTTTGGTGCTATGTTTATGTATTATGCTTGAAATTTTAATTTTTTTTTGCACTGTAACTATAATACCTCTTAATTTACTTTTTAAAAAGCTGTGGGTCAATTTTGTACTCCCACCAATATACCAGTAGAGGTTTGCTGCAATTTTGCTCCATTAATTATGCTTGAAGTTTGAGAAAGTTGAGCAGAGGTATTTGATGTTTTCCAGCACATCAGTCTGAACTTGATGCTTCATGTAATGCTGTTTTTGATGTGTTAACTCACAGTTGAATACTGTATTCCTTGCTTTTAACTGCTCCAGAGAACAACCCCTTTTGCATGCACACGAAGACAACTGTCAGCTCCAGCTTTCAAAGAAGCCTGAGTGACAGGGTAGATTAAGCTTCTTGGAAATTAAGCTTATTTATTGGATTCAGATGTCTTAAAATTTAAATTGAGATTCTAAATTATTTAAGGAATTTTAAAAACAAATTAATTTTAAGGAAAGTGATTTTAATGTGGTGATGTTTTTTTTTTTTTAAATCTCAACCTAAAATATAGCATGCTATAAAACCAAGTCAAACTTGATCTGCATCTGTAAATTTTTACAGCTGCTAAAATAAGGATTGATATTAATTCTATTCGCATTGGTTATATGTGGCAGTTATTTCAACAATCCCTTGGTAATTTATTTAAAAAACTGATGCCAAAAATTAAGGTTCTAAGATAATTTTAAAGAAATGAATAGAAATGTTAATTTTTTAAACAAATTAATAGAAATTCCATTATTTCCTGGCACTAAGATCAAATGTTTTCAAAGTGACATGACATTGGAGAAAACATTCTTTAGTATCTTTTGTAACATTAAAAAAAAAATTAGTCATTTCAGTTGATATTAAAACAAAATTAGGTCATAGGATTCTCAGGGGTTCAAATTTCCTGCTGCCATCAAAATGTTTTATGAACAGTTATTTCATTTTAGTTGAGGGGGAAAGAGCTTAATTTAATTTGTATCTTGCCTTTCTGAAGCATTCAATCATCCCCTCATTACTAGGCGAGACTATGACTTAGGTATCTGAAATAGGTATCTTGTGACTGCTAAACTATAGTTCCTGCTGCTGATATGTTTTTGATCTTGTAAATTTCTTCCCAGTGTAACCTCATTGAAATGTTTGCATCCATCTATTAAGACATCACCCTGTGTTGCCACGTAATAGAATCTTGTATTCCCTCTGTTCATGTGTTTGCAGTGTTGAACAGAAAATACTGTTAAAGATCTGATAGTTTGAGGAATAGTCAGTCATAGGAGACTGTTGGAACCAATCTTGAGGGATAGGATCTGCACAGACTCCTTCTGAGAGGATTGTGTGGGGCTTAGTTGGCATGAACCTCCAAACATTTAAATTGTTTTCTTATTTCTATTATACTGTACTTTCAACAGTTCTAACTATGCTGCGTTTTTAATAGCTTTTTTTTTTTTTTTTTTTTTTTTTGCGCTGTTCTGTTCATGTAGCACAATTAAGCATTGCACTTGGTACCATGCTTTACCTCATTTCAAGGAAAATATGCTTAACAGAGAGGAAAAAAAATGTGGTTTGGCCTTGCTGCTGTTTTGATTTACTGAATTTGAAAAAGATAATTATAATGCCTGCAATGTGTCATATACTTGCACAACTTAAATAGGTCATTTGTAATGTCTGTGGCATTTTTACTGTTTGTGAAAATACAACAAAGATGTGTTAACAAAATTCTTAATTATGTTTTTAAATTGTTGGTTATATTTTTATTGTTATGTGAAGTGATTAAAATTAGAATGACCTCTGACACTCCTGTAATTATCTCTGAACAAACCAATATTTCACATACCTGGTGTACTATATTGGCTTCTGAAAGAGTCAAGCTCCTGAAATAATACACCATGTTTAAATATCAAGAAACTCCGGTTCTATTTGTTCAGTTCACATAACAGCCTGTTCTTTCAGCATTGTTACTGGAAATTATGCTGTGACTTCAGAGTACAGAATATAATAGAATTTTAAGCCAACCACAATACAGTCTCAGAACTCATTGAAAGGCCCAGTTGACTTAAGACTATGAATGCTGAGTTAAGTCTTCAGCTCTTTTACATATAGATGGTGCCACCCAGCTGAGATCCTGAGACCTCTATTTACAGTATACATAAAATCCATCCTTCATGGGGCTTTCATATCTACAGAAAGGAAATTCACTTGTCATATTTGTTACCTTATTAAGCGATTTTAAGTATGTTCATATGTGTATATTTTTCAACCACTGATTGATTAATTTTCAGGAATTTATTTCCAAATGAATTCCTTTATTTTATACTGTACATTAAGTGTTTTTAAGTAAGATATGCCATTTTAAGACCAAGACTATTATTAAAAATGAATATCAAAATTGTGGTTACACCAGTAGCAATATGTTGGGAAATTTCCATTGCGGTAGGCCATTATATATATTCCACTAGCAGTTAAAATTAAATTTTCAAAGGTAACTTGTAAATACATTTCAATCATTCATTGTGTCGATTTTTTCCCCAGCCCATTTCCTTGGGCAGCAACCACAGACAATTTTAAATTGCTTTGTCAATGCACTCAATATTCACTGCAGCAGCAGGTTGTGTAGCAAAAAGCGCAAATGTTTTGTGAACAGGAATGGAAAATTGCAGGCTTTTTAAAATTGTAAATAGTTTTGATGTAAAAGATGGTTAAAATCAAGTAGAATTAATAACATATATAATTTGATGGACAATAAAATATTTACCATCACATGCTGCAGCTGTCTCTAAGGGACATAAAATGTAATTCATTCATACTGTAATCATGCTGCAGAAATTTGCAGTCTGCACCTTATGGATCACAATTACCTTTAATAGTTTTTTTTTAATGTAATAATTGTAGCTGAGTATATCTCCAATAAAGTTATGGTCTGTTCACTTCGAGTCCTTTTTATTTGTTTTATTGAAAGCACTAACATTTTCAGAATTGAAGTAAGGTATATTTTTGTTCTTATTTAAAGAGCTCACACTTTAGAATTTTTTTTTTAATACAGATTCAATAAATTGGGTAATTTTATGTCTAAAACTCACTTAAATTAGATAAGGATAAGGATAGCCTTCTAGATGGCCTCTGCAACTAAAGTCTTTCTCCACTCCAATTTATCCTCTATTCATCCATCAGAATGACCTTCCTAAAGTATAGATCTGACCATGTTACTGCCTTATCCAATTAAACTCCATTGGCTCCTCAATATCCTTCAGGATCAAATATTTTGAGTCCATTTTATGCCAGGGACTGTGTTATGTACTATTACAAATATTCTCTCACATGATCCTTACAACTATCCTATAAGTGCTATTAGAATTTTCATTTTGTATTTGAGGAAAATGAGACATCCAGCTGATTTTGATCTCAGGCTTTCCTGACTCCATACCCAGTTCTACTTTGCCATTTCATTACTAAATTTTCTAAAGCACTACTTACTAAAATTTCCTCTATGCAATCTTGGAAGATGAAATAATTTCAGATTACTTGAGAGTGTCAAAGTCCAGAAGTAGGATAAGCTGTCTCAGAAGATAATAAGCTACTCTTCACTAAAGCACAGGCTATGTGACCACTTGTTGAAGATATTGTAAAGAGTATTCTTGAACAACTTTAGGTTGCACTAAATGGTCTCTGAAATCTCTTCCAGATGAGATCATGATCTTGGTAATCTTTAATTATTGAAAAATGATTTATTCAGTTTGGTGCAGATGATAATTACTTGGTTTACAGAAGAAAAACAGCATTTAATTGATACCCAAAGAAAGTAATGATGTGAATTTGCATTTATTTCAAAATCTTCTGTTTTGTCCTGCAAGCAGGCAAGTGTATTCTTTTCATTTTATAGATGAAACTGAAGTTTAGAGAGATTAAGTATCACGACAGGTTTGCAACTTAGGTATCTTAACTCTAAGCCTGCTTTCCTAGTATGCCAGACCTGAGACCCAGATTAATATAGTAAAATTTATCAATCTGTGATACAAATGATAAAAATCATGTCCCACTAAATATTTCATAAGATAAGGTGATGTTTTAAAATTATTTTGTAGGTAAGCTTCAGCACCAGGTTTATGATCCTTCATCTGATGTAAAGATTCCCTAGAATCTTCCAAATTGCTGTTCTGTTGCTTAACTATATGATCTTAGACCTGTCACTTGTCTTATGGACTTCAATTTTTTTCTCTGTAAAGTGAAAATGTTGGACTTTGGTAGTTTTTATGGTCCATTTAAGGTCCACATTTTCTGATCCATTGTTAAGTAAGGTGTGGGTTGATTGGCAAAGACCTTCCCTTAATGTGGAACACCAAACTCATCCAAAACTAGTGCTATAGGTAAGCTTGGGAAGCAAAGAAGCCTGAAGTAGAATCCCTTATTCCATTGTGCCTGGAGTCAAAAGAACCAAGAAATGAACAATCCTTAGGTATTATATTTTCTTACGCAATTAAGAGTTTTTCTTTATGTAGATGTGTAAAATTAATTTTCTAGTGACTCAATAATACCTACCTCCACCTCAACATTTCTGGGTTAGAATTCCTAATTTCCAGAAGCTGGGGGCTTGGAACACATTTTCTCATAGAAATGTGATGTTCCAAATGGTATAAATAAAAAGTATAAATAAAATTCACAACTACTGTAAAACAAACACAGATGTAGTAAAATTATAAAAATCAAGCTTAATCTAACAAAGAGTTATGAAGAGATCTCTCTCCCCTATCCTCTCTACTTTGCACAGGTGATAGTCCATGCATGTGAAACACTACATATAATAATAATTTTTCAAAAATATATTTTTTTGTTTTGTTAATTTTTAAAAAAAATATTCTCATGAAGGGATAGCTCTCTTAGACAGGAAAAGAGGAAATGTTGTTAATGTAAAAACAAGAGGTATCCAGAAAGATCTATTTTTAAAAAACAACACTTTAATAGTAAGGATTGAACTAGCTTTAAAAAAAAAAAATCCTTCCTACTAATAAATACTGTGAAATAAATATGTCTAAATTTTGAGCCTGACACTAATTACATGACCATGAACAGGTTACATAACATCCCTGAGCTTGTTTCCTTATCTGTCATGGGACCATAAAATGTAGAGGTAAAATGGAACTTAGAGATCTAGGCCAAACCATTATCTTACCTACTCTCTACCTTTATTTTTTTTCCAAGCAATTGAAGAAACTGAGATTTGGGGAAAGTAAGTTGCCCAAGATCACTTAAATAGTTATTGGCAAAGCCAGAATTCAACCCAGATTCTCTGGTTTTCCAAATCAAGTGCTATTTCCATTCTACCACCCTGAATTGCTCTTCATCAGCTTGTGAAGAAAGAAATCCTTTAGGGGTTATAGAATTTTAAATTGATAGGTGGATTACTGTTCAATTTTGACTTCGCTCTGTTACTTAGCAACTTGTCTAGTTGATATGACAAAAAGTGTTGAACCTAAGATAGTAAGACTACCCTTTGTATTATTTTTTTGTTTGTTTTGATTTTTGTTCTTTTTGGAAGCAATGAGGATTACCCAGGGTCATAAAGCTAGTAAGTGTCTGAGGTCACATTTGAACTCAGATCCTCCCAACTCCAGGACTGATTTTTTTATTCACTGTGCCATCTACCTGCCCTATTGTGTACTTTCTTGTGAGGACCAGACAAGTCCTCTATATGCAGTTACAGTACATTTCCCTTTCAAAAATACTTTTTTGTTGTTTTTCAGGCATCAATAGTGTGCAGCTCTTCATGATCCCATGGACCATATTATTCATAAGATTTTCTTATCTAAGATACTGGAGTGATTTGCCATTTCCTTTTTCAGCGGCATTTATTTATTTATTTATTTATTTATTTTTACCAAGGGAAATAATGTATCTCATAGATGTCTCAAGCTTATCATGCCCAAAACACAACCTTATTTTGTTCCCTTCCCAAACCCAAACCTCTTCCAAACTCCACTATTTCTGTCGAAGACAACTTTGTCTTTTTTATCAGCCAGGCATATCCTTTGCTCCTTATCCTTATCCTTTACTCCTTACCTTCTTTCATACCATATTGCTAATATGTTGCGAAATCTTGCTATCTGCCCCTCCAGCATTTTTTTGGATCTATCTGTTTTTCTCTGCTTATAGAGCTACCATAGGCCCCTATTACCTCAAACAATAACAATGGCTTCCTAAACAGTTTCCCAGGTTCAAGTCTCTACCTAATCCAGTCCATCTTCCACATTACTACTAAACTTATCTTCCTAAAGTGGACATCTGACTGTGACATCTGACTGTGTCACTGTCCTACTCACTCAACTCCAATGACTTTCCTGGGTCCCTAGTAAAAAATAACTCCTTTGTTTAGCTTTTAAAGCCCTTCCTAACTGGACTCAATCTTTCTACTTTCATTTTATGTTACTCATTCTCTCACACTCTCAATCCAGTCAAATTGACCTCTCTTTTCCTTACATAAGGCAACTATTGCACTGTCTCTGTGCTTAGTAATAGTCATCGCCCATGCTTGGAATATATTTCCTTTTCACTCCTATGCCATAAAATCCCTCTCTTCAAAACCTTGTTCAAGTACCACCTTCTCTATAAGGCTTTTTTTTTTTGCTTTTTTTTTTTGCTGTTTCCAGTTGTCTCTTCCCTCCCTAATTATCTTGTATTTGCCTTATAGTTTTATTTATTCTGTATAGGCTTCTATACATATATGTTCCCCAATAGGATATAAGTGTGTGAGAGTAGGGATTGTTTCTGTCAATCAAACATTTAAGTTAGGCACTATGCTAAGCACTAAGCATACAAAAGGAGACAAAAGTTTCCTTTTTTATTATCTGTATCCTTAAGGATACAGCATTTGGCATATAGAACCTTAATAATACTTGTGGGTTGATTGATTGATTGATTGAAGATCTTAACTTTTGCTCCTGAGATTTTAGAACTGGTATATAAAAGCTCTCTAGTTCAATCCCTTATTTTGCAGAGAAAGAAATCAAGTCCCAGAGAGAGGAGATGATTGGCCCAGTTGCAGAGATAGAGGGAAAGACAGAATTCAAATCTAGGCTTCTCACTACTTCTACCATCAAAAGGTATGCTGAGTTCCAGTTGATCAATGATGGACAGAATCAGCTACAGCCAGAGAAGGAACACTGGGAAATGAGTGTGAACTGTTTGCATTTTCTTCCCTGGTTATTTTTACCTTCTGAATCCAATTCTTCCTGTGCAACAAGAAATTCGGTTCTGCACACACACACACACACACACATACACACACACACACACATATATATATATATATATATATATATATATATATATATATATATATATATATATATATATATATATATACTATGACATATTTAACATATATGGGACTACCTGTCATCTAGGGAGGAGGTGGAGGGAAGGAGGGGAAAATTTGGAACAGAAGAGAGTACAAGGGATAATGCTGTAAAAAATTACCCATGCATATGTACTGTCAAAAAAAAAATAAAATTAATTTAAAAAAAAGGTATGCTGAGAGCTAGATGAAAAATAGTAAGAAGTAAATTCAATTGGATTTAAGTGCCTACTGTGTAAAGTGCAATTATTGTATCCCCATTGCATAGCACACTACCGGGAATATAGTTAACATTAAATGCAATAGAGAAGCATAGTAAAGAAGTGTGTGAAATCTGGGGAGGGATTGGGAGAGGGCTTGTGGGATAGGGAGAGGAAAATGAGGAAAGCCATGGAGAAGATGATATTTAAGTTGGAACACATTTGCAGTGATGAAAACAAACATCAAAACATGTATCTGCAATTGAATTTTACAAAGCTTAGTTTATTATACTCTTCAGAGGGAAGTGAAAAAGGGTTAAAAATGCCTCTAATTTGAGGATAGTGGTTGATTATAAAACAATGTTAGGATGGACCTACCTCTCATCTCAGGAGAGAATTGCTATATATACGTTATTTGATCATGATACTTATATATTTAATTACACAAATAATCATTTGAATCTTGTTAGATAATGAATAATAGTTGCATCTCTATTTCACCATCGAGGAAACCCGCCTGGAAAAGTTAAGTGGCAGAGCTGGAGCCATCCAGAATAATGTGCCTTTACTATCCACTGCTTTGGCAACTTTTGTAGCATTACTGAAAAAATCCTTTTTGGTAAGATTTGGATTGGCTCCAGTCTTCATGGTGTATCCTTTTCTATTTCCCAGGAATGGTAATGAGGTTCAGTTATTTCCTGAAAAGCTGCACCTTTGATTATTGTACAGCTACCTTGTTATAGAGGGCCTGCTTTATTATTTTTATCAAAAAAAAAAACAAAACAAAACAGAACATTGTCATGTGCCCAGAAGAATATCACAGAGGATTAAAAATATATAACAAATTTCCAGTTCAAGAATGGATATATAATAGTAGAAAAATTATATTTATAAGTGTCTATCTTTTTCTTGTAGGTTGTTTTTTGTTCTTTCCTGTGTACTTTTAAACTTTATTCTCTTTATTCCTTTTTATCCCTCCATCTTTCCTAAGCAGTCTGTAGTTAAGTTCAGATATATCTATAAATAGACAAAAAACAGTCACACACATATATCATACTCATCCACAGACTGACACACATACATATATCTATATTCATTCCTGCTTCTTGTTATAGTATTTGTAGATATTTCTTCTTTCCTATCCCTGCTAATTCTTCTACTTGTGCTCCTTAACTAGCCTTGCTATTAATTTTCCCCACCCATGGATCCCTCCCTTGTCTTCTTCCCCTACCCTTTGCTTTCCCTTCTCTCCATCCCTGCCCCCTTATTTCTTTATAGATTTTGGAGGGTGTAATATTTTTCATGGTATTTATATAGTGTTGTTTATTTAACCCATTCCTGATGTAAGTAGGTTTTCAGAACTATAAGCCCTTTCCCCTTCTCTAATGCCTCAGTGTCTGTTTCTTCCTCTGCACTTCATTTGTATAAATCTTCTTTTGAACTACCCAAATACCTGATGTCAATCTTAAACATATGGTGTACATTTTCATGTAAAAAACAAACAATTTGTCCATGCTAATTTCTTAGATATTGGCTCTTAAGTGTTAAATTTTCTATTAAATTCCGATTTTGGTTGAAAAAGTCCTGAAAATCTGCAAGTTCATTGAATGTCCATTTTTTTTCATTCAATATTATGGATAATTTTGAATTTTTTGGCCACAGGCCTAGTTTTTTTGATTGCCTATATATGTGATTCCAGGCCTGTGGGTCTTTTATTGTTACTGTTGCTAAGTCCTAGTCAATTCTAATGGCAACTCCAGCATACTTGAATTGCTTTTTTTCTTGTTTCTTGCAAAATTTTCTCTTTGACCCGGAGGTTTTGAAATTTGGCAATGACATTCCTATGTGTTTTCCACAAAAGACTTCTTTGAGGCTGTGATCAGTGAATTCTTTTCTGTTTCTACTTCTCCCTTATATTCTATCTAGAATAGTTTTCTTGGATTGTTTTTTTTTTTTTTTTTTTTTTTTTCCATTATGGTGTCAAGGTGCATTTTTGGTCACAACTTTCAGGTATTCTTATATATTTTTTTCTTGATCTGTTCTCCAACTGTTGTTTTTCTAAGATGTTTCACATTCTCTTCTATTTTTTTCATTCTTTATATTTTGGTGCCTCATAGCTTTACTAACTTCCCTTTGCTCAATTCTAATTTTCAAAGAGTTATTTTCATCTTTAAGACTTTGTATCTTATTTTCTAGTTGGATAAATTTTATTTTTCATTATCTTGTTTTTCATGAGTAGGTTTTTTATTTTTTCCTCAATGTCTCTCATTTGATTTTTATATTATTTTTGGAGTTCTTCTATACATTCTCTCTGGTTATAGGGAGCCAATTAATGTTGCTCTTTGGAGCAGAAGAAGCTTTTTTGACTTCAGTGTCCTCCTCTGAAGATGAGCTTTGGTCATTTGTATTCCCATAGATTTCTATGGTTGGGTTCTTTCTTCTTTGCCATTCATTATTTTTTAAAATGAAAGGTATTCGTGTAAGCACTTCTAATCAGGGAGTGGGGAGTATGATGCGTCTAACATGACTTCTGCTCTCTCCTCTGACCTGGAACCCTAAACCAAATGCTATACCCTTCAGCAAGTGTTGGCAACATTCCTGCCTCACTGTTTCTACACTCCCTGGGTCTGTTGGTTCCTTCTTACCCAGGGCACTAAATCAGCTGAAGGTCCCTCAGTCTTTCCAGCTCCCCCTTCCCCCCACTCCCTTCACTGTCTAGGAGATGAAAATTTCTGTTCCTTGTTGAGGCTCCAGCCACACCCAGCTAGCCCTAAAGGTCCCCGGTTGATGCTTCTGTGGATCTAGCTCAGAGGTGTTTGCACTTCACTTGGGTTAATCCCCAGCCTGAGGTATTTCTTTGAATCTTGGCTTGTGTCCAGAGAACCCTTGTTCTGTCCCAAGTCTTCTTGATTTTTCACCAGTCTATGTTTGCTCTGAAGGGCAAATTAGTTCTGTTTGTGGGAGAAAGCTGGAGAGTTTGAAATTTATCCACCTACTTTGCCATCTTCCCAGAATCCTCCCTCTTCATGTTATATTTTTGAATTTAGACAACATCTTTCTATTGGACTAGAATCATGTTTTATAGAATTGTAACTTCATATAAACTTGGGTGACATCCAGATAGCACACTGGATAGAGTATTAGGCCTAGGGTTAGGAAGACAGGTTCAAATTTAGCCTCAGACACTTATTAGCTGTGTGACTTTGGGCAAGTCACTTAACTGCCTCAGTTTCTTCATTTGTAAAATGAGTGGAAAAGCAAATGACAAACCACTCCGGTATCTTTGCCCCCCCCCCAAAAAAAAAAAAACAAAAACAAAAACAAACAAACAAACAAACAAAAAAACCCAAAAATTCCAAACAAACTCAAATGGGATCATGTAGAGTTTATACAAGTAAAAACTGACTTTCAAATAGTCTAAATTCAAATATATGTGACCACTTCAAATGTTTCATTATTTTCACTCCTTGGAACTTGGCTATAGGGACAAGTCCTGGGTCAAGTCAAAGGATTGAGATTAATGCTAAACATTCTTCTTACTATTTGTCTGATTTGGGGTCAAGTATTTTGGGTGCTCTGGGCTTTAGTTATTTGTAAAATGCAAATATTATATTAGATAATCTCAGGGTCTCTTCTACCTCTAAATGCTATGAGTTTGTGAACTTTGTTTTGTAATGTGCTGTGATCTTTGTGCAAGTCAAATGGGTAGATACTATATGGAGTTATAATGCTAAATGAGACCATAGGAGTAGAACAGATTTTTCAAGTGAATGGCATCAGCCTAATAACAAGAGTAAGATTAAGAACAATAATAGTTAGCATTTTAATTAGATTTGCAAAGAGCTCTACAGCTAATTTCAAATTTATCCTCATTCCAACTATTTTAAAAATGAGGAAACTGAGGCAAACTATGTAACTTGCCCAAGGCCACACAGCAAGTAAGTCTGGTACCATATTTGAACCCAGCTTCTTTAAGACTCTTAATGCATTTGCTGTGCCACCTTGCCTTCCTGTTTTTCTGCCCATTTTTCTTTAAAATGCGTTGATGGGCAAACAGTTACTATTCTGGAAAAGTCTGCTCAAATTTTAAGTTCTAAGAGCCCAGAGCCTGGATTGTGTCTCATTTGGAGGTTAGGTTTTACTTCTACCGATTTTGGAATAATGGACTGCATTAGTTTTCGCAAGAAGCCAAGATTATAATTTTTAGTTATATACATATCAAATCACAAGCTAACATTTCCAAAACTGGACTTGGTAAAGGCAATTGATTGTTTTGACAGAGGGGAGGTACTGCCAAAGCATGTGCTTGTTGTAGTGTGAGTAATATTTGTGCTTTCATAGTGCTTTTTCCAGTATCTTACTTTAGTCATAGATTGTTAGTGCTATAAGGGAACATAGAATGTTAGTGCAGAAAAGGACCTTAATGCTTTTGAATTTTACAGCTGGGAGAGACTTAAAACATAAAATTTTAGGGTTGTTAAGGATTTCAAAGCCCACCCATTCTAATCCATTTATTTTGCAAATGAGGAATCTCCAGTTCATCTAAGTGATGTCAAGCAGCTAATTAGTAACCAAAAAATGGGAATAAAACCCAGGTTTTCTGAGCTCCCCGTTCTAATGTCTCTATCTTTTTAAAAATTATGTTGTTGATAATAACTATCATTTGATACCTCTATCTCCTATCCATAAAAACAATGTGTAGAAAGATAGAGCTTCTTCTAGTTTCAACAGTCCAGGACTGAAGAATCTGTTTACTAAGATCCCTTTCAGTTCTGAAATCCTGTGTCCTAGTACATATTGTAAGTCAGAGTTGTCAAACATATGTTCCAAACTTGATCAAAATATAACTGGGAAAATATTTCCAAAAATAAAGTTTAAAATTTCATAGATTATAGATAGTTATAATGTGATTTTCTAACTCAATTTGTGACCTACAAGTATGTGAAGTTTAGTCCCTGTGCTCGCCACCTCTTTGGTATGGATTTGGTACCATTCTAAGGTTCACATCGATTTGTAAACATTTTATTTAGCCATAGAATTAGAGCCTTCAGGGGTCTCCAAATTCATCTAGACCAAGCCTGTCAAACTATGGCCAAGAGAAATGAAGCAACTTAGAGAAGATCATATAGGTATGGAACAATATCCTTTTTCCTCTCTGTAGCATGACTACGATTCAATTCTTTATTCTGCTCTAAAGTTATGTGTTCTTTTTCTGAACTGGATTTGGAGGTTCCTTCACTGTTCCTGAACAGCTGTTGCCATTCATTCCTGATGGGAAAATAAGTCCAAAAGATTTTAGTGTAATGGATTCTTTCACTTCTATGCTCTGAATGATGGGGTAGTACCATGATGACGGGTATAAAGCATTTGAGATCCTTTGGGATCAAGTGCAAGATATTACTAAAACAAGACTCCATTTAATAAGTGATAAATCTTGATCTTGTAAATTTAATATAGTTTGATGGTTGTAAATCCAGTGAATCTACTGGAGTCATTTGCTGTTTGTAGCATTTATGAAATATTTAGTCAGGTGCTTTGGAAAGTCCAGTTTTTCTCATAAGGTACTAATTTTGCTGGGCTTAACAAGAAGATTTTCTATGGGTGTCAAGTATGCTGCTGGCATTTGACCTTTCCAGTGAAAAAAATGCTTCATTTTAGCCATTTTTTTTTTTTATTCCTGACATGGCAAAATAAACTGGATAAATATAAGTTCATAATGTTAAATCTAGAAGAGGCCTCAAAGATAATCCGTTATGTTTTTATTTTACAGATGACAAAATTTAAGCCCTTAGAGAGTGCTATATTGTTCAGTCACAAAGCTAGTTAATGACATGAACACGATTAGAATCTTGATCTTCAGGCACACTCATGTTAATGGCTATGACAGCTAAATGGTACAATGAATAAAGTGCTGGACCTGGAGTCAGGGAGAACTGAGTTCAAATTCAGCCTTAGATACTTAGATGTGTGACCCAGAGCAGGTCACTTGACTTCTATTTGGCTTAGTTTTCTTATCTGTAAAATGGAGATAATAATAATACTTATCTCCTACTAAGTATAAAATTGCAAAGTTGTTTGCAGATCCAAAAGTGCTATATTGTTTCAGTTAAGTTGGACTCTTCATGAGCCCATTTGGGTAAAGATACTGTAATGGTTTACCATTTCCTTTTCCAGCTCATTTTATGTGGAAACTGAGATAGGGTTAAATGATTTGTCTAGGGGTCACACAGTAAGTATCTGAGGATAGATTTGAATTCAGGAAGATGAGTCTTCCTGACCTGTGATCTCTTCAATAAGCCAACTGCTGCCTCATATAAATGCTGGCTAATATTATTATTATTATTATTATTGCACAAAAAATAAATTTGGAGTAAGTGTAAGAAATGATTTAAAGTGCAGCCTTGGGAATAAGTACATTTTTTTTGGTGGCAAAACAGAAAAGATCATGGTTCTCAGCACTGCCTCTAACCTATCTCTAACCTCTGCCACCCCCAAGCCCTTAGTTTCCTCATATATTAATTCAGGAAAGGGGTTAATTTAGATTTTCTCTAAGGTACCTTCCAACTTTAACATTCTGTGTTGAATGATTCTAAGGTCCTTTCCAGCTCTGACACTCTATGATTCATGTAGTTAAATGAACTTTAGCTCATAATCTTGATCAGGATGCTAACGTGTGTATATTAAATTGTAAGAACATATTTCTGTTTCTGACTTTTTTTATTGACTTGCTCTGTGACTCTGAATATATTACTTAGCTACTCTGGGTTATTAAATGAAAATGAAGGAGTAAAATGAAGGAGTTGGATTAGATGGTCTTTAGTGCTCCTGCCAGCCCTAATGGATTTCTGCTTCTATGATATCCGAACTGTCTCTTCACCAGGCTTGTTAAGATGAAGAAAGCAAGCCAACATGGAGCAAACTTGAATATGGCTTTCATTTGATTAGAGTTCTGAATGGGGAGTAAAATTGCTTGCTGTTCATTTAAAAAAAAAAAAATTCTCCTACTGGCCCAAACTTTACTATTGGCCAAGGATGTATTTTTCAAATTATGAAAGGATGAAATATTTAATATTTTACTTTTACTCGTTCAGTTTCTCTTGAACATTTCAGACTGAGAAGATACCATGACAGCCAATTTAAAAAATTTCCAGAATAAACTAATATGAATAAGGGTATAAATAGTTTATTCTCTGGTGATTTTCCTGAACTGATGATTTTTTTTTTTAAGTTGGTAGCTGGAACCTAAAAGGAAGATGAAGCAGCAGTGGATTTGAGGTTAGATGATCTGGGTTCCAGATTCAGATGAAACTTTTATTGGGATGTTGGGTAAGTCACTAAATTTCGATAAAACTAAACCATAGGTATCTCCTCTGTAAATGAGACTTTGACCTAGATCTGATATTCTGTGTTCTGTTCTAAAGCCTCTTCCAGCTCTTACAATGATTCAGTGATTTGAAGTCCTCATCCTAACTCAGATATTCTAGGTTCTGTGATCGCAAGGTTCTGACATTATATGGTTCTGATTCTAAGGCTTCCTGATTCTGATATTCCATATTATAATGTTATAGCCCTTCTAGCACTAATCATTTTATGATTCCAAGTTTTTATCTACCACTCTACCTAGCCCTTTTCTCTCTGTAAGCCCTTGAATGTCCCTTGGTTGATTGATTCCCATTTTATAATTAATACTAAATTCAATTGGCAGTTGATAGGAACAAACGATTTTTTAAACAGATGGTCCAGGTCACTTGTAAGCTGTTTGTCAAGTATTCTTTGCAACCCTAGAGATACTGCTTTTGCCATTGTAACCAAAGGCCTAATGGCCCTCTGCTATAATTACAAAGCCAGGGTGATGACGGGAAAATCCATCTTATTTGAAAGTGTTTTCATGTCAGCAAACAGATTGCGAGGCCATTAGGAAAGTTTTTTGTTCAAGATGTGTCCAGCTTGAGGTTTTTAATTTGTTTGAAGTGTTCACTAAAACAGAATTATGCGGGAGTTTACATAAAATGAGAGAACGACATGAAAGTTTTAACTTAAGCAGCAAAATATAAAAGCTAATCTTATTTAAAAGTAATATGTATGTCTTGATTGAGTGCCCAGATACACTCAACTGGGACTTTTTAGTGGAATCGGTTCTAAGCTGTTACACTGAGTTATACAGAAGAGGGTTTCCTGAGCTTATATTGCCAGACCTGAAATACTCTTGTGGCTGCATTTAATAAAGAAACGAAAGTCTTGGGTAAGGGGATATGATTTTTTATGACAGAAGGAATGCAAATAACTTTTAGTCTCATTGCCTCAACCGGGCTTGGTCTGATTTGATGGCATTTAATAATGACTTATAACCTGTGCTGACAATGTGCAGGCCCGCACAACGTCATTTAACTCATTTATTCTGCTTGCTGTAAAAACAAAGAGATGGCAAATAAATATATGGAAAGTTCATTGTTTGTCAGAGGGCCTAAGCCAAAAGTTTTCAGTGACCTTTTAAAATATGGTCCCAGGCTAGCACTAAAATGTCTGTCACTCAGCACACACACTTGCACAGTTTGGCCTTTTGACCCACGCATCTTGTTCTTCTCTCTTTCAACTGGGTGTATGAATTTTGAATCAGCTGCAGCTATTTAAGCTTTTGCATTGGAGGATTACTGTAAATTGCAGTCTGACAATTACAATGCGCAGCGCACCAGAGAGTTATTAATGGATAGGCCTACTGACCGCCTTTCAGTGCTACCCCAGACCTGGTATTCCTCAGACCTAATGAGATCCAGGGGTAGAGGTCTCCCTCCTTCCTCCCCCCACTCCAGGACTTGAGGGGGGAGCAAGGTTGGGGCTGCCTGTGGGGGAGGTGTCCTACTCAGATACCTGCCTCTGGCAGAGGAAGATATCAATTGATTATGGATGGCTCCTATCGGTGGAATCTCTAATTCACCTCTAGCTTAATGACTTGTATTGGCTTAAAGAGCTCAAAGTTATTTGACAGCATTAAGCTCAGCTGACAAAGGCCAGCAGGTGGTTTTAATTGAGGCTTTCTACTTTCTATTGCGAGAGATTTTACTCAAGACAGAGCAACAGTTCAACAGACACAAAAGAGGCCCGTAAAAAAAAAAAAAAAAAAAAAAAAAAAAAAAAAAAAAAAAGTCTGCTACATTACTCAGACTGAGCCTGGGCCGGGCTTGGAGCTGGAGTTCACTCCTTGGCTTTCATTTACTTGATGGTGGGATGGGGAAAGGAGACAATTTCCCCTGTTAGAAATTCTGCGGCAGCCTCTCCTCTCTTGGGTTTCGGTATTTATTTTAAGGGATGAATTATGTATGGGTATAAATTGTGTTTGACACATCCCAATGTGGAAAAAAAAATTAAGTTTTTCCTTGCTATGAAAAACATTCTCCAGAACATATCACACTCAGAATGAGTCCAAAAAAAAATTTAAAAACTTAAAACCAACAACCCCCCACACATGGATGTTGCTGCTTAGTTTTAAGAAATTAAAGGGACACTGTCTGAAACTTCAGGAAGGTTGGCAATGATTAGTGAGGGAATGAACTCATATTTTAAAATGTTGGCTGATAGGGTCGCCAAGTGGAGCTGAAGTCCAAAGAAAGAAGAATCAAAATTGAACTAGACATAAGATAAGCCTTACCTTGGTGTTATAAACTAGCTATATGATCATATCATCATAGAATGTTAGAAGTGGACAGGACACTGGAACAGAGAATATTAGCAAGCAGGATGTTAGAACATAGGGTAGTCTAGCTAAAATGTATCTTAGGACTTGGAATTTAGAACTAGAAGTTATAATATGTAAGGAATAAAGCATGCTAGGCGCTGAGAGGAATTTTAAAGATCTATTCTAATCAAACATTTTGAAAATAAAGACCCAGAGAGGTCAACTTACCCATGACCACCCAACTAAGCAATGGTGAAGTTGTGATTAGAATCCAGGTCAGGCCTCCTTCTTCCTAGGCCAACGTTAGTTCAAATGTGCCATACTACATCATTTCCCCTGGCAAATGCCAAAGCTTACTGGAAACTTTAATTTAGCTGAATGTGTCCTTGGGGAATGTTTTGAGGGGCACCAGTGGCTTAAAAGGTGGTCATTGTGACCCCTGATTTGTGGGGATGATGTATTTTGCAAACTCCAGGGTCAAATTGTTCCAACAGCTTAGCATGCTCCATAAGTTGTCAGCAGGTTGGCAGACACTCCAATTCCCAAAGAGAGTGAATTCATTTTAAAGTTGGAGAGCATGGGAAATGAGAGAGTTTTTCATTCTAAAAATTAATTTGGGGAAATTGGCTTCAATTGAGTTGGGCTTAATTTTTTTATTTTGGTTTTAAAAAATAAATATGTGGCAACACCCATCATATGTTTTTCTGGCTCTTCAGTTGGGTAATAGCATAGAAATAAACTTGTTCTGTCCCTGGCTCTCAACTCTTCTCTTTCCACACGGCTGGCTATGGTCATCATTTTTACTCTCTCAGATTTGATTCTGGGCAGCTGGGCAGCTTACTGGATGGAGGGCTAAACCAAGATCTGAATTCAAATGTGGCCTCAAGCATTTACTAATTGTGTGACTGGGCAAATCACTTAATCTCTGCCTTTAATCCACTAGCAAAGGAAAGAGCAAACCATTCATTCCAATGCCTTTGTCAATTAAACGTATGGGTTTTACTGGTGTGCTATGGTCCACAGAGTCATGAAGACTTAAAGGACTGAATGACTGAAAAGCAACAAATGCAAAAATCTATGTCTTGTCAGTTCCAGATTCTAGCCTCCATCTGCCTACAGAATATCTTAACCAGGATGTCTTACCACTCCTCATACTCATACATTCAGAATCAGGCTTATCATCTTTCCCATTATAGCTGTTTTTTCTTTAGATTTCATTTCTCTCAGGGCTACCTACATATTTCCAATGTCTGATGTTAAAAGCCATGAAATTTTCATAGTTTTTTCCCCTTATTCTTTATCTTTCATATGCAGGCAGTCACCAAGTTCTGTTAATTCTATCTCTATGATGTCTTGAATATCTTCCTATCCCTTCTGTTCTGTCTGTAATACCTACTCTCATTACTACCTACCTGGAACAAGTTAGCTATAGTTTCTTAAGATAAGTCTTTCTGTCTCCTTTCTATTCCCCTCTAATCCATTCTTTATACATGTGCCAGACCAAACTTCTTTATTTACAGAACTTATTGCAGCATTTTATTGCTCTATATACTTCAGCTCTTGGAATAATTTTGCTTAACTGTATGTCATACACAATTTATCTTTCTTACTTTTTCATGAATTGATGTTATTAATATTTCTTCCTTCCTTCCTTCCTTCCTTCCTTCCTTCCTTCCTTCCTTCCTTCCTTCCTTCCTTCCTTCCTTCCTTCCTTCCTTCCTTCCTTCCTTCCTTCCTTCCTTCCTTCCTTCCTTCCTTCCTTCCTTCCTTCCTTCCTTCCTTCCTTCCTTCCTTCCTTTCTTTCTTTCTTTCTTTCTTTCTTTCTTTCTTTCTTTCTTTCTTTCTTTCTTTCTTTCTTTCTTTCTTTCTTTCTTTCTTTCTTTCTTTCTTTCTTTCTTTCTGCAACTGGGGTTAAGTGACTTGCCCAGGGTCACACAGCTAGGAAGTGTTAAGTGTCTGAGGCCCAGATTTGAACTCAGGTCCTCCTGACTTTAGGGCTAGTTCTTTATCCACTGTCCCACTTAGCTGCCCCTTATTAATATTTTTCAAGTGCCACAAATTTAAAACTTCATTCAGCAGTTTGGTCATTGGTACACTTGAAGATGCCTCTCTATCCTCAGTATATCATAGGACCAAGCATGCCGTGAATACTTTAGTATTTTGTCATATCTATGATCTCATTTGTATATACATGTCAATATGAATGTCTTCACTATAAATTAAAGTGGAAGATGCAAAAGAAGTTGCAACTAAATGAAAGGACAGCTAAATACTAGGGATACAAAGACAAGAATGAAACAGGTGTTTCCCCTATTTTAATAGGGAAACAACATTTACAAATAGCAAGATGACACAATTAAATCAAAACAAAGAGAATAATGAAATGAATAGCAAGAAAAGTAACAACAAAAAAATCACCCTATAAACTGGATGCACAAATATTACATTAGTAGGAAGAGTAGACACATACAGGGAATATATGTGGAAGGATATACACAAAGGGAACACATGCAGCTAGGGTGCACACATAGGGAAAATATACAGCCACAGTGCTTTTAGAGAGGCATGCACATATGACTAAGATTCTTTCCTAGAGGGATAACATATCTTCAGTGTTGTAAGGCTGCTTGTGTCTGGGAGTGATATCATCTCACTATTTCTCATGGTCTCATCTAGGTGCTACTTTGCTAGACCTGTTCTCCTTGATAAGTGGTCTCTATTGGATATTATTCTACTGGACACATATCTGTATTCTTGACTTGATATTTGCTTAGCAGGTAGTCACAAATGTCTTCCTTAGCTAAAGTTCTTAGCTCTCATTTTAAGAGAATAGGTGCTGCTGTGTTCTTTCAGATTTAAACCTTTACACATTTTTTTTCCTGTTCTTTTAGAAAAATCCTTATTTTAGGGCCAGCAAAAAGTCTCCTGGTATTACTTTCTCAGACTTTTGGCGAGAAGAGGGAGGGAAGGGAACAAATATTTATATAGTGTTTACTATATACTCTATGATAAATATTTCACAAATACTTGATTTTATCCTCCTAACAATCCTGAGAAGTAGGTGTGTCTATTTTACAGTTGAGGAAACTGAGGCAGAGGTTAAGTGACTTGCCAAGAATGACACAGTGTCTAATGCTGCATTTAAACTCAGGTCTTTCTTTTTCCAGGCCCAGAACTTTATATACTATATTACTTCATTGTCATCTTGATATCTTGGCTATTTCTTATTTTCTTAAGGAGAGATTCTCAGCTCTAGGTGCAAAGCTTTATGATAAAGAACAGAGTCTTGTCAATTATGTTATGACTTTAGACTTAGGTTTTTCTTTGGACTCTTCTTTTTGGTCCAGGATGTGGGCCAATTGATTTTCTGATTTTTCTGAAAGAAATCACATTAGCTTATTGTTAGGATTCTATATATTTTCATATCTGAAGGTTAAAAACTATAAGCCAATGGTTCCTAAAACTCAGGACTTAATCAGTTTCATCATCTTAACTCATGTAGTTGAGTCCAAGGAAGGGGAAGAGCTTAAGAAATAAGAAGTCAGTGGAGCCAAGATGGTGGAGAAGGCACATACAACTTTCTAAGCTCCTCTCATACCTCACACCAATAATTGAATTCAGCCTCAAAAATAGCTTGACTGGCAAAATTCACTAAGACTAGAAGTACAATTTACCAGCTGAAGATAATCTGGAAATTCATCAGAAAAGGTTTGTCCTGAGGGGCCGGAGCAGATTAGCACAAAACAGGAGGTGGGACAGGCTGGCAAACAGAGTGGACTGGGGGAGGGATAGCCTCTGTGGTTAGAAAAAAGTACAGAGATGACTCTGGCATAGGCTGATTGCTCTGCCTTTGTTATAAAGCAGTAGACCAGCAGAGAAATTAGAGCCAAAGGCAGAGGGTACTCTAAAAAATGCCAGATCCTAACAGGACTTGGCTATACCCACTCAAAACCAGAAGTGACTCAGCACAGACCACAACACAGTTGTGTAGTCCCATTCTGCAGTACAGGGCTTTTCCTCTGGGCAGTTGCAAATCTGCATGGCATGGGGGGCACAGTCCGGAGCAGCCTCTAATCTGCACAGTGCAGGGCTTGGCCCAGGCAATAGAACTTCTGAAGTGTGACTGTGCTTCCCAGGCAGAGCCACTTCCGGTCTGTGTGGGGCTATTTGCTGGTCAGCTGCTAATATTCACAATCCCACAGCTGGCTTTGGCCTGGGGTTGTGACACTTTTCACTGCCCAGTCTCTAGCCTCAGGGCAGTCGCTAATCCACAAAGCAAGGTTCTTCACTGGGTGCTTCTGCAGCTTGGACAAGCCAATCAGGTCTAAACCACTTCCAGTAGGGAATTCTTTCCCAGAGCACTCTTGTACCTGGTCACTCTCTGTAGCTGGTTGGTACCTATCCCTGCTTTGCAGAGGAAGCTGGTAACCTCCTGGCCCTGAAGGAAGACCCAAAAGGCTTTTAAAAATGAATAAAAAAATCAAAAAGACAATGGATAGCTTTTATACAGAAAGAGAGCAGATTCTCAACCCCAGGAGACTAATAGTAAGCAGCCTCCAGACAATAACACCAAATAACACTCTCCTAGAAGAGACTATTAAAAATCTCAAAAGAGAGTTAGAAGAAAAATGGGGAAAGGAAAGAGAAGCTATGCAAGAGAGTTACAACCTCTTGAAAAGTGAATTGGAAATGGTAAAAAAAACTCCCAGGAAGTGCAGGGAAACAGAATTTGTGAATTGGAAAAGGTAAAGAAATCACAGGAAAGTAGGATTAGTGAATTGGAAAAAGAAAATAACTCACTTAAAAAAAATTAGTGAAATGGAAAGAAATTCCATAGAGCAGAACAACTCATTTAAAAACTCAATTGGACAAAAAGAGGTAAAAAAAAAAAAAATCAGAACTGAACAAATTGGAATGAATGAATCATTGAGACATCAAGAATCAGTTAAGCAAAACCAAAAAAATGAAAATTAGAGAAAAATATTAAATATCTTCTTGGAAAAACAACAGATCTGGAAAATAGATCTAGGAGAGATAATTTGAGGATTATTGGACTTCCTGAAAGTTATGATGAAAAAAAGAGCCTAGATTCTATTTTACAAGAAATTATCAAAGAGAACTGCCTAGAGGTAATAGAACCAGAAGGTAAAATAGGCATTGAAAGAATTCATTGAACACTTTCTGAAAAAGACCCCCCAAAAAAACTCCATGTAATATTGTGGCCAAATTTCAGAACTATCAGACTAAGGAACAAATATTACAAGCAGTCAGAAAAAATAATTCAAATACCGAGGTGGCACAATAAGGATCACTCAAGATCTGGCTGCCTCTACATTAAAGGATTGAAGGGCCTGGAATCTGATATTTGGAGAAAACTGAATGGTGATAGAAAGGAGTATACTTTCTTTTTAGCAGTTCATGGAACCTATACAAAAATTGACCATATATTAGAACATAAAGACCTCAAAATTAAATGCAGGAAGGCATTTCTTTTCAGATCATGATGCAATAAAAATTACATTCAACAAAAAGTTAGGGGTAAATAGATCAAAAAGTTTTTGGAAACTAAATAATCTTATCTTAAAGAATGATTGGGTGAAACAGCAAATTATAGACACAATAATTTCACTCAAGATAATGACAATGATGAGACATCATACCAAAATTTGTGGGATGCAGCCGAAGTGGTAATAAGGGGAAATTTTATGTCTTTAGAAGCTTACCTGAATAAAATAGAGACAGAGAAGATCAATGAATTGGGCCTGCAACTTAAAAAGCTAGAAAAATACCAAATTAAAAACTCCAATCAAATACTAAACTTGAAATTCTAAAATTAAAAAAAGAAATAATATTGAAAGTAAAAAAATCTATTGAACTAATAAAACTAAGAGTTGGTTTTATGAAAAAAAAAAAACAATAAAATAGATAAACCTCTAGTAAATCTGATTAGAAAAAAGAGAGAGGAAAATCAAATTATTAGTCTTAAAAATGAAAAGGAGGAACTTTCCACCAATGAAGAGGAAATTAGAGAAATAATAAGGAGTTACTTTGCCCAACTTTATGCTAATAAATTTGATAACTTAAGTGAAATGGATGACTACCTCCAAAAATATAGGCTTCCCAGATTAACAGAGGAGGAAGTAAATTGCTTAAATAGTCCTATTTCAGAAAAAGAAATAGAACAAATTATTAATCAACTCCCTAAGAAAAAATCCCTAGGATCAGATGGATTTACATGTGAATTTTACCAAATATTTAAAGAACATTTAGCTCCAATGCTATATAAACCATAAGAAATAAGAAGTCAAGGTAATTGTCCCTACTCCCTGCCTAACTATGTTCCTTGTCGTTTTGAATAAAGATCTGTCTCATGTCCTTATAATTATGTTTCTGATTCTTCATTTAATACTTTGGGGATTGAGATGTTAGAATCTAAATGTGCCTAGTTTACTGTCATTGATAAAAAAAAGTATTATGGAAATGCTGACATATCTGCTTCATTTTTAATCTTTTTGGTTTTATCTTCAAGAGTATTAAACCGTCTTGTTTAAATGAGAATCACACCAATCTTTTTGCAAACTTGTACTCTGTGCCCCTCCTCCTAACTTCTCACTCTTTTATGCGTTCATACTATTCATAATTTTTGAATATAACAGCATTCTAATCTGCAATCTCAATAATCTTTCTATTTTCAGGTTCAAAATCTGCAAAGAACTATGAAGACTTGTAATGGGCCAGAACTCTGTACTTGAAACAAGGATTCTTATAAGGTCTTAACTCAGTGGAATTGAAAAGACAATGATTATCTAGTTAGCATGGTGATTAATAGTTCTCTAGTTCAGTACATGTACCTAATACTTAATATAGTTCTACAAAATTGACACCTATTCTACAAGATTCACACCTATGACAATGTAATTATAATAGAGCATATAAGGTGGGACAAATTCAGCCAGATTCATTCACTCCATCTCACACCACCACCGAGCTTGTCCTCCTGCTCCCCCCACTGAGACCAAGGCCACTCTGAAGGGCCTCCAGAAAGCTAGCCAAGCCCCAGGCAAGGAGAAATATAAAAAATTTGGACTTTATCTGTGGTTATTCTCATGATGATTACTTTATTGACACGAAGACTGGTCCATAGACCGCCAGAAAACCAACCAGAACATTACAGAGACTGAATGTAGTTTGAAATATAATATTTTCATCTTTTTTCCTTCGTTTTTTTTCTTTCTTATGGTTTTCCCTTTTGTTCTGATTTTTCTCTCCCAATATGATGCATATAAAAATATGTAAAAAAAATAAACATACATATGTAACCTAAAAAAATTCTTTTTAAAAAGAAGAAAATGTACCCCCAACCAAAAATTAAACTCGAAATACAAAAATTAAAAGGAGAAATCAATAAAATTGAAAGTAAAAAAACTATTGAATTAATAAATAAAACCAAGAGTTGGTTTTATGAAAAAGCCAATAAAATAGATAAACCTTTGGTAAATTTGATCAAAAAAAAGAAAGAGGAAAATCAAATTGATAGTCTTACAAATGAAAAGGGGGATCTTTCCACCAATGAAGAGGAAATTAGAGAAATAATAAGGAGTTACTTTGCCCAACTTTATGCCAATAAATTTGATAACTTAAGTGAAATGGATGACTTCCTCCAAAAATATAGGCTCCCTAGATTAACAGAGGAGGAGATAAATTGCTTAAATAGTCCCATTTCAGAAAAAGAAATAGAACAAGCTATTAATCAACTCCCCAGGAAAAAATCCCCAGGGCCAGATGGATTCACATGTGAATTCTACCAAACATTTAAAGAACAATTAGCCCCAATGTTATATAAATTATTTGAAAAAATAGGGGATGAAGGAGTCCTACCAAATTCCTTTTATGACACAGACATGGTACTGATACCTAAACCTGGTAGATCGAAAACTGAGAAAGAAAATTATAGACCAATCTCCTTAATGAATATTGATGCTAAAATCTTAAATAAGATATTAGCAAAAAGACTTCAGAAAATCATCTCCAAGATAATACACTATGATCAAGTAGGATTTATTCCAGGAATGCAGGGCTGGTTTAATATTAGGAAAACTATTAATATAATTGACCATATTAATAATCAAATTAATAAGAACCATATGATCATCTCAATAGATGCAGAAAAAGCATTTGACAAAATCCAACATCCATTCCTACTAAAAACTCTTGAGAGTATAGGAATAAATGGATTATTCCTTAGAATAATCAGGAGTATATATTTAAGACCGTCAGTAAGCATAATATGCAATAGAAATAAACTGCAACCTTTCCCAGTAAGATCAGGAGTGAAACAAGGTTGCCCACTATCACCATTACTATTCAATATAGTACTAGAAACGCTAGCCTCGGCAATAAGAGCCGAGAAAGAGATTCAAGGAATTAGAGTAGGAAATGAGGAAATTAAACTATCACTTTTTGCAGATGACATGATGGTATACTTAGAGAACCCCAAAGACTCTGCTAAAAAGCTACTAGAAATAATTCAAAATTTCAGCAAAGTGGCAGGATACAAAATAAATCCACATAAATCCTCGGCATTTTTATATATCACTAACAAAATGCAACAGCAAGAGATACAAAGAGAAATTCCATTCCAAACAAATGTTGATAGTATAAAATATTTGGGAATCCATCTACCAAAGAAAAGTCAGGAATTATATGAGAAAAATTACAAAACACTTGCCACAAAAATAAAATCAGATTTAAATAATTGGAAAGACATTCAGTGCTCTTGGATAGGCCGAGCGAATATAATAAAGATGACAATACTCCCCAAACTAATCTATTTATTTAGTGCTATACCAATCAGACTCCCAAGAAACTATTTTAATGACCTAGAAAAAATAACAACAAAATTCATATGGAAGAATAAAAGGTCAAGAATTGCAAGGGAACTAATGAAAAAAAACTCAGAGGAAGGTGGTCTAAGTGTACCTGATCTAAAGCTATATTATATAGCAGCAGTCACCAAAACCATTTGGTATTGGCTACGAAATAGACCGGTAGATCAGTGGAACAGATTAGATACAAAGGACAAAAAAGGGTACATCTATAGCAATCTAATCTTTGACAAACCCAAAGATTCCAACATTAGGGATAAAAATTCATTATTCGGAAAAAACTGTTGGGAAAACTGGAAATTAGTATGGCAGAAATTAGATATGGATCCACACTTAACACCATATACCAAGATAAGATCAAAATGGGTCCATGATTTAGGCATAAAGAGGGAGATAATAAATAGATTAGAGGAACAGAGGATAATCTACCTCTCAGACTTGTGGAGGAGGAAGGAATTTATGACCAGAGGAGAACTAGAGATCATTATTGATTACAAAATAGAAGATTTTGATTACATCAAACTAAAAAGTTTCTGTACAAATAATACTAATGCAAACAAGATTAGAAGGGAAGTAACAAATTGGGAAAATATTTTTAAAAACAAAAGTTCTGACAAAGGTCTCATTTCCAAAATATATAGAGAACTGACCATAATTTATAAGAAACCAAACCATTCTCCAATTGATAAATGGTCAAAGGATATGAACAGACAATTCTCAGAGGAAGAAATTGAAACTATATCCACTCACATGAAAGAGTGTTCCAAATCACTACTGATCAGAGAAATGCAAATTAAGACCACTCTGAGATACCACTACACACCTGTCAGATTGGCTAAGATGACAGGAACAAATAATGACAAATGTTGGAGGGGATGTGGGGAAATTGGGACACTAATGCATTGCTGGTGGAGTTGTGAAAGAATCCAGCCATTCTGGAGAGCAATCTGGAATTATGCCCAAAAAGTTATCAAACTGTGCATACCCTTTGACCCAGCAGCGCTACTACTGGGATTATATCCCAAAGAAATACTAAAGAGCGGAAAGAGACATATATGTGCCAAAATGTTTGTGGCAGCTCTTTTTGTTGTAGCTAGAAACTGGAAGATGAATGGATGTCCATCAGTTGGAGAATGGTTGGGTAAATTGTGGTATATGAAAGTTATGGAATATTATTGCTCAGTAAGAAATGACCAGCAGGAGGAATACAGAGAGGGTTGGAGAGACTTAAATCAACTGATGCTGAGTGAAATGAGCAGAACCAGAAGATCACTGTATACTTCAACAACGATACTGTATGAGGAGGTATTCTGATGGAAGTGGAAATCTTCAACATAAAGAAGATCCAACTCACTTCCAGTTGATCAATGATGGACAGAGGTAGATACACCCAGAGAAGAAACACTGGGAGGGGAATGTAAATTTAGCACTAATATCTGTCTGCCCAGGTTGCATATACCTTCGGATTCTAATGTTTATTGTGCAACAAGAAAATGATATTCACACACATGTATTTTACTTAGACTATATTGTAACACATGTAAAATGTATGGTATTGCCTGTCGTCGGGGGGAGGGAATAAGGGAGGGGGGGTAATTTGGAAAAATGAATACAAGGGATTCAGCTCAAGAAAGGACCTTATTGGCCTCATTTCCAAAATATATAGAGAACTGACTCTAATTTATAAGAAATCAAGCCATTCTCCAATTGATAAATGGTCAGAGGATATGAACAGACAATTCTCAGATGATGAAATTGAAATTATATCCACTCATATGAAAGAGTGTTCCAAATCACTACTGATCAGAGAAATGCAAATTAAGACAACTCTGAGATACCACTACACACCTGTCAGATTGGCTAAGATGACAGGAACAAATAATGATGAATGTTGGAGGGGTGTGGGAAAACTGGGACACTGATGCATTGTTGGTGGAGTTGTGAATGAATCCAACCATTCTGGAGAGCAATCTGGAATTATGCCCAAAAAGTTCAAACTGTGCATACCCTTTGATCCAGCAGTGCTACTACTGGGCTTATATCCCAAGGAAATACTAAAGAAGGGAAAGGGTCCTGTATGTGCCAAAACGTTTGTGGCAGCCCTTTTTGTAGTGGCTAGAAACTGGAAGATGAATGGATGTCCATCAATTGGAGATTGGCTGGGTAAATTATAGTATATGAATGTTATGGAATATTATTGTTCTGTAAGAAATGACCAACAGGAGAAATACAGAGAGGGTTGGAGGGACTTACATCAACTGATGCTGAGTGAAACGAGCAGAACCAGAAGATCACTATACACTTCAACAACAATACTGTATGAGGATGTATTCTGATGGAAATGGATATCTTCAACAAAGAGAAGATCTAATTCAGTTCCAATTGATCAATAATGTACAGAATCAGCTACACCCAGAGAAGGAACACTGGGAAATGAGTGTAAACTATTTGCATTTTTATTTTTCTTCCCAGGTTGTGCAACAAGAAATTCGGTTCTGCACACATATATTGTATCTAGGATATACTATAACAGTGGTCCTCAAACTTTTTAAATAGGGGGCCAGTTCACTGTCCCTCAGACTGTTGGAGGGCCAGACTATAGTAAAAACTAAAATTATGAACTTCAGCCCAATGCCAGAAATGTGAGTTGCTAATGCAATTTTAGGTCGAATGTCACTTCCAGTCTGATTTTGCCATAACCCAGTGGGCTGCATCAATGTCCTCAGTGGGCTGCATCTGGCCCGCAGGCCGTAGTTTGAGGACCCCTGTACTATAACATATTTAACATGTATGGGACTGTCTGGCATCTAGGGGAGGGGGTGGAAGGAAGGAGGGGAAAATTTGGAACAGAAGTGAGTGCAAGGGATAATGTTGTAAAAAATTACCCATGCATATGTACTGTCAAAAAAAAGTTATAATTATAAAATTAATTTTAAAAATTTATATATAAAAAAGAAAGGACCTTATTGTCTGGTACCTTATCTTGCCAGGTAATCTTCATAATCTTCCTAAAACAGTTCGAATGAAAGTGATTCAGTTTTCTTGCAGGATGCTGGTATACTGGCCACAGGTATTTAAGGTATACAAGAATGAGATCAGCGTAATGAGTTTGTAGACTCATTGTAAGACTCATGTAGACTTAGTAATTAAGTTTGGTAGGCAGTCTAATCTCTTCTCTCTCACACTTTCCTTTGGGGCCCCCCAAAATCAAAGTATAGACATTTATGGTTTGATATCAACTTGGATATCAGTTCTAGTAGAGTACATCCAGGGATCTGTACTTTTCACCATTTTTATCAGTGTTGTAGAAAATGGAATAGAAAGTTGTGATTAAATTTTTTTTTAAATTTTAAAAAATGCCAAAAATGAATTGACAAAATGAGAAAAAGCTAGGAGGAATAATGTATTTGAAAACAAAATTACTTGAAAAAATAAGTCAGGATTTACAAAAAGTTCAGCAGTCTAGAATGTTGGATGCAGTCTAATTAAACAGTATTCAATAGGGATTAATATAAATTCTCACACTTAGTTAAAAATATCAATTCTACAAGTATCAGTTAAGAAAATTTGACTAGAGAGTTTGCCTGAAAATGATCAGGAATTTTTTCTCAGACTAGATAGTAGTTTATCTGAAATAGATCTGCCAATTTTAGTAGACTACTACTCAATATTAGCTCAATATAAGTCAATTTAAGTATAATATGGCAGTCCTAAATGGTAGCAGCAATCTTAAACTGTGTTAATTCAGGCATAGTGACCACAATGGAAGACATAATAATCTCACTCTATTGTGCCCTGATCAGAACTCATATAGATTACTGTGTTCAGTTCTGGGCATCACCACATTTTAAGAAGGGAATTCATTTTTAGTTGGAGACTTTATAGAGGAACGTGACCACAGTTTTGAAATCACTCCATAAAATGATAAATTAAAAAAAAAAGAGTGTACAATTTGGAGGAAAAAAAAAAACTTAGAACAATTGTAATTGTCTACAAATATGTGAAGGGCTATCACATAGAAAGATGATAAGATTTATTTGGTGTGAACTTAGAGGTTTTAAGATAAATGATTGGAAATTTCAGGGAAGCATATATAAGGAAAACCTTAATTGTAATTAGATTATCCAAAATAGAAGGGAATATTTTAGGAAGTTATGGTTTCATTTCATTGGAGGGCTTGATGACCACTTGTTCATTATTCTTTGGAGTGGATTTTTGGTCCATTGTGAATGAGGTTCTCTGAGATTATAAACTGCAGAGGGTATAGAAATCCATAATGGATAAGGGAAGTTTCTCACTGGGCACTTCTTGTACTGATGTAACAAGTTTGACCCTAAGTAGATCACACTAAATTGCTTTTGAGGAGGTCATTGTTCTTTTTCAACTCTAAGTTTCTATGAGGGGACAGTGTGATGTATTAATGATGCTAATGATATTAAGCTGCATTTTTAAAAGAAAAGGCATATAGTCCAGGACTTCTGAAATTTTGATCTCATAAGACACCGGCCTTGTGAAATCCTATCTAGTTACTGTGTCCAGTAGCACAAAATATATAATTGTATTTGGGAAAGGAGTATGATGTTTGGAAAAGGATTATGATGAGCTTGAGTGTGTCTAGGGAAGAAAACTGTGTGAAATTAAGTCAATTAATAATAGATTGAAAGAATTTAGCCTAGAGAATAAAAGACTTAGGTAGTAGTATAATTTTTCTGAACTACTTACAAGATTATTATGTGGAGAAAAGATAAGATTTGTTCAGCTTAGTCCCAATGCTAGCAACTAGACCAAGTGACATAGTGTATGTAAATTATTTTTTCTAATTTTAAAATACTCTTAAATGATAAAACTTTCTCTTCCTTGTCATCATTACCACTTAGTAAGTAGAAGTGATATGCAAGAATGAAATTCCTAATTATTTAAATATCTTCTATCAGAAAGTTTTGATTCAGGCTTCATGGAGGCCCAAGGGTTTTGCTGATGGATTAATGGGTCCTTGTGCTTGGATGGAGAAAACTTTATTTTATCTTTATTTTTACTATTCTTGAACTGAAATTTAGTATTTACTTCCCATATGAATGTAGGGAACAACCATTATTTTGAGAAGGGGTCAGCAGGCTTCAGCAGTTGTCAAAGGAATCCCTGATATAAAAAAAGTTAAAAATGTCTCCTCTTGAAGGAATAGTCTATATCAAGTGATAGATTACTTCCTATTACTTGAGACCTTTAAGAAGAGCCTGGATGGTCATTCCTCAATGATTTAGAGTGGGTGTTTATACTCAAAAATTCTCTAATGGTATTTAGGCAATGTTTTGCCTAAGAGATAAATGCTCAATTGTTATAAATATATTTTTCTTCTGTGATAAGGAGCATATGAATATTTAAAGTATTATAGGTTTGTTATTACAGTGATTGAAAACTGTCACTATCATGTGTATGATTCAGGTGTTCATGTAGCATTGATATCAAATTTTAACCATTAAGTTCCAGCTTAACTATGTTGCCATTTTTCAACCTGTGATCAGATTGTTTCCAAACCACCACTAATTCATGAAGGATGGTCAGACATGCACATCCCCTCATTTGTGTGCTGTACCATATTTCCTTCTGTTATCCTGTAATCTCATGGAATCAATTATATAATTACATGAGCAAGATTCTTTGAACATTCATGCTCTTGCAGTGCAAATGTCAAGGTATTTAAAAGTGATCATTGGGCACATATATTACAAGCCATCTTAAAACCATCAAAACCACTATCACAATTATTTTGCAGAAATAAAGCTTATGTTACCTTTCATCGCAATATTGAAGGCTTTTTTTCTGATTTAAACTCATGCCCCATTTATGTTAAAGTTTTTCTATTGATAAAAATTTTAAATAAACTGTTTGGAAACAGTCATTCAGTAAAGTTTCTGTGCAAGTGATACCAGTGATAGAAGAGAAAAATGTCATGTCTGAAAAGATGATTCTTTAAAAAGGTTAATGAATATGTAAACGTTGTTAAAACAAAAGCAAAGTGATACATGTAATTGAACTTTAAGTACATTTGTCATTTAATACAGTACTTGTCATTATACATTCCAGAAATGTTTTGTATTTTAACTGACTATTCATATCTGTTGTTTAGTTAGACATCTAAAAAAAAAATTCCACCTCTCAGCAATGAAGTTTGTGAAATTCTCCTACCATTTCCCATCATATTTTAGTATAAGTGGCCATTTCAACTCCACATTTTAACTTAAAAAAAAATATTGATGTAAGGTAGATTATATGACATTGAGCCAAATATTGCAAATCTTTGACCAAATAAAAATAAAATTCCAAAATCGGATTTAAATTTTCTATATGATTATATTATGTCTTCCAAGTTGTAACATCTTACTTCTTCAAAGTTATGTTACTTAATAGCTAGAATTTTAAAAAAGTATAATATGTAATACAAATTTAAGTTGGAGCATTTGGGGGCAATAGTTATCATCATAGTTATTGTCAACACTCAATGAATAATTCTAAAAGAATATTATGAATAGTATGTTAAATTACCCCAGAGTTCCCATCTTTGTTGTTGTTGAAAGGGATTTGTGGAACAAATGACTTAGAATACTGAAAGATTAAATGACTTGCCCAGAGTCAAATAATCAACATATGCTAGAGGCAGGACTTGAAACCAGTTCCTTCTGGCATCAAAGACACTACTCCATGGTGATTTTATATAATTTTTATAAGATTTGGATATGTATCCATGTATATCTACATATACACATATTGTGCATATGTGTGTAAAATTGGGATAATAAGAGCATCTATCTTCCATAGTTGTGGGGGGGATCATTGATACCTCACAGTGTCTGATACATAGTAAGCACTACATAAATTTTAGTTACTTTTAGAATATATATTTGTATATGTAATTGATATAATATGTTATGTAGAATAAATTGTGCCTATCTATACAGACATGCCTTTTTCCGTGTGTGTAAATACATATGTATATGTGTGTGTGTGTGTGTATATATATATATATGTATGCACATATTTAACTGTGCTTGTCTGTCTGTCTGTTCCTATATATCTATCCACACATACATATTCAGAATAGCTAGGTGGTACAGTGGATAAAGTACTGAACCTAGAATCAGGAAGACCAGAGTTCAAATCCAACCTCTGAAACTTACTAGCTATGTGATCCTAGGCAAATTATTTAACCATATTACCAATTTAACCAATTTAACCAATAGGAAACTATTTGTTAAATGATATGAAGAATAGACTGCCATTTCAGCAAATCTCTCTAGTATTTTTGCTAAGAATTCCATTATGAAGAATCAGATGTGGCTGAAACAACTGAACTGAACAACAACACAACACAACACATACATATGTATGTATGTGCATATATATGTATATATATATATATATATATATATATATATATATATATATATATATACATACAAATCCACATACATTTGTTTGATGAAAGTTCCTTTTTTTTCTTTTTGACATGTATTAAGAGAATAGCTATATGAATTTGAATGTACTTTTGATATAGATTTTATTTGTGTGTTTTCTTTTAGAGCTAGTCAATTTTTATATTGTATTCAGGTTGAAATTCAAGGAAGTTTTCCTTGAAGGAATGTATGTCCATTTTGTGATCCCTGACAATTCTGTAATCCCTAATATTTATTATTACTAGAAAGGAATTTGGATGCAAATTTATACTGAAAAAATAAAGTGGATAAAAATGCATATTGTCTAGATTATAATATAATTTCAAGATTTGATCTAAAAAGACTTCAGAAATTGTTTAGTCAATTCTCCTCTTTTTTTTTTCTGTGTGGGGGGGGAGCAGAAGAAGAAACTGAGGCTTGGATAGACCAATTACTTATTACTAAATCACTCAGCTAGGAAGAACCAGAATTTTACTTCATATATTCTGACACCATATTCAGTGTCCTTTCCATTGAGTTATCCCACAAATATATGTTTGCATGTGAATGTATGTGTATATGTTGTATATATAAATATATGTATGTGTATATATAATGAATATTTAGGAATAGTATTAAAGATGTACAATGACTAGGAACGAGCACTAAATATGAGGAGTTTCAGTAGGATTTTTTTTGAGAAATTGCATAGCACTTTTAATGAGTCTAAACAATTCGCTCCTTTAAAGAGCTCACCATTTAAATACTATTTAAATTGTTCTTTTGGTGATGCACTTTGGCTCAAAGTAATAGAACATCACAATCTTAAAAGAATTACAAATTTACTCCTGATTAAAGGGGTCATGAAAAGACATAAGGTGGATATAATTACTTTTTAGTATTTTACTAGAGTGTCTTGAATATCCTAACAATTGAAACTGTCTAGACATAATATGATGAGGCAAGTATTGGAGATATTCAAACAAAAAAGCTTACTTTCTATTCATATATTTTCATAGATTGGATATATGGAAACATGGCTAATAATTGTACAGGATATAATTTGGATAAGTTTGAATCTAGTAATGGAAGTAAATTCTATAGAAGTTAAGAACATAAATAGAGCTTTGGAAAAATTAAATATGATAAATCTCTACTGATCATTGAATGGTAATACAAAGCAGTAAGTATATATTTACAGATAATATTATACATATAAACATGTGTTTTCACACATCTATACATGTATGTATTACATACATATGTCAACTGTGGCACCTTTTCAAAAATTGGCTATGCAAAGCACAGAATTTTTTTTAAATAATAGTGTGTTTTTAAGCTGTATCTGCATATTTTCTAAACTAGATATTAGCATTTAAATATGGGAATAACAACTTCTTTAACAAGAAGAAATCTTTTTGTATCACAATTTGGAAAATAATTAACTTCCCAAATAGAGAAATATATTAGAGATTTGACATATTTTACTTGTTAATAATTTTATGTACAAATCTCTGGTAGCATTTGTCTTTATTATTATCAATGGCTGTCATTTCATGGATGCCTTTGCTCTTCAGACTTTTTTGGTAAGAAAAGAAAAAATTTGATCTTGTTCTGCAGCATTTTATACGTTATAAGTATTCTTTAAAATTGTCTATCAGGTTCCTAACTTTGAATATACATTATTAATAGGATTTTAATTACATTTTCCAAAATTGTTCAGTAGTTTTAAAAGGCAATGAGAAATATTATAGTCCAAGAAAGCAAAAAAAAACCCAAAAAACTCAACATTTTAGTCATACTACCTTCTGAAAATACTGTTTATATAAAATATTTCTGTTTTATACATCTTGTTTAAACTTAGAATTTGCCCAATTGTCTATTAATTCTTAAATGATCATTTAAAGTATCTTGATAAACATTTTGAATCAGTATTATTATTGGTAGTAAATTCAAAAGACTTATAAGCAAATAGCTCATGGATGATTTGGGTTATGATGGACATATCTTGTTTTAATCAAAATTGTTTTGAATTTTTTTCATGTTGCAAGAAATGTAATTATTATTATATTGCCCTAATCTACCTATGAGCAATTAATATTTCTTCAATGATTTAGATCTCTTTATTTGTGGAAAGAGTGTTTTTATAATAGTGTTCTTATAATCAGTGAATATTTTAAATAGAATTTCTTTCTTCCTGTGGATTTTTATTGGTAATATATGGAAATGATTATCATTTATGTGGATTTACTTTATATTTTATATTTTTTACATTGTTAATTATTTACATCATTTTAAGTTGATTCTCCAGGGTTCTATAAATCTACTATCATATCATTAAGAAAAAATGATAATTTTATTTCTTTATCACCTATTTTGTTGCTCCAATTTTTTTTTTTTGTCTTACTGCTATAAAACTTACTGTCTAATATAGGATTGCATAATAAGGGTGGTAATGGTTATCCCTACTTATTGGAAAGGCTTCAAACTTATTCTCATTACAGATAAGTCTTGCTTTTGGTTTTAGATAGATATTTGCTATCATGTTAAGCAAAGGTCCATTGATTCATATGTTTTTTAATGGGAATGAGTACTGTATTTTGCTTTTATAGCTTTTAGGTTTGCAAAGCACTTAACAAATATCTCATTTTGTTCTCACAATAACTTTGTGAAATAGTGCATTTAGTAATCCCATTTCACAAATAAGAAAGGAATCTGAAGCTGAATAACATAGCTAAGAAGAGTGTAATTTGTGTAATTGTGAGGAGATGCTCATCAATTGGGAATAATTGAACAAGCTGTGATATGTGATTTGATGGAATGCTATTGAAGTATAAACTGACAAACAGAATGGCTTTAGGAAAACTTGGAAAGACTTACATGAGCTGATATATAATGAAGTAAACAGAGCCAGGAGAACATTTTGCACAGTAACAGCAATATTGTACAATGATGTACTGTGAAATGCTTAGTTACTGTTATCAAGACAATGATCTAAGACAATTCCAAAGGACCCTTGATAAAAGATGCTATCTACCTCCAGAGAGCTGAAGAACTCTGAGTACAGAGTGAAACTTTTTTTTCTCACTTTATTTTTTCTTACTGTTTCCCCCCCAATATGGGTAATATAGAAATATGTTTTGCAAGACTTCACATGTGTAATTGATATATTGCTTGGCTTCCCAATTGGTATGGGATAAATAGGAGAAAGAAAGATATTTTCAAGATTATAAAATTTTTAATTATTAAAATTGTATATGTAATTGAGAAATATTTAATTAAATAAAAAATTTAAAAGACAAGTCATAAAAAAGTATCAACAGAGACAATAACACTATTGAAAAAATTATACATTGTGATTAGTTTGGATTTATAGCAGAAATTTAGGATTGATTAGATTTAGATAATATTAGAAAATATATAACTATAGTAGAAGCTATTAATTATAAGAACAATAAAAATTACATGTCTATAAATTAGCATAGAAATATAATAGTTACTTATGCTAAACAGAATTATATAGGATCTTTCTTTAATATGATAAAATATTATTTATTTAAAATCAAGAATTAGCTCTAGGTACAATGGAGAAGCAAAATTTACAGGCCTTTCCATTGAAGTTATGGGTAAGACACAAATATCTATTGTTGCTGTTATTATTAAAAATAGATCTAGAAATGCTAGGTATATAAGTAAAGGGGGACAAAACCAGGAGAATTATCCACACAGTAAGAGCAATATTGTAAAAATAATCAACTGTGGAAAATACAATGTGATCAATACAATGACTCACCATGAGTGACTTAAGATATAAAATGTTGTCCTCCTTCAGATAAAGAAGTGATATACTTCAAATTTAGGCTGAAGCATATTTTTGTTCATTTTTTTTTTTGCTTTTATTTTTCAGAAGGTGGGTAATGTAAAATATGTTTTGCATGACTTCATATGTATAAGGGGTATCATAGTTTTTTGTCTTCTCAATGAGGGAGAGGCTAAAGGGAAAGCAAGAATTTTTTTTTTCTTTTCTTTTTTTTTTCCCCTGAGGTACTTGGGGGTTAAGTGACTTGCCCAGGGTCACACAGCTAGGAAGTGTTAAGTGTCTGAGATTAGATTTGAACTCCGGTCCTCCTGAATTCAGGGCTGGTGCTCTATCCACTGTGCCACCTAGCTGCCCCAAAAAGCAAGAATTTAAAACTGAAAACAAAAATAAATTTTAAAAAGAAATGCTAGTTATGGTAATAATATTTTAAAAATTAGGGAAATTCCCAAAGTAAAAGAGACAAAAATAACTGCTATATACACTCTTAAATCCTGTAATCATTAATTGCTATTATACATGAACAACTTTTTTTTTTTTTTTTTTTACATGTATGGGCATTTATAGATGGGAGCCCAGTTACACAAGTTACTCCAAATGCTCAGTATTATTACTATACACATGTATACTCCAAAACCCTCAGAAATTGGACAATCAATTTTAGTGTAGGAAGTTCTTGGTGAAGAACTGCAATGCAAATTGGCACCTTCTCTGAAGGTATTAAGAAGTTAAATAACCAAGACATTGACCAGGGTCATCCAACCATGTGAGAAGTAGGACCCAGTTCCTTTTGGCTTCCGAAGTCTGCATCTATCCACTGTGACATGTTTCTTCTCTATGCTGCATATGTCCCTGTCATTGCAAGTTACATAGGGAGAGAGCTCATTAATGGTAAAGTCCTACCGATGCTCTTTTGTTTGTGGGTGATATTGTGATCATTGTCCTAATCAATAGCATATGTTGGCACCTGAAAGCAATTTGACAAGGAGAATTTGAAAAGGAGAATTTTCTCACATGAGGCTTAACAGGTATTTAGTGTCTGTTGAGTCCAAAAGTTCAGGGACACAGTCTCTTACCAGATGGTGGTCCTTGCACTTTGACCCTGGGGCAGTATATCTCAGCTCTGGATAGACAAGACACCTTGGGTAGAAACAGAGACCTCATGTACTCTTTTGGATGCCTTTCTCTTAAGGTAGACATGTCATCAAAACCCACTGACACACAGAAAGACCAAGGAAGAAATGAAATTACTGCGGCTAAGCTTTCTCATTTCTTTTCTTTTTTTCTCCCTCCATAGTATTTCATTTTTCCAAATACATGTAAAAATAGTTTTCAATATTTATTTTTGTAAAACTTCTTGTTCCAAATTTTCCTCTCTCCTCTCACCTCCACCCTCTCCAAAATAGCAAGCAATCTGATATAGGTTAAATATGTACTATTCTTTTATATTTCCTTTTATATTATATATATCCATATATATATTATTTTATATTTCCATATTTGTCATGTTGTACAAGAAAAATCAGACTGAAAGAAAAAAAAAACAAAGAAACAAAGAGGTGAAAATACTATGCCTTGATCCACATTCAGTCTCCACAGTTCTCTCTCTGGATGTGATTGGCATTTTCCATCCCAAGTTTATTGGAATTACCTTGAATCATCATATTGTTCAGAAGGAAGCTTCCTCATTTCAAAGATATTACTAACTGATTTTTTTGTTATTTCACTATGTAATTGATTATTTTGTAGGCAGAATAGGAAGGAAATAGTTTAAAATATCATTAGAAATATTCATATAGTTATCTCTTTCCTAAAGATTTGGATTGAAAAGAGATTAAATATAGGCAGAGAAGTTACAAGAGACACCTACCTGGCAAAGTGACTCTACTTGCTCCCTTTGTACTTTCCCTTTTAACAACTAGCATAACAAGTGGGATATATATAGTTTTATTGGAGAACGTAAGAAATACAGTTGCCACTGAGAGCTACACTATGGATGGTTTATACTGACCTTTATGAAAACTTTGATGTATCCTTCCACTGTTTTTTCTTTTTTGTTGTTTATTATATTATTATTATTTTTTGACATTCTCTCCTCTCTGGAGAAGCTTCTCATTCCCTTACCATTCTCATTCAGACATCCCTCTTTCCTATCAGGCAGCCAGGATCACACTTTTAAAAATGCATTGACATGGAATCCTGTGGCCTGTGAGATTAAGTAATCCTAGTATTATTGCCCCCATTTTACCTATGAGAATACTAAGGCTTAGTAAGATTAAGTGGCTTATTAAGATCATTTAACTACTTTAGTGTATGGCCAAGATTTAAATTTAAGTATCCATTTAAATTTAGGTGTCCAAATTCATTACTTTTTCTGCAACACCATACTGCCTTTGATATATTGGTCACTGAGCTAGCCTAGGCAAGGAGCCAGGGTTAGGTAAGGATTTATCAAAATTATTTCTGAGGCATCATTTTAGTTGCAAGGAGGCTGAGGCTTTGAAAAGCAAAGTATCTTGCATCAAATCCAACAGCTAATCATGGATGGAGCAAGAACTCAAATCCAGATCTTTGGACTTGGTCAGTTTTCTTTCTGCTTTACCAGGCCATGTCTTGGAGTTAGTAATTCTTACATTTGAGAACTTCATATTCCTGGAGGCAAGAAGTGAGGAGGTGGCTGGAGGGAGAATATGGTTTTAGTCCTCCAAGGAATTGATAAGTAAGATAAGGAGAGCCAAACACACACTTCCAGCCAAGATGGCGGCGTGGAGGCAGACAGCTGCTTGAGCTCCTCGTTTTCTCTCAGAACTTACTTCATGACAAGCCTCAGAGTTAATGCTTGATGGAGAAAGAAACCCAGAAATAATCACCAACAGACGACATCCTTGAAAGTCACCAGAAAAGGTCTGTGTTTGCTCAGGGGAGGGTTGATCAGACTGGGCGCAGACTGAGGGCAGGCAGCGAGAGCGAGGCAGGCAGCTCACACAGCTCAGAAAGGAGTATACTTTCTTTTCAGCAGTGCATGGAACCTATACAAAAATTGACCATATACTAGGGCATAAAAACCTCAAATGCAGTAAGGCAGAAATAGTAAATGCATCCTTTTCAGACCACAATGCAATTAAAATTACATTTAATAAAAAGCCAGGTGAAAATAGACCAAAAAATAATTGGAAACTAAATAAATTTATACTAAAGAATGATTGGGTAAAACAGCAAATCATAGACATGATTAATAACTTCACCCAAGAAAATGACAATAATGAGGCATCATACCAAAATGTGTGGGATACAGCCAAAGCAGTAATAAGGGGAAGCTTTATATCTCTACAAGCCTACTTGCATAAAATAGAGAAAGAGAGGGCCAACGAATTGGGCTTACAACTAAAATTGCTAGAAAAGGAACAAATTAAAAACCCCCAGACAAACACAAAACTTGAAATTCTAAAATTAAAAGGTGAGATTAATAAAATTGAAAGTAAAAAAACTATTGAATTAATTAATAAAACTAAGAGTTGGTTCTATGAAAAAACCAACAAAATAGACAAACCCTTAGTAAACCTGATTAAAAAAAGGAAAGAGAAAAAGCAAATTGTTAGTCTTGAAAATGAAAAGGGAGAACTCACCACTAATGAAGAGGAAATTAGAACAATAGTTAGGAGCTACTTTGCTCAACTTTATGCCAATAAATTCGATAACTTAAATGAAATGGAAGAATACCTTCAAAAATATAGCTTACCCAGATTAACAGAGGAAGAAGTAAGTAGTCTAAATAGTCCCATCTCAGAAAAAGAAATAGAACAAGCTATTAACAAACTCCCTAAGAAAAAATCCCCAAGACCAGATGGATTTACCTGTGAATTCTACCAAACATTTAAAGAACAACTAAATCCAATGCTATATAAACTATTTGAAAAAATAGGGATTGAAGGAGTCCTACCAAATTCCTTTTATGACACAGACATGGTACTGATACCTAAACCAGGTAGATCGAAAACTGAGAAAGAAAACTATAGACCAATTTCCTTAATGAATATTGATGCTAAAATCTTAAATAAGATATTAGCAAAAAGACTTCAGAAAATCATCCCCAGGATAATACACTATGATCAAGTAGGATTTATACCAGGAATGCAGGGCTGGTTTAATATTAGGAAAACTATTAGTATAATTGACCATATTAATAATTAAATTAATAAAAAACATATGATCATCTCAATAGATGCAGAAAAAGCATTTTATAAAATCCAACATCCATTCCTACTAAAAACACTTGAGAGTATAGCAATAAATGGAATATTCCTTAAAATAATAACGAGCATATATTTAAAACCATCAGTAAACATCTTATGTTATGGCGATAAACTAGAGCCTTTCCCTGTAAGATCAGGAGTGAAACAAGGTTGCCCACTATCACCGTTACTATTCAATATAGTACTAGAAACTCTATCCTTGGCAATAAGAGCCGAGAAAGAGATTCAAGGAATTAGAGTAGGAAATGAGGAAATCAAACTATCACTCTTTGCAGATGACATGATGGTATACTTAGAGAACCCCAAAGACTCTGCTAAAAAGCTATTAGAAATAATTCAGAATTTTAGCAAAGTTGCAGGATACAAAATAAATCCACATAAATCCCCAGCATTTTTATACATTACTAACACAATCCAAGAGCAAGAGATACAAAGAGAAATTCCATTCAAAATAATGGTCGATAGTATAAAATATTTGGGAATATATCTACCAAAGGAGAGTCAGGAATTATATGAGCAAAACTAAAAAACACTTGCCACAAAAATAAAGTCAGATTTAAATAATTGGAAAGACATTAAGTGCTCTTGGATAGGACTAGAGAATATAATCAAGATGACAATACTCCATAAACTAATCTATTTATTTAGTGCTATACCAATCAGACTCCCAAGAAACTATTTTAATGACCCAGAAAAAATAACAACAAAATTCATATGGAAGAATAAAAGGTCGAGAATTTCAAGGGAAATAATGAAAAAAAAGTCAGAGGAAGGTGGTCTAAGTGTACCTGATCTAAAGCTATATTATGTAGCAGCAGTCACCAAAACCATTTGGTATTGGCTAAGAAATAGACTAGTTGATCAGGTTTACAGGGCAAGATAGTGAATAAAAATAGCAATATAGTGTTTGACAAACCCAAACATCCCAACTTTTGGGATAAGAATTCATTATTTGACAAAAACTGCTGGGAAAACTGGAAATTAGTATGGCAGAAACTAGGCATGGACCCACATTTAACACCACATACTAAGATAAGATCAAAATGGGTCCAAGATTTAGGCATAAAGAACGAAATCATAAATAAATTGGAGGAACATGGGATGGTTTACCTCTCAGACTTGTGGAGGAGGAAGGAGTTTGTGTCCAAGGGAGAACTAGAGACCATTATTGTTCACAAAATAGAACATTTTGATTACACCAAATTAAAAAAGTTTCTACACAAACAAAACTAATGCAAACAAGATTAGAAGGGAAGTAACAAATTGGGAAAACATTTTTACAGTTAAAGGTTGTGATAAAGGCCTCATCTCCAAAATATACAGAGAATTGACTTTAATTTATAAGAAATCAAGCCATTCTCCAATTGATAAATGGTCAAAGGATATGAACAGATAATTTTCAGATGATGAAATTGAAACTATTTCCACTCATATGAAAGAGTGTTCCAAATCACTATTGATCAGAGAAATGCAAATTAAGACAACTCTGAGATATCATTACACACCTGTCAGATTGGCTAGGATGACAGGACAAAATAATGATGAATGTTGGAGGGGATGTGGGAAAATTGGGATACTGATACATTGTTGGTGGAGTTGTGAATGAATCCAACCATTCTGGAGAGCAATCTGGAATTATGCCCAAAAAGTTCAAACTGTGCATACCCTTTGACCCAGCCGTACTACTTCTGGGCTTCTATCCCAAGGAAATACTAAAAAGGGAAAGGGACCTGTATGTGCCAAAATGTTTGTGGCAGCCCTTTTCATAGTGGCTAGAAACTGGAAAATGAATGATGTCCATCAATTGGAGAATGGTTGGGTAAATTATGGTATATGAATGTAATGGAATATTATTGTTCTGTAAGAAATGACCAACAGGAGGAATACAGAGAGTCTTGGAGAGACTTACATCAACTGATGCTGAGTGAAACGAGTAGAACTAGGAGATCATTATACACTTCAACAATGATACTGTATGAGGATATATTCTGATGGAAGTGGATATCTTCAACATAGAGAAGAGCTAATCCAATTCCAATTGATCAATGATGGACAGAATCAGCTACACCCAGAAAAGGAACACTGGGAAATGAGTATAAACTGTGAGCATTGTTTTGTTTTGTTTCTCTTCCCAGATTATTTTTAGCTTCCGAATACAATCCTTCCTTTGCAACAAAAACAACAACAAAATTCGGTCCTGCACAGATATATTGTATCTAGGATATGCTATAACATATTTAGTATGTATGGGAATGCCTTCCATCTAGGGGAGAGGGTGGAGGGAAATAGGGGAAAAACTCAGAACAGAAGGGAGTACAAGGGATAATGTTGTAAAAAAAAAATTACCTATGAATATGTACTGTCAAAGAAAATGTTATAATTATAAAAATTTAAAAAAAAAAGGATAGCCAAACACTGTTAAATGCTTAGTCCCCTGGGTCAGTGCTCAAAGCATTGACAAAATTAACATTTTCAACACTGTGTTCTGTGAAACCTTGATATTCAACACATGATTTAGTAAGAAATGTCAATCTTAGTGATATTTTTTCCCTTCAAGATGAAATTTTATACACATGAAATTATATATATTGCCAAAATTCTGTCACTCTTCTGTTTGGCAGGGGATATTGGGATGCTGAGGGTCTAAATGCTGCATAGCAAGGGAAAGATTTTATAGGGACAGTCTTGCCATTGAGGAGAATAAAGGAAAGGGTAGTGGACTGCAATATTTCTGCTCTTTTATTGGGAAAGCCAGTGTATATTAATAGGACTGGTGTGCATCAGTTTGATGCTCTATCTCTATTGACAGTAGACTCACTCAACTTGTGTGTGAGAAGGTAGTGATAACAGCAGCATATTATAAGAATTAGTAGAAGAATGAGGGAAAGGATCGATAAGGCTGAAGGTTTGGTGTAGGAACTATAGATGCAAAGTGGGCTTTCTCTTTCATTGTTTTGCTTATGTTGATGTGCATTCTGGTATTTTCTCCAAAGTAGGACTGATATGTGCCCAGAATTAGGCAGATGTTTGGGTAGGAGAAAGACAATCTCTATCTGGAAGTGAAAGAATTGGGACTTAAATTCGAGTAAGGTACAAGAAAACTATAAGAAAGGAAGGGGGCAGGTTATAATGATCTTTGAACAGCAAACAGAGAATTTCATATTTAAACCTGGACTTGATAAATACTAGCGTTTATTGAATAGATGGGTGATATGGTTAGATTTGTGCTTAGAAGTCAGTTATGGACTGGAGTGGGAAGAGATTTGTGGCAGGAGACCAACAAGCAGGCTATTTTAATAGTTCAAGTATAAGGTTAGGTTGGCCTGCAGTATCAGAGGATAGAAGGGAACATATTCTAAAGATGTGACAAAGACAAAATTTGACAAGATTTAGCAATAAATTGGATGTAGGGAAGGATGAGAGAATTATAGATCAAGGATGATAACTAGATTATAAGACTGGATGACTAGAAGAATGGTGATACCCTCTACAGTAATAGAAAAGTTAGATAGAAGAGAGGATTTTGGTGGATGCATAATGAATTCCATTTGGGGCCTGTTGAATTTGAGCTGCCTATGGCACATCCAGTCAAAATGTCCAGTAGGCAGTTGAAGATGCAAGACTGGTGATTAGGAGAGAGTTTGGGGATGAATAAGTAGATCTGGGAATCATTAGCATGGAGATGATAATTGAATCCATGAGTGCTGACAAAATCACAAAATAAAATACAGGAGGAAGAGAACAGGGCCCAAGACAAAGCCTTGGGGGATACCCACAGTGAATAGATGAATGAAGGTCCAGCAAGGGAAAGAAGGAAAGATCAATCAGACTGATAGAAAAAGAACTGGGAGAGAATAATGCCTTGAAAACATAAGAGAAGAAAATCATAGAGAAGAAGATCATCAGTGTCAGGGGTTGCAGAGAGGTTAAGGAAAATGAAGATTGAGAAAAGGCCATTGAATTTGGTGATTACGGTATCATGGGTAACTTTGGAAAGAAGAGTTTTTATTGAATAATGAGTTCAAAAGCCAGACTCAAGCACGTAAGAAGAGGGTGAGAAGAAAAGAGGCAGAGGCTTCCATTGTAAAAAGCCTTCTCAAGGAGGTTGGGAACAAAAGGGAGGACAGAAAAGGATGATAATCAGAGAGGGTGAATAGATCAAATGAGATATTTTAAGGATAGAAAAGACAGGGCTAGTTTGAAGGTTTTAGTGGAGCAATCAGTTGACAGGGAAAGACTAAAGATAAGTAAGAAAGTAAGGATGATAGAAAGCACAATCTGCTGGAAAAAGAGGTTACAATGGGATCACATGCATGTACAGAGATTTATCTTGGCAAGGAAAAGAGCCACATCTTCATATGAGATAGGGGCGAGAATGAGATAGCAGTGAAGGCATCTGAATAAAATGAGATAAGAGGGAGGGGAGAAAAAGGAACTTTTGGCAAATGGCTTCAATTTTTTTTTCAGTGAAATATGAATTAAAATTCTCAAAAGAGAGGGTGGAATAGGAAAGGGAAAATGGGTTTAGGAAAGATGCTGTGGTGAATGGGATTGTGAATCAATTAGGGAAATATAAAAGGATTGCCTTTCCATAGAGAGTGGGATTATGTAATTTCAATGTGTAGTGGACCTGATCACTGTGATTTTATGATTTTTTTTCCAGTTTTGTTCAGTAGCATATGAATAGGAGCTAAGGCAAAATAGAAAAGGAGTAATTCAAGGCTAAGTCTTGACAGGGAGAAATTTTGAATAGGATAAGAGGATAAGGAAGAGACATTCAGGATTGTAGTTTAGTACTAGGTCAAGAAACAAAATATGGGGAGTGCCAATGATGGAATTTGCTCAATATCTCTCCACAAAGCTCTAGTCTTTTTTTATTGTGTTTGCTTGTATGCTTCAGGAGTCCAAAGTGCTAATCTTTTGGTCTATCATGTTCTCCTACTGGCTCCATTTTTTCTTCTCAGGATATGGGCTTAACAGAATTGTCTCAATTATTGAAAATAAAATTTTCGGTTAGATCCAGCCCAATGTAGCTGAATAGCTACAAGTCAAGTCAACAAACATTAAATGTTCATTACATATAAGGCACTGTACTAAATGCTAAGAATCCATATACAAGCAAGAAGGACTTTATAGTCTAAAGAGGAAGCCAACATATAAAAGAAAACAAAGTGAGGAAGCAAGCATGGTTTGGAAGGTGGAAGGAGAAAGTGCCTTGAACATGGCCATTAGTCTGGAGTGGAGACTAGAGTGCAATGGCCAAGACACTTCTTTGAAATTAAGGTTTTTAGAAAAAAACAACCATTCAGAACTATACAGAAGTATATTCTAGGGTTTATCACCATCAATTATCATAGCTAAATTTATAAAGTGCTTTGAGGTATGCATAACATTTGGCATGTGTTAACATATTGGCTTCTTACAACAACTCTCTGAGGTAGATGTTATTTTATTCCCATTTTTACAAAGGAGGAAACTTAAGGATAAAGTTAAGTGGCTTGTCCAAGGTCACACAGTTATTATGTGCCAGAGGCATAATGGAGAAAAAAAAAAAATATATATATATATATATATATATATATATATATATATATATATATATATATATATAAAACAGTGGAAGATGGAGAGTTATAAAAATGAGTTTACTCTTATTTTCCTGCCTTTAATGAACGTTGATAGAAATGACAACACTAAATATTCACTGTACATACATATTTTAGTGGTCTATTTAAGTATGAAAATATGATTAATTTTTCCATTTTTTTCCAATATTTTCTTTTCTTTTTATAACATGGGTGTTCTGCAATCTTTGGGGCAAACAATCACTGAATCATTGAATCCTCACAAAATTTCCAAGCTGGAAGGAAGTTTAATAACCATCTAGTCCAACCTATTTGTGAAAAAAGAATCCTACTCTAATGTACCTGACAAGTGAGCATTCAGCTAATGTATAAATTAGCATTGATGAAATGCTCAGTCTTTTTCTAGACCCACAATGTTCTGGGGTGAAAGTAATATAGAAAATATAGTTCAAGTGACTTGGGTATGTAACCCTTAGCCATGAGCTCTGAAAGTCAATAAAAGGAAATTGTTCATGATGCAGCAGTCTGTCTTCAAGGAGACCATCTCCAGGATTTTTCTTTTTTAACATTGCACTCCCTCCTGACGTGGGATGCTGGGTCAGCATAATCTTGCCAAAACCGGGTTGCTTAATCAAGACACATTTGTATTTTTTTTTAATTACAGTATTGCATGGACTAAGCCTTCTTGTATGTCATTATTTCTAGAGCAATCTCTGCCCAGAGCCTTTCTCTGGGAAGAGATTCATTAAGGAATATGAGCTGTAGGAGTAGAATGAGGCTGTTGGAGAAAGAAGTTTTAAAAACTTTGGCAAAGCTAGTTTCTTCATCTTGCCATCGGCACCACAGGGTTCTTTTAGAGAAGTTTGAATTAATGTCTTTTTTCCCATTAAGTCTTGGGGCGGGATTTCTCTCCTATAAATTGTTTTTGGAGTTCTTTTTTTAAAAATAATCCAAAAGCTCCTTAGAGAAAAGTATTGAAGGATGGATGCTTTCTGATTAAACCTGGACTTCAGCATATTAGACTGGGAAAGAAAATGGTAGTGAAGGGGAAGCAGAAAAAGGAGGAACCAAAGGGATTTATAGGCTTAGCAAAGCCCAGGATGTTTGGGGACTTTCCTAGTAGACTTCATGGCTTTAAAATGTCGCAGTTCGTGTATCTGTCACGGCACACATTAAGAATGCTGGCACCTGCCATGTGTGAGCAAGTCTGGGCTCCACTCTAATGAGGCTCAAATGAAAAAGGCATCCAAGAAAAAGGAATAACTTGTCCAGACACCTGACAGGGTGTGAAGTCTAATTCTGTGCTTGAATTTGGAGAAGTAGCCTGAGCTTCATTCAGCTGTAGTGAGATCCTTCTTGGATGAGTGTTTTGTTTCCCCATTCTTTTAGGAATGAGCAGGGCTCATGCTAAGTAGACTAGAAGCACATTCTTATGAATTAATTGTTCTTATCCTCCTCTATGGCTTCCTAGTCCCCCAGCTTCTCATTCTATTCTCCTCTTTCTTCTTGCTCTTTATATTCTTCTCTTTCTCTCCCCTCTTCTTCCCATCCCAGGCAATTGGGGTTAAGTGACTTGCCCAGGGTCACACAGCCAGCAAATGTTAAGTGTTTGAGGTCACATTTGAACTCAAGTACTCTTGACTTTGCACCCTGTTCTCTATCTACTCTGCCATCTACTGCCCCAATTCTTCTCTTCCTATACTTTTTTTCTGTCCTTCCCTTCTTCCCCTTTTCTTCTCATTTTTCATCCTTTGCACCTTTTCTTCTCCTTGTTCTTTGAATTCTGTGAGAACAGGAACTGTTTAATGTTCTGCATGTTCAGTGCCCAGCACAGTGCTCGGGTGCTGATGGTGTTAATGTTTGTTAATTGAATTGAACAAACACGTATTAATGCTTTATATAAAACACTGCTTTAAAGGAGCTTCTTAGAGGCAGCTATGAGGCTAGGAAATAGAACACTGGGTCTGAATATCCTGGGTCAAATCTGGCCACATTCACTTAACTGGCTGTGTAACTTTAAATTAGTCACAATCTCTGCCTCAGTTTTCTCAACTATAAAATGAGGAACATGGTACTTTTTAGGGTTGTTATGAGTTTCAAATGACATAATAGTTATAAAATGCTTAATACAGTGCCTGGCACAGAATAGGAACTTAATAAATGCTTATTTGCTATTATGTGACTAACCTATAATAAGTACTTAATAGGTGCTTATTTGCTATTATGTGATTAGTTTAGCACATAACATGTTCTTAATAAATGGTTATTTTCTTCCATCTGTTAGCCTCTGTGATAAAAATAAAAAAAGTCCACATGGTTCCTGCCCTTCAAAAGGCCTTCTTCCTATTTGCTCTTATTTCTCTGCTATTCTTATTCCTCCTCTTCTTCCTGAAGACTTCTCCCTTCTCATTCATATTATTTCCTCATTACATTTTTCTCTTCATTCTTGTGATCAGACTCTCATTTCCTTCTTGGTTTTCTTATTCTTCTGCTCCTGTTCTTTCTTTTGCTTGCTACCTTCTCAGAAGCATTGTGTTGTTTTTTTTTTTTTCCATTCCCAGCTCTGTAGATCCAATAGGAAAAGGAAGAAGTTGGAATGAGCATTTTTTTTTTTTTGGAAAAAAATATATATGTATAGTGTATCTGGGTTATATTGTAACATATGTAAAATGTATGGGATTGCCTGTCATTGGGTGGAGGGGGTGGAGGGAGAGGGGGATACTTTGGAAAAATGAATACAAGGGATAATACTATAAAAAATTACTCATGCATATATACTGTAGAAAAAAATTCTAAATAAAATTAAATATATATATATATGTATATATATATATATATATATATGTAAAGGGTCAGTGAGAATGAGAAGCTAAGGTAGGAAGACAGGGAGAATGAGATGGATGGATAAATGATCCAAAGATTGTAAAAAATGAAAGTGCAAATGCTAGGGAGAGTGAAGAAGTAGTTGGGATTAGGAAGACGAGTCCATAAAAATAAACACAGAAAGGAAAAAGGAAAGAAACAGGTAGTGTAATAGAAAGAACTCTAGGAGTTAGGAGACTTGAATTCTAATCTCCATTTTTTCACTTACAATTTGTATGAATTTGGACAGGTCACTCTCCTTCAAAATAAATGAATCTAACATTACCCCTGACCAATAGTATTCAATGGCTACTGATAGCCATAGAATAAAATACCAACTCAGACTAACATGTAAAGTCCTCTGCAATTTGGTCCCCTCTTACCTTTCTAGATATTTCACATTACTTCCCATCCCACATTCTACATTCCAGACAAATTGGCCTACCAGGTTTTTCCTGAACTTGACAAGCCATATCCCATCTCTTTGAGCCCTGAGCCTGAAATGTACTTTCTTTTCACCTCCACATTTTAAGAATGCCTGGATTCCCTCAGGCTCAGATTAGGGAGCATCTCTTGTTCTGATTTACATGCTGTCATTTCCCTCTTCTACTTTAAATTACTTTGTATTTACTTATCTGGGCATATATTATATCTCTCTACAAGATCCTTGTTTTATTTTTTGTCATTATATATCTAACACAACACAATGTTTGAGTAGTAAGCACTAATAAATAGCTGTTGAATTAAATTTTTTTTTCTTTTACTTTTTTTCTTGGCATCTCAAAGCACTGTCATAGTACAACATAAATACATTATGTTGAGAGAGGTAGGAGTAAGAGGTGAAAATAGTTGGAGTGTGAATGGGAATGGGAAACCTGAACCTGGTGGCCTGGATAGGCCTATGGGTAGGATCAACATCAATCTCCAGCTAACATCAGATTGTATTTGAGCCATTACATAGTTTCTGAAAGTATGTTAAAATTTTTTCATAGAATTGAGAGATATTAAAAATCCAACATGATGAGTTAACCCCTACATGGTGTCTCTAACAGAAAGGTATCCCTTTGGCAGGGAACTCCCTCCCTCCCAAGATGACAAATTTCATAGTTGGACAGCTCTCATTGTTAAGAAGCCTTTGCATCTATTTGCAGATTTAGGTGTGGCAATTACAGCCACACAAAAATGAAATGGGTTTCCTTGGAAAGATCAAATTTCCCTTCACTGGAAGCCTTTTGGCAAAAACTGGAGTACCATTCGTGTAGAACATTGCATACTGGCATTTCTCTTATGGTATGGTATGGACCAAATGGCCTTTGAGTTTCCTTTCAACTCTGACATTTTATGACTCTGGAGACACTCCAGCTTATCAATGTTCTTCTTAAACTATGTCAACCAGAAATGAGCACAGTTCTCAAAGTGAGCCATCGGATAGAAATATTTCACTGATATAGGAAATGACAGGATGAGGAAATTCCTTCTATTAATACAGATTGCAATTTAGAACTAAACAGAATAAATCTAATCGTTGCACTATATGATAATCCTACAGATTCATGAAGCCAACAGTTATGTCCCTCCTTATGTCCAAGGCGTTTATAAAAAAATATCTTCTATCCAGAACTGAAAAACGATGTTCCCTCTCACTTGAGAGATCACACTAGGATCACTAGCTCCAAAGATTATGGGTTTGGCTCAGGATGTAACCTTGGATGAGTAGTTTCACATTGCTTCTTCAATGAGGAGACTGGACTAAATGCTCTTTATATTCTCTTTTAGCTCTAAATGCATTGGGCATGTTCCCCAGGTTTTGTCGTTAAGAATATTAGACAAATCTCACTGTGCAGCAACCTGGTCTGATTTGTTTTTAACAAATCCAGTTTGGCTGATACTTAGCACCTACTTATCCTCCAGAGGCTGGGAACCTGATCGCTTAATGATTTGCTCCAGATATTTTCCAGAGAAGGCCTGGAGGTTGCTGGGTCAGGACCTTGTTGATATCATTAGCAGGTGAGGATTCACTGAGTTGGGAAATAAGGTGTTGTCAACACAGAACATGGTCCATAACTGTAACTCACTTCGACACTGACACCTACAATGTTTTTCCTGGATTATTTTTTACTGTTTAAAAGCTTACCCATTTGCATGTGATTCTGTCTCGTACCACAGGCACAGGAGGTTGCAGTCAATGTTCTTTCCTTATTTATAGAAAAATGTTTCTGGTATTTCTTCTTTTTAGGTATGTTGTCTTGCCCATTAGGATCTGAACTATTGAACTGCAGAGACTATTTCTGCTTTTCTATTTGTATTTCTTGCACTTAGCAAAGTGCTTTACACCTAGTAAAGGCTCAATAAATCCTATTTCATTCATTCTTCCTTCACTCATTTTTCCTTCTTTCCTTCTAGTGATTATTTTGGCTTCTATTCCTTGACGGAAGATAGTATTTTTAAACCTTTGTATTTTTTTCTGAATTTTTTTGCTTGGATGCCTAATCCAGAATAAAACCTTGAAGAACATCTTACCACACATTCTTATTTTACAGAAGACAAAGTTGAGGCCTATGGAAATGAGACTTCCCTAAAGTTACACAGCAAATGGTTAGCAGAATCAGGTTTAAAGAATAGATTTTGTGACTTCCAGTACCAGATTTCATATTGCACTGTATCCTCTTCTCTCTTTTTCTCTCTATAGCTCCTTATCTTTTCCTCCTTACCTCCTTCTCCCTCCCTTTCTCTCCTATTTTTTTTTCTTTTTTTCTTCCTCCTTTCCCCATTCCCTTCCCTTTTCTCCCATTCTCTCTTCCTCTTTTTATCCCTTGTCCACTCATTTTTTTCTCTATTCTCTTTCCCCTTTCTTTACACCAGGATTTTTTACCCTGGAGTCCATAATTTTGATAGTTGTTTTTCAATGTAATCAGTTTCCATTGTGATTCATATATTTTATTTTATATATTAAAAGTTATCCTACGAAGGGCTCCATAGGCCTCATGAGCCTGTCAAAGAACTCCAAGATACACAAAAAGGTTAAGAATCCCTGCTTTCCTCATCCCTACTCTTTTGTATGTCTGGTTGGTGCTTTGTTGTTGTTGTTGTTTGCTAGTGCCTGTTTTTTGATTGTAGTTCCATATACTGAATTAGCCATCAGGTGTAGTTATATTAGGTTGTAGAGTGGAGGGGAACTGCTGATGGTTCTGAGCAAGTGTATAATCACAACCACCTGAATTTTACAACTTTTGCAAACTGTTTATAACTAATGAACTCTGAATTAAAGGAATAGAATATATGTCTTTGAATATTACAATCACTTTAGCAAGAGGAGATCTAGCAATCCTATAAAGCTTCTTATTGTTTGGAAAGGATACCAGAGAGTACTATCTTTGCTAAAATCATGAAAAACGAAGTAACCATTACTCACTTTTGTGTTGCTTGAAAAAGAAGGAAAAAAACTTCATGAATGGGGTTAACTAAAGACAATGTATTATGTGAATGTAATGGAATATTATTGTGATATAATATAATATAATATAATATAATATAATATAATATAATATAATATAATATAATATAATATAATATAATATAATATAATATAATATAATATAATATAATATAATATAATATAATATAATATAATATAATATAATAATAAAGGGACCCAGAAGGCACAGTTGACAAAAGGCAGGTGCTAGAGTCAGAGACATGAATTCAAATCTAGCATCAGATGCTAACTAGCTGTATAACCTTAAGCAAATCATTTAACCTATATTTATCTCACTTTTCTTAACTGTAAAATGGGAATGATAAAGCTCCTATCTCCTATTGTCAGGATCAATTGAGAAGGTTTTTGAAAAGCACTTAACAGTGTCTGGCACATAGAAGGCACTATAAAAAAAGCTTATTTTCTTCCCCTTCTCATCTTTTCCTCATTCCCCCAAGAAATAATAAATATGGAAGGATTCAGAGAAATTTGGGAGGACTTGTATAAGCTAATGTAGAGTGAGATAAGCAGAACCAGGCGGACAATATACTCATTGACCAAAATATTGTATAGGAAAACAATTGTGAAAGACTTCAATAGATTGATGACAAAGTATGCCTTCCATGGTAACGGACTAGAAGTACAGAATAGGACATACATTTCCTGACATTAGTAATGTGTTGATATGTTTGCTTGACTATTTGTTTCAAAGAACTTCTTTTTTGTTGGAGTGGGGAGGGGAATGAATTAGTGGATAGTAAAAGATATGCAAAGAGAGAGACAGAGACAGAGAGACACAGGCAGATAGAGACAGAGACAGAAAAATTGAGAGAGAGAAAAGGGGGGAAAGGGGAAAAGAGAGAGAGAGAGAAAAGGAGAGAGACAGAGACAAAGAGAGAGAGACACAGAGAAAGAGAGAGACAGAGAGAAACAAAGAGAGACAGAGATGGAGAGAGAGTTAGATAGAGAGAGAAAGGACCAAGGAAACATTAAACATACTCAGAACAAAACAAAATGAAGGTAAGAAGGGAACACAAATATAAAGGGCCACTTTAATGCCTTGTTAAATTTAATATACCCTTTAAAAACAAACTGTACATAACAAAAGTTCACAATGTCTTCTACAATCCTTCTTTGTAATTGATATGTTGAAATATTTGTGTTTGTGGATGTTAAGTCCATAACAAAAAGGAAAATTTTTAAAAAGGCTTCATAATCAGAGCTATAAAAGGCATTTGTCTGAGAGGCATTTGTCTGAGAGGCTCTGCCAGAGGTGCCACCATGGGATAGGATACCCTCTAGTTCTAGCCTAACAATTCTCTGGGGATCCCATTCTTGTGCCTACTTCCTCATTTACAAACGGTTTTCTGTGCTTCAATAACTATCACCTCCACTAATGTTATCACCTCTACCATTACTGGTTAAAAAACTTTCCTTATTTTCAATTGCATACAGTTATCTTCCTATAATTTTAATCTCCATTCTACTGTGCTATGCAAGGCTCTCTATCTCGCTTTTCATAATTCTCCTAAGATCTGGCATGAAAATTATTTCTCTCTATTCTTTGATCTTCATTTGGTACCCAATACAGTGTAAAAAAACCAAACTTCTTTTTCTTGTTCTTGCCGTACATTACCAATCACACTCAGGATACTATTCCTACAGAAACAATCTATTCTTTTGTATTTGTCCTCTGTTACCTGACCTTATTCTCATTTTCTGTACTTACACACACACACACACACACACACACACACACACACACACACACACACACTTAAGTGATTCTTTTTGTATCCACATTAGTTACTGCTTTTCTTGATAGAATTTTTGATATTCATCTTCAGACCAATGCCTGAGAGACTCCTTTTTTTTCTTAGATTGACTTCTTATATAGAATTTTAGAGTCCATTCTCTTCCAACTCTGACATTTTCATCCAAAATCTATGGTGCATGTCAGATTATTCTCAGGCTTTCTCCTTATCTATCACAATTCTAAGCCATAAAAGTGAATTATTATCATTATTATTTTCTTCCATTTTAACTGCTCTCCCATTCCTGGTATTCTGGTTCCCTTTTCCAGATGATAAACAATTGCCTACAACCTCCCAGAGCAGCCATCCTTCCAGATTTGTCTGTTACATCCGAGATTAACTCTTGAATTTTTATTTTAATCTATTTTTATCTGGGGGTTCCACTGATAATATATTTTTATTCAATTCTGTAATTAGGCAAAGGCTCATACTTAGCAATTATGCATTCCACCCAATACTATTAGATGCTCTGGGATTAATATCACAAGCTTTCTCTGGTTACCTCAGAGCTCTAGGAAAGTTCTTCTCATTATTATAATAGCTAAATATGTAAGGACTTATCCATTACACTCTTTCCTTAATAATTCTTCCATTCCAAAAGAACTGTCTTTCTTCCCAACCTTATAATATTTCAATGGATTTTACTCAGAAGAATGTGACCTCTGTGTACAGTTCTTTGATCACAACAATAGGAAAAAAGAAAAAAATCAAATGCATTAAGAACCCATTGGCTAATGGATTTGAAGCTATATGGGACCTCAAAGACCATATAGTTGAACCTTTTTATTTTACAAATGAGGAACCTATGGCCCATAGAGATCAAGTGAATTAATGAAGATATTTACTGCTTTTCTTCTTTCTACACTCTAGATCAGTGGTCCTCAAACTTTTTAAATAGGGGGCCAGTTCACTGCCATCAGACTGTTGGAGGGCCGGACTATAGTAAAAACAAAAACTCGCATTCTGTCTCCGCCCCTCAGCCCATTTGCCATAACCCAGGGGGCCACATAAACGTCCTCAATGGGCCGCATCTGGCCCATGGGCCGTAGTTTGAGAACCCCTGCTCTAGATGTTTTCTATGGTATCTACCTTGATAAATAAATGTAAATATTTCTCCTTCTTCCTGTATCTTCAGTTCAACATTTTAAAATTAGATTTGAAAGATTCTAGCCAATAAAAAGACACTCAATCAACTGATACTTTTTAAAAATTCTGTGTTTTCTATCTTTGGTTCCCCTCATCTCTGTGATTTAAGCTTTTTTGCTGCCTCCTGCTATGGTGTTGAGTATCAGATGCAAAACCCAAGTCCTCTGATTTCGCACCTGCCTGGATATCTCAGACTGCTTCTGGATCAGGGCACTCAAAGTCTTTGTAGGCAGGCCAAATCCAGGAGCTTAAGGAAACACTATTCAGGAACTCAAATTCCTTTTAAAATTAAATTCAATCCCTCCTGCTCCTGCTCTTGCAGAAAATTATCAGACATCTTTGTTGTTTTCTGTTGCTTTTCAGTTGCATCTGACTTCATGACTCCATTTGGGGTTTTCTTGGCGAAGATACTGGAGTAGTTTACCATTTCCTTCTTGAGTTCATTTTACAGAGGAGGAAACTGAGGCAACCAGGGTTAAATTACTTGCCCCAGGGTCATGATAAATCTCTGAGGGCCAATTTGGACTCAGGAAGGTGACTTTTCCTGATTTTAGGTTCAATCTTTTATCATACTGTGCCATCTAGCTGCCCCACAAACATGTACCCCAAGGTTGTTCTTCTTACTCATGGCTAAACCTGTTGTGACTTGAATGATTTCAATGATTCAGGAACGTGAGCTTCCCAAGCTGCTCTTAGTGTCCACAGAATTTGAGCACTCCAGTTTGGGCACTCAGCACCACTGGCAAATTGGATTAAACACTGGCTCCTGTCAGTGATCCTGTCTTTATCCTCATTTCACCTACCTGTACATACATTCACTGCTTGTCCCTGAACTTAATTCATGCCCAGACTTCATCATGGAAAAGTGCCTGCAGAGAAAGAAACAAGCTTCCTTTGACCATTTTATTTCTCCCTTCTCAAAAGGTTTTGTCCTTGAAAAATTTTCTATCATGTATCTATATTAGACTGATGCAGCCCCTGAAACCCCAACAGCAAATCCAATTGCTCTTCAAATATTATCTCGCACATGTGCTAGTATGGACAAGTCACTTAATCTATCTTAGTTTCATCTACAAAATAGACATAATAATGGCGACTACATCAAGTATTATTTAAAGATCAAAAGATACATGTAATGTGATTGTGTTGTTATCAGTGGATTCTTATTTCCTCTAGGATAAAATAGAAAATTCTCTTTGGGGCATTTAAAGCTCTTCATAACCTTGTTCTTTTCTGTATTTCTAGGTTCTTCTACTTTTCCCTTTCTATACATTACAACAAACAACACTCACCTACTTGTTGCTCTTCAAATGTGATGCACTCTATCCTGCTTCTGGGTCTTTGCATTGGTTCTTCCTCTCTCTTTTCACCTCCATTTCCTTGTTATTCTGGCTTCCTGTAAAGAAGATAGCTCTAATCTCAATTTTTGCAAGAAACCTTCTCCCACTCTTTCCCTGTCATGTCCAGATCTCCCACTGCTATTCTTTTTTCCTTTTGAGTTTCTTTCTTTTTATTCTATATGGGACAATTAACTTTTTTGTCCCATGTAGTTTTGTGATTTCTTGAAAAGAGCTCTGAAAAATCAGACTTTGATGAAGCCCATCGGAATTTAAATGGAACTACTTGACCATGCCTTATACCCAAATCTCCCTGGCTCATTGTTTGGCTAATAATAGGTCCCTGTCCAAGCCTCACTTGGTCAGAGTTCAGTTTTTAATGGCTCTGAGTGAGTCTGAATAGCAATTGTTTCAGTTCTGGCCAAAAATCCTGAGGGTCCTTCTCTCCCAGTTTGATTTTTTTTTTTTTTTGAGAAGACAAACTAAATCACCTTTTGCCTCATTTCTTATTTAGCCTTAAATCTCAGACAAATGAGACTTACCTGGGAAAGACTTTAGCTTTAAAAGGCCATATACATCTGGAGTCATCTTCCATCATCCTGACCTATTTCTTGCTACTGGATTAAGATGACTCTGGAGAAGAGTGAGACTGGTGATTGCCCAGACTGGCTTCACTTAAATCCAATTCACTTCCAAATTATTAGTGTCATTGGTATCATTGGTCCTCTCAAAGAACAAAGGACAAACAACAATCTTATATGTACCTGGTTATTTACATGCTGTCTTCCTCATTACAATAAGAGTCTACTGAAGGCAGGGGTTATTTTTGCTCCCTTTTCTTCTTTTTTTAAATTCATAGGGTTTAGAACTATACTTACAACATAGAACCAACTGGGCACTGGAAACTTTTTCTCTATTATCTGCCCTTTGCCTTGAGGCCATCCAGAATTCTCGAAGGCTGCATATACCTAATGCATAAAATGGGATTAACCAACTCTATTCTTTTCAGAGATGTGGAGGACTACAAGACCCTATTATGTTTTCCTACTACGGACTTCTAGTTCTATCACCTGACTACTGGGCAGTGAATTGTGCTACACCTCAGTATCCTTAGGAATTCTGAACCTTTCCATCCTTTCTATAGCTGAACTTTCTTTTGTATATGGTGTATCTGTGTGTGTGTGTGTGTGTGTGTGTGTGTGTGTGTGTGTGTGTGTGTTATCTTCCCCATTAAAATATGAATTTTTTGAAAGCAAAGTGTATCTTGCTTTTTTATTTGTATTCCCTAGTGTATCTCTATTTTTCTTGGCTTTTAGATCCTTATTAATCCTTTTTTCTTTTGCCCTTTTTAATCCAAAAAGAATTTTCCTTGGCAGAAAAAGCAAAGAAATAAAAGTTGATCAGTTCTATATTCTTTCCATTGTCTGATTTCCTTATTTTCCCCACTCAGAGTTCCCTTCTCCGATTCTCCTTTTTTTCTGTGTAAAGCTAAAAACTTATTTTTGTTGACCTTTGCATTCCTCTCTAGTATAAGTTCCTTCTGATCTTTATTCTTTTCTTTTTATAAGATTTTGCTACTTTCATATTCATAGTTATTCCGTCTTCTGTGTCTGACATTTTCAAATTAATTTGGTTGATGATTTTACTATATGTCCACATTGGTCTTTTAATTTTTTTTCCCTTTTTATAATTACCAAAATTGTTTCTCTTTTTTACTTCAAAATTTAAAAATGCTTTTCCTTCTTTTTAGACTGAATTTTGAACCATGGTATCCTTCTATTCCTTATTTTGAATCTACTGAAATTAGTTTTCTCTTAGGAAGATTTCCATTCCTTCTTTACTATACATTCTAAGATGGAGTAACTATTTCCACTTAAAATTCTTATCATTTTTATTTTGGTAACTGGGTTCCTCCTTGTTGTTTAGAATTTGGCTAAGAATAACATCTCCCCTTTTAAAGACAAAATTATCATTAAAAGAGAATGAGAAAGGAATTATTATGTGCTCTGATTTTTGTGAAAGAGAGAGACTATAGCAGATGTCCAGATAACTGAAGTCCCTTATCCCCACTATATCATGTGCTAGGCTTGTAGTCTATTTCCTGAACTCCTCATCTATTTCCTCTTTTTGTCCAGATGGTTTACAGTATATTCTGATGACAATATCACTTGTTTCTCTCTCTACTGATCTTCTCCCAAATGCTTTCTCCAAATGCTTCTTCCTGTTAGTTCCAAAATTTTCTCAAATAATTATATTTTCTTGATGTACAATGATACATGTCTTTCCTCTTACCTATTTTGATAATACATAGACTTAGTCATATTTTAGTCGTAAAGTGAAACCTATGAAGTCAAATTTACTACTCTGTGTTAGAATCTCTTGTGCACTTTGCTTGTTATTTATATTTTTTTTACTGACATCTAATTCCATGGGTTTTATTAGTAGTTTCTTCAGTTTTGCCCCCTGTGAATTAATGAAGATATTTACTGATTTTCTTCTTTCTACACTCTAGATGTTTTCTATGTATCTATCTTGATAGATAAATGTAAATATTTCTCCTTCCTCTATCTTCAGTTCAATATCTTTTTAATTAGATTTGAAAGATTCTAGCTAATAAGAAGACAACCAATCAACTGATACTTTTTTAATTCTATGTTTTCTATCATTGGTTTCCCTCATCTCTGTGATTTAACCTTTATTTTTTTGCTGAGTCCTGCTATTTCTCATCCTCTCATTTCTGTCCATCTTAGCTCTACCTTTCCCTATTCTTTGTCCTCCTTTGCCCATCCCTTTCATGGCATACACTTGAAACCTTAATTCAGCTCCAGTCTCCTTTCCTTATCTTTACTAATAGATAATATTCCTGGAGCTGGCAATCAGGAAGAAGAAAAGTGAGGAAGAGAGTGAAAGGAACAAGTGTGGACCAATCAAAAAAAACAAAAACAAAAAGGCAGCACAATATAAAAAGAACTAAAGAACCAGGAAGGTATGAGCTTGGGATCAAAAGTTATCTATAAAGTAGCTGGCTCAAAGAATTCAAGGACTAGAGAATCCCAGATCTCAGATATATAGTCCAGAAAAAAGATCTATAAATAGCACCAGATTTCATATTTGATCAAGATAAAGAAATACAAAGAGAAACAACAGTAAAGCACTTTTATACAACAGAGTTTAGAAAAAAAAAAAAGATAACAAAAGAGGGAACTTATCAAGGAACCCAGTACATATTCAGGTAAATAGGTCTGAAATTATCTGTGCTCTAATTAAGATGGCCCAACTTCACTAACAGAGAATATTATATGAAACTGAGAAGACCCCAGTGTTCTGAATGCAGATACTTCATAGGGCCTGAAAGTCTGCAGCATTCTATCCAAAGAAACTGTAGGAAGCCTGGAAGCCCAGAGTGCTGTGGATGGTAATAATCTACAGGGTTCTGAAATTCTTGGTTAGGGATAATGGGGTGGGAAGAGATAAAAGATCGAGACAGAGACTTGAAGCCTCTTAATCCAGACACATCTTGGGGCAGATGCAGTTGGTAACAATTTAAGATGTGGTACTGCAATTCTAGTTAAGTCCCCATACTATGGCAGGCAACCACTATCATATTGGAGAATACATTTTTTCTCATAGGCAACTTTTATACAATTGTCTCTAATCAGAGTAACCATTTTATTGTGAAGGACCAGGATGGGGTTCATTGTCATCACAACTGATGTGCTGCTGCTTAGGTATGACTGAATTAGTAGAGAAAATGCTAATGCAACGCTACACCTCTATATGTGAGAAGTTGGGTTGGAAATAGAACTCTGGAGAGGAAAAGTCTGTATTTTGTCTTTGAGAGAGAATACATATGGTTACAGACTCTTTTGGGGACTGACTCCCACATGTGGTATGAGAGAAAGAAGCTACAGATATGCAGTGGAAGTTTACTCCTCAACATGCACCTGAATATCAGCTTATCTCCTTAGCAACTTTGAGATATTTCCCTTAACTAAAGAGCTCATTGCTCTTGTGAATTCTCTGGCATATTTTAATCTATAAGAAATTTATGTTTGCCATTTGCTTGCATAAAGGGGTTTATTTAGTTATTCACTATTTGTGACAGTCTTTTGTATAAATGGTGATTGACAAGAAAGGACCAAAATTGGTGGGTATAAGATTGGGACAACCATTTTCCAGTCCATGAACGATTATAAAAATGGTTCTTCTTTGATTTTGAACCAAAATCATGTCTCTAAATCACTAACTTTTAGAGCAGCAGATAGATATAATTTCCCTCCTCTCTTAGAGACCAAAGACTAGCCTCATGATCATTTTTCTTTTTCTCCTCAAAGCAGGAATTACAGTTTCCCTTGGAGAAGGGTAGAGAATATTCCAGAGATAGTTATCAATATCTCATGTGAATGGCATTTGGACAATCCATGTGAACATATATAATCTATAAGAGCAATACACATTTTATATTTTGAAAAGTTGAATTAATCTCAGTCAAGTACATCTGATTAGCTTCTTACCTTTGAAGTTATATAGGTAGAGAGCTATTAATTAGTGAGAAACTTTCTGGTATGGAAGATTCCAGAAAATGAGATAAAACCAGTTAGTAGGTTATATCTATTGGAGAAGAGACTATTTGTGTTACAATAGCATATGACTTTCAGAAAGGTTGCAAACTCAAAAACTGCCACTGATATAAAATCATGATATTTAGCAGATAGTGGAAAATGATGATCTTAAGCTTGGAGAAGAGGTGAGGGCTGGAGATATAGATTTCATTTTAGCTTTTAATAGTATTTTATTTTTCCAATTACATGAGAAGATAGTTTTCAACATTCATTTTTATAAAATTTTGAGGTACAATTTTTTTCTTCTGCTCTCCCTTACCTCCCCCATCTCCAAAATAGCAAATAATCTGGCATAGGTTATCCATGTATAATTATTTAAAATATATTTCCTTATTAGTCATGTGATGAAAGAAAAATCAGAACAAAAAGGAAAAACCAAGAAAAAAAGCAAAAAAAAAAAATAGTGTACTTTGACCTACATTCAATCTCTACTGTTCTTTCTCTGGACATTTTCTGTCCCAAGTTTATTGAACTGTCTTGGATCAATATATTGCTGAGAAGAGCTAAGTTTATCATAGGTGAATGTCACATAATCTTGCTATTATTGTGTAGAATGTGGAGATACAGATTTGAAAGTCATCTGCATTAGAGTGCATGAGATTGTGAAGAGGAAGGTGAAAGAGGAGTATGTTGTGCCAAAAGAATATTGGACCTAGGAGTCAATAGATATAATTCACAATAGTCACTATTAACTGGTTGCTTGTGTCTGGGATTCTGAATGTCATTTCCTTCTGGATTTGAATTTTTCCTGTCAAATACAGAAGACAGCATTTGCTTGTAAGATATCTCTTCTTGCTCTAATATTCTGTAATCTTGTGATTTGCAGAATATAAAGGACATAGTTCCATGTTATAAGAAGAATAGAAGAAGAGAAATTGAATGTGGAAAGAAAGAAAGGAGGAATAAAAAAGATAGTAAGATAAAACCAATTCCCTTCTGTTACAGTAGGGTGCTTCAAGGCTAGACAACTTCCCTGAGGAGAGTGATTTAAACAAGAGGAAAGTACACCCCTTCTGGCATCAATCTGTCCCATATTCCACCCTTCACCAGGATTATCCAATTGCTCTGGCAGACAACTTGATTATAAAGCAATTAGTGCTATGGTTTGACTGAGGAAAAATGCAACCCAAGGGCTGTTGAGTATCACATTTGTTTGAGTAACCCATCCCCCAGTACTCACATATTCACCTTTGTTTATTTTCCAGTGAAACTAACAAACCATTGACATTACACAGTCTGTTGCCAGTCATACATTTTCACTATAAAAATATTTTTTGCGGGTCAGAAAACTGCACAAAAATATTTTCACAGTCAAAAGGCTGCTGGATGTTGTTTATAGGGAAGTATTCTAGTTATAGTGCATTGAAAAGAACTAATCACATGACAATAATGACCAAATATTGTAGACTAAATATCATATGGTTCAAAAGATGACGAGTAGATTAGGAGTCAGAAAACTTGGATTTGAATAAGGGCACCCTTTTTTTTTACTTGTATAACTTTGGACAAGGCAATTGATCTTAAAGCATCTCTAGGATGGAAGTAGAGTGGGGTGGGAAAGGGAAGAAAAAAGGGGCAAAAAAGAAATTTACATAATAACTTTATTAAATATTTAAAAGATATTGCAAGTTGTGCATAATAGATTTGTAATTTCATGTACAATCATTTAAAAAAAATATGCTATGCTTGAAAATATTGTTTATTCCACAAATTAATAAAATAAAATTTTAAAAATAAAATGAAAGGGTTAGAGTAGATGTCTTTTCCAAATCTATGACTATTATCTTAAGGTATAAAGTAATGAAAATACAATTATACTCTATTCTTGTGTGATTTTGATAATATTGTTAATTGACAACAACTTTTCAAAGAATTTAAAATTTTTTTACAGATTTTGCTTAAAATAATATTTATCAAGTGTTTATAGACAGATTATAGCAGCCTATGAAAAAGAAACTGAGTATTATAGAATGTCAGAGCTGGCAAAAAGAAAATCCAATCTAATAAACATTTACTAAGCACTTAATGTCAAGCTCTGTGGTAGGTGTTAAGATATAGTTAATAAAGAGAAAGGCAATCCTTGTCCTGAAGGAGCTTTACATGTGGGAAAACATCAAAGGAAGCAGGAAAGTAGGGGAAGTCACTAAGGAGTGTTGGGTACTGGGGGTATTTTGTTTTGTGGAGTTGAAACTTGGCAGAATAACAGATGCAAAGAGGCAAAATCACTTTCTTGCTTTCTCCCTGTAGGTTTAGGATTTGGTATTCTACCTTCAGTCATCCAATCATAGGAGACCTGAGGCCTCAAGTTATCAGCACAGGGATGAGATTTGAAGTGATGAGCTTATATTGAGATGGACATCTTTTCTGAAGTTGATACCAGTCTAAGCATTATGTAAGGCAGGGTGATAGAAGAGCTGATTATCGATTTGAGTTCTTCATTGGTCAATATGAGATTATGTCATTTTCTTTGGGAGCAAGGAAGGGCCATCTCATAGAACATCAGCATGCTGCCTATCAAGACACTTAACACATCCTAGCTGTAGGACCCTGGGCAAGTTACTTAATTCCATTTGCCTCAGCATATATACATATGCACATGTATATATGGGCCCAGATACTGGAACTGCCTCCTGATGATTTGTTAGTTAAGAATCAGCTCCCTATCTAGGTGATCTCTTGTTGCTCCTCTTTCATTTTGTAAGAAGATTAATGACATTAATATGTGACAGGTTAAATCTTATTTCATGAATGAATTGGATTTAAATGAGGTGGAGTTGCTCAGTCAGCAGCCTTACTCACTCTTTCAGAGTCACTGAAGTCCAAGGGCAAGACAAGAACCAAGATGATTGGTAAAGACCCAGGATATAGTGGATGACCATGGTATTTGCAGTCTCTGACCAAGTCCTAATTAGTGTTTCATATTGAAAATAGTGTTTCAATGGCTGCCTTCTTGCCATTGGAGCAAATTGTTTTCATGCACTCATCCTGCCAGCCTGAGGTCTTCATATGCTTGGAGTAGATCTCTCTTAGTTCATCCATGGGTTTGAAGCCTGTTGGTTACCCTCAACCTGGCATGACTTTCTGCCCATATGATTTTACAGGGATGTGATTGTTACAGCTAGGAGTCACAAGAAAAAGGAGTTGTGTGGATTGATGAGGGAGAATTTTAGTGTGAGGGCTTACCAAGCCCTTTTCACTGTTTGCTTATCCACCTTTGGTCACTCGTCAGGCAATGGCCTAAAATGTGAGCTGTTTTCTCTCTTGTGCTCTTACAATTTCTTTCTACCCTCAGAACAGACTAAAGTGCAGCAGAATGCACCTGAATTCTGCACGTGTGTGTGTGTGTGTGTGTGTGTGTGTGTGTGTGTGTGTGTGTGTAACCTTTTGCCCAGTGTTTACCGTTCTGATCTCTAGGAGCAGCTAATGAGACTTGCTGGAGAAACATATGGCAAGGATGCATATGGTCTTGCATGCTAGCATTGCTGTGTAATCCAGAAATCATTAGCTGCAGCCAATAACCATGAAAGCTTCAGCTTCTTTTCCTCACTGAGGCTGCCTGGACAACACAACAAAATATCAACTATGTGCAGAGCACTGGAATGGGTCCTGGGGAAAGATGCAAAGTTTCAATAAGATGTGATATATATTTACTGTCTTAAAAGACTATTAATGAGATACTAATGCAAATATCTGTAATATATAATGTTCAGTTCATTTTTCAGTCATGTCCAATTCT